>NC_045650.1:3461495-4086495 GCF_009829145.1 Chiroxiphia lanceolata
AGGGAGCATTATGTAAGGGGCTATAGTGCGGAGAGTTATGGGGTGTTGTGCAAGTGCCCTAGACAGTACAGAGTCAGGTATGCCCATAGTGCTGTAACACACTGTTAAGTAAAATGAACTTAGGCTAAAATATAGTAGCAAAACAAAATTTATTAAAGATTTATATAAATTGCAAATAAGCAAATCAACTGCCGGGGAGACCCTGCTCCATTCACGGCCAGCAAAGCAGTGGACAAAACCAGTATTTTTTATACTATGGTCAATTCCCTTCCCATAGTCACTTATTATCCTTCTGTTGGATCCGAGTTCGCAAGTCTGGATCTGGTTGGTTCTTTTCAGGCTCGCTTCAGTTGCCAGGTGCATTAGTTCATCCGTCCTTGAGGCCTAGTGTGTAGGCCTCTCCTGATGTTCATTTTAGATACTTTTTTATCGTCTTCGTTCTTGACCCTTTGATCCTTGTCCGTTCCTTCGTTACTTAAGCGTACACTTTTAGACAATATACAAAAGACTTATTCAGAAAGGCATAACAACTTGTTTTGTCAGCTTAGGAACTGCAGCTGCAGGACTATCGGCTTATAGTACTGACAGATTAATTGCCCATTCTGCAACTTACAGTCCACTGGCCTTAACAGAACCTTGATTTCAATTATACATATATATATATATATAAATATAACATGGAATACTATTAAAAGAGTAAATTACTACAACTATTACTACTGCTAATTTGATGAGTAAATGATGTTACAACTACTAATCTATTACAACACTATCTATATACAACGGTCATAATTCTACAGTACATTGTGTGTCTGTATACTGTATAAATTATGTTACAACTACTAATCTATTACAACGCTATCTATATACAACGTCATAATTCTACAGTACATTGTGTGTCTATATATTGTAATAAATTGCACACCCCCCATATAATGCTCCCACATTTAATAATCTCCCTGATGTCAGTTGTGCCGTTTCATGGGGAGCCTCCAAGCCATGAGGATCCGCCCTTTTGTGGGGCCTCTCCCAGGGAAGGCTGTCACCCTCTGTGTCAGCCTCAGTTCCCAGGGCAGAACTGGGATGCCTAAAGGACACTCACCTGAGCACAAGGCTGTGGAAGAGCCCAGCTGCCTCCCCCTCTGTCCAGAGTGGCACAGACACTGCCGACCTTTCCCAGGAGCTACGAGGCAACCAAGAGGTCAGGAGGCATCGCCAGAAACGACTCCATCACTCTGCTCTCCTTTGCCCTTCTCGAGTGCTGCGCAGACCCAAGGTGGCAAATCCCATCAGTCCGTGCATTTCCATGCCTGGCCACGATTCCCCTCTGGAGCAGCCCACAGCCAGTTTGTCTCTGAGTCTGGAAGATTAGTCTGGTCCCAGAAAGATGCAAGCACCCCGGGCTGGGCTCCTTCCAGCCTGGCTCTGCGCATGCTGAGGCTGCTCTGCGCTCTGCCAGGGCTCTGCGGGGGCTCAGCCCCTCACACTGCTGCTCTGAAAGCCTCGCATCAGACGTGCCCTTTCGGAGCACATGGGCTGACCTTCTGCTTTTTCAGCTGAGGAAGACTCTCATCCAGGCAGAGAGATTGCAAGTAGTCATACAAACCCAGTTGTCAAGAGCTCAAACACTCTACGGTCCCAGTTAAATACCTGTACCCAACGGGGTGTTTGGTCTGCCCCACTCTCCATCTGGTTGTGTCTGGACTTGCAACTGCACTTTCTTCCTCATATAGAAGTACCATGACTGGGCAGAAGCAGGCCAGTGGGATGTATTCTAAAGGCAATGTGGTCTGGAGCCGATGAATGAAAGAAACCCTTCCCCAGTTCCAAACCATACCAAAACCCCCATCAATAGGACTTCCCAGCTATGAATAACAACAAAAGTTTATTTAAAAGTGAAGTGGCTGCAAAGATCAGAGTAGATATTGGCTATTTTCCTAGTCATTGTTTACTCTGTGCCTCCTTTGCCAGTGGAGGCATTTCCATGTCGGGAAAGGAGACTTCTTCAGGTTGTGGTGCTGCAGCAGCAGCTGCCATTGCAGAGCTCTTGAGGATCTGTGGCAAGAATTAGTTTGTCGGAAAGGTGGCTTGCAGAGATGCCCTGAGATCATAGTTCAAATGCAAACCCTTGGGAAGATGCTGTTGGCCACAAGTCAGGCTCTTAAGCTGTCTTTTGCTGCCCACTTCACCAGGTGAATGGACGAGAAGAAAAGAGTGGATTTACACGAGTTCATGGGCAGTTTCCTCTTCAATTTTCATGCATTTTCTGAACAAGGCTGTTCAGAGGGGCAGATACCCCAAGGGCACAGTTATTCCGATGTGTCCTGCAAGGGACACTGACTCAGAAGTTCAAAACCCCTTTTCCAGGTGTCAGCGGATGGGCTGAAGCACCGTGTCATGGCAGGGCTCCAGCCCTCAGAATCTTCAGTCCCAAAGAGCAAGCATTGTTGCTTGTTGTCTGCTCAGGAACTTGCAGCTCTGATTGACACCAAAGGCAGTGCGTACCAAAGCTGGCACTTACTGATTTCATTCCTTCAGGCTTTGCTTTGACGTTTTCCTTCTCCACTTGCTCTTCTTTCTCCTCTTCTCCAGTAAGAGACGGAGCCAGCAGAGGTTCTGGTGATGGTGTTGTGAGCCTCTCTGCACGGGAGCTCCTGGCTGCATCGAGCAGAGGACTCATGTTGGCGAGACTATCGGATTTTTCTAAAAATGGATGCTGCCCAAAGGAAAAAACAGAGAAAGAAAGGAACCATTACTTTCCAAATGCAGTTTCCCACAGGCTCCAGCGGGATTCCTCTGGTTACCAGCAATACACATCAGGAGGACTGAGGGCACCATCTACACCTCCAACTTCATGTCCAGGACCTTGCTATCCCAGGCAAACATGGCCCATAAGGCCATTAATCAATTTCTCAAGGTGTCTTCAGCAAGGAGCTTTGCCTTGCCAGTGCTCTGGGAATGCCACTTGCTGTCTCGGGCCTTTTTCCATTTCAGAAAACTCAAAGGACTCCCTTAGGTTCGTCTTCTCTAAAGACTTGGGCTATTTAGGTGTGAAAAATAATGAGGAGCATAAGCCCCTCCTCGGGAAATTCCCGTACCTCTAAGCAAGGTCAATGCCAGGAGGATGCAGGCCTGTGTGTTGTTCTGAAGAGCACTGAGGTGGAGGTTCTCAGCACCCAGACAAGAGCAGGGACACAAGGGGCAGAGCGCTGATGGACTCAGCTCTGGCTTGCAGGGAGAGCAGTGTCTGCATTCCCCCCCTGCCCCTCCCTGTGCTGGCTGCCACCTTCCTTCCCAGCAGGGACAGCCCAGTGGCACCTTCTGCAGCTCCCTCTCTCTGCCACAAAACCTGCCAGAACCCTGGAGCACTTCTGGCCTGCTTGAATGTGCCAGGCAGCAAATGGGGCTGGGACAAGGCCCGCTCAGCTGTCCCTCCTTGGGTGGCAGAAACCTCGAAGAGTGGGGCAGGAGGGACAAGCTGGGCCCCCTTTGAGGCTCACAGTGAGCTCCCCACAGCCCCTTCCTTCTCCCAGGTCATTAATACTCCGACCACTTGGCTGGGACTGCTTCCTTGGGTCCCCCTCCTCCAACACCATTTCAGCCTCTGGACCTGCTATTATTCTACTCCAGGTCTTTTGCCACCAGGTACAACCAAGTGTCCTCCCAAAGTACAAACCAGGACCACAGACAGGACGAGATGGTGGAAGACCTTTCCTCGGAGGAAAGGCCAAGACAGATGGCACTGGAGAAGAGAAGGTGCCAGGGACAGCTTATTGTGGCCTTTCAGTCCTTCAAGGGGACACATCTTTTTGCAGGGCCTGTTGCAATGGGACAAAGGGTCATGGTTTTCAAGTGGAAGAGGACAGATTCTGGTTACATCTAAACAAGTCATTGTTTAGAATGAGGGTGCTGAAACACTGGCACAGGAAGTGGATACCCCACCCCTGGTCAGGTGGGACAGGGCTCTGAGCAACCTGGTCTAGTTGAAGATGTCCCTGCTCGTTGCAGGGGGGTTGGACTAGATGCCACTTAAAGGTCCCTTCCAAGCCAAATTATTCTGTGATGCTACTTAGTTGTCATTTGAAAAGCACCGAGACTGGAGATTAGTAGGAGAGGAGGCTTCCTGATGCCTCTGAGTTTAGCTGATGACAAAGCCCATCCCTGGACAGCGCTTTCACCTGCAGCCACTTTGCTTGCAGAAGCAGCCTGGTAGGCCATCGGGGCCTCACATGCCCGTTCAGGCAAGGCTGCAGGAAGGAACAGAACACAGGCGGCGGATTTCTGGGAGTCTCCAGCTCGGGTGGCATGTCCTTAGGCTTGGGACAAAGGAAACACAAGACAGCCATTAACCTTCCCTCCCCGAGGGGAAGAGCTCCAGCAGAGTCCTTGCTTTCTGAGAGTTGACCTGGGGCTTCTCCAGGAGCCGTAATCAACAGTAGGACAAAACAATACTGCTAAAATATTAGGAACTTGCAGCTCTGAATGACACCAAAGGCAGTGCATACCAAAGCTTTCATTCCTTCAGGCATTACTTCTCCAACAGCCACAGGTTCCTTCTCCACTTCTTCCTCTTCGTTCTCCTGTCCAGAGTCAGAGGGAGCCAGCAGAGGTTCTGGTGTCGCTGTTGTGTCCTGGGGACAGTCAGTAGAGTCAGGGACAGTCACCTGTCTGTCCCTCGCAAGGTTGGATAGTTTCACACCACTTTAATCTGTTTACACATGAGAAACCAGCCTAGACATGCACTTGGTCCTACGGGCCTCAGTTCCACAGTGCGCATGTCCCAGGCCAATTTAACTCTCTAGCAAATCAGGGGAGTTGAAATCCCTCCACAGTCCCAGCTGCCTCTCAGTGGCAGAGCATTACATCGCATTGTCCCAAATTTGCTCTCTTTACCAACTAGTTAGACAGTGCTGCATATTGCTCTGACTTCGATGTCCCACCATGGCTAAAAGCAGCAAACAATCTTCTGCTGCAAACCCAGACCTTCCTCTGTTGAAAAGCTCTTGAACAGAAAATGAGAAAAGAGCCAGGGATCCCTTGGCTGCTTCTGCTGCTGCTGCAAAGGCACTGACGTGGCCTTTCTTTCATGGACTTGCTTTCGGCCTCTCAGGCTGGCACTCTGTTGGAGCAGGCCAAGCTCACAGCTCTACTGTGACCCTCTACTTCATCATCTTCACCATCTTCAGAGCACAAAGGGTGCATAGTCACCCAGTTCTTGACTTCATTTTCTTGTTCAGGCCCTGATATGCTCTTCTGCAAACAATCTAGGCCTTGCCTTGACAAAAGACTAAACATTTCTACTGGATTCGCGGGTAGGAGTGAGATAGGGCACATAGAACGGGGTAAGAGGGTTAAGGAATGTGTAAACTAAGGCTGCTACAGGGAAAGGGACAAGGGAGTGAGGGTTGCTGCTTTTAAAATCTACTTCTAAAACTTACAAGGCTAACAATATTGGAAAAATAAAAAACCATTAGGGCTTAAGGCATCAGTAGAGTCCGGGACAGTCACCATTCTGTCCCTTGCAAGGTTGGATAGTTACACACAATAACAAAAGGCTCATTTGACACAAGGCCACTTCCAACTTCAGTTTGCTTAGATTTTCTCAACTACCTTGTGCAGACGGGCAGATAACCCCAGGGCACAGTTATTGCTGTGTGTCCTGCAAGGGACACTCTGGCTCAACTTGGAAGTTCAAAACCCCTTTTCCAGGTGTCACTGGTTGGGCTGAAGCACCATGACATGGCAGCACTCCAGCCCTCACACTCTTCAGCCGTGAAAAGCAAGCTTGCTCTCATCACAAGTTCTAAATTACACCAAAGGCAATGCTAATGTGCTGTGGCAATTACTGATTTAATAGCTTCAGGCTCTGCGGCTCCAACAACAGCCACGGGTTCATTGTCCACTTGCTCTTCTTTACCCTCTTGTCCAGAAAGAGAGGGAGCCAGCAGAGGTTCTGGTGTCACGTTTGTGCCCTGGGGACAGTCAGTAGAGTCAGGGACAGTCACCATTCTGTCCCTCGCAAGGTTGGACAGTTACACGCAATAACAAAAGGGTCATTGGACGCAAGGGCCCGGCCAATTTCTTGTTCATTGTTCATGGATTTTCTGAAATAGGCCCTGTGGAGGGGCAGGTACGTCCAGGGGGACAGTTTCTCCTGTCTCCTAGGAATCCTGCACGGCAATCTAAAGCCTAAACAGGGTCAAACCCCCTTTTCCAGGTGTCAGGGGCTGGGCTGAAGCACCGTGTCATGACAGGGCTACAGCCCTCACACTCTTCAGCCATGCATGGCAAGCACTGGCTGCTCAGGAGCTTGCAGCTCTGATTGACACCAAAGGCAGTGCGTACCAAAGCTGGCACTTACTGATTTCATTCCTTCAGGCTTTGCTTTGACCTTTTCCTTCTCTGCTTGCTCTTCTTTACCCTCTTGTCCAGAAACAGAGGGAGCCAGCAGAGGTTCTGGTGATGGTGTTGTGAACCTCTCTGCACGGGAGCTCCTGGCTGCATCGAGCAGAGGACTCATGTTGGCGAGACTATCGGATTTTTCTAAAAATGGATGCTGCCCAAAGGAAAAACCAAAGAAAGAAAGGAGCCATTACTTTCCAAATGCAGTTTCCCACAGGCTCCAGCGGGATTCCTCTGGTTACCAGCAATACACATCAGGAGGACTGAGGGCACCATCTACACCTCCAACTTCATGTCCAGGTCCTTGCTATCCCAGGCAAACGTGGCCCATAAGGCCATTAATCAGTTTCTCAAGGTGTCTTCAGCAAGGAGCTTTGCCTTGCCAGTGCTCTGGGAATGCCACTTGCTGTCTCGGGCCTTTTTCCATTTCAGAAAACTCAAAGGACTCCCTTAGGTTCGTCTTCTCTAAAGACTTGGGCTATTTTAGGTGTCAAAACTGCTGAGGAGCATAAGCCCCTCCTCGGGAAATTCCCGTACCTCTAAGCAAGGTCAATGCCAGGAGGATGCAGGCCTGTGTGTTGCTCTGACTTCGATGTCCCACCATGGCTAAAAGCAGCAAACAATCTTCTGCTGCAAACCCAGACCTTCCTCTGTTGAAAAGCTCTTGAACAGAAAATGAGAAAAGAGCCAGGGATCCCTTGGCTGCTTCTGCTGCTGCTGCAAAGGCACTGACGTGGACTTTCTTTCATGGACTTGCTTTCGGCCTCTCAGGCTGGCACTCTGTTGGAGCAGGCCAAGCTCACAGCTCGCTCCATGATTCTTAAAAACTAGGAACGGCAAAGCTTCCTTTTCCACTCACAGAAGGACGGGCTGCTCTGTGTCCACCTCCATATCCACTGGTGATTCCGTCTGCAGTGGGCAAGGGAACAGGAACCAGACGCTGTCAGAAAACTGCCTCTTGTGGGGAATCCCATCACACAAGGCAACCCAAATAAAGAGCATTTTTCTTTCACAACCTCTCTCCAGGAGCAACAGTTCTTTTGCTCAGCAAGCAAGAGAAGAGGACAAAAACCCACATTCATCTTCTTCTACAGTTTCATGTCTATTTTTATGCAGTTTTCCCAGGAAATAAAACAAATGGAAACTCCATCAAGCAAATGTAAATTGTCCATTAAGAGTCAATGCTTCTGTTCTGCCCAAGAGCTAAAGCAGCTTTAGCTGAAGAGCTAAAGAAGTTTCCTCTTCTTTTTTTTTCTTCTTCTGTTCTGTTGGTTTTGGGGTTTTCTTTTAGTAAATGGCAAGCATCAGTTCTCTTTAGCTTGCTGAAAATGGTTCCCCAGAAAAACTGTCCAAAAAATCCCCTCTAGCCATTCTGACATAGCACAAGAAAAGCTCCTGGGTTCAGGAGCCTGCACTGTTTGGAAGTTGGCATTTTATCTCAAAGGTCATTGGTGTGATCAAATCCTTTAATTATGGAATTTAGCAAACAGGATGCTTTCCCCTCAGTTCTGGAGATAACTGAACAGTTTTTAGAAGAACTTCTGAGAAGCTCTCCCAAGCCTGCATTTTGGAAGTCGTACTGGTTGAACCAGCAAAGTGAGGAAATTACAGAGGGTTTGAGGGTTCTGTTATCCCGAGGATTTCAGAGGTGTTTGGCTACAGTAGCTGACTCCAGAAGAGTGAGATTCCTCCCCGGCAGCCCTCACGGCTCAGCCCTCGCTGTCCCAAGCTGGGCTTCTCCCCTTTTACCGTGGAGAGGCTTGGAGGGCATTCAGAACAGCTGTGATTGCCTGACATGGACAGCATTTGTTGGGAATCCCTCAGGGACACGTCCGTGTTCCACACGTGGCAGGGGAGCCCTTGGAGCAGCTGTCAGAGTGTGGGTGCCCCCGTGCGTGCTTCCTGCCCGTTCTCCCCCCTTTGGCCACTTCTCCCATAGCCACTCAAGTCAGACTTTCTCCCAAGAAAGTTCTCTGCCCAGCACTGAGCTCCTGGTGCACCTGCAAGAACCAAATTCCCTTAGGTTTGTGGGAAACCTACAGGGTGGGAACCCTCAGTGGACATGGAGCTCTTAAATCCTTCTCCTATCCAACTTCTGTGTGCGTGTAAGATTTACTGGGGCCCTGAATAGCCTTGCTGTCTGCTACAGTGGAATATCAGGGCCACGGACCAGCGGGTCCGTGTGAGGGGGTCTCTCTCTTTGCTGCCTGCTGAGGGGAAGGTGCTGAGAGAGTGCGCGTGCTCCGAGAGCGAGGTGAAGCGTTCAGTGAGAGGCAGACTCTAAGCCTTCGTCCCCGACGAGCACCCGAGAGAAGTGGGCAGGCGCCAGAAGGCGTGTCCCGAGATTGGCATAGAACAGCGCCCACTCTGGGGTAGTTCATGAATATGTAAACCCGTGCGATGGATCTGGATGACCTACGGGGAGAAAACGGGAGCCGTGAGGGGGGAGCGGTGGCGCATGTCAGGCGGAGTCATCCCCCGCGCGTCCGGCAGCGTAATAAAGAAGTAGCGGCTTAATAGCGCCTGTGGCTCTTGAGTTTTACTAGCGTCGCCTTTTCCCGGCATCAGTGAGGCCTCAGCTGAGCTGGGGTGACCCCCAGGCTGAAGCAAAAACCGCTGGGGGCTGAAGCAGCAGGGCACAAGGGCTGAGATGAGACAAAACCGGCTGCAGCTGAGGCGGGGGGGGCGGCAGTTATGAGGCGCAAACGGCTGTGGGCTGAGGGAAAAACGGCTGCAGCTGAGGCGGGGGGGTGGGGGGGCGGCAGTTATGAGGCAGAAACGGCTGCAGCTGAGGCGGGGGAAGGCAGTTATGAGGCAGAAAGGGCTGTGGGCTGAGGGAAATATGGGTGCGGGTTGAGGGAAAAATTGGTGCGGGCTGAGGGGAAAACACCTGAGGGCTGAGGCAAAACCAGTTGCCGATGAGGCGGGGCGGCCCCCAGACTGAGGCAGCAGCGGCGACGGTTCTCAGCCTGGGCCATGGGGTGGGGCGGGGGGAAGAGGCCAGGCACTGAGCACAGTGGCCAGGAGTCTCCCTACAGCTCCCCGGCCCCACGCGGTCCCGCTCCCAACTTGAAGGAAGCCCCAGTTCCCCCCCACAGACACCCCGTTCCGTTTTTCCTTTAATTGTTTCCTTCCTCAATTCCAAACCATACCAAAACCCCCATCAATGGGACTTCCCAGCTATGAATAACAACAAAAGTTTATTTTAAAATGAAATGGCTGCAAAGATCAGAGTAGATACGTGCCACCGCCCGGTGGGGAAGGAAATAGGGACGCGACACTGCACAAAAGGGTCCCACAAAAGAGAAGGAGGGGCTGCAATGGCCACTTCCTTAAGAGGAACGAGGACTTCTATAGGGTTCAGGTGAGGGAGGTCCGATAACCGGGGCGGAGCATGGGACGGACATCTCAGGGTGCCACAGGATTGGGGAGTAGGGAGAAGGAGGGAGGAACTTGGGAGGAGTCAGGTGTCTGGGGCCACTGGAAGCTCACTCCGCGCTGTGGCATTTCCTTCTTTACTCTGCCTCCTTTGCCAGTGGAGGCATTTCCATGTCGGGAAAGGAGACTTCTTCAGGTTGTGGTGCTGCAGCAGCAGTTGCCATTGCAGAGCTCTTGAGGATCTGTGGCAAGAATTAGTTTGTCGGAAAGGTGGCTTGCAGAGATGCCCTGAGATCATAGTTCAAATGCAAACCCTTGGGAAGATGCTGTTGGCCACAAGTCGGGCTCTTAAGCTGTCTTTTGCTGCCCACTTCACCAGGTGAATGGACGAGAAGAAAAGAGTGGATTTACACGAGTTCATGGGCAGTTTCCTCTTCAATTTTCACGCATTTTCTGAGCAAGGCTGTTCAGAGGGGCAGATACCCCAAGGGCACAGTTATTCCGATGTGTCCTGCAAGGGACACTGACTCAGAAGTTCAAAACCCCTTTTCCAGGTGTCAGCGGATGGGCTGAAGCACCGTGTCATGGCAGGGCTCCAGCCCTCAGAATCTTCAGTCCCAAAGAGCAAGCATTGTTGCTTGTTGTCTGCTCAGGAACTTGCAGCTCTGATTGACACCAAAGGCAGTGCGTACCAAAGCTGGCACTTACTGATTTCATTCCTTCAGGCTTTGCTTTGAAGGTTTTCCTTCTCTGCTTGCTCTTCTTTACCCTCTTGTCCAGAAACAGAGGGAGCCAGCAGAGGTTCTGGTGATGGTGTTGTGAACCTCTCTGCACGGGAGCTCCTGGCTGCATTGAGCAGAGGACTCAGGTTGGCGAGACTATCAGATTTTTCTAAAAATGGATGCTGCCCAAAGGAAAAACCAAAGAAAGAAAGGAGCCATTACTTTCCAAATGCAGTTTCCCACAGGCTCCAGCGGGATTCCTCTGGTTACCAGCAATACACATCAGGAGGACTGAGGGCACCATCTACACCTCCAACTTCATGTCCAGGTCCTTGCTATCCCAGGCAAACATGGCCCATAAGGCCATTAATCAATTTCTCAAGGTGTCTTCAGCAAGGAGCTTTGCCTTGCCAGTGCTCTGGGAATGCCACTTGCTGTCTCGGGCCTTTTTCCATTTCAGAAAACTCAAAGGTTCCTCTTCTCTAAAGACTTGGGCTATTTTAGGTGTCAAAACTGCTGAGGAGCATAAGCCCCTCCTCGGGAAATTCCCGTACCTCTAAGCAAGGTCAATGCCAGGCCTGTGTGTTGTTCTGAAGAGCACTGAGGTGGAGGTTCTCAGCACCCAGACAAGAGCAGGGACACAAGGGGCAGAGCGCTGATGGACTCAGCTCTGGCTTGCAGGGAGAGCAGTGTCTGCATTCCACCCCTGCCCCTCCCTGTGCTGGCTGCCACCTTCCTTCCCAGCAGGGACAGCCCAGTGGCACCTTCTGCAGCTCCCTCTCTCTACCACAAAACCTGCCAGAACCCTGGAGCACTTCTGGCCTGCTTGAATGTGCCAGGCAGCAAATGGGGCTGGGACAAGGCCCGCTCAGCTGTCCCTCCTTGGGTGGCAGAAACCTCAAAGAGCGAGGCAGGAGGGACAAGCTGGGCCCCCTGTGAGGCTCGCAGTGAGCTCCCCACAGCCCCTTCCTTCTCCCAGGCCATTAATCCTCTGACCACTTGGCTGGGACTGCTTCCTTGGGTCCCCCTCCACCAACACCATTTCAGGCCTCTGGACCTGCTATTATTCTACTCCAGGTCTTTTGCCACCAGGTACAACCAAGTGTCCTCCCAAAGTACAAGCCAGGGCCACAGACAGGACCAGATGGTGGAAGACCTTTCCTCGGAGGAAAGGCCAAGAGAGATGGCACTGGAGAAGAGAAGGTGCCAGGGACGGCTTATTGTGGCCTTTCAATCCTTCAAGGGGACACATCTTTTTGCAGGGCCTGTTGTAATGGGACAAAGGGTCATGGTTTTCAAGTGGAAGAGGATAGATTCTGGTTACATCCAAGGAAGTCATTGTTTAGAATGAGGGTGCTGAAACACTGGCACAGGAAGTGGATACCCCACCCCTGGTCAGGTGGGACAGGGCTCTGAGCAACCCGGTCTAGTTGAAAATGTCCCTGCTCGTTGCAGGGGGGTTGGACTAGATGCCACTTAAAGGTCCCTTCCAAGCCAAATTATTCTAGGATGCTACTTAGTGGTCATTTGAAAAGCACCGAGACTGGAGATTAGTAGGAGAGGAGGCCTCCTGATGCCTCTGAGTTTAGCTGATGACAAAGCCCATCCCTGGACAGCGCTTTCACCTGCAGCCACTTTGCTTGCAGAAGCAGCCTGGTAGGCCATCGGGGCCTCACATGCCCGTTCAGGCAAGGCTGCAGGAAGGAACGGAACACAGGCGGCGAATTTCTGGGAGTCTCCAGCTCGGGTGGCATGTCCTTAGGCTTGGGACAAAGGAAACACAAGACAGCCATTAACCATCCCTCCCCGAGGGGAAGAGCTCCAGCAAAGTCCTTGCTTTCTGAGAGTTGACCTGGGGCTTCTCCAGGAGCTGTAATCAACACTAGGACAAAACAAATACTGCTAAAATATTAGGAACTTGCAGTCTGAATGGCACCAAAGGCAGTGCATACCAAAGCTTTCATTCCTTCAGGCATTACTTCTCCAACAGCCACAGGTTCCTTCTCCACTTCTTCCTCTTCGTTCTCCTGTCCAGAGTCAGAGGGAGCCAGCAGAGGTTCTGGTGTCGCTGTTGTGTCCTGGGGACAGTCAGTAGAGTCAGGGACAGTCACCTGTCTGTCCCTCGCAAGGTTGGATAGTTTCACACCGCTTTAATCTGTTTACACATGAGAAACCAGCCTAGACATGCACTTGGTCCTACGGGCCTCAGTTCTACAGTGCACATGTCCCAGGCCAATTTAACTCTCTAGCAAATCAGGGGAGTTGAAATCCCTCCACAGTCCCAGCTGCCTCTCAGTGGCAGAGCATTACATCGCATTGTCCCAAATTTGCTCTCTTTACCAACTAGTTAGACAGTGCTGCATATTGCTCTGACTTCGATGTCCCACCATGGCTAAAAGCAGCAAACAATCTTCTGCTGCAAACCCAGACCTTCCTCTGTTGAAAAGCTCTTGAACAGAAAATGAGAAAAGAGCCAGGGATCCCTCGGCTGCTTCTGCTGCTGCTGCAAAGGCACTGACGTGGACTTTCTTTCATGGACTTGCTTTCGGCCTCTCAGGCTGGCACTCTGTTGGAGCAGGCCAAGCTCACAGCTCGCTCCATGATTCTTAAAAACTAGGAACGGCAAAGCTTCCTTTTCCACTCACAGAAGGATGGGCTGCTCTCTGTCCACCTCCATATCCACTGGTGATTCCGTCTGCAGTGGGCAAGGGAACAGGAACCAGACGCTGTCAGAAAACTGCCTCTTGTGGGGAATCCCATCACACAAGGCAACCCAAATAAAGAACATTTTTCTTTCACAACCTCTCTCCAGGAGCAACAGTTCTTTTGCTCAGCAAGCAAGAGAAGAGGACAAAAACCCACATTCATCTTCTTCTACAGTTTCATGTCTATTTTTATGCTGTTTTCCCAGGAAATAAAACAAATGGAAACTCCATCAAGCAAATGTAAATTGTCCATTAAGAGTCAATGCTTCTGTTCTGCCCAAGAGCTAAAGCAGCTTTAGCTGAAGAGCTAAAGAAGTTTCCTCTTCTTTTTTTTTCTTCTTCTGTTCTGTTGGGTTTTGGGTTTTCTTTTAGTAAATGGCAAGCATCAGTTCTCTTTAGCTTGCTGAAAATGGTTCCCCAGAAAAACTGCCCAAAAAATCCCCTCTAGCCATTCTGACATAGCAGAAGAAAAGCTCCTGGGTTCAGGAGCCTGCACTGTTTGGAAGTTGGCATTTTATCTCAAAGGTCATTGGTGTGATCAAATCCTTTAATTATGGAATTTAGCAAACAGGATGCTTTCCCCTCAGTTCTGGAGATAACTGAACAGTTTTTAGAAGAACTTCTGAGAAGTTCTCCCAAGCCTGCATTTTGGAAGTCGTACTGGTTGAACCAGCAAAGTGAGGAAATTACAGAGGGTTTGAGGGTTCTGTTATCCCGAGGATTTCAGAGGTGTTTGGCTACAGTAGCTGACTCCAGAAGAGTGAGATTCCTCCCCGGCAGCCCTCACGGCTCAGCCCTCACTGTCCCAAGCTGGGCTTCTCCCCTTTTACCGTGGAGAGGCTTGGAGGGCATTCAGAACAGCTGTGATTGCCTGACATGGACAGCATTTGTTGGGAATCCCTCAGGGACACGTCCGTGTTCCACACGTGGCAGGGGAGCCCTTGGAGCAGCTGTCAGAGTGTGGGTGCCCCCGTGGGTGCTTCCTGCCCGTTCTCCCCCCTTTGGCCACTTCTCCCATAGCCACTCAAGTCAGACTTTCTCCCAAGAAAGTTCTCTGCCCAGCACTGAGCTCCTGGTGCACCTGCAAGAACCAAATTCCCTTAGGTTTGTGGGAAACCTACAGGGTCGGAACCCTCAGTGGACATGGAGCTCTTAAATCCTTCTCCTATCCAACTTCTGTGTGCGTGTAAGATTTACTGGGGCCCTGAATAGCCTTTCTGTCTGCTACAGTGGAATATCAGGGCCACGGACCAGCGGGTCCGTGTGAGGGGGTCTCTCTCTTTGCTGCCTGCTGAGGGGAAGGTGCTGAGAGAGTGCGCGTGCTCCGAGAGCGAGGTGAAGCGTTCAGTGAGAGGCAGACTCTAAGCCTTCATCCCCGACGAGCACCCGAGAGAAGTGGGCAGGCGCCAGAAGGCGTGTCCCGAGATCGGCATAGAACAGCGCCCACTGTGGGGTAGTTCATGAATATGTAAATCCGTGCCATGGATCTGGATGACCTACGGGGAGAAAACGGGAGCCGTGAGGGGGGAGCGGTCGCGCCTGTCAGGCGGAGTCATCCGCCGCGCGTCCGGCAGCGTAATAAAGAAGTAGCGGCTTAATAGCGCCTGTGGCTCTTGAGTTTTACTAGCGTCGCCTTTTCCCGGCATCAGTGAGGCCTCAGCTGAGCTGGGGTGACCCTCAGGCTGAAGCAAAAACCGCTGCGGGCTGAAGCAGCAGGGCACAAGGGCTGAGATGAGAATGGCTCTGGGCTTAGACAAAACCAGCTGCAGCTGAGGCGGGGGGGGCCCAGTTCTGAGGCAGAAATGGCTGTGGGCTGAGGCAAAAACAACTGTGGGCTGAGAGAAAAATTGGTGTGGGCTGAGGGGAAAACACCTGAGGGCTGAGGCAAAACCAGTTGCCGATGAGGCGGGGCGGCCCCCAGACTGAGG
The DNA here is from genome assembly GCF_009829145.1 of Chiroxiphia lanceolata. Classification (NCBI taxonomy): domain Eukaryota; kingdom Metazoa; phylum Chordata; class Aves; order Passeriformes; family Pipridae; genus Chiroxiphia; species Chiroxiphia lanceolata. The sequence goes on from NC_045650.1 coordinate 3,476,631, forward strand.
CAGCAGCGGCGACGGTTCTCAGCCTGGGCCATGGGGTGGGGCGGGGGGAAGAGGCCAGGCACTGAGCACAGTGGCCAGGAGTCTCTCTACAGCTCCCCGGCACCACGCGGTCCCGCTCCCAACTTGAAGGAAGCCCCAGTTCCGTCCCCACCCCTCCCCCCCATTCTGTTTTTCCTTTAATTTTTTCCTGTTCCCACACAAATGATACATATATAGACACTATATCTACACACTATATCTACACGCTATTTACACATTCTCTCTCTCTCTACACACACACACACGTATGTACATTATCTATGTATAAGGGAGCATTATGTAAGGGGCTATAGTGTAGGAGAGTTATGGGGTGTTGTGCAAGTGCCCTAGACAGTACAGAGTCCAGGTATGCCCATAGTACTGTAACACACTGTTATAAGTAAAATGAAACTTAGGCTAAAATATAGTAGCAAAAAAAATTTATTAAAGATTTATATAAATTGCAAATAAGCAAATCAACTGCCGGGGAGACCCCTGCTCCATTCACGGCCAGCAAAGCAGTGGACAAAACCAGTATTCTTTATACTATTGTCAATTCCCTTCCCATAGTCACTTATTATCCTTCTATTGGATCCGAGTTCGCAAGTCTGGATCTGGTTGGTTCTTTTCAGGCTCGCTTCAGTTGCCAGGTGCATTAGTTCATCCGTCCTTGAGGCCTAGTGTGTAGGCCTCTCCTGATGTTCATTTTAGATACTTTTTTATCGTCTTCGTTCTTGACCCTTTGATCCTTGTCCGTTCCTTCGTTACTTTAAGCGTACACTTTTAGACAATATACAAAAGACTTATTCAGAAAGGCATAACAACTTGTTTTGTCAGCATAGGAAGTGCAGCTGCAGGACTATCAGCTTATAGTACTGACAGATTAATTGCCCATTCTGCAACTTACAGTCCACCGGCCTTAACAGAACCTTGATTTCAGTTCTATATATATATATATATATATATATATATAAATATAACATGGAATACTATTAAAAGAGTAAATTACTACAACTATTACTACTACTAATTTGATGAGTAAATGATGTTACAACTACTAATCTATTACAACACTATCTATATACAACGGTCATAATTCTACAGTACATTGTGTGTCTATATATTGTATAAATTTGCACACCCCCCATATAATGCTCCCACATTTAATAATCTCCCTGATGTCAGTTGTGCCGTTTCATGGGGAGCCTCCAAGCCATGAGGATCCGCCCTTTTGTGGGGCCTCTCCCAGGGAAGGCTGTCACCCTCTGTGTCAGCCTCAGTTCCCAGGGCAGAACTGGGATGCCTAAAGGACACTCACCTGAGCACAAGGCTGTGGAACAGCCCAGCTGCCTCCCCCTCTGTTCAGAGTGGCACAGACACTCCCGACCTTTCCCAGGAGCCACGAGGCAACCAAGAGGTCAGGAGGCATCGCCAGAAACGACTCCATCACTCTGCTCTCCTTTGCCCTTCTCGAGTGCTGCGCAGACCCAAGGTGGCAAATCCCATCAGTCCGTGCATTTCCATGCCTGGCCACGATTCCCCTCTGGAGCAGCCCACAGCCAGTTTGTCTCTGAGTCTGGAAGATTAGTCTGGTCCCAGAAAGATGCAAGCACCCCGGGCTGGGCTCCTTCCAGCCTGGCTCTGCGCATGCTGAGGCTGCTCTGCGCTCTGCCAGGGCTCTGCGGGGGCTCAGCCCCTCACACTGCTGCTCTGAAAGCCTCGCATCAGACGTGCCCTTTCGGAGCACATGGGCTGACCTTCTGCTTTTTCAGCTGAGGAAGACTCTCATCCAGGCAGAGAGATTGCAAGTAGTCATACAAACCCAGTTGTCAAGAGCTCAAACACTCTACGGTCCCAGTTGAACACCTGTACCCAACGGGGTGTTTGGTCTGCCCCACTCTCCATCTGGTTGTGTCTGGACTTGCAGCTGCACTTTCTTCCTCATATAGAAGTACCACGACTGGGCAGAAGCAGGCCAGTGGGATGTATTCCAAAGGCAATGTGGTCTGGAGACGATGAATGAAAGAAACCCTTCCCCAGTTCCAAACTATACCAAAACCCCCATCAATGGGACTTCCCAGCTATGAATAACAACAAAAGTTTATTTAAAAATGAAGTGGCTGCAAGATCAGAGTAGACACGTGCCACGGCCCAGCGGGAAAGGAAATAAGGACGCGACACTGCACAAAAGGGTCCCACAAACGAGAAGGAGGGGGTGCAATGTCTATTTTATTAAGAGTAACGAGGACTTCTATAGGGTTCAGGTGAGGGAGGTCCGATAACCGGGGCGGAGCATGGGACGGACATCTCAGGGTGCCACAGGATTGGGGAGTAGGGAGAAGGAGGGAGGAACCTGGGAGGAGTCAGGTGTCTGGGGCCAGTGGGAGCTCACTCCGCACTGCGGCATTTCCTTCTTACTCTGCCTCCTTTGCCAGTGGAGGCATTTCAGTGTCAGGAGAGTAGACTTCTTCAGGTTGTGGTGCTGCAGCAGCAGCTGCCATTGCAGAGCTCTTGAGGATCTGTGGCAAGAATTAGGTTCTGTCATAAGGGTGGCTTGCAGAGATGCCCTGAGATCATATTTCAAAAGCAAACCCTTGCGAAGATGCTGTTGGCCACAAGTCGGGCTCTTAAACTGTCTTTTGCTGCCCACTTCACCAGGTGAATGGACGAGAAGAAAAGAGTGGATTTACACGAGTTCATGGGCAGTTTCCTCTTCAATTTTCATGGATTTTTGAACTGTGCAGAGGGGCAGGTATCCCCAAGGGACAGTTTCTCCTGTCTCCTGTCTCCTGCAAGGGACCCTGACTCAACTTTTCCAGGTATCAGTGGCTGGGCTGAAGCACCATGTCATGGCAGGGCTCCATCCCTCACACTCTTCAGTCCCAAAGAGCAAGCGCTGTCTGCTCAGAAACTTGCATCTCTGAATGACACCAAAGGCAGTGCTAATGTACTTTGGCACTTACTGATTTCACTCCTTCAGGTTTTGCTTTGATAACTTCCTTCTCTGCTTTCTCTTCTTTACCCTCTTGTCCAGAATCAGAGGGAGCCAGCAGAGGTTCTGATGCCTGTGTTGTGGATCTTCTCCTGGCTGCATCAATCAGAGAAGCCATCTCATCAAGACTCTTGGATTTTTTTAAAAACGGATGCTGCAACGAAAACGAAAGAAAAACGAAAGGAGCCATTACTTTCCAAATGCAGTTTCCCACAGGCTCCAGCGGGATTCCTCTGGTTACCCTGGACAGCTGTTTCACCTGCAGCCACTTTACCTTCAGCAGCTTCCTGGCCGTCCATCGATGCTTCGCATTCTGGTTCAGGCAGGACTGCAGGAATGAATGGAACACAGGAGACAGGTTTCTGTGAGTCTCCAGCTCGGGTGGCATGTCCTTAGGCTGGGACAAAAGAGACACAAGACAGCCATTAAGCATCCCTCCCTGAGGGGAAGAGCTCCAGCACAGGCCAGTCCATGCTTTCTGAGAGTTGACCTGGGGCTTCTCCAGGAGCCCTGATCAACATTTGAGTTTAAGGAAGCAGAGAATTTTCAGCATCCAGACCAGTCCTGCTAATTGCCTTCATCTCTTTTTGTTGCCTTCTGCAAGGCAAATGCAATCCAAAAGAAGTCTTCCAAGAAAAGTCAGGAACCTTTTTCTGAAAGACTGGAAGACTGACATTTTCCATAATTGTTGCCTTCCTCAGGAATTAACTGTGCAGCATTTAACTTGGTTTCAGCTCTTAGTCATGGGGTTTTATCCCAGTATACCTTCCTGGGCCATTGCACACTCCTTTGGTGTAAAAGCGGGTCATTTCATTTTAGGGAATTAGCCTCTGAAACTGGAAACTTGAAAATACATTGGCTTCCTACAAGGAGCTGTGCTAGAACCTACTTTTAGAAATGTACTGGCTAATGCATAATTGTGGCAGTACTAGAAGCAGTGACCTGCCCTGAAAGGCTCAGGTAAGCAGTGGGCACTGGTCCAAGTTTGAAAAGACTTCTGGCCTGCAGATACCCTTGGAATGCTTTTCACAGTAATTCTCCAACGGGAGAATCCTGCTGCTGAAAAATTCCTGCCATTGGGAGATCCAGCTGCAAGGGAGTTCAAAGAGCACAGGAGGAATTCAAGCATTGTTGGAGGCCAGAATGGCCCATTTCTGCACTGGCACATGTCGCTTCTCCTGTGAGCAGATGTGCTCCAGGACACTTTTAGACGTGGGCCTTGGTGGGACTAGCTCAAGCTGATGTGAGTGGGAGAAAGATATGGCTCAGGGGAGAAAGGCAGGGCTCTCTGACAGTATTTGCACCTTACCTGTGTAGGACCATCCACCATTTCTAGTGCCGTGATGCCAAGGGCCCAGATGTCCACTTTGGCATCGTATCTGTCTCTTCTCAACATTTCTGATGCCATATAGAAAGGAGTTGCAAAAAATGACCTCCATGTCTTCCGCTGGGGCTGAAGCCAAGCACATAAGCCAAAATCAACTGCAGAAAAAAGAAATAGTGTTAAAACTGGCTTGAATTATGAAAGCAAGCACAAGAATTCCCCACTCTCAGTCTGAGAGCACAGTGTTGAATCTGGCTGGAAGAGTGGCTGTGCTCTGTTTCCTCTGGAAGGGACAAACCCAAACCAAAGGCACTCTTGACAGCCTCATCCTCTCTAGAGCTCTCTGCACATTGCAACTCTGCTCTCAGCTTACAGCAGTGGGCTGGGCACTCCCACCAGCACCACTTCTGGGGAACGTGCAGGCACTCAAAGGCAGCCCCAGACCCTGCCTCCCGGGAACGCTGTGCCTGACCAAGAACACCTACTCAATTTGACAGATCCATCCATTCCCAGAAGAATATTGTCACTTTTGATGTCTCTGTGGATCACTCGATTTGAATGAAGGAAGTCCAGGGCTTTCAGGCACTGAGATTAAACAAAGAAATGAGAGGAAAAAATTAATTAGGCTGATTTTATTGCACAAAAAAGGAAATGGCTCTAAAAGATCAAATTTCCAGGGGACACATCAATTGCAGACATACCTCAAGTGGCAAAGTTTAGAAAAATAAATAAATTGAAATTAAACTAAAAAAGAAAGTACAACAACATTATAGGAGGATAATAACAGAGTACAAGAAATGCAGTGAGACTGGCAGGCCGTTCACTTGGATGCTCTTTTCTTCTCCACATCATAACAGCGACACAGAAACAAAGCTCTGAACAGGAAATCACTCCTGTTCTTATCACCTTTTGCAAAGAACCATCCTGTCCAAGCTGTCAGAAGCAAGGGCAGCATCCCTTACCTCCCGACTGATAGAGGCTATCATCTCTTCCTCGAGAGCTTGTTTGGAAATGACATCGCCTAAGGTGCATCCCTCCACATATTCCATCACCAGCCAGAGTTCTTCATTGAAAAGGTAGCTGAAAGAAGAAACCCACAGCATGGAGATGAATGGGCACAGCTCAATGACCTTAGGGGAAAGACTGCAGTTGAGTTTTCTTGCCAGGTCACTTGTAAATGAAGACAGAATCTGAGCAGGCTAAATGAGAAAGGCTCATCTGTGGAAAAGGAGATGTCTTAGATGGCAAGCAAGGCAAAAATGCAGTTTAGTGACAGCAGAGAGAAATCTGGAGCCAGGACGTTGCCATCAGCTGCTTCATCATCTTAACTCATCCCTTCCAGCCTGAACTCCAGGAAGCAGGCAACACAGACTTCTCCACGGGAGGAGAGTGTGCACCACTGAGGGCAGATGTTGGTCAACCCCTTGGAAAACATTGCATAAAGTGCATTCAGAAAGAGGGAAAACCATTTAAACACTGGCACACTGTGTGGTTGTGCAAACAAGAGCCTAGTCTTCCTGGCATCCACAGCAACAGAAAGTAGAGGGAAAACCCCAAGGACAATAATTTCTAGGAGGGTTTATCAGCACGTATCATTAAGGCACAGAAAAGATGATCAGTTTGAAAAAAACCAGACCCCAAAAGAAGAGGGAGGTAGTGAACTGAAGGGCTGTGGCTTTAGGAAGACATGGCAGATGCAGGTTTTGGAAGACACGCTTCAAACTACCTATACCAGAAAAGGCCAAGGCAGACACAAGGCAAGCTCCTCCCATCCACTGCAGGTGGAGGAGTTGAGAAATAATGAAGAGCTCCATGTTCTTCCAGTGACCAGTGTGGCTTTTTAGCCTTTGGCTTGCAGTGTGTCAATGAACCTCGACGTGATAATCCCAGAACCACTCACCTGTCTATATAGCGAACGATATTGGGGTGCCTCACGCTACTCAAGAGTTCAACCTCAGTTAAAACTAGCTCTCTTTCGTACTTTCTGTTGGGAACAACAATCCTCTTGATGGCCACCTAAAAGGAGATTAAAAGCCACAGATTTGAGAAATCTGTTGCACGGGACCACAGCGCACATGGAGCAGGTGTTTTTGGAATGATGGAACCAGGGTGGGCCAAACTGCCTGGGATTAGACACCAGAGCTTCTTAACTGACAGGACAAGAGACGATTCCTCCACTCGCCCTTGTGTGCCAGTTACAGGACACATGGCTAGAGACATTTTGCCTTGTAAACTCTGGACAAATGGTCTGCAAACAATCAATCCATAATGGGGGAAATCCCATCCTAAAAGGTCATGGAGGTTTCACAAAAAAAAATACAATCCCTGCACTTTCTATCATCTTGAAGTTTGATTTTGCTGTTCTAAAGAACATTTTTTAACCCAGTTCCTCTTTGCAGTTCTTTTCTGGGTTTGAAAAGGAAGAACCCATTCTAGGGTACTTTATGGATGTGCCCGGGGTTATGAGCAGCGCTCAGGGCCTTTCGATCCCTTGCAGACTCCTGCACTGTAAGTGCACTTCCCAAGTGCAGCACTGCAGCTGGGGAAGGAGCCACCAAGTAGCTGATGCATTAGCATAGTCAGTAAATAAGTCTGAGCAAAGGTGTCCTTCTCTGAAAGATACCGCTGCCCTCCTTGCGTTCTTTTGGGGACTTAATAAGGACAAGGTCTGTCCAAACTGTGTGTTGCAGGCTGACACTTGTCTGCCCTCAGAGGAACAGTCTGTGCAGCAAAGATCTCGTGGCCACCCAGGGCTGTGGCCACAGCTCCCAGCGGAGGGGAAAGCACTTGAGAGCTGCAAAATCTGCCGGGGGTGCTGGCCCTTACCTGTCCTCCTGTGGCAATGTCAGCTCCTCGGAAAACAGTTCCAAAAGTCCTAGAAACAGAGCAGCAGCCAAGAAAGGAGAAGATGTTTAGGCCCTGGGCGAGAAAGCCAGCCCAGAGAGCAGAGCTCTGCTGCCCAGAGTGTTTATAAAACACTCGGCTTCAGCCAGCAGCCCAGCAGCCCAGCAGCCCAGCAGCCCTCTGCCATGCAGGGTGGCCAGGAGAAAACATAGGACATACTCCACGTCCTGCTCCTTGTTACAGGCAAGAGACTGCCAGCATCGAGTTGTCTTTGACAATGCCTTCTGACCACAGTTATTAAATACTGATCAGGACTGACAGACAGGAGGATGTAAGCCCAGTGTCTGCCCATGTTTGCAGCTTGCCCGACTGCATGCTTGATATGACACCAGCAAAATCCCTGGCCCATGGTTTGGTGGAAGTAGCTGAGATTGGACTTACCCTTGGCCAATTTGCTGCTGTAAAGTGTATTTCTTCGCAGGGTTCCCCTCACTCACAATGCCCTCTGAAAGAAACAAGATAAAAGATGCTCATGTGAAGCAGAGATACCACCTTCCAGCAGATCTGAAAGGCAGCCCCACTGTGCGGGGCTGTGAGCCCTTTGTAGTCAGCTGGTAACAACAGCAACAACAACAACAATAACCACAACAGCAGAGGCAGCTCCGACGCAGAGGTGGCTCCACAAAGACTGATTTTCCACAGTCTTTTGAGGGTTTACCTTGATAGGAAACCAAACCCATGGAGGAATGCTTAGAGAAGACAGAAATCAGAAAAGAACAGGCACCAATGCAAGAGTTTGTTGTCTACAAACATTAAGGAGAGCTGGAGCAACAGAGCCCTTATTTTCTTGGAGAGAAACACTCCGTGTGATTCAGCCAAAAGTTTAGTGGTTTTGATGATTAAATGCACTAAATTAAATGCATTAAAAATTAAATTTTGACAATTAAATTGAGTTGTGGAATCTACTGTTGTGAACAAGTGCCATTTTCAGAACAGAAAGAATATTATCAGATGTTTACAGGAGAGGATGGAATCTGCCCAGCCTTTCAGCAATTTGACAAAAAAAAGCCTTTATGGTGTTCAAGAGCAGCATCTCAAGTTCTAATCCCTGAGGATGGGGCTTTAAGAACTAGGACCCTCATCACTGATCAGCAGGCTGAGTTCTGAAGAGGACCTTGCCTGTGCCATTTGAAGAACCACACTGTTTGTCTTCAACCTTAGAGATTTCAGCAAAGTCTTTGTACTCCAATGACTTGTGAGGAGTCAGGAGTCTAAAGAGAATTTAGGAACCCTAATATTCTCTTGGGTTTGGCCCTCTGCACACAGGAGTTCACTAGGTCATTCACTAGGTCAAAGCCTTCTGCTCAACCAGAAACCAGCTCTGCCTTTGCCTGGAGCGTAGATGGAAGCTCAGGAAAACTGAATCCAGCCCCAGCTGCCCTCAGAGGCAGAAGGAACAGCCACAGTGCTCTGTTGCTTCCTCTCTTCCTTTAGTAGAACTAAAGCTGACACGCATACCATGGACTGCTGTACCAGACAGGAAATACATGATACGTACTGAGCTCAGCCAGGAAAAGTCGTGTTAGTGGGGACAGCGTTGGCGGCCGGTCTGTGAATTTCTTTGGAATGCTCTTCTTCCGAGCGTTGCCTTTCCCGGTGCTTGTGCTTGGCATTTCAGTGTTGGCAAAGGTGACTTTTTTAGGTTGTCGTGCTGCACCAGCACCAGGCCTCTTGAGGATCTGTGGAGGGAATTAGTTTATGTCAGAAAGGTGGCTTGCAGAGATGCCCTGAGATCATAGTTCAAATGCAAACCCCTGGGAAGATGCTGTTGGCCACAAGTCGGGCTCTTAAACTGTCTTTTGCTGCCCACTTCACCAAGTGAATGGATGAGAAGAAAAGAGTGGATTTACACGAGTTCATGGGCAGTTTCCTCTTCAATTTTCATGCATTTTCTCAACTAGGTTGTGCAGAGGGGCAACTACCCTCCAGGGCACAGTTGCAAGGGACACTCTGACTCAACTTGGAAGTTCAGAACTGCTTTTCCAGGTGTCAGTGGCTGGGCTGAAGCACCATGTCATGGCAGGACTCCAGCCCTCACACTCTTCAGCCATGAAAAGCAAGCTTGCTCTCATCACAAGTTCTAAAATACACCAAAGGCAATGCTAATGTACTCTGGCACTTACTGATTTAATTTCTCCAGGCTCTGCGGCTCCAACAACAGCCACGGGTTCATTGTCCGCTTGCTCTTTTTTACCCTCTTGTCCAGAAAGAGAGGGAGCCAGCAGAGGTTCTGGTGCCAGTGTTGTGCCCTGGGGACAGTCAGTAGAGTCAGGGACAGTCACCATTCTGTCCCTTGCAAGGTTGGATAGTTACAAACAATAACAAAAGGGTCATTGGACACAAGGCCACTTTCTTGTTCATTTTTCATGGATTTTCTGAAATAGGCCCTGTGGAGGGGCAGGTACGTCCAGGGGACAGTTTCTCCTGTCTCCTAGGAATCCTGCACGGCAATCTAAAGCCTAAACAGGAAGAGTCAAAATCCCTTTTCCAGGTGTCAGTGGCTGGGCTGAAGCACCATGTCATGGCAGGGCTGCAGCCCTCACAATCCTCAGCCATGCATGGCAAGCACTGTCTGCTCAGGAGCTTTCACCAAAGGCAGTGCGTACCAAAGCTGGCACTTACTGATTTCATTCCTTCAGGCATTACTTTTCCAACAGCCACAGGTTCCTTCTCCACTTCTTCCTCTTCAATCTCCTGTCCTGAGTCAGAGGGAGCCAGCAGAGGTTCTGGTGCCGCTGTTGTGTCCTGGGGCCAGTCAGTAGAGTCAGGGACAGTCACCTGTCTGTCCCTTGCAAGGTTGGATAGTTACACACAATAACAAAAGGCTCATTTGACACAAGGCAACTTTCTTGTTCAATTTGCACAGATTTTCTCAGCTAGGCTATTCAGATGGGCAGGTAACCCCAGGGCACAGTTATTGCTATGTGTCCTGCAAGGGACACTCTGGCTCAACTTGGAAGTTCAAAGCCCCTCTAAGCAAGGTCAATGCCAGGAGGATGCAGGCCTGTGTGTTGTTCTGAAGAGCACTGAGGTGGAGGTTCTCAGCACCCAGACAAGAGCAGGGACACAAGGGGCAGAGCGCTGATGGACTCAGCTCTGGCTTGCAGGGAGAGCAGTGTCTGCATTCCCCCCCTGCCCCTCCCTGTGCTGGCTGCCACCTTCCTTCCCAGCAGGGACAGCCCAGTGGCACCTTCTGCAGCTCCCTCTCTCTGCCACAAAACCTGCCAGAACCCTGGAGCACTTCTGGCCTGCTTGAATGTGCCAGGCAGCAAATGGGGCTGGGACAAGGCCCGCTCAGCTGTCCCTCCTTGGGTGGCAGAAACCTCGAAGAGTGGGGCAGGAAGGACAAGCTGGGTCCCCTCTGAGGCTCACAGTGACCTCCCCACAGCCCCTTCCTTCTCCCAGGCCATTAATACTCCGACCACTTGGCTGGGACTGCTTCCTTGGGTCCCCCTCCTCCAACACCATTTCAGCCTCTGGACCTGCTGTTATTCTACTCCAGGTCTTTTGCCACCAGGTACAACCAAGTGTCCTCCCAAAGTACAAGCCAGGGCCACAGACAGGACCAGATGGTGGAAGACCTTTCCTCGGAGGAAAGGCCAAGACAGATGGCACTGGAGAAGAGAAGGTGCCAGGGACGGCTTATTGTGGCCTTTCAGTCCTTCAAGGGGACACATCTTTTTGCAGGGCCTGTTGCAATGGGACAAAGGGTCATGGTTTTCAAGTGGAAGAGGATAGATTCTGGTTACATCCAAGGAAGTCATTGTTTAGAATGAGGGTGCTGAAACACTGGCACAGGAAGTGGATACCCCACCCCTGGTCAGGTGGGACAGGGCTCTGAGCAACCCGGTCTAGTTGAAGATGTCCCTGCTCGTTGCAGGGGGGTTGGACTAGATGCCACTTAAAGGTCCCTTCCAAGCCAAATTATTGTGTGATGCTACTTAGTTATCATTTGAAAAGCACTGAGACTGGAGATTAGTAGGAGAGGAGGCCTCCTGATGCCTCTGAGTTTAGCTGATGATAAAGCCCATCCCTGGACAGCTGTTTCACCTGCAGCCACTTTGCTTGCAGAAGCAGCCTGGTAGGCCATCGGGGCCTCACATGCCCGTTCAGGCAAGACTGCAGGAAGGAATGGAACACAGGCGGCGGATTTCTGGGAGTCTCCAGCTCGGGTGGCACATCCTTAGGCTTGGGACAAAGGAAACACAAGACAGCCATTAACCATCCCTCCCCGAGGGGAAGAGCTCCAGCAGAGTCCTTGCTTTCTGAGAGTTGACCTGGGGCTTCTCCAGGAGCCGTAATCAACACTAGGACAAAACAAATACTGCTAAAATATTAGGAACTTGCAGCTCTGAATGACACCAAAGGCAGTGCATACCAAAGCTTTCATTCCTTCAGGCATTACTTCTCCAACAGCCACAGGTTCCTTCTCCACTTCTTCCTCTTCGTTCTCCTGTCCAGAGTCAGAGGGAGCCAGCAGAGGTTCTGGTGTCGCTGTTGTGTCCTGGGGACAGTCAGTAGAGTCAGGGACAGTCACCTGTCTGTCCCTCGCAAGGTTGGATAGTTTCACACCGCTTTAATCTGTTTACACATGAGAAACCAGCCTAGACATGCACTTGGTCCTACGGGCCTCAGTTCTACAGTGCGCATGTCCCAGGCCAATTTAACTGTCTAGCAAATTAGGGGAGTTGAAATCCCTCCACAGTCCCAGCTGCCTCTCAGTGGCAGAGCATTACATCGCATTGTCCCAAATTTGCTCTCTCTACCAACTAGTTAGACAGTGCTGCATATTGCTCTGACTTCGATGTCCCACCATGGCTAAAAGCAGCAAACAATCTTCTGCCTGCAAACCCAGACCTTCCCCTGTTGAAAAGCTCTTGAACAGAAAATGAGAAAAGAGCCAGGGATCCCTTGGCTGCTTCTGCTGCTGCTGCTGCAAAGGCACTGACGTGGACTTTCTTTCATGGACTTGCTTTCGGCCTCTCAGGCTGGCACTCTGTTGGAGCAGGCCAAACTCACAGTTCTACTGTGACCCTCTACTTCATCATCTTCACCATCTTCAGAGCACAAAGGGTGCATAGTCACCCAGTTCTTGACTTCATTTTCTTGTTCAGGCCCTGATATGCTCTTCTGCAAACAATCTAGGCCTTGCCTTGACAAAAGACTAAACATTTCTACTGGATTCGCGGGTAGGAGTGAGATAGGGCACATAGAACGGGGTAAGAGGGTTAAGGAATGTGTAAACTAAGGCTGCTACAGGGAAAGGGACAAGGGAGTGAGGGTTGCTGCTTTTAAAATCTACTTCTAAAACTCACAAGGCTAACAAATATTGGAAAAATAAAAAACCATTAGGGGCTTAAGGCATCAGTAGAGTCCGGGACAGTCACCATTCTGTCCCTTGCAAGGTTGGATAGTTACACACAATAACAAAAGGCTCATTTGACACAAGGCCACTTCCAACTTCAGTTTGCTTAGATTTTCTCAACTACCTTGTGCAGACGGGCAGATAACCCCAGGGCACAGTTATTGCTGTGTGTCCTGCAAGGGACACTCTGGCTCAACTTGGAAGTTCAAAACCCCTTTTCCAGGTGTCACTGGTTGGGCTGAAGCACCATGACATGGCAGCACTCCAGCCCTCACACTCTTCAGCCGTGAAAAGCAAGCTTGCTCTCATCACAAGTTCTAAATCACACCAAAGGCAATGCTAATGTGCTGTGGCAATTACTGATTTAATAGCTTCAGGCTCTGCGGCTCCAACAACAGCCACGGGTTCATTGTCCACTTGCTCTTCTTTACCCTCTTGTCCAGAAAGAGAGGGAGCCAGCAGAGGTTCTGGTGTCACGTTTGTGCCCTGGGGACAGTCAGTAGAGTCAGGGACAGTCACCATTCTGTCCCTCGCAAGGTTGGACAGTTACACGCAATAACAAAAGGGTCATTGGACGCAAGGGCCCGGCCAATTTCTTGTTCATTGTTCATGGATTTTCTGAAATAGGCCCTGTGGAGGGGCAAGTACGTCCAGGGGACAGTTTCTCCTGTCTCCTAGGAATCCTGCACGGCAATCTAAAGCCTAAACAGGGTCAAACCCCCTTTTCCAGGTGTCAGGGGCTGGGCTGAAGCACCGTGTCATGGCAGGGCTCCAGCCCTCACACTCTTCAGCCATGCATGGCAAGCACTGTCTGCTCAGGAACTTGCAGCTCTGATTGACACCCAAGGCAGTGCGTACCAAAGCTGGCACTTACTGATTTCATTCCTTCAGGCTTTGCTTTGACGTTTTCCTTCTCTGCTTGCTCTTCTTTACCCTCTTGTCCAGAAACAGAGGGAGCCAGCAGAGGTTCTGGTGATGGTGTTGTGAACCTCTCTGCACGGGAGCTCCTGGCTGCATCGAGCAGAGGACTCATGTTGGCGAGACTATCGGATTTTTCTAAAAATGGATGCTGCCCAAAGGAAAAAACAGAGAAAGAAAGGAGCCATTACTTTCCAAATGCAGTTTCCCACAGGCTCCAGCGGGATTCCTCTGGTTACCAGCAGTACACATCAGGAGGACTGAGGGCACCATCTACACCTCCAACTTCATGTCCAGGTCCTTGCTATCCCAGGCAAACATGGCCCATAAGGCCATTAATCAATTTCTCAAGGTGTCTTCAGCAAGGAGCTTTGCCTTGCCAGTGCTCGGGAATGCCACTTGCTGTCTCGGGCCTTTTTCCATTTCAGAAAACTCAAAGGACTCCCTTAGGTTCGTCTTCTCTAAAGACTTGGGCTATTTTAGTTGTGAAAACTGCTGAGGAGCATAAGCCCCTCCTCGGGAAATTCCCGTACCTCTAAGCAAGGTCAATGCCAGGCCTGTGTGTTGTTCTGAAGAGCACTGAGGTGGAGGTTCTCAGCACCCAGACAAGAGCAGGGACACAAGGGGCAGAGCGCTGATGGACTCAGCTCTGGCTTGCAGGGAGAGCAGTGTCTGCATTCCACCCCTGCCCCTCCAAGTGCCGGCTGCCACCTTCCTTCCCAGCAGGGACAGCCCAGCGGCACCTTCTGCAGCTCCCTCTCTCTGCCACAAAACCTGCCAGAACCCTGGAGCACTTCTGGCCTGCTTGAATGTGCCAGGCAGCAAATGGGGCTTGGACAAGGCCCGCTCAGCTGTCCCTCCTTGGGTGGCAGAAACCTCGAAGAGTGGGGCAGGAGGGACAAACTGGGTCCCCTCTGAGGCTCACAGTGAGCTCCCCACAGCCCCTTCCTTCTCCCAGGCCATTAATACTCCGACCACTTGGCTGGGACTGCTTCCTTGGGTCCCCCTCCTCCAACACCATTTCAGCCTCTGGACCTGCTATTATTCTACTCCAGGTCTTTTGCCACCAGGTACAACCAAGTGTCCTCCCAAAGTACAAGCCAGGGCCACAGACAGGACCAGATGGTGGAAGACCTTTCCTTGGAGGAAACGTTCTGAGCAACTTGGTCTAGTTGAAGATGCCCCTGCTCGTTGCAGGGGGGTTGGACTAGATGCCACTTAAAGGCCCCTTCCAAGCCAAATTATTCTGTGATGCTACTTAGTTATCATTTGAAAAGCACCAAGACTGGAGATTAGTAGGAGAGGAGGCTTCCTGATGCCTCTGAGTTTAGCTGATGATAAAGCCCATCCCTGGACAGCTGTTTCACCTGCAGCCACTTTGCTTGCAGAAGCAGCCTGGTAGGCCATCGGGGCCTCACATGCCCGTTCAGGCAAGGCTGCAGGAAGGAAGGGAACACAGGAGACAGGTTTCTCGGAGTCTCCAGCTCGGGTGGCACGTCCTTAGGCTTGGGACAAAGGAAACACAAGACAGCCATTAACCATCCCTCCCCGAGGGGAAGAGCTCCAGCAAAGTCCTTGCTTTCTGAGAGTTGACCTGGGGCTTCTCCAGGAGCCGTAATCAACATTAGGACAAAACAAATACTGCTAAAATATTAGGAACTTGCAGCTCTGAATGACCCCAAAGGCAGTGCTAACCAAAGCTTTCATTCCTTCCGGCACTACTTCTTCAACAGCCACAAGTTCCTTCTCCTCTTCTTCCTCTTCATTCTCCTCTTCATTCTTCCTCTTCATGACTCCTGTCCAGAGTCAGAGGACCCGAGACGACCACCCGAGAGAAGTGGGCAGGTGCCAGAAGACGTGTCCGGAGATTGGCATAGAACAGCGCCCACTCTGGGGTAGTTCATGAATATGTAAACCCGTGCGATGGATCTGGATGACCTACGGGGAGAAAACGGGAGCCGTGAGGGGGGAGCGGTGGCGCGTGTCAGGCGGAGTCATCCGCCGCGCGTCCGGCAGCGTAATAAAGAAGTAGCGGCTTAATAGCGCCTGTGGCTCTTGAGTTTTACTAGCGTCGCCTTTTCCCGGCATCAGTGAGGCCTCAGCTGAGCTGGGGTGACCCCCAGGCTGAAGCAAAACCGCTGGGGGCTGAAGCAGCAGGGCACAAGGGCTGAGATGAGAATGGCTCTGGGCTTAGACAAAACCGGCTGCAGCTGAGGCGGGGGCGGGGCCCAGTTCTGAGGCAGAAATGGCTGTGGGTTGAGGCAAAACCGGCTGCGGGCTGAGGGGAAAATTGGTGCGGGCTGAGGTGAAAACACCTGAGGGCTGAGGCAAAACCAGTTGCCGATGAGGCGGGGCGGCCCCCAGACTGAGGCAGCAGCGGCGACGGTTCTCAGCCTGGGCCATGCGGTGGGGCGGGGGGAAGAGGCCAGGCACTGAGCACAGTGGCCAGGAGTCTCCCTACAGCTCCCCGGCCCCACGCAGTCCCGCTCCCGATTTGAAGGAAGCCCCAGTTCCCCCCCCCCCCCTTTCCGTTTTTCCTTGAAGTTTTTCCTTCCCCAATTCGAAACCATACCAAAACCCCCATCAATGGGACTTCCCAGCTATGAATAACAACAAAAGCTTATTTAAAAATGAAGTGGCTGCAAAGATCAGTCTAGATATGTGCCACCGCCCGGTGGGGAAGGAAATAAGGACGCGACACTGCACAGAAAGGTCCGACAAGATAGAGGAGGGGGTGCAATGACTACTTTACTAAGAGGAACGAGGACTTAGATAGGGTTGAGGTGAGGGAGGTCCGATAATCGGGGCGGAGCATGGGACGGACATCTCAGGGTGCCACAGGATTGGGGAGTAGGGAGAAGGAGGGAGGAACCTGGGAGGAGTCAGGTGTCTGGGGCCAATGGGAGCTCACTCCGCACTGCGGCATTTTCTGGCCAATCAGTGTGGGATGAGCGGGAAAGCAGGGGAGAGTACGGGAGAAAACAACTTTTGGTGGAAAATAACAGGGGACAAGTTCAGGCACGTCTGGGGTAGTACAAGTGAAGGGGATTGATAGAGAGATATATGTGTGGGTACATTAAACTGGGTTCAGAACTGGGGTAAAAACATGGAAGTCCATAAGTTGGTGTTTTCCTCAAGCAGCATTCAGGTCTCTGCAAGCTTGGAAACGCTGCCATTCTGTTTCTTGTTCCTCCACAGTTACGTTGGCTATTTTCCAAGTCCTTCTTTCCTCTGCCTCCTTTGCCAGTGGAGGCATTTCAGTGTCGGGAAAGGAGACTTCTTCAGGTTGTGGTTCTGCAGCAGCACCTGCCATTGCAGAGCTCTTGAGGATCTGTGGCAAGAATTAGTTTATGTCAGAAAGGTGGCTTGCAGAGGTGCCCCGAGATCCTATTTCAAAGGCAAACCCTTTGGAAGACTTGGCCACAAGTTGGGCTCTTAAACTGTCTCTTGCTGCCCACTTCACCAGGTGAATGGACGAGAAGAAAAGAGTGGATTTACACGAGTTCATGGGCAGTTTCCTCTTCAATTTTCATGCATTTTTGAACTGTGCAGGTGGGGCAGGTATCCCCAAGGGACAGTTTCTCCTGTCTTCCTGTCTCCTGCAAGGGACCCTGACTCAACCTGGAAGTTCAAAACCCCTTTTCCAGGGGTCAGTGGCTGGGCTGAAGCACCATGTCATGGCACCACTCCAGCCCTCACACTTTTTAGGCCCAAAGACCGAGCGCTGTCTGCTCAGGAACTTGTAGCTCTGAATGACACCAAAGGCAGTGCTAATGTACTTTGGCACTTACTGATTTCACTCCTTCAGGCTTTACTTTGACAACTTCCTTCTCTGCTTTCTCTTCTTTACCCTCTTGTCCAGAATCAGAGGGAGCCAGCAGAGGTTCTGGTGCTGGTGTTGTGGATCTCCTGGCTGCATCAATCAGAGGAGCCATCTCATCAAGACTCTTGGATTTTTTTAAAAATCGATGCTGCACCGAAAACGAAAGACAAACGAAAGGAGCCATTACTTTCCGAATGCAGTTTCCCACAGGCTCCAGCGGGATTCCTCTGGTTACCAGCAATACACATCAGGAGGACTGAGGGCACCATCTACACCTCCAACTTCATGTCCAGGTCCTTGCTATCCCAGGCAAACATGGCCCATAAGGCCATTAATCAATTTCTCAAGGTGTCTTCAGCAAGGAGCTTTGCCTTGCCAGTGCTCGGGAATGCCACTTGCTGTCTCGGGCCTTTTTCCATTTCAGAAAACTCAAAGGACTCCCTTAGGTTCGTCTTCTCTAAAGACTTGGGCTATTTTAGGTGTCAAAACTGCTGAGGAGCATAAGCCCCTCCTCGGGAAATTCCCGTACCTCTAAGCAAGGTCAATGCCAGGAGGATGCAGGCCTGTGTGTTGTTCTGAAGAGCACTGAGGTGGAGGTTCTCAGCACCCAGACAAGAGCAGGGACACAAGGGGCAGAGCACTGATGGACTCAGCTCTGGCTTGCAGGGAGAGCAGTGTCTGCATTCCACCCCTGCCCCTCCCTGTGCTGGCTGCCACCTTCCTTCCCAGCAGGGACAGCCCAGTGGCACCTTCTGCAGCTCCCTCTCTCTGCCACAAAACCTGCCAGAACCGTGGAGCACTTCTGGCCTGCTTGAATGTGCCAGGCAGCAAATGGGGCTGGGACAAGGCCCGCTCAGCTGTCTCTCCTTGGGTGGCAGAATCCTCGAAGAGTGGGGCAGGAGGGACAAGCTGGGCCCCCTTTGAGGCTCACAGTGAGCTCCCCACAGCCCCTTCCTTCTCCCAGGCCATTAATACTCCGACCACTTGGCTGGGACTGCTTCCTTGGGTCCCCCTCCTCCAACACCATTTCAGCCTCTGGACCTGCTATTATTCTACTCCAGGTCTTTTGCCACCAGGTACAACCAAGTGTCCTCCCAAAGTACAAGCCAGGGCCACAGACAGGACCAGATGGTGGAAGACCTTTCCTCGGAGGAAAGGCCAAGAGAGATGGCACTGGAGAAGAGAAGGTGCCAGGGAGAGCTTATTGTGGCCTTTCAGTCCTTCAAGGGGACACATCTTTTTGCAGGGCCTGTTGCAATGGGACAAAGGGTCATGGTTTTCAAGTGGAAGAGGATAGATTCTGGTTACATCCAAGGAAGTCATTGTTTAGAATGAGGGTGCTGAAACACTGGCACAGGAAGTGGATACCCCACCCCTGGTCAGGTGGGACAGGGCTCTGAGCAACCCGGTCTAGTTGAAGATGTCCCTGCTCATTGCAGGGGGGTTGGACTAGATGCCACTTAAAGGCCCCTTCCAAGCCAAATTATTCTGTGATGCTACTTAGTTGTCATTTGAAAAGCACCGAGACTAGAGATTAGTAGGAGAGGAGGCCTCCTGATGCCTCTGAGTTTAGCTGATGACAAAGCCCATCCCTGGACAGCGCTTTCACCTGCAGCCACTTTGCTTGCAGAAGCAGCCTGGTAGGCCATCGGGGCCTCACATGCCCGTTCAGGCAAGGCTGCAGGAAGGAACGGAACACTGGCGGTGGATTTCTGGGAGTCTCCAGCTGGGGTGGCATGTCCTTAGGCTTGGGACAAAGGAAACACAAGACAGCCATTAACCATCCCTCCCCGAGGGGAAGAGCTCCAGCAAAGTCCTTGCTTTCTGAGAGTTGACCTGGGGCTTCTCCAGGAGCCGCAATCAACACTAGGACAAAACAAATACTGCTAAAATATTAGGAACTTGCAGTCTGAATGGCATCAAAGGCAGTGCATACCAAAGCTTTCATTCCTTCAGGCATTACTTCTCCAAAAGCCACAGGTTCCTTCTCCACTTCTTCCTCTTCGTTCTCCTGTCCAGAGTCAGAGGGAGCCAGCAGAGGTTCTGGTGTCGCAGTTGTGTCCTGGGGCCAGTCAGTAGAGTCAGGGACAGTCACCAGTCTGTCCCTTGCAAGGTTGGATAGTTTCACACCACCTTAATCTGCTTACCCATGAGAAACCAGCCTAGACATGCACTTGGTCCTACGGGCCTCAGTTCCACAGTGCGCATGTCCCAGGCCAATTTAACCGTCTAGCAAATCAGGGGAGTTGAAGCCATGCTAAAGCCAGATATGCTGCCCCCAGGAAAAAACACTACTCACCTCTGGGGAAATCCATCACCAGGCAGGACCCGTCTGGAGAAAAATATAAATTTGATGAAAGGAGCACAAAATCATGAACTGCAGCACAGATTTTCCGAAACACTTCAGCAAAGCTGTGCTGCAGTCCAAGGGGCACAGCCCCTTGGGGGAGGGAAAAGAAAAACCGTCTCTAGTTAGCAAGCTCTCCACTGAGAGCTCCTCGATCTGTAAACTCCTCTGGGACGCCCGTTCACAAGCTCTCCGCTGAGAAATCCTCAATCCGATGACTCCTCTGCGACGAGATCGCGACGAACTGCACCACAAGCCGAGGCCCTTGGTGCCTGAATGAGAGCGTTCCACGGACACTGCAGGAGAGTTATGGGGTGTTGTGCAAGTGCCCTAGGCAGTACAGAGTCCAGGTATGCCCATAGCTCAGTAACACACTATCTATATACAACGGTCATAATTCTACAGTACATTGTGTGTCTATATATTGTATAAATTTGCACACCCCCCATATAATGCTCCCACATTTAATAATCTCCCTGATGTCAGTTGTGCCGTTTCATGGGGAGCCTCCAAGCCATGAGGATCCGCCCTTTTGTCGGGCCTCTCCCAGGGAAGGCTGTCACCCTCTGTGTCAGCCTCAGTTCCCAGGGCAGAACTGGGATGCCTAAAGGACACTCACCTGAGCACAAGGCTGTGGAAGAGCCCAGCTGCCTCCCCCTCTGTCCAGAGTGGCACAGACACTGCCGACCTTTCCCAGGAGCTACGAGGCAACCAAGAGGTCAAGAGGCATCGCCAGAAACGACTCCATCACTCTGCTCTCCTTTGCCCTTCTCGAGTGCTGCGCAGACCCAAGGTGGCAAATCCCATCAGTCCGTGCATTTCCATGCCTGGCCACGATTCCCCTCTGGAGCAGCCCACAGCCAGTTTGTCTCTGAGTCTGGAAGATTAGTCTGGTCCCAGAAAGATGCAAGCACCCCGGGCTGGGCTCCTTCCAGCCTGGCTCTGCGCATGCTGAGGCTGCTCTGCGCTCTGCCAGGGCTCTGCGGGGGCTCAGCCCCTCACACTGCTGCTCTGAAAGCCTCGCATCAGACGTGCCCTTTCGGAGCACATGGGCTGACCTTCTGCTTTTTCAGCTGAGGAAGACTCTCATCCAGGCAGAGAGATTGCAAGTAGTCATACAAACCCAGTTGTCAAGAGCTCAAACACTCTACGGTCCCAGTTGAACACCTGTACCCAACGGGGTGATTTGTCTACCCCACTCTCCATCTGGTTGTGTCTGGACTTGCAACTGCACTTTCTTCCTCATATAGAAGTACCACGACTGGGCAGAAGCAGGCCAGTGGGATGTATTGCAAAGGCAATGTGGTCTGGAGCCGATGAATGAAAGAAGGCCTTCCCCAGTTCCAAACCATACCAAAACCCCCATCAATGGGACTTCCCAGCTATGAATAACAACAAAAGTTTATTTAAAAATGAAGTGGCTGCAAAGATCAGAGTAGACACGTGCCACGGCCCAGCGGGGAAGGAAATAAGGACGCGACACTGCACAAAAGGGTCCCACAGACGAGAAGGAGGGAGTGCAATGTCTATTTTATTAAGAGTAACAAGGACTTCTATAGGGTTCAGGTGAGGGAGGTCCAATAACCGGGGCGGAGCATGGGACGGACATCTCAGGGTGCCACAGGACTGGGGAGTGGGGAGTAGGAGGGAGGAACTTGGGAGGAGTCAGGTGTCTGGGGCCAGTGGGAGCTCACTCCGCACTGCGGCATTTCCTTCTTTCCTCTGCCTCCTTTGCCAGTGGAGGCATTTCAGTGTCAGGAAAGGAGACTTCTTCAGACTGTGTTGCTGCAGCAGTGCCTGCCATTGCAGAGCTCTTGAGGATCTGTGGCAAGAATTAGTTTATGTCAGAAAGGTGGCTTGCAGAGGTGCCCCGAGATCATATTTCAAATGCAAACCCCTGGGAAGATGCTGTTGGCCACAAGTCGGGCTCTTAAACTGTCTTTTGCTGCCCACTTCACCAAGTGAATGGACGAGAAGAAAAGAGTGGATTTACACAAGTTCATGGGCAGTTTCCTCTTCAATTTTCATGGATTTTTGCACTGTGCAGAAGGGCAGGTATCCCCAAGGGACAATTTCTCCTGTCTCCTGTCTCCTGTCTCCTGCAAGGGACCCTGACTCAACTTTTCCAGGTGTCAGTGGCTGGGCTGAAGCACCATGTCATGGCAGGGCTCCATCCCTCCCACTCTTCAGTCCCAAAGAGCAAGCGCTGTCTGCTCAGAAACTTGCATCTCTGAATGACACCAAAGGCAGTGCTAATGTACTTTGGCACTTACTGATTTCACTCCTTAAGGCTTTGCTTTGATAACTTCCTTCTCTGCTTTCTCTTCTTTCCCCTCTTGTCCAGAATCAGAGGGAGCCAGCAGAGGTTCTGGTGCTGGTGTTGTGGATCTTCTCCTGGCTGCATCAATCAGAGGAGCCATCTCGTCAAGACTCTTGGATTTTTTTAAAAAAGGATGCTGCACCCAAAATGAAAGAAAAACGAAAGGAGCCATTACTTTCCAAATGCAGTTTCCCACAGGCTCCAGCGGGATTCCTCTGGTTACCCTGGAAATCTGTTTCACCTGCAGCCACTTTACCTTCAGCAGCTTCCTGGCCGTCCATCGATGCTTCGCATTCTGGTTCAGGCAGGACTGCAGGAATGAATGGAACACAGGAGACAGGTTTCTGCGAGTCTCCTGCTGGGGTGGCATGTCCTTAGGCTGGGACAGAAGAGACACCAGACAGCCATTAAGCATCCCTCCCTGAGGGGAAAGAGCTCCAGCACAGGCCAGTCCTTGTTTTCTGAGAGTTGACCTGGGGCTTCTCCAGGAGCCCTGATCAACATTTGAGTTTAAGGAAGCAGAGAATTTTCAGCATCCAGACCAGTCCTGCTAATTGCCTTCATCTCTTTTTGCTGCCTTCTGCAAGGCAAATGCAATCCAAAAGAAGTCTTCCAAGAAAAGTCAGGAACCTTTTTCTGAAAGACTGGAAGACTGACATTTTCCATAATTGTTGCCTTCCTCAGGAATTAACTGTGCAGCATTTAACTTGGTTTCAGCTCTCAGTCATGGGGTTTTATCCCGGTATACCTTCCTGGGCCATTGCACACTCCTTTGGTGTAAGAGTGGGTCATTTCATTTTAGGGAATTAGCCTCTGAAACTGGAAACTTGAAAATACATTGGCTTACTACAAGGAGCTGTGCTAGAACCTACTTTTAGAAATGTACTGGCTAATGCATAATTGTGGCAGTACTAGAAGCAGTGACCTGCCCTGAAAGGCTCAGGTAAGCAGTGGGCACTGGTCCAAGTTTGAAAAGACTTCTGGCCTGCAGATACCCTTGGAATGCTTTTCACAGTAATTCTCCAACAGGAGAATCCTGCTGCTGAAAAATTCCTGCCATTGGGAGATCCAGCTGCAAGGGAGTTCAAAGAGCACAGGAGGAATTCAAGCATTGTTGGAGGCCAGAATGGCCCATTTCTGCACTGGCACATGTCGCTTCTCCTGTGAGCAGATGTGCTCCAGGACACTTTTAGACGTGGGCCTTGGTGGGACTAGCTCAAGCTGATGGGAGTGGGAGAAAGATATGGCTCAGGGGAGAAAGGCAGGGCTCTCTGACAGTATTTGCACCTTACCTGTGTAGGACCATCCACCATTTCTAGTGCCGTGATGCCAAGGGCCCAGATGTCCACTTTGGCATCGTATCTGTCTCTTCTCAACATTTCTGATGCCATATAGAAAGGAGTTGCAAAAAATGACCTCCATGTCTTCCGCTGGGGCTGAAGCCAAGCACATAAGCCAAAATCAACTGCAGAAAAAAGAAATAGTGTTAAAACCAGCTTGAATTATGAAAGCAAGCACAAGAATTCCCCACTCTCAGTCTGAGAGCACAGTGTTGAATCTGGCTGGAAGAGTGGCTGTGCTCTGTTTCCTCTGGAAGGGACAAACCCAAACCAAAGGCACTCTTGACAGCCTCATCCTCTCTAGAGCTCTCTGCACATTGCAACTCTGCTCTCAGCTTACAGCTGGGCACTCCCACCAGCACCACTTCTGGGGAACTGGCAGGCACTCAAAGGTAACCCCAGACCCTGCCTCCCGGGAACGCTGTGCCTGACCAAGAACACCTACTCAATTTGACAGATCCATCCATTCCCAGAAGAATATTGTCACTTTTGATGTCTCTGTGGATCACTCGATTTGAATGAAGGAAGTCCAGGGCTTTCAGGCACTGAGATTAAACAAAGAAATGAGAGGAAAAAATTAATTAGGCTGATTTTATCGCACAAAAAAGGAAATGGCTCTAAAAGATCAAATTTCCAGGGGACACATCAATTGCAGACATACCTCAAGTGGCAAAGTTTAGAAAAATAAATAAATTGAAATTAAACTAGAAAGGAAAGTACAACAACATTATAGGAGGATAATAACAGAGTACAAGAAATGCAGTGAGACTGGCAGGCCGTTCACTTGGATGCTCTTTTCTTTTCCACATCATAACAGCGACACAGAAACAAAGCTCTGAACAGGAAATCACTCCTGTTCTTACCACCTTTTGCAAAGAACCATCCTGTCCAAGCTGTCAGAAGCAAGGGCAGCATCCCTTACCTCCCGACTGATAGAGGCTATCATCTCTTCCTCAAGAGCTTGTTTGGAAATGACATCGCCTAAGGTGCATCCCTCCACATATTCCATCACCAGCCAGAGTTCTTCATTGAAAAGGTAGCTGAAAGAAGAAACCCACAGCATGGAGATGAATGGGCACAGCTCAATGACCTTAGGGGAAAGACTGCAGTTGAGTTTTCTTGCCAGGTCACTTGTAAATGAAGAGAGAATCTGAGCAGGCTAAATGAGAAAGGCTCATCTGTGGAAAAGGAGATGTCTTAGATGGCAAGCAAGGCAAAAATGCAGTTTAGTGACAGCAGAGAGAAATCTGGAGCCAGGACGTTGCCATCAGCTGCTTCATCATCTTAACTCATCCCTTCCAGCCTGAACTCCAGGAAGCAGGCAACACAGACTTCTCCACGGGAGAAGAGTGTGCACCACTGAGGGCAGATGTTGGTCAACCCCTTGGAAAGCATTGCATAAAGTGCATTCAGAAAGAGGGAAAACCATTTAAACACTGGCACACTATGTGGTTGTGCAAACAAGAGCCTAGTCTTCCTGGCATCCACAGCAACAGAAAGTAGAGGGAAAACCCCAAGGGCAATAATTTCTAGGAGGGTTTATCAGCACGTATCATTAAGGCACAGAAAAGATGATCAGTTTGAAAAAAACCAGACCCCAAAAGAAGAGGGAGGTAGTGAACTGAAGGGCTGTGGCTTTAGGAAGACATGGCAGATGCAGGTTTTGGAAGACACGCTTCAAACTACCTATACCAGAAAAGGCCAAGGCAGACACAAGGCAAGCTCCTCCCATCCACTGCAGGTGGAGGAGTTGAGAAATAATGAAGAGCTCCATGTTCTTCCAGTGACCAAAGGCTTTTTAGGCTTTGGCTTGCAGTGTGTCAATGATGGGATAATCGCAGAACCACTCACCTGTCTATATAGCGAATGATATTGGGGTGCCTCACGCTACTCAAGAGTGAAACCTCAGTTACAACTAGCTCCCTTTTGTTCTTTCTGTCGCGGAGAAAAATCTTCTTGATGGCCACCTAAAAGGAGATTGAAAGTCACAGACTTGAGAAGTCTGTTGCATGGGACCACAATGCACATGGAGCAGGTGTTTTTGGAATGATGGAGCCAGGGTGGGCCAAACTGCCTGGGATTAGACACCAGAGCTTCTTAACTGACAGGACAAGAGACGATTCCTCCACTCGCCCTTGTGTGCCAGTTACAGGACACATGGCTAGAGACATTTTGCCTTGTAAACTCTGGACAAATGGTCTGCAAACAATCAATCCATAATGGGGGAAATCCCATCCTAAAAGGTCATGGAGGTTTCACAAAAAAAGATACAATCCCTGCACTTTGTAACATCTTGAAGTTGAATTTTGCAACTCTAAAGAACGTTTTTAACCCAGTTCCTCTTTGCAATTCTTTTCTGGGTTTGAAAAGGAAGAACCCATTCTAGGGTATTTTATGGATGTGCCCGGGGTTATGAGCAGCGCTCAGGGCCTTTCGATCCCTTGCAGACTCCTGTGTAAGTGCACTTCCCAAGTGCAGCCCTGCAGCTGGGGAAGGAGCCACCAAGTAGCTGATGCATTAGCATAGTCAGTAAATAAGTCTGAGCAAAGGTGTCCTTCTCTGAAAGATACCGCTGCCCTCCTTGCGTTCTTTTGGGGACTTAATAAGGACAAGGTCTGTCCAAACTGTGCGTTGCAGGCTGACACTTGTCTGCCCTCAGAGGAACAGTCTGTGCAGCAAAGATCTCGTGGCCACCCAGAGCTGTGGCCACAGCTCCCAGCGGAGGGGAAAGCACTGGAGAGCTGCAAAATCTGCCGGGGGTGCTGGCCCTTACCTGTCCTCCTGTGGCAATGTCAACTCCTCGGAAAACAGTTCCAAAAGTCCTAGAAACAGAGCAGCAGCCAAGAAAGGAGAAGGTGTTTAGGCCCTGGGCGAGAAAGCCAACCCAGAGAGCAGAGCTCTGCTGCCCAGAGTGTTTATAAAACACTCAGCTTCAGCCAGCAGCCCAGCAGCCCAGCAGCCCAGCAGCCCTCTGCCATGCAGGGTGGCCAGGAGAAAACATAGGACATACTCCACGTCCTGCTCCTTGTTACAGGCAAGAGACTGCCAGCATCGAGTTGTCTTTGACAATGCCTTCTGACCACAGTTATTAAATACTGATCAGGACTGACAGACAGGAGGATGTAAGCCCAGGGTCTGCCCATGTTTGCAGCTTGCCCGACTGCATGCTTGATATGACACCAGCAAAATCCCTGGCCCCTGGTTTTATGGAAGTAGCTGAGATTGGACTTACCCTTGGCCAATTTGCTGCTGTAAAGTGTATTTCTTCGCAGGGTTCTCCTCCCTCACAATGCCCTCTGAAAGAAACAACATGAAAGATGCTAATGTGAAGCAGAGATACCACCTTCCAGCAGATCTGAAAGGCAGCCCCGCTGTGCGGGGCTGTGAGCCCTTTGTAGTCAGCTGGTAACAACAATCACAAGAACAACAGAGGGAGCTCTGAAGCACAGATGGCTCCACAAACACTCTGTTCCTTTAGTACAGCTAAAGTTGACATGTATACCATGGACTGCTCTACTAGAAGGGAAATACATGATACGTACTGAGATCGGCGAGGTAAATACTTGTTAGTGAGGATATCAGTCGTGGCTGGTCTGAGCTTTTTCTCCCTGTGCTGGTTTCCCCAGAGCTTTTCTTCCCAGTGCTTGTTTTCTGTGTGCATTTTTTCCCAATGCCTCTTTTGCCAGTGCTTGTGCTTGGCATTTCAGTGTTGGGCAAGGAGACTTCTTTAGGTTGTGGTTCTGCAGCAACACCTGCCATTGCAGAGCTCTTGAGGATCTGTGGCAAGAATTAGTTTATGTCAGAAAGGTGGCCTGCAGAGATGTCCTGAGATCACATTTCAAATGCAAACCCCTGAGAAGATGCTGTTGGCCACATGTCAGGCTCTTAAACGGTCTTTTGCTGCCCACTTCACCAAGTGAATGGACGAGAAGTAAAGAGTGGATTTACACGAGTTCATGGGCAGTTTCCTCTTCAATTTTCATGCATTTTCTCAACTAGGTTGTGCAGAGGGGCAACTACCCTCTAGGGCACAGTTATTGCTGTGTGTCCTGCAAGGGACACTCTGACTCAACTTGGAAGTTCAGAACTGCTTTTCCAGGGGTCAGTGGCTGGGCTGAAGCACCATGACATGGCAGGGCTCCATCCCTCCCACACTTCAGTCCCAAAGAGCAAGCGGTGTCTGCTCAGGAACTTGCAGCTCTGATTGACACCAAAAGCAGTGCTAATGTACTCTGGCACTTACTGATTTCACTCCTTCAGGCTTTGCTTTGACAACTTTCTTCTCTACTTGCTCTTCTTTCCCCTCTTGTCCAGAAACAGAGGGAGGCAGCAGAGGTTCTGGTGCTGGTGTTCTGGGTCTTCTGACTGCATCAATCAGAGGAGCCATCTCGTCAAGACTCTTGGATTTTTTTAAAAACTGATGCTGCACCGAAAAACCAAAGAAGAACAAAAGGAGCCATTACTTTCCAAATGCAGTTTCTCACAGACTCCAGTGGGATTCCTCTTGTTACCAGCAATACACATCAGGAGGACATAGGGAACTATCTAGACCTCCATGTTTCCTCTAAGGAAAGGCCAAGAGAGATGGCACTGGAGAAGAAAAGGTGCCAGGGAGAGCTTATTGTGGCCTTTCAATTCTTCAAGGGGACACATCTTTTTGCAGGGCCTGTTGCAATGGGACAAAGGGTCATGGTTTTCAAGTGGAAGAGGATAGATTCTGGTTACATCCAAGGAAGTCATTGTTTAGAATGAGGGTGCTGAAACACAGGCACAGGAAGTGGATACCCCACCCCTGGTCAGGTGGGACAGGGCTCTGAGCAACCCGGTCTAGTTGAAGATGTCCCTGCTCGTTGCAGGGGGGTTGGACTAGATGCCACTTAAAGGTCCCTTCCAAGCCAAATTATTCTGTGATGCTACTTAGTGGTCATTTGAAAAGCACCAAGACTGGAGATTAGTAGGAGAGGAGGCCTCCTGATGCCTCTGAGTTTAGCTGATGACAAAGCCCATCCCTGGACAGCTGTTTCACCTGCAGCCACTTTACCTTCAGCAGCTTCCTGGCCGTCCATCGACGCTTCGCATTCCGGTTCAGGCAGGACTGCAGGAAGGAACGGAACACAGGCGACAGGTTTCTGCGAGTCTCCAGCTGGGGTGGCACGTCCTTAGGCTTGGGACAAAGGAAACACAAGACAGCCATTAAGCATCCCTCCCTGAGGGGAAAGAGCTCCAGCACAGGCCAGTCCATGCTTTCTGAGAGTTGACCTGGGGCTTCTCCAGGAGCCCTGATCAACACCGAGCTTAAGGAAGCAGAGAATTTTCAGCATCCAGACCAGTCCTGCTAATTGCCTTCATCTCTTTTTGCTGCCTTCTGCAAGGCAAATGCAATCCAAAAGAAGTCTTCCAAGAAAAGTCAGGAACCTTTTTCTGAAGGACTGCAAGACTGACATTTTCCATAATTGATGCCTTCCTCAGGAATTAACTGTGCAGCATTTAACTTGGTTTCAGCTCTCAGTCATGGGGTTTTATCCCAGTATACCTTCCTGGGCCATTGCACACTCCTTTGGTGTAAGAGCGGGTCATTTCATTTTAGGGAATTAGCCTCTGAAACTGGAAACTTGAAAATACATTGGCTTCCTACAAGGAGCTGTGCTAGAACCTACTTTTAGAAATGTACTGGCTAATGCATAATTGTGGCAGTACTAGAAGCAGTGACCTGCCCTGAAAGGCTCAGGTAAGCAGTGGGCACTGGTCCAAGTTTGAAAAGACTTCTGGCCTGCAGATACCCTTGGAATGCTTTTCACAGTAATTCTCCAACAGGAGAATCCTGCTGCTGAAAAATTCCTGCCATTGGGAGATTCAGCTGCAAGGGAGTTCAAAGAGCACAGGAGGAATTCAAGCATTGTTGGAGGCCAGAATGGCCCATTTCTGCACTGGCACATGTCGCTTCTCCTGTGAGCAGATGTGCTCCAGGACACTTTTAGACGTGGGCCTTGGTGGGACTAGCTCAAGCTGATGGGAGTGGGAGAAAGATATGGCTCAGGGGAGAAAGGCAGGGCTCTCTGACAGTATTTGCACCTTACCTGTGTAGGACCATCCACCATTTCTAGTGCCGTGATGCCAAGGGCCCAGATGTCCACTTTGGCATCGTATCTGTCTCTTCTCAACATTTCTGGTGCCATATAGAAAGGAGTCCCAATGAAAGATCTCCGTTTCTTCTCCCAGGGTTGAAGCCAAGCACAGAAGCCAAAATCAACTGCAGACAAAAACAAGTATGTTAATACCAGCTCAAATTATGAAAGCAAGCACAAGAATTCCCCACTCTCAGTCTGAGAGCACAGTGTTGAATCTAGCTGGAAGAGTGGCTGTGCTCTGTTTCCTCTGGAAGGGACATACCCAAACCAAAGGCACTCTTGACAGCCTCATCCTCTCTAGAGCTCTCTGCACATTGCAACTCTGCTCTCAGCTTACAGCTGGGCACTCCCACCAGCACCACTTCTGGGGAACTGGCAGGCACTCAAAGGTAACCCCAGACCCTGCCTCCCGGGAACGCTGTGCCTGACCAAGAACACCTACTCAATTTGACAGATCCATCCATTCCCAGAAGAATATTGTCACTTTTGATGTCTCTGTGGATCACTCGATTTGAATGAAGGAAGTCCAGGGCTTTCAGGCACTGAGATTAAACAAAGAAATGAGAGGAAAAAATTAATTAGGCTGATTTTATTGCACAAAAAAGGAAATGGCTCTAAAAGATCAAATTTCCAGGGGACACATCAATTGCAGACATACCTCAAGTGGCAAAGTTTAGAATAATAAATAAATTGAAATTAAACTAAAAAAGAAAGTACAACAACATTATAGGAGGATAATAACAGAGTACAAGAAATGCAGTGAGACTGGTAGGCCGTTCACCTGGATGCTCTTTTCTTCTCCACATCATAACAGCGACACAGAAACAAAGCTCTGAACAGGAAATCACTCCTGTTCTTACCACCTTTTGCAAAGAACCATCCTGTCCAAGCTGTCAGAAGCAAGGGCAGCATCCCTTACCTCCCGACTGATAGAGGCTATCATCTCTTCCTCAAGAGCTTGTTTGGAAATGACATCGCCTAAGGTGCATCCCTCCACATATTCCATCACCAGCCAGAGTTCTTCATTGAAAACGTAGCTGAAAGAAGAAACCCACAGCATGGAGATGAATGGGCACAGTTCAATGACCTTAGGGGAAAGACTGCAGTTGAGTTTTCTTGCCAGGTCACTTGTAAATGAAGAGAGAATCTGAGCAGGCTAAATGAGAAAGGCTCATCTGTGGAAAAGGAGATGTCTTAGATGGCAAGCAAGGCAAAAATGCAGTTTAGTGACAGCAGAGAGAAATCTGGAGCCAGGACGTTGCCATCAGCTGCTTCATCATCTTAACTCATCCCTTCCAGCCTGAACTCCAGGAAGCAGGCAACACAGACTTCTCCACGGGAGGAGAGTGTGCACCACTGAGGGCAGATGTTGGTCAACCCCTTGGAAAGCATTGCATAAAGTGCATTCAGAAAGAGGGAAAACCATTTAAAAACTGGCACACTGTGTGGTTGTGCAAACAAGAGCCTAGTCTTCCTGGCATCCACAGCAACAGAAAGTAGAGGGAAAACCCCAAGGACAATAATTTCTAGGAGGGTTTATCAGCACGTATCATTAAGGCACAGAAAAGATGGTCAGTTTGAAAAAAAACAGACCCCAAAAGAAGAGGGAGGTAGTGAACTGAAAGGCTGTGGCTTTAGGAAGACATGGCAGATGCAGGTTTTGGAAGACATGCTTCAAACTACCTATACCAGAAAAGGCCAAGGCAGACACAAGGCAAGCTCCTCCCATCCACTGCAGGTGGAGGAGTTGAGAAATAATGAAGAGCTCCATGTTCTTCCAGTGACCAAAGTGGCTTTTTAGCCTTTGGCTTGCAGTGTGGTAATGAACCTCGACGTGATAATCCCAGAACCACTCACCTGTCTATATAACGAATGACATTGGGGTGCCTCCAGTAACTCAGGACCACAACCTCAGTTACAACTAGTTCCTTTATGTTCTTTCTGTCGAGAACAAAAATCTTCTTGATGGCCACCTAAAAGGAGATTAAAAGCCACAGACTTGAGAAGTCTGTTGCACGGGACCACAATGAACATGGAGCAGGTGTTTTTGGAATGATGGAGCCAGGGTGGGCCAAACTGCCTGGGATTAGACACCAGAGCTTCTTAACTGACAGGACAAGAGACGATTCCTCCACTCGCCCTTGTGTGCCAGTTACAGGACACATGGCTAGAGACATTTTGCCTTGTAAACTCTGGACAAATGGTCTGCAAACAATCAATCCATAATGGGGGAAATCCCATCCTAAAAGGTCATGGAGGTTTCATAAAAAAAGATACAATCCCTGCACTTTCTAACATCTTGAAGTTTGATTTTGCTGTTCTAAAGAACGTTTTTAACCCAGTTCCTCTTTGCAATTCTTTTCTGGGTTTGAAAAGGAAGAACCCATTCTAGGGTATTTTATGGATGTGCCCGGGGTTATGAGCAGTGCTCAGGGCCTTTCGATCCCTTGCAGACTCCTGTGTAAGTGCACTTCCCAAGTGCAGCCCTGCAGCTGGGGAAGGAGCCACCAAGTAGCTGATGCATTAGCATAGTCAGTAAATAAGTCTGAGCAAAGGTGTCCTTCTCTGAAAGATACCGCTGCCCTCCTTGCGTTCTTTTGGGGACTTAATAAGGACAAGGTCTGTCCAAACTGTGTGTTGCAGGCTGACACTTGTCTGCCCTCAGAGGAACAGTCTGTGCAGCAAAGATCTCGTGGCCACCCAGAGCTGTGGCCACAGCTCCCAGCGGAGGGGAAAGCACTGGAGAGCTGCAAAATCTGCCGGGGGTGCTGGCCCTTACCTGTCCTCCTGTGGCAATGTCAGCTCCTCGGAAAACAGTTCCACAAGCCCTAGAAACAGAGCAGCAGCCAAGAAAGGAGAAGGCGTTTAGGCCCTGGGCGAGAAAGCCAGCCCAGAGAGCAGAGCTCTGCTGCCCAGAGTGTTTATAAAACACTCAGCTTCAGCCAGCAGCCCAGCAGCCCAGCAGCCCAGCAGCCCAGCAGCCCTCTGCCATGCAGGGTGGCCAGGAGAAAACATAGGACATACTCCACGTCCTGCTCCTTGTTACAGGGAAGAGACTGCCAGCATCGAGTTGTCTTTGACAATGCCTTCTGACCACAGTTATTAAATACTGATCAGGACTGACAGACAGGAGGATGTAAGCCCAGTGTCTGCCCATGTTTGCAGCTTGCCCGACTGCATGCTTGATATGACACCAGCAAAATCCCTGGCCCATGGTTTGGTGGAAGTAGCTGAGATTGGACTTACCCTTGGCCAATTTTCTGCTGTAAAGTGTATTTCTTCATAGGGTTCCCCTCACTCACATTGTCCTCTGAAAGAAACAAGATGAAAGATGCTCATGTGAAGCAGAGATACCACCTTCCAGCAGATCTGAAAGGCAGCCCCGCTGTGCGGGGCTGTGAGCCCTTTGTAGTCAGCTGGTAACAACAGCAACAACAACAACAATAACCACAACAGCAGAGGCAGCTCCGACGCAGAGGTGGCTCCACAAAGACTGATTTTCCACAGTCTTTTGAGGGTTTACCTTGACAGGAAACCAAGCCCATGGAGGAATGCTCAAGGGAGACGAAATCAGAAAAGAACAGGCACCAATGCAAGAGTTTGTTGTCTCCAAAAATTAAGGAGAGCTGGAGCAACAGAGCCCTATTTTCTTGGAGAGAAACACTCCGTGTGATTCAGCAGAAGGAATAGCCACAGTGCTCTGTTGCTTCCTCTCTTCCTTTAGTAGAACTAAAGCTGACATGCATACCATGGACTGCTGTACCAGCCAGGAAATACATGATACGTACTGAGTTGAGCAAGGAAAAGTCGTGTTAGTGGGGACAGCTTTGGTGGTCGGTCCATGATTTTCTTGGGAATGCTTTCCTTCCGAGTGTCTCCTTTGCCGGTGCTTGTGCTTGGCATTTCAGTGTTGGCAAAGGTGACTTCTTCAAATTGTGGTGCTGCAGCAACACCTGCCATTGCAGAGCTCTTGAGGATCTGTGGCAAGAATTAGTTTATGTCAGAAAGGTGGCTTGCAGAGGTGCCCCGAGATCCTATTTCAAAGGCAAACCCTTTGGAAGACTTGGCCACAAGTCGGGCTCTTAAACTGTCTTTTGCTGCCCACTTCACCAAGTGAATGGACAAGAAGAAAAGAGTGGATTTACACGAGTTCATGGGCAGTTTCCTCTTCAATTTTCATGCATTTTCTCAACTAGGTTGTGCAGAGGGGCAACTACCCTCTAGGGCACAGTTATTGCTGTGTGTCCTGCAAGGGACACTCTGACTCAACTTGGAAGTTCAGAACTGCTTTTCCAGGGGTCAGTGGCTGGGCTGAAGCACCGTGTCATGGCAGCACTCCAGCCCTCACACTCTTCAGCAATGCATGGCAAGCACTGGCTGCTCAGGAACTTGCAGCTCTGAATGACACCAAAGGCAGTGCGTACCAAAGCTGGCACTTACTGATTTCATTCCTTCAGGTTTGGCTTTGATGTTTTCCTTCTCTGCTTGCTCTTCTTTCCCCTCTTGTCCAGAAACAGAGGGAGCCAGCAGAGGCTCTGGTGCTGGTGTTGTGACCCTCTCTGTAAGGAATCTTCTGGCTGCATCGAGCAGAGGACTCATGTTGGTGAGACTACCAGATTTTTCTAAAAATGGATGCTGCCCAAAAGAAAAAACAAAGAAAGAAAGGAGCCATTACTTTCCAAATGCAGTTTCCCACAGGCTCCAGCGGGATTCCTCTGGTTACCCTGGACAGCTGTTTCACCTGCAGCCACTTTACCTGCAGCAGCTTCCTGGCCGTCCATCGATGCTTCGCATTCTGGTTCAGGCAACAATGCAGGAATGAATGGAACACAGGAGACAGGTTTCTGCGAGTCTTCAGCTGGGGTGGCATGTCCTTAGGCTGAGACAAAAGACACAAGGCAGCCATTAAGCATCCCTCCCTGAGGGCAAGAGATCCAGCACAGGCCAGTCCTTGTTTTCTGAGAGTTGACCTGGGGCTTCTCCAGGAGCCCTGATCAACACCGAGCTTAAGGAAGCAGAGAATTTTCAGCATCCAGACCAGTCCTGCTAATTGCCTTCATCTCTTTTTGCTGCCTTCTGCAAGGCAAATGCAATCCAAAAGAAGTCTTCCAAGAAAAGTCAGGAACCTTTTTCTGAAGGACTGCAAGACTGACATTTTCCATAATTGTTGCCTTCCTCAGGAATTAACTGTGCAGCATTTAACTTGGTTTCAGCTCTTAGTCATGGGGTTTTATCCCAGTATACCTTCCTGGGCCATTGCACACTCCTTTGGTGTAAGAGCGGGTCATTTCATTTTAGGGAATTAGCCTCTGAAACTGGAAACTTGAAAATACATTGGCTTCCTACAAGGAGCTGTGCTAGAACCTACTTTTAGAAATGTACTGGCTAATGCATAATTGTGGCAGTACTAGAAGCAGTGACCTGCCCTGAAAGGCTCAGGTAAGCAGTGGGCACTGGTCCAAGTTTGAAAAGACTTCTGGCCTGCAGATACCCTTGGAATGCTTTTCACAGTAATTCTCCAACGGGAGAATCCTGCTGCTGAAAAATTCCTGCCATTGGGAGATCCAGCTGCAAGGGAGTTCAAAGAGCACAGGAGGAATTCAAGCATTGTTGGAGGCCAGAATGGCCCATTTCTGCACTGGCACATGTCGCTTCTCCTGTGAGCAGATGTGCTCCAGGACACTTTTAGACGTGGGCCTTGGTGGGACTAGCTCAAGCTGATGGGAGTGGGAGAAAGATATGGCTCAGGGGAGAAAGGCAGGGCTCTCTGACAGTATTTGCACCTTACCTGTGTAGGACCATCCGCCATTTGTAGTGCTGTGATGCCAAGGGCCCAGATGTCCACTTTGGCATCGTATTTGTCTCCTGTCAACATTTCTGGTGCCATATAGAAAGGAGTCCCAATGAAAGATCTCCGTTTCTTCTCCCAGGGGTGAAGCCAAGCACATAAGCCAAAATCAACTGCAGACAAAAACAAGTATGTTAATACCAGCTCAAATTATGAAAGCAAGCACAAGAATTCCCCACTGTCAGTCTGAGAGCACAGTGTTGAATCTAGCTGGAAGAGTGGCTGTGCTCTGTTTCCTCTGGAAGGGACATACCCAAACCAAAGGCACTCTTGACAGCCTCATCCTCTCTAGAGCTCTCTGCACATTGCAACTCTGCTCTCAGCTTACAGCAGTGGGCTGGGCACTCCCACCAGCACCACTTCTGGGGAACGTGCAGGCACTCAAAGGCAACCCCAGACCCTGCCTCCCGGGAACGCTGTGCCTGACCAAGAACACCTACTCAATTTGACAGATCCATCCATTCCCAGAAGAATATTGTCACTTTTGATGTCTCTGTGGATCACTCGATTTGAATGAAGGAAGTCCAGGGCTTTCAGGCACTGAGATTAAACAAAGAAATGAGAGGAAAAAATTAATTAGGCTGATTTTATTGCACAAAAAAGGAAATGGCTCTAAAAGATCAAATTTCCAGGGGACACATCAACTGCAGACATACCTCAAGTGGCAAAGTTTAGAATAATAAATAAATTGAAATTAAACTAAAAAAGAAAGTACAACAACATTATAGGAGGATAATAACAGAGTACAAGAAATGCAGTGAGACTGGCAGGCCGTTCACCTGGATGCTCTTTTCTTCTCCACATCATAACAGCGACACAGAAACAAAGCTCTGAACAGGAAATCACTCCTGTTCTTACCACCTTTTGCAAAGAACCATCCTGTCCAAGCTGTCAGAAGCAAGGGCAGCATCCCTTACCTCCCGACTGATAGAGGCTATCATCTCTTCCTCGAGAGCTTGTTTGGAAATGACATCGCCTAAGGTGCATCCCTCCACATATTCCATCACCAGCCAGAGTTCTTCATTGAAAAGGTAGCTGAAAGAAGAAACCCACAGCATGGAGATGAATGGGCACAGCTCAATGACCTTAGGGGAAAGACTGCAGTTGAGTTTTCTTGCCAGGTCACTTGTAAATGAAGAGAGAATCTGAGCAGGCTAAATGAGAAAGGCTCATCTGTGGAAAAGGAGATGTCTTAGATGGCAAGCAAGGCAAAAATGCAGTTTAGTGACAGCAGAGAGAAATCTGGAGCCAGGACGTTGCCATCAGCTGCTTCATCATCTTAACTCATCCCTTCCAGCCTGAACTCCAGGAAGCAGGCAACACAGACTTCTCCATGGGAGGAGAGTGTGCACCACTGAGGGCAGATATTGGTCAACCCCTTGGAAAGCATTGCATAAAGTGCATTCAGAAAGAGGGAAAACCATTTAAAAACTGGCACACTGTGTGGTTGTGCAAACAAGAGCCTAGTCTTCCTGGCATCCACAGCAACAGAAAGTAGAGGGAAAACCCCAAGGACAATAATTTCTAGGAGGGTTTATCAGCACGTATCATTAAGGCACAGAAAAGATGGTCAGTTTGAAAAAACCAGACCCCAAAAGAAGAGGGAGGTAGTGAACTGAAGGGCTGTGGCTTTAGGAAGACATGGCAGATGCAGGTTTTGGAAGACATGCTTCAAACTACCTATACCAGAAAAGGCCAAGGCAGACACAAGGCAAGCTCCTCCCATCCACTTCAGTTGGAAGAGTTGAGAAATAATGAAGAGCTCCATGTTCTTCCAGTGACCAAAGTGTCTTTTTAGCCTTTGGCTTGCAGTGTGTCAATGAACCTCGACGTGATAATCCCAGAACCACTCACCTGTCTATATAGCGAACGATATTGGGGTGCCTCACGCTACTCAAGAGTTCAACCTCAGTTAAAACTAGCTCTCTTTCGTACTTTCTGTTGGGAACAACAATCCTCTTGATGGCCACCTAAAAGGAGATTAAAAGCCGCAGATTTGAGAAATCTGTTGCACGGGACCACAGCGCACATGGAGCAGGTGTTTTTGGAATGATGGAACCAGGGTGGGCCAAACTGCCTGGGATTAGACACCAGAGCTTCTTAACTGACAGGACAAGAGACGATTCCTCCACTCGCCCTTGTGTGCCAGTTACAGGACACATGGCTAGAGATATTTTGCCTTGTAAACTCTGGACAAATGGTCTGCAAACAATCAATCCATAATGGGGGAGATCCCATCCTAAAAGGTCATGGAGGTTTCACAAAAAAAGATACAATCCCTGCACTTTCTAACATCTTGAAGTTTGATTTTGCTGTTCTAAAGAACGTTTTTTAACCCAGTTCCTATTTGCAGTTCTTTTCTGGGTTTGAAAAGGAAGAACCCATTCTAGGGTATTTTATGGATGTGCCCGGGGTTATGAGCAGCGCTCAGGGCCTTTCGATCCCTTGCAGACTCCTGTGTAAGTGCACTTCCCAAGTGCAGCACTGCAGCTGGGGAAGGAGCCACCAAGTAGCTGATGCATTAGCATAGTCAGTAAATAAGTCTGAGCAAAGGTGTCCTTCTCTGAAAGATACCGCTGCCCTCCTTGCGTTCTTTTGGGGACTTAATAAGGACAAGGTCTGTCCAAACTGTGTGTTGCAGGCTGACACTTGTCTGCCCTCAGAGGAACAGTCTGTGCAGCAAAGATCTCGTGGCCACCCAGAGCTGTGGCCACAGCTCCCAGCGGAGGGGAAAGCACTGGAGAGCTGCAAAATCTGCCGGGGGTGCTGGCCCTTACCTGTCCTCCTGTGGCAATGTCAACTCCTCGGAAAACAGTTCCACAAGCCCTAGAAACAGAGCAGCAGCCAAGAAAGGAGAAGGCGTTTAGGCCCTGGGCGAGAAAGCCAACCCAGAGAGCAGAGCTCTGCTGCCCAGAGTGTTTATAAAACACTCGGCTTCAGCCAGCAGCCCAGCAGCCCAGCAGCCCAGCAGCCCTCTGCCATGCAGGGTGGCCAGGAGAAAACATAGGACATACTCCACGTCCTGCTCCTTGTTACAGGCAAGAGACTGCCAGCATCGAGTTGTCTTTGACAATGCCTTCTGACCACAGTTATTAAATACTGATCAGGACTGACAGACAGGAGGATGTAAGCCCAGTGTCTGCCCATGTTTGCAGCTTGCCCGACTGCATGCTTGATATGACACCAGCAAAATCCCTGGCCCATGGTTTGGTGGAAGTAGCTGAGATTGGACTTACCCTTGGCCAATTTGCTGCTGTAAAGTGTATTTCTTCATAGGGTTCCCCTCACTCACAATGCCCTCTGAAAGAAACAAGATGAAAGATGCTCATGTGAAGCAGAGATACCACCTTCCAGCAGATCTGAAAGGCAGCCCCGCTGTGCGGGGCTGTGAGCCCTTTGTAGTCAGCTGGTAACAACAGCAACAACAACAACAATAACCACAACAGCAGAGGCAGCTCCGACGCAGAGGTGGCTCCACAAAGACTGATTTTCCACAGCCTTTTGAGGGTTTACCTTGACAGGAAACTAAGCCCATGGAGGAATGCTTAGAGAAGACAGAAATCAGAAAAGAACAGGCACCAATGCAAGAGTTTGTTGTCTCCAAAAATTAAGGAGAGCTGGAGCAACAGAGCCCTTATTTTCTTGGAGAGAAACACTCCGTGTGATTCAGCCAAAGGTTTAGTGGTTTTGAATGCACTAAGTTAAGTGCATTAAAAATTAAATTTTGACAATTAAATTGAGTTGTGGAATCTACTGTTGTGAACAAGTGCCATTTTCCGAACAGAAAGAATATTATCAGGTGTTTACAGGAGAGGATGGAATCTGCACAACCTTTCAGCAATTTGCCAAAAAAAAGCCTTTATGGTGTTCAAGAGCAGCATCTTAAGTTCTAATCCCTGAGGATGGGGCTTTAAGAACTAGGACCCTCATCACTGATCAGCAGGCTGAGTTCTGAAGAGGACCTTGCCTGTGCCATTTGAAGAACCACACTGTTTGTCTTCAACCTTAGAGATTTCAGCAAAGTCTTTGTACTCCAATGACTTGTGAGGAGTCAGGAGTTTAAAGAGAATTTAGGAACCCTAATATTCTCTTGGGTTTGGCCCTCTGCACACAGGAGTTCACTAGGTCATTCACTAGGTCAAAGCCTTCTGCTCAACCAGAAACCAGCTCTGCCTTTGCCTGGAGCGTAGATGGAAGCTCAGGAAAACTGAATCCAGCCCCAGCTGCCCTCAGAGGCAGAAGGAACAGCCACAGTGCTCTGTTGCTTCCTCTCTTCCTTTAGTAGAACTAAAGCTGACACGCATACCATGGACTGCTGTACCAGACAGGAAATACATGATACGTACTGAGCTCAGCCAGGAAAAGTCGTGTTAGTGGGGACAGCGTTGGCGGCCGGTCTGTGAATTTCTTTGGAATGCTCTTCTTCCGAGCGTTGCCTTTCCCGGTGCTTGTGCTTGGCATTTCAGTGTTGGCAAAGGTGACTTTTTTAGGTTGTCGTGCTGCACCAGCACCAGGCCTCTTGAGGATCTGTGGAGGGAATTAGTTTATGTCAGAAAGGTGGCTTGCAGAGATGCCCTGAGATCCTATTTCAAATGCAAACCCCTGGGAAGATGCTGTTGGCCACAAATCAGGCTCTTAAACTGTCTTTTGCTGCCCACTTCACCAAGTGAATGGACGAGAAGAAAAGAGTGGATTTACACGAGTTCATGGGCAGTTTCCTCTTCAATTTTCAGGCATTTTCTCAACTAGGTTGTGCAGAGGGGCAACTACCCTCTAGGGCACAGTTATTGCTGTGTGTCCTGCAAGGGACACTCTGGCTCAACTTGGAAGTTCAGAGCTGCTTTTCCAGGGGTCAGTGGCTGGGCTGAAGCACCGTGTCATGGCAGCACTCCAGCCCTCACACTCTTCAGCCATGCATGGCAAGCACTGGCTGCTCAGGAACTTGCAGCTCTGAATGACACCAAAGGCAGTGCGTACCAAAGCTGGCACTTACTGTTTTTATCCCTTGAGGCCTTTCTTTTCCAACAGCCAGAGGTTCCTTCTCCACTTCTTTCTCTTCAACCTCCTGTCCAGAATCAGAGGGGGCCAGAAGAGGTTCTGGTGCTGCTGTTGTGTCCTGGGGACAGTCAGTAGAGTCAGGGACAGTCACCATTCTGTCCCTTGCAAGGTTGGATAGTTACACACAATAACAAAAGGCTCATTTCACAAAAGGCCACTTTCTTGTTCAGTTTGCTTAGATTTTCTCAGTTAGGCTATTCAGACGGGCAGGTAACCCCAGGGCACAGTTATTCCTATGTGTCCTGCCAGGGACACTGGCTCAGCTTGGAGTTTCAAAACCCCTTTTGCAGGTGTCAGTGGTTGGGCTGAAGCACCATGTGATGGAAGGACTCCAGCCCTCACACTCTTCAGCCATGAAAAGCAAGCTTGCTCTCATCACAAGTTCTAAAATACACCAAAGGCAATGCTAATGTAGTCTGGCACTTACTGATTTAATTTCTTCAGGCTCTGCAGCTCCAACAACAGCCACGGGTTTATTGTCTGCTTGCTCTTTTTTACCCTCTTGTTCAGAAAGAGAGGGAGCCAGCAGAGGTTCTGGTGCTGGTGTTGTGCCCTGGGGAAAGTCAGTAGCGTCAGGGACAATCACCATTCTGTCCCTTGCAAGGTTGGACAGTTACACACAATAACAAAAGGGTCATTGGACACAAGGCCACTTTCTTGTTCATTTTTCATGGTTTTCTGAAATAGGCCCTGTGGAGGGGCAGGTACGTCCAGGGGACAGTTTCTCCTGTCTCCTAGGAATCCTGCACGGCAATCTAAAGCCTAAACAGGGTCAAAATCCCTTTTCCAGGTGTCAGGGGCTGGGCTGAAGCACCGTGTCATGGCAGGGCTACAGCCCTCACACTCTTCAGCTATGCATGGCAAGCACTGGCTGCTCAGGAACTTGCAGCTCTGAATGACACCCAAGGCAGTGCGTACCAAAGCTGGCACTTACTGATTTCATTCCTTCAGGCTTGGCTTTGAAGTTTTCCTTCTCTGCTTGCTCTTCTTTCCCCTCTTGTCCGGAAACAGAGGGAGCCAGCAGAGGTTCTGGTGCTGGTGTCGTGACCCTCTCTGTAAGGAATCTCCTGGCTGCATCGAGCAGAGGACTCTTCTTGGTGAGACAATCAGATTTCTCTAAAAATGGATGCTGCCCAAAGGAAAAACCAAAGAAAGAAAGGAGCCATTACTTTCCAAATGCAGTTTCCCACAGGCTCCAGCGGGATCCCTCTGGTTACCAGCAATACACATCAGGAGGACTGAGGGCACCAAGACTGGAGATTAGTAGGAGAGGAGGCCTCCTGATGCCTCTGAGTTTAGCTAATGACAAAGCCCATCCCTGGACAGCGCTTTCACCTGCAGCCACTTTACCTGCAGAAGCTGCCTGGTAGGCCATCGGGGCCTCACGTTCCCACACAGGCAAGACAGCAGGTAGGACTGGAACACAGGCGGCGGATTTCTGGGAGTCTCCAGCTCAGGTGGCATGTCCTTAGGCTTGGGACAAAGGAAACACAAGACAGCCATTAACATGCACTTGGTCCTACGGGCCTCAGTTCCACAGTGCGCATGTCCCAGGCCAATTTAACTCTCTAGTAAATTAGGGGAGTTGAAATCCCTCCACAGTCCCAGCTGCCTCTCAGTGGCAGAGCATTACATCACACTGTCCCAAATTTGCTCTCTTTACCAACTAGTTAGACAGTGCTGCATATTGCTCTGACTTAGATGTCCCACCATGGCTAAAAGCAGCAAACAATCTTCTGCTGCAAACCCAGACCTTCCCCTGTTTAAAAGCCCTTGAACAGAAAATGAGAAAAGAGCCAGGGATCCCTTGGCTGCTTCTGCTGCTGCTGCTGCAAAGGCACTGACGTGGACTTTCTTTCATGGCCTTGCTTTCGGCCTCTCAGGCTGGCACTCTGTTGGAGCAGGCCAAGCTCACAGCTCGCTCCATGATTCTTAAAAACTAGGAACGGCAAAGCTTCCTTTTCCACTCACAGAAGGATGGGCTGCTCTGTGTCCACCTCCATATCCACTGGTGATTCCGTCTGCAGTGGGCAAGGGAAAAGGAACCAGACGTTGTCAGAAAACTTTTGCTCAGCAAGCAAGAGAAGAGGACAAAACCCCACATTCATCTTCTTCTACAGTTCCATGTCTATTTTTAATGCTATTTTCCCAGGAAATAAAAAAATGGAAACTCCATCAAGCAAATGTAAATTGTTCATTAATTGTTCATTGTTCTTTAGCTGAAGAGCTAAAGAAGTTTCCTCTTCTTTTTTTTTTCTTTTTCTGTTCTGTTGGTTTTGGGGTTTTCTTTTAATAAATGGCAAGCATCAGTTCTCTTTAGCTTGCTGAAAATGGTTCCCCAGAAAAACTGTCCAAAAAATTCCCTCTAGCCATTCTGACCTAGCACACGAACAGCTCCTGGGTTCAGGAGCCTGCACTGTTTGGAAGTTGGCATTTTATCTCAAAGGTCATTGGTGTGATCAAATCCTTTAGTTATGGAATTTAGTAAACAGGATGCTTTCCCCTCAGTTCTGGAGATAACTGAACAGTTTTTAGAAGAACTTCTGAGAAGCTCTGCCAAGCCTGCATTTTGGAAGTCATACTGGTTGAACCAGCAAAGTGAGGAAATTACAGACTCCACAGGCTATCCAGTGGAGGGTACAGAACCCCCTCAAGTTCCATTCCAAATGCTGTCCACACACAGACCCCCCCCTTTTCAGACAAAGCTGTTGACAGGAGTTCTACCAAACTAAGAGTATCTTAAGGGCAGTTTTGTTTCTAAATCATCTCAGTCCCTAAGGAAGAGCATAAAGAACACAGCCATGCCAAAGCCAGGTATGCTGCCCCCAGGAAAAAACACTACTCACCTCTCGGGAAATCCGTCATCAGACTGGACCTGTCTGGAGAAAAATATAAATTTGATGAAAAGAGCACAAAATCATGAACTGTAGCACAGATTTGCCGAAACATTTCAGCAAAGCTGTGCTACAGTACAAGGGGGAGGGAAAAGAAAAACCGTCTCTAGTTAGGAAGCTCTCCACTGAGAGCTCCTCGATCCGTAA
Organism: Chiroxiphia lanceolata; assembly: GCF_009829145.1. Lineage (NCBI taxonomy): Eukaryota > Metazoa > Chordata > Aves > Passeriformes > Pipridae > Chiroxiphia > Chiroxiphia lanceolata. Next base: position 3,520,057 of record NC_045650.1, read on the forward strand.
ACTCCTCTTGGATGCCCGTTCGCAAGCTCTCCGCTGAGAAATCCTCAATCTGATGACTCCTCTGCGATGAGCACACGACGAACTGCACCGCAAGCCGAGGCCCTTGGTGCCTGAATGAGAGCGTTCCACGGACACTGCAATGGCCACCCAGCACTTCAGTGACATCACAGCGACAGTGGGGCAACAGTCCTGTGACATCACAGAACCAGCCGTTCAAGGTTCCCCACGCTGCAATGGTTTTGGGTGGCTTCTTGACCCCCGGAATGTTGAATCTTGCTCTCCTGTTGGAGCCTGAGCTCCCTTTCTTGCTGTGACTTGTCAGCTTACCTCCCGATGTAAAGCTCACCTTTCTGCCTAAAACTCATCTGGAAGTCAACTCTGCTCTTCCATGGAATAATGATTGAGGCTTAGCTTGTTTTCCTGGTGATTCTTTGAATGGATACAGAAACCAGGGTGTCAGAAAACAGGCTGAGAGGGTCAAAGGCTTGGATGAATTCCTGACCATCTTACGAGGGAGGGTGGCATTTGAAAAGTGATCCACCCACTTAAAGCCCCGGCTCTACACTGAAACGATATTGAGGACAAGTCGGTTTAAGTTTTTCTGTGGGAAAGGAATCTCACTTGTACAGGCTGACTGTCAAGAAAGGGGACAACCCTCATGGATGCTGCAAACCCTCATGGATCACCCGGCTGTTGTAGGATGGTTTCCTTTCAACTGCCATCTCTGGGAGTTGGCTACCAGCGTCTGTCCTCGGTGCTTTCAAATAGCAAGTATCTAGTGCTTGGGAGTAGGAGCTGCCACATGCACTGTGAACAGCATCAGGACTCTGCATTTTAATTCTCACAGTCTTCGAGGCCCGACTCTTGACTTGTTTGGTCAGGACTTGACTCTTGATATTTTGACTCTCGGAGGTAGATGCTCCCAGGAGTGCTGGAAGCAATAGAACTTTTTTAAATAGTTTTAGTTATTGGTTTTAATTAACCTTGTAATTGGTTGTTTTAACACACGTAAGTGGTGTGTTAGGCCTGTTAGGACTTCTAGCAAGCCTTCAGCAGAATTGAACAGAAGCTGCCATTGTGAGAACACAGCTTGGGAAAAGTACTACAACTCCAAGTTTTGTTAAGCTAACCTCACTGGGCTTCAATGAACAAAGCCTAGGAGAGAAGGATGTACTGTTGAAGTTGCACATCTGGAATAGAGAATTTATGGACCACAAGGATGTTTTCCAGCAGCCAGAGGATAAAGAAGGCGCTAACAAAGACTCGGTCGATGTGTTGGAGAGGCCCTAGCAGAAGAAAAAGATACTAAAAAGACTAAAACTGTGGACTAATTAGCATGGGAAGTGGGAAATCCATAACCAATAGAAGATGGAATATTACTTCATGAAAGAGAACTGTGTAGTTAGAACCAAAAAACATTAATTGCTTTGTTTGTTAAAGATGGAAAGATAGGTGAAAAAGTTTTGAATCCGTGTCTGCGTGGAGGCCGCTGGCCAGTCACCCACAGCCCTCAGCGCTGTGAATAAAGTAACGCCTTGCTTTTTAACAGTAGCAATGCAGGGTTTGAGGGTTCTGTTATCCCGAGGATTTCAGAGGTGTTTGGCAACAGTAGCTGACTCCAGAAGAGTGAGATTCCTCCCCGGCAGCCCTCACGGCTCAGCCCTCGCTGTCCCAAGCTGGGCTTCTCCCCTTTTACCGTGGAGAGGCTTGGAGGGCATTCAGAACAGCTGTGATTGCCTGACATGGACAGCATTTGTTGGGAATCCCTCAGGGACACGTCCGTGTTCCACACGTGGCAGGGGAGCCCTTGGAGCAGCTGTCAGAGTGTGGGTGCCCCCGTGGGTGCTTCCTGCCCGTTCTCCCCCCTTTGGCCACTTCTCCCATAGCCACTCAAGTCAGACTTTCTCCCAAGAAAGTTCTCTGCCCAGCACTGAGCTCCTGGTGCACCTGCAAGAACCAAATTCCCTTAGGCTTGTGGGAAACCTACAGGGTCGGAACCCTCAGTGGACATGGAGCTCTTAAATCCTTCTCCTATCCAACTTCTGTGTGCGTGTAAGATTTACTGGGGCCCTGAATAGCCTTGCTGTCTGCTACAGTGGAATATCAGGGCCACGGACCAGCGGGTCCGTGTGAGGGGGTCTCTCTCTTTGCTGCCTGCTGAGGGGAAGGTGCTGAGAGAGTGCGCGTGCTCCGAGAGCGAGGTGAAGCGTTCAGTGAGAGGCAGACTCTAAGCCTTCGTCCCCGACGAGCACCCGAGAGAAGTGGGCAGGCGCCAGAAGGCGTGTCCCGAGATCGGCATAGAACAGCGCCCACTCTGGGGTAGTTCATGAATATGTAAACCCGTGCGATGGATCTGGATGACCTACGGGGAGAAAACGGGAGTCGTGAGGGGGGAGCGGTGGCGCGTGTCAGGCGGAGTCATCCGCCGCGCGTCCGGCAGCGTAATAAAGAAGTAGCGGCTTAATAGCGCCTGTGGCTCTTGAGTTTTACTAGCGTCGCCTTTTCCCGGCATCAGTGAGGCCTCAGCTGAGCTGGGGTGACCCCCAGGCTGAAGCAAAAACCGCTGCGGGCTGAAGCAGCAGGGTACAAGTGCTGAGATGAGAATGGCTCTGGGCTTAGACAAAACCGGCTGCAGCTGAGGCGGGGGGGGCCCAGTTCTGAGGCAGAAATGGCTGTGGGCTGAGGCAAAAACAACTGTGGGCTGAGAGAAAAATTGGTGTGGGCTGAGGGGAAAACACCTGAGGGCTGAGGCAAATAGTTGCCGATGAGGCGGGGCGGCCCCCAGACTGAGGCAGCAGCGGCGACGGTTCTCAGCCTGGGCCATGGGGTGGGGCGGGGGGAAGAGGCCAGGCACTGAGCACAGTGGCCAGGAGTCTCCCTACAGCTCCCCGGCCCCACGCAGTCCCGCTCCCAACTTGAAGGAAGCCCCAGTTCCGCCCCCACCCCCCCCATTCTGTTTTTCCTTTAATTTTTTCCTGTTCCCACACAAATGATACATATCTACACACTATATCTACACGCTATTTACACATTCTCTCTCTCTCTCTACACACACACACACGTATGTACATTATCCATGTATAAGGGAGCATTATGTAAGGGGCTATAGTGCAGGAGAGTTATGGCGTGTTGTGCAAGTGCCCTAGACAGTACAGAGTCCAGGTATGCCCATAGTACTGTAACACACTGTTATAAGTAAAATGAAACTTAGGCTAAAATATAGTAGCAAAAAAAATTTATTAAAGATTTATATAAATTGCAAATAAGCAAATCAACTGCCGGGGAGACCCCTGCTCCATTCACGGCCAGCAAAGCAGTGGACAAAACCAGTATTCTTTATACTATTGTCAATTCCCTTCCCGTAGTCACTTATTATCCTTCTATTGGATCCGAGTTCGCAAGTCTGGATCTGGTTGGTTCTTTTCAGGCTCGCTTCAGTTGCCAGGTGCATTAGTTCATCCGTCCTTGAGGCCTAGTGTGTAGGCCTCTCCTGATGTTCATTTTAGATACTTTTTTATCGTCTTCGTTCTTGACCCTTTGATCCTTGTCCGTTCCTTCGTTACTTTAAGCGTACACGTTTAGACAATATACAAAAGACTTATTCAGAAAGGCATAACAACTTGTTTTGTCAGCTTAGGAACTGCAGCTGCAGGACTATCGGCTTATAGTACTGACAGATTAATTGCCCATTCTGCAACTTACAGTCCACCGGCCTTAACAGAACCTTGATTTCAGTTCTATATATATATATATATAAATATAACATGGAATACTATTAAAAGAGTAAATTACTACAACTATTACTACTACTAATTTGATGAGTAAATGATGGTACAACTACTAATCTATTACAACACTATCTATATACAACGGTCATAATTCTACAGTACATTGTGTGTCTATATATTGTATAAATTTGCACACCCCCCATATAATGCTCCCACATTTAATAATCTCCCTGATGTCAGTTGTGCCGTTTCATGGGGAGCCTCCAAGCCATGAGGATCCGCCCTTTTGTGGGGCCTCTCCCAGGGAAGGCTGTCACCCTCTGTGTCAGCCTCAGTTCCCAGGGCAGAACTGGGATGCCTAAAGGACACTCACCTGAGCACAAGGCTGTGGAACAGCCCAGCTGCCTCCCCCTCTGTCCAGAGTGGCACAGACACTCCCGACCTTTCCCAGGAGCTACGAGGCAACCAAGAGGTCAGGAGGCATCGCCAGAAACGACTCCATCACTCTGCTCTCCTTTGCCCTTCTCGAGTGCTGTGCAGACCCAAGGTGGCAAATCCCATCAGTCCGTGCATTTCCATGCCTGGCCACGATTCCCCTCTGGAGCAGCCCACAGCCAGTTTGTCTCTGAGTCTGGAAGATTAGTCTGGTCCCAGAAAGATGCAAGCACCCCGGGCTGGGCTCCTTCCAGCCTGGCTCTGCGCATGCTGAGGCTGCTCCGCGCTCTGCCAGGGCTCTGCGGGGGCTCAGCCCCTCACACTGCTGCTCTGAAAGCCTCGCATCAGACGTGCCCTTTCGGAGCACATGGGCTGACCTTCTGCTTTTTCAGCTGAGGAAGACTCTCATCCAGGCAGAGAGATTGCAAGTAGTCATACAAACCCAGTTGTCAAGAGCTCAAACACTCTACAGTCCCAGTTGAATACCTGTACCCAACGGGGTGTTTGGTCTGCCCCACTCTCCATCTGGTTGTGTCTGGACTTGCAACTGCACTTTCTTCCTCATATAGAAGTACCACGACTGGGCAGAAGCAGGCCAGTGGGATGTATTGCAAAGGCAATGTGGTCTGGAGCCGATGAATGAAAGAAGGCCTTCCCCAGTTCCAAACCATACCAAAACCCCCATCAATGGGACTTCCCAGCTATGAATAACAGCAAAAGTTTATTTAAAAATGAAGTGGCTGCAAAGATCAGAGTAGATATTGGCTATTTTCCTAGTCATTGTTTACTCTGTGCCTCCTTTGCCAGTGGAGGCATTTCCATGTCGGGAAAGGAGACTTCTTCAGGTTGTGGTGCTGCAGCAGCAGCTGCCATTGCAGAGCTCTTGAGGATCTGTGGCAAGAATTAGTTTGTCAGAAAGGTGGCTTGCAGAGATGCCCTGAGATCCTAGTTCAAATGCAAACCCTTGGGAAGATGCTGTTGGCCACAAGTCGGGCTCTTAAGCTGTCTTTTGCTGCCCACTTCACCAGGTGAATGGACAAGAAGAAAAGAGTGGATTTACACGAGTTCATGGGCAGTTTCCTCTTCAATTTTCATGCATTTTCTGAACAAGGCTGTTCAGAGGGGCAGATACCCCAAGGGCACAGTTATTGCTGTGTGTCCTGCAAGGGACACTGACTCAGAAGTTCAAAACCCCTTTTCCAGGTGTCAGCGGATGGGCTGAAGCACCGTGTCATGGCAGGGCTCCAGCCCTCAGAATCTTCAGTCCCAAAGAGCAAGCATTGTTGCTTGTTGTCTGCTCAGGAACTTGCAGCTCTGATTGACACCAAAGGCAGTGCGTACCAAAGCTGGCACTTACTGATTTCATTCCTTCAGGCTTTGCTTTGACGTTTTCCTTCTCCACTTGCCCTTCTTTCTCCTCTTCTCCAATAAGAGAGGGAGCCAGCAGAGGTTCTGGTGATGGTGTTGTGAGCCTCTCTGCACGGGAGCTCCTGGCTGCATCGAGCAGAGGACTCATGTTGGCGAAACTATCGAATTTTTCTAAAAATGGATGCTGCCCAAAGGAAAAAACAGAGAAAGAAAGGAGCCATTACTTTCCAAATGCAGTTTCCCACAGGCTCCAGCGGGATTCCTCTGGTTAGCAGCAATACACATCAGGAGGACTGAGGGCACCATCTACACCTCCAACTTCATGTCCAGGACCTTGCTATCCCAGGCAAACATGGCCCATAAGGCCATTAATCAATTTCTCAAGGTGTCTTCAGCAAGGAGCTTTGCCTTGCCAGTGCTCTGGGAATGCCACTTGCTGTCTCGGGCCTTTTTCCATTTCAGAAAACTCAAAGGTTCCTCTTCTCTAAAGACTTGGGCTATTTTAGTTGTGAAAACTGCTGAGGAGCATAAGCCCCTCCTCGGGAAATTCCCGTACCTCTAAGCAAGGTCAATGCCAGGAGGATGCAGGCCTGTGTGTTGTTCTGAAGAGCACTGAGGTGGAGGTTCTCAGCACCCAGACAAGAGCAGGGACACAAGGGGCAGAGCGCTGATGGACTCAGCTCTGGCTTGCAGGGAGAGCAGTGTCTGCATTCCACCCCTGCCCCTCCAAGTGCCGGCTGCCACCTTCCTTCCCAGCAGGGACAGCCCAGTGGCACCTTCTGCAGCTCCCTCTCTCTGCCACAAAACCTGCCAGAACCCTGGAGCACTTCTGGCCTGCTTGAATGTGCCAGGCAGCAAATGGGGCTGGGACAAGGCCCGCTCAGCTTTCCCTCCATGGGTGGCAGAAACCTCAAAGAGTGGAGCAGGAGGGACAAACTGGGGCCCCCTGTGAGGCTCGCAGTGAGCTCCCCACAGCCCCTTCCTTCTCCCAGGCCATTAATACTCTGACCACTTGGCTGGGACTGCTTCCTTGGGTCCCCCTCCTCCAACACCATTTCAGCCTCTGGACCTGCTATTATTCTACTCCAGGTCTTTTGCCACCAGGTACAACCAAGTGTCCTCCCAAAGTACAAGCCAGGGCCACAGACAGGACCAGATGGTGGAAGACCTTTCCTCGGAGGAAAGGCCAAGAGAGATGGCACTGGAGAAGAGAAGGTGCCAGAGACAGCTTATTGTGGCCTTTCAATCCTTCAAGGGGACACATCTTTTTGCAGGGCCTGTTGCAATGGGACAAAGGGTCATGGTTTTCAAGTGGAAGAGGATAGATTCTGGTTACATCCAAGGAAGTCATTGTTTAGAATGAGGGTGCTGAAACACTGGCACAGGAAGTGGATACCCCACCCCTGGTCAGGTGGGACAGGGCTCTGAGCAACCCGGTCTAGTTGAAGATGTCCCTGCTCATTGCAGGGGGATTGGACTAGATGCCACTTAAAGGTCCCTTCCAAGCCAAATTATTCTGTGATGCTACTTAGTTGTCATTTGAAAAGCACCGAGACTGGAGATTAGTAGGAGAGGAGGCCTCCTGATGCCTCTAAGTTTAGCTGATGACAAAGCCCATCCCTGGACAGCGCTTTCACCTGCAGCCACTTTGCTTGCAGAAGCAGCCTGGTAGGCCATCGGGGCCTCACATGCCCGTTCAGGCAAGGCTGCAGGAAGGAACGGAACACTGGCGGTGGATTTCTGGGAGTCTCCAGCTCGGGTGGCACATCCTTAGGCTTGGGACAAAGGAAACACAAGACAGCCATTAACCATCCCTCCCCGAGGGGAAGAGCTCCAGCAGAGTCCTTGCTTTCTGAGAGTTGACCTGGGGCTTCTCCAGGAGCCGTAATCAACACTAGGACAAAACAAATACTGCTAAAATATTAGGAACTTGCAGTCTGAATGGCACCAAAGGCAGTGCATACCAAAGCTTTCATTCCTTCAGGCATTACTTCTCCAACAGCCACAGGTTCCTTCTTCACTTCTTCCTCTTCGTTCTCCTGTCCAGAGTCAGAGGGAGCCAGCAGAGGTTCTGGTGTCGCTGTTGTGTCCTGGGGACAGTCAGTAGAGTCAGGGACAGTCACCTGTCTGTCCCTCGCAAGGTTGGATAGTTTCACACCACTTTAATCTGTTTACACATGAGAAACCAGCCTAGACATGCACTTGGTCCTACGGGCCTCAGTTCCACAGTGCGCATGTCCCAGGCCAATTTAACTGTCTAGCAAATCAGGGGAGTTGAAATCCCTCCACAGTCCCAGCTGCCTCTCAGTGGCAGAGCATTACATCGCATTGTCCCAAATTTGCTCTCTCTACCAACTAGTTAGACAGTGCTGCATATTGCTCTGACTTCGATGTCCCACCATGGCTAAAAGCAGCAAACAATCTTCTGCTGCAAACCCAGACCTTCCCCTGTTGAAAAGCTCTTGAACAGAAAATGAGAAAAGAGCCAGGGATCCCTTGGCTGCTTCTGCTGCTGCTGCTGCAAAGGCACTGACGTGGACTTTCTTTCATGGACTTGCTTTCGGCCTCTCAGGCTGGCACTCTGTTGGAGCAGGCCAAGCTCACAGTTCTACTGTGACCCTCTACTTCATCATCTTCACCATCTTCAGAGCACAAAGGGTGCATAGTCACCCAGTTCTTGACTTCATTTTCTTGTTCAGGCCCTGATATGCTCTTCTGCAAACAATCTAGGCCTTGCCTTGACAAAAGACTAAACATTTCTACTGGATTCGCGGGTAGGAGTGAGATAGGGCACATAGAACGGGGTAAGAGGGTTAAGGAATGTGTAAACTAAGGCTGCTACAGGGAAAGGGACAAGGGAGTGAGGGTTGCTGCTTTTAAAATCTACTTCTAAAACTTACAAGGCTAACAAATATTGGAAAAATAAAAAGCCATTAGGGGCTTAAGGCATCAGTAGAGTCCGGGACAGTCACCATTCTGTCCCTTGCAAGGTTGGATAGTTACACACAATAACAAAAGGCTCATTTGACACAAGGCCACTTCCAACTTCAGTTTGCTTAGATTTTCTCAACTACCTTGTGCAGACGGGCAGATAACCCCAAGGCACAGTTATTGCTGTGTGTCCTGCAAGGGACACTCTGGCTCAACTTGGAAGTTCAAAACCCCTTTTCCAGGTGTCAGTGGCTGGGCTGAAGCACCATGACATGGCAGCACTCCAGCCCTCACACTCTTCAGCCGTGAAAAGCAAGCTTGCTCTCATCACGAGTTCTAAATTACACCAAAGGCAATGCTAATGTGCTGTGGCAATTACTGATTTAATAGCTTCAGGCTCTGCGGCTCCAACAACAGCCACGGGTTCATTGTCCACTTGCTCTTCTTTACCCTCTTGTCCAGAAAGAGAGGGAGCCAGCAGAGGTTCTGGTGTCACGTTTGTGCCCTGGGGACAGTCAGTAGAGTCAGGGACAGTCACCATTCTGTCCCTCGCAAGGTTGGACAGTTACACGCAATAACAAAAGGGTCATTGGACGCAAGGGCCCGGCCAATTTCTTGTTCATTGTTCATGGATTTTCTGAAATAGGCCCTGTGGAGGGGCAGGTACGTCCAGGGGACAGTTTCTCCTGTCTCCTAGGAATCCTGCACGGCAATCTAAAGACTAAACAGGGTCAAACCCCCTTTTCCAGGTGTCAGGGGCTGGGCTGAAGCACCGTGTCATGGCAGGGCTCCAGCCCTCACACTCTTCAGCTATGCATGGCAAGCACTGTCTCCTCAGGAGCTTTCAGCTCTGAATGAGACCAAAGGCAGTGCGTACCAAAGCTGGCACTTACTGATTTCATTCCTTCAGGCTTTGCTTTGACCTTTTCCTTCTCTGCTTGCTCTTCTTTACCCTCTTGTCCAGAAACAGAGGGAGCCAGCAGAGGTTCTGGTGATGGTGTTGTGAACCTCTCTGCACGGGAGTTCCTGGCTGCATTGATCAGAGGACTCATGTTGGTGAGACTATCGGATTTTTCTAAAAATGGATGCTGCCCAAAGGAAAAAACAGAGAAAGAAAGGAGCCATTACTTTCCAAATGCAGTTTCCCACAGGCTCCAGCGGGATTCCTCTGGTTAGCAGCAATACACATCAGGAGGACTGAGGGCACCATCTACACCTCCAACTTCATGTCCAGGTCCTTCCTATCCCAGGCAAACATGGCCCATAAGGCCATTAATCAATTTCTCAAGGTGTCTTCAGCAAGGAGCTTTGCCTTGCCAGTGCTCTGGGAATGCCACTTGCTGTCTCGGGCCTTTTTCCATTTCAGAAAACTCAAAGGTTCCTCTTCTCTAAAGACTTGGGCTATTTTAGTTGTGAAAACTGCTGAGGAGCATAAGCCCCTCCTCGGGAAATTCCCGTACCTCTAAGCAAGGTCAATGCCAGGCCTGTGTGTTGTTCTGAAGAGCACTGAGGTGGAGGTTCTCAGCACCCAGACAAGAGCAGGGACACAAGGGGCAGAGCGCTGATGGACTCAGCTCTGGCTTGCAGGGAGAGCAGTGTCTGCATTCCACCCCTGCCCCTCCAAGTGCCGGCTGCCACCTTCCTTCCCAGCAGGGACAGCCCAGCGGCACCTTCTGCAGCTCCCTCTCTCTGCCACAAAACCTGCCAGAACCCTGGCCTGCTTGAATGTGCCAGGCAGCAAATGGGGCTGGGACAAGGCCCGCTCAGCTGTCCCTCCTTGGGTGGCAGAAATCTCAAAGAGCGAGGCAGGAGGGACAAGCTGGGCCCCCTGTGAGGCTCGCAGTGAGCTCCTCACAGCCCCTTCCTTCTCACAGGCAATTCTCCCACCACTTGGCTGGGACTGCTTCCTTGGGTCCCCCTCCTCCAACACCATTTCAGCCTCTGGACCTGCTATTATTCTACTCCAGGTCTTTTGCCCCCAGGTACAACCAAGTGTCCTCCCAAAGTACAAGCCAGGGCCACAGACAGGACCAGATGGTGGAAGACCTTTCCTTTGGAGGAAAGGTTCTGAGCAACTCGGTCTAGTTGAAGATGCCCCTGCTCGTTGCAAGGGGGTTGGACTAGATGCCACTTAAAGGCCCCTTCCAAGCCAAATTATTCTGTGATGCTACTTAGTTATCATTTGAAAAGCACCAAGACTTAGAGATTAGTAGGAGAGGAGGCTTCCTGATGCCTCTGAGTTTAGCTGATGATAAAGCCCATCCCTGGACAGCTGTTTCACCGGCAGCCACTTTGCTTGCAGAAGCAGCCTGGTAGGCCATCGGGGCCTCACGTGCCCGTTCAGGCAAGACTGCAGGAAGGAAGGGAACACAGGAGACAGGTTTCTCGGAGTCTCCAGCTCGGGTGGCTGTCCTTAGGCTTGGGACAAAGGAAACACAAGACAGCCATTAACCATCCCTCCCCGAGGGGAAGAGCTCCAGCAAAGTCCTTGCTTTCTGAGAGTTGACCTGGGGCTTCTCCAGGAGCCGTAATCAACATTAGGACAAAACAAATACTGCTAAAATATTAGGAACTTGCAGCTCTGAATGACCCCAAAGGCAGTGCTAACCAAAGCTTTCATTCCTTCCGGCACTACTTCTTCAACAGCCACAGGTTCCTTCTCCTCTTCTTCCTCTTCATTCTCCTCTTCATTCTTCCTCTTCATGACTCCTGTCCAGAGTCAGAGGACCCGAGACGACCACCCGAGAGAAGTGGGCAGGTGCCAGAAGACGTGTCCGGAGATTGGCATAGAACAGCGCCCACTCTGGGGTAGTTCATGAATATGTAAACCCGTGCGATGGATCTGGATGACCTACGGGGAGAAAACGGGAGCCGTGAGGGGGGAGCGGTGGCGCGTGTCAGGCGGAGTCATCCGCCGCGCGTCCGGCAGCGTAATAAACAAGTAGCGGGTTAATAGCGCCTGTGGCTCTTGAGTTTTACTAGCGTCGCCTTTTCCCGGCATCAGTGAGGCCTCAGCTGAGCTGGGGTGACCCCCAGGCTGAAGCAAAACCGCTGGGGGCTGAAGCAGCAGGGCACAAGGGCTGAGATGAGAATGGCTCTGGGCTTAGACAAAACCGGCTGCAGCTGAGGCGGGGGCGGGGCCCAGTTCTGAGGCAGAAATGGCTGTGGGTTGAGGCAAAACCGGCTGCGGGCTGAGGGGAAAATTGGTGCGGGCTGAGGTGAAAACACCTGAGGGCTGAGGCAAAATCAGTTGCCGATGAGGCGGGGCGGCCCCCAGACTGAGGCAGCAGCGGCGACGGTTCTCAGCCTGGGCCATGGGGTGGGGCGGGGGGAAGAGGCCAGGCACTGAGCACAGTGGCCAGGAGTCTCCCTACAGCTCCCCGGCCCCACGCGGTCCCGCTCCCAACTTGAAGGAAGCCCCAGTTCCCCCCCCCACCCCTTTCCGTTTTTCCTTGAAGTTTTTCCTTCCCCAATTCGAAACCATACCAAAACCCCCATCAATGGGACTTCCCAGCTATGAATAACAACAAAAGCTTATTTAAAAATGAAGTGGCTGCAAAGATCAGTCTAGATATGTGCCACCGCCCGGTGGGGAAGGAAATAAGGACGCGACACTGCACAGAAAGGTCCGACAAGATAGAGGAGGGGGTGCAATGGCTACTTTATTAAGAGGAACGAGGACTTAGATAGGGTTGAGGTGAGGGAGGTCCGATAACCGGGGCAGAGCATGGGACGGACATCTCAGTGGAGGCATTTCAGTGTCGGGAAAGGAGACTTCTTCGGGTTGTGGTGCTGCAGCAGCACCTGCCATTGCAGAGCTCTTGAGGATCTGTGGCAAGAATTAGGTTCTGTCAGAAAGGTGGCTTGCAGAGATGCCCTGAGATCATATTTCAAAAGGAAACCCTTGGGAAGATGCTGTTGGCGACAAGCTGGGCTCTTAAACTGTCTCTTGCTGCCCACTTCACCAAGTGAATGGACGAGAAGAAAAGAGTGGATTTACACGAGTTCATGGGCAGTTTCCTCTTCAATTTTCATGCATTTTTGAACTGTGCAGAGGGGCAGGTATCCCCAAGGGACAGTTTCTCCTGTCTCCTGTCTCCTGCAAGGGACCCTGACTCAACCTGGAAGTTCAAAACCCCTTTTCCAGGTGTCAGTGGCTGGGCTGAAGCACCATGTCATGGCAGGGCTCCAGCCCTCACACTCTTCAGCCATGCATGGCAAGTACTGTCTGCTCAGGAGCTTGCATCTCTGAATGACACCAAAGGCAATGCTAATGTACTCTGGCACTTACTGATTTCACTCCTTCAGGCTTTGCTTTGATAACTTCTTTCTCTACTTGCTCTTCTTTCCCCTCTTGTCCAGAATCAGAGGGAGCCAGCAGAGGTTCTGATGCCTGTGTTGTGGATCTCCTGGCTGCATCAATCAGAGGAGCCATCTCATCAAGACTCTTGGATTTTTTTAAAAACGGATGCTGCAACGAAAACGAAAGAAAAACGAAAGGAGCCATTACTTTCCAAATGCAGTTTCTCACAGGCTCCAGGGGGATTCCTCTGGTTACCAGCAGTACACATCAGGAGGACTGAGGGCACCATCTACACCTCCAACTTCATGTCCAGGACCTTGCTATCCCAGGCAAACATGGCCCATAAGGCCATTAATCAATTTCTCAAGGTGTCTTCAGCAAGGAGCTTTGCCTTGCCAGTGCTCGGGAATGCCACTTGCTGTCTCGGGCCTTTTTCCATTTCAGAAAACTCAAAGGACTCCCTTAGGTTCGTCTTCTCTAAAGACTTGGGCTATTTTAGTTGTGAAAACTGCTGAGGAGCATAAGCCCCTCCTTGGGAAATTCCCGTACCTCTAAGCAAGGTCAATGCCAGGCCTGTGTGTTGTTCTGAAGAGCACTGAGGTGGAGGTTCTCAGCACCCAGACAAGAGCAGGGACACAAGGGGCAGAGCACTGATGGACTCAGCTCTGGCTTGCAGGGAGAGCAGTGTCTGCATTCCACCCCTGCCCCTCCCTGTGCTGGCTGCCACCTTCCTTCCCAGCAGGGACAGCCCAGTGGCACCTTCTGCAGCTCCCTCTCTCTGCCACAAAACCTGCCAGAACCCTGGAGCACTTCTGGCCTGCTTGAATGTGCCAGGCAGCAAATGGGGCTGGGACAAGGCCCGCTCAGCTTTCCCTCCTTGGGTGGCAGAAACCTCGAAGAGTGGGGCAGGAGGGACAAGCTGGGCCCCCTCTGAGGCTCACAGTGAGCTCCCCACAGCCCCTTCCTTCTCCCAGGCCATTAATACTCTGACCACTTGGCTGGGACTGCTTCCTTGGGTCCCCCTCCACCAACACCATTTCAGGCCTCTGGACCTGCTATTATTCTACTCCAGGTCTTTTGCCACGAGGTACAACCAAGTGTCCTCCCAAAGTAAAAGCCAGGGCCACAGACAGGACCAGATGGTGGAAGACCTTTCCTCGGAGGAAAGGCCAAGAGAGATGGCACTGGAGAAGAGAAGGTGCCAGAGACAGCTTATTGTGGCCTTTCAGTCCTTCAAGGGGACACATCTTTTTGCAGGGCCTGTTGCAATGGGACAAAGGGTCATGGTTTTCAAGTGGAAGAGGATAGATTCTGGTTACATCCAAGGAAGTCATTGTTTAGAATGAGGGTGCTGAAACACTGGCACAGGAAGTGGATACCCCACCCCTGGTCAGGTGGGACAGGGCTCTGAGCAACCCGGTCTAGTTGAAGATGTCCCTGCTCATTGCAGGGGGGTTGGACTAGATGCCACTTAAAGGCCCCTTCCAAGCCAAATTATTCTGTGATGCTACTTAGTTGTCATTTGAAAAGCACCGAGACTGGAGATTAGTAGGAGAGGAGGCCTCCTGATGCCTCTGAGTTTAGCTGATGACAAAGCCCATCCCTGGACAGCTGTTTCACCTGCAGCCACTTTACCTGCAGCAGCTGCCAGGCCGTCCATCGATGCTTCGCATTCCGGTTCAGGCAGGACTGCAGGAAGGAACAGAACACAGGCGACAGGTTTCTGCAAGTCTCCAGCTCAGGTGGCATGTCCTTAGGCTGGGACAAAAGAGACACAAGACAGCCATTAAGCATCCCTCCCTGAGGGGAAGAGCTCCAGCACAGACCAGTTCTTGCTTTCTGAGAGTTGACCTGGGGCTTCTCCAGGAGCCCTGATCAACATTTGAGTTTAAGGAAGCAGAGAATTTTCAGCATCCAGACCAGTCCTGCTAATTGCCTTCATCTCTTTTTGCTGCCTTCTGCAAGGCAAATGCAATCCAAAAGAAGTCTTCCAAGAAAAGTCAGGAACCTTTTTCTGAAGGACTGCAAGACTGACATTTTCAATAATTGTTGCCTTCCTCAGGAATTAACTGTGCAGCATTTAACTTGGTTTCAGCTCTTAGTCATGGGGTTTTATCCTAGTATACCTTCCTGGGCCATTGCACACTCCTTTGGTGTAAGAGTGGGTCATTTCATTTTAGGGAATTAGCCTCTGAAACTGGAGACTTGAAAATACATTGGCTTACTACAAGGAGCTGTGCTAGAACCTACTTTTAGAAATGTACTGGCTAATGCATAATTGTGGCAGTACTAGAAGCAGTGACCTGCCCTGAAAGGCTCAGGTAAGCAGTGGGCACTGGTCCAAGTTTGAAAAGACTTCTGGCCTGCAGATACCCTTGGAATGCTTTTCACAGTAATTCTCCAACGGGAGAATCCTGCTGCTGAAAAATTCCTGCCATTGGGAGATCCAGCTGCAAGGGAGTTCAAAGAGCACAGGAGGAATTCAAGCATTGTTGGAGGCCAGAATGGCCCATTTCTGCACTGGCACATGTCGCTTCTCCTGTGAGCAGATGTGCTCCAGGACACTTTTAGACGTAGGCCTTGGTGGGACTAGCTCAAGCTGATGTGAGTGGGAGAAAGATATGGCTCAGGGGAGAAAGGCAGGGCTCTCTGACAGTATTTGCACCTTACCTGTGTAGGACCATCCACCATTTCTAGTGCCATGATGCCAAGGGCCCAGATGTCCACTTTGGCATCGTATCTGTCTCTTCTCAACATTTCTGGTGCCATATAGAAAGGAGTCCCAATGAAAGACCTCCGTTTCTTCCGCCAGGGCTGAAGCCAAGCACAGAAACCAAAATCAACTGCAGACAAAAGAAACAGTGTTAAAACTGGCTTGAATTATGAAAGCAAGCACAAGAATTCCCCACTGTCAGTCTGAGAGCACAGTGTTGAATCTAGCTGGAAGAGTGGCTGTGCTCTGTTTCCTCTGGAAGGGACATACCCAAACCAAAGGCACTCTTGACAGCCTCATCCTCTCTAGAGCTCTCTGCACATTGCAACTCTGCTCTCAGCTTACAGCAGTGGGCTGGGCACTCCCACCAGCACCACTTCTGGGGAACTGGCAGGCACTCAAAGGTAACCCCAGACCCTGCCTCCCGGGAACGCTGTGCCTGACCAAGAACACCTACTCAATTTGACAGATCCATCCATTCCCAGAAGAATATTGTCACTTTTGATGTCTCTGTGGATCACTAGATTTAAATAAAGGAAGTCCAGGGCTTTCAGGCACTGAGATTAAACACAGAAAGACAAGGGAAAAAATTAATTAGGCTGATTTTATCACACAAAAAAGGAAATGACTCTAAAAGATCAAATTTCCAGGGGACACATCAATTGCAGACATACTTCAAGTAGCAAAGTTTAGAATAATAAATAAAATAAAAGGAAATTAAACTAAAAAAGAAAGTACAACAACATTATAGGAGTATAATAACAGAGTACAAGAAATGCAGTGAGACTGGCAGGCCGTTCACCTGGCTGCTCTTTTCTTCTCCACATCATAACAGCGACACAGAAACAAAGCTCTGAACAGGAAATCACTCCTGTTCTTACCATCTTTTGCAAAGAACCATCCTGTCCAAGCTGTCAGAAGCAAGAGCAGCATCCCTTACCTCCCGACTGATAGAGGCTATCGTCTCTTCCTCAAGAGCTTGTTTGGAAATGACATCGCCTAAGGTGCATCCCTCCACATATTCCATCACCAGCCAGAGTTCTTCATTGAAAAGGTAGCTGAAAGAAGAAACCCACAGCATGGAGATGAATGGGCACAGCTCAATGACCTTAGGGGAAAGACTGCAGTTGAGTTTTCTTGCCAGGTCACTTGTAAATGAAGAGAGAATCTGAGCAGGCTAAATGAGAAAGGCTCATCTGTGGAAAAGGAGATGTCTTAGATGGCAAGCAAGGCAAAAATGCAGTTTAGTGACAGCAGAGAGAAATCTGGAGCCAGGACATTGCCATCAGCTGCTTCATCATCTTAACTCATCCCTTCCACCTTGAACTCCAGGAAGCAGGCAACACAGACTTCTCCCCGGGAGGAGGGTGTGCACCACTGAGGGCAGATGTTTGTCAACCCCTTGGAAAGCATTGCATAAAGTGCATTCAGAAAGAGGGAAAACCATTTAAACACTGGCACACTGTGTGGTTGTGCAAACAAGAGCCTAGTCTTCCTGGCATCCACAGCAACAGAAAGTAGAGGGAAAACCCCAAGGGCAATAATTTCTAGGAGGGTTTATCAGCACGTATCATTAAGGCACAGAAAAGATGATCAGTTTGAAAAAAACCAGACCCCAAAAGAAGAGGGAGGTAGTGAACTGAAGGGCTGTGGCTTTAGGAAGACATGGCAGATGCAGGTTTTGGAAGACACGCTTCAAACTACCTATACCAGAAAAGGCCAAGGCAGACACAAGGCAAGCTCCTCCCATCCACTGCAGCTGGAGGAGTTGAGAAATAATGAAGAGCTCCATGTTCTTCCAGTGACCAGTGTGGCTTTTTAGCCTTTGGCTTGCAGTGTGTCAATGAACCTCGACGTGATAATCCCAGAACCACTCACCTGTCTATATAGCGAATGACATTGGGGTGCCTCACGCTACTCAAGAGTTTAACCTCAGTTACAACTAGCTCCCTTTTGTTCTTTCTGTTGTGAAGAAAAATCTTCTTGATGGCCACCTAAAAGGAGATTAAAAGCCACAGACTTGAGAAGTCTGTTGCACGGGACCACAGCGCACATGGAGCAGGTGTTTTTGGAATGATGGAGCCAGGGTGGGCCAAACTGCCTGGGATTAGACACCAGAGCTTCTTAACTGACAGGACAAGAGACGATTCCTCCACTCGCCCTTGTGTGCCAGTTACAGGACACATGGCTAGAGACATTTTGCCTTGTAAACTCTGGACAAATGGTCTGCAAACAATCAATCCATAATGGGGGAAATCCCATCCTAAAAGGTCATGGAGGTTTCACAAAAAAAGATACAATCCCAGGACTTTGTAACATCTTGAAGTTGGATTTTGCTGTTCTAAAGAACGTTTTTTAACCCAGTTCCTATTTGCAGTTCTTTTCTGGGTTTGAAAAGGAAGAACCCATTCTAGGGTATTTTATGGATGTGCCCGGGGTTATGAGCAGCGCTCAGGGCCTTTCGATCCCTTGCAGACTCCTGCACTGTAAGTGCACTTCCCAAGTGCAGCACTGCAGCTGGGGAAGGAGCCACCAAGTAGCTGATGCATTAGCATAGTCAGTAAATAAGTCTGAGCAAAGGTGTCCTTCTCTGAAAGATACCGCTGCCCTCCTTGCGTTCTTTTGGGGACTTAATAAGGACAAGGTCTGTCCAAACTGTGTGTTGCAGGCTGACACTTGTCTGCCCTCAGAGGAACAGTCTGTGCAGCAAAGATCTCGTGGCCTCCCAGAGCTGTGGCCACAGCTCCCAGCGGAGGGGAAAGCACTCGAGAGCTGCAAAATCTGCCGGGGGTGCTGGCCCTTACCTGTCCTCCTGTGGCAATGTCAACTCCTCGGAAAACAGTTCCAAAAGCCCTAGAAGCAGAGCAGCAGCCAAGAAAGGAGAAGATGTTTACGCCCTGGGAGTGAAAGCCAACCCAGAGAGCAGAGCTCTGCTGCCCAGAGTGTTTATAAAACACTCGGCTTCAGCCAGCAGCCCAGCAGCCCAGCAGCCCAGCAGCCCTCTGCCATGCAGGGTGGCCAGGAGAAAACATAGGACATACTCCACGTCCTGCTCCTTGTTACAGGCAAGAGACTGCCAGCATCGAGTTGTCTTTGACAATGCCTTCTGACCACAGTTATTAAATACTGATCAGGACTGACAGACAGGAGGATGTAAGCCCAGTGTCTGCCCATGTTTGCAGCTTGCCCGACTGCATGCTTGATATGACACCAGCAAAATCCCTGGCCCATGGTTTTGTAGAAGTAGCTGAGACTGGACTTACCCTTGGCCAATTTTCTGCTGTAAAGTGTATTTCTTCGCAGGGTTCTCCTCCCTCACAATGCCCTCTGAAAGAAACAACATGAAAGATGCTCATGTGAAGCAGAGATACCACCTTCCAGCAGATCTGAAAGGCAGCCCCGCTGTGCGGGGCTGTGAGCCCTTTGTAGTCAGCTGGTAACAGCAGCAACAACAACAACAATAACCACAACAGCAGAGGCAGCTCCGACGCAGAGGTGGCTCCACAAAGACTGATTTTCCACAGTCTTTTGAGGGTTTACCTTGACAGGAAACTAAGCCCATGGAGGAATGCTCACAGGAGACAGAAATCAGAAATGAACAGGCACCAATGCAAGAGTTTGTTGTCTACAAACATTAAGGAGAGCTGGGGCAACAGAGCCCTTATTTTCTTGGAGAGAAACACTCCGTGTGATTCAGCCAAAAGTTTAGTGGTTTTGACGATTAAATGCACTAAATTGAATGCATTAAAAATTAAATTTTGACAATTAAATTGAGTTGTGGAATCTACTGTTGTGAACAAGTGCCATTTTCAGAACAGAAAGAATATTATCAGGTGTTTACAGGAGAGGATGGAATCTGCACAACCTTTCAACAATTTGCGAAAAAAAAGCCTTTATGGTGTTCAAGAGCAGCATCTCAAGTTCTAATCCCTGAGGATGGGGCTTTAAGAACCAGGACCCTCATCACTGATCAGCAGGCTGAGTTCTGAAGAGGACCTTGCCTGTGCCATTTGAAGAACCACACTGCTTGTCTTCAACCTTAGAGATTTCAGCAAAGTCTTTGTACTCCAATGACTTGTGAGGAGTCAGGAGTCTAAAGAGAATTTAGGAACCCTAATATTCTCTTGGGTTTGGCCCTCTGCACACAGGAGTTCACTAGGTCATTCACTAGGTCAAAGCCTTCTGCTCAACCAGAAACCAGCTCTGCCTTTGCCTGGAGCGTAGATGGAAGCTCAGGAAAACTGAATCCAGCCCCAGCTGCCCTCAGAGGCAGAAGGAACAGCCACAGTGCTCTGTTGCTTCCTCTCTTCCTTTAGTAGAACTAAAGCTGACATGCATACCATGGACTGCTGTACCAGACAGGAAATACATGATACGTACTGAGCTCAGCCAGGAAAAGTCGTGTTAGTGGGGACAGCGTTGGCGGCCGGTCCGTGATTTCCTTTGGAATGCTCTTCATCCGAGTGTCTCCTTTCCCGGTGCTTGTGCTTGGCATTTCAGTGTTGGCAAAGGTGACTTCTTCAGGTTGTGGTGCTGCAGCAGCACCTGCCATTGCAGAGTTCCTGAGGATCTGTGGCAAGAATTAGTTTATGTCAGAAAGGTGGCTTGCAGAGATGCCCTGAGATCATATTTCAAAAGCAAACCCCTGGGAAGATGCTGTTGGTCACAAATCAGGCTCTTAAACTGTCTCTTGCTGCCCACTTCACCAAATGAATGGACGAGAAGAAAAGAGTGGATTTACACGAGTTCATGGGCAGTTTCCTCTTCAATTTTCATGCATTTTCTCAACTAGGTTGTGCAGAGGGGCAACTAATCTCTAGGGCCCAGTTATTGCTGTGTGTCCTGCAAGGGACACTCTGACTCAATTTGGAAGTTCAAACCCCCTTTTCCAGGGGTCACTGGCTGGGCTAAAACACCATGACATGGCAGCACTCCAGCCCTCACAATCTTCAGTCCCAAAAAGCAAGTACTGTCTGCTCAGGAACTTGTAGCTCTGAATGACACCAAAGGCAGTGCATACCAAAGCTGGCACTTACTGATTTCATTCCTTCGGGCTTTGCTTTGACATTTTCCTTCTCTACTTGCTCTTCTTCACCCTCTTCTCCAGTAAGAGATGGAGCCAGTAAAGGTTCTGGTGCAGCTGTTGTGAACCTCTCTGCATGGGAGCTCCTGGCTGCATTGAGCAGAGGACTCATGTTGGTGAGACTACTGGATTTTTCTAAAAATGGATGCTGCCCAAAGGAAAAAACAAAGAAAGAAAGGAGCCATTACTTTCCAAATGCAGTTTCCCACAGGCTCCAGCGGGATTCCTCTGGTTACCAACAATACACATCAGGAGGACTGAGGGCACCATCTCCACCTCCAACTTCATGCCCAGGACCTTGCTATCCCAGGCAAACGTGGCCCATAAGGCCATTAATCAATTTCTCAAGGTGTCTTCAGCAAGGAGCTTTGCCTTGCCAGTGCTCTGGGAATGCCACTTGCTGTCTCGGGCCTTTTTCCATTTCAGAAAACACAAAGGACTCCCTTAGGTTCGTCTTCTCTAAAGACTTGGGCTATTTTAGGTGTGAAAACTGCTGAGGAGCATAAGCCCCTCCTCGGGAAATTCCCGTACCTCTAAGCAAGGTCAATGCCAGGCCTGTGTGTTGTTCTGAAGAGCACTGAGGTGGAGGTTCTCAGCACCCAGACAAGAGCAGGGACACAAGGGGCAGAGCGCTGATGGACTCAGCTCTGGCTTGCAGGGAGAGCAGTGTCTGCATTCCCCCCCTGCCCCTCCCTGTGCTGGCTGCCACCTTCCTTCCCAGCAGGGACAGCCCAGTGGCACCTTCTGCAGCTCCCTCTCTCTGCCACAAAACCTGCCAGAACCCTGGAGCACTTCTGGCCTGCTTGAATGTGCCAGGCAGCAAATGGGGCTGGGACAAGGCCCGCTCAGCTGTCTCTCCTTGGGTGGCAGAAACCTCAAAGAGCGAGGCAGGAGGGACAAGCTGGGCCCCCTCTGAGGCTCACAGTGAGCTCCCCACAGCCCCTTCCTTCTCCCAGGCCATTAATACTCTGACCACTTGGCTGGGACTGCTTCCTTGGGTCCCCCTCCACCAACACCATTTCAGGCCTCTGGACCTGCTGTTATTCTACTCCAGATCTTTCGCCACCAGGTACAACCAAGTGTCCTCCCAAAGTACAAGCCAGGGCCACAGACAGGACCAGATGGTGGACAGAGGAAAGACTCAGAGCAATCTGGTCTAGTTGAAGCTGTCCCTGCTCGTTGCAGGGGGGTGATGCCACTTAAAAGTCCCTTCCAAGCCAAACTTTCCTAAAATGCTGCTTAGTTGTCATTTGAAAAGCACCAAGACTGGAGATTAGTGGGAGAGGAGGCCTCCTGATGCCTCTGAGTTTAGCTGATGACAAAGCCCATCCCTGGACAGCGCTTTCACCTGCAGCCACTTTACCTTCAGCAGCTTCCTGGCCGTCCATCGACGCTTCACCTTCCGGTTCAGGCAACAATGCAGGAATGAATGGAACACAGGTGACAGTTCTCTGGGACTCTCCAGCTCGGGTGGCTTGTTCTGAGCCTTGGGACAAAGGAAACACAAGACAGCCATTAACCATCCCTCCCTGAGGGGAAGAGCTCCAGCACAGACCAGTTCTTGCTTTCTGAGAGTTGACCTGGGGCTTCTCCAGGAGCCCTGATCAACATTTGAGTTTAAGGAAGCAGAGAATTTTCAGCATCCAGACCAGTCCTGCTAATTGCCTTCATCTCTTTTTGCTGCCTTCTGCAAGGCAAATGCAATCCAAAAGAAGTCTTCCAAGAAAAGTCAGGAACCTTTTTCTGAAGGACTGCAAGACTGACATTTTCCATAATTGTTGCCTTCCTCAGGAATTAACTGTGCAGCATTTAACTTGGTTTCAGCTCTCAGTCATGGGGTTTTATCCCAGTATACCTTCCTGTGCCATTGCACACTCCTTTGGTGTAAGAGTGGGTCATTTCATTTTAGGGAATTAGCCTCTGAAACTGGAAACTTGAAAATACATTGGCTTACTACAAGGAGCTGTGCTAGAACCTACTTTTAGAAATGTACTGGCTAATGCATAATTGTGGCAGTACTAGAAGCAGTGACCTGCCCTGAAAGGCTCAGGTAAGCAGTGGGCACTGGTCCAAGTTTGAAAAGACTTCTGGCCTGCAGATACCCTTGAAATGCTTTTCACAGTAATTCTCCAACGGGAGAATCCTGCTGCTGAAAAATTCCTGCCATTGGGAGATCCAGCTGCAAGGGAGTTCAAAGAGCACAGGAGGAATTCAAGCATTGTTGGAGGCCAGAATGGCCCATTTCTGCACTGGCACATGTCGCTTCTCCTGTGAGCAGATGTGCTCCAGGACACTTTTAGACGTGGGCCTTGGTGGGACTAGCTCAAGCTGATGGGAGTGGGAGAAAGATATGGCTCAGGGGAGAAAGGCAGGGCTCTCTGACAGTATTTGCACCTTACCTCTGGAGAACCATCCACCATTTCTAGTGCCGTCATCCCAAGGGCCCAGATGTCCACTTTGGCATCATATCTGTCTCTTCTCAACATTTCGGGTGCCATATAGAAAGGAGTCCCGTGAACTGATGTCTGTTTCGTCTGCCAACGGAGGAGCCAAACACAGGAGCCAAAACCAACTGCAGACAAAAAGAAACAGTGTTAAAACCAGCTTGAATTATGAAAGCAAGCACAAGAATTCCCCACTGTCAGTCTGAGAGCACAGTGTTGAATCTAGCTGGAAGAGTGGCTGTGCTCTGTTTCCTCTGGAAGGGACATACCCAAACCAAAGGCACTCTTGACAGCCTCATCCTCTCTAGAGCTCTCTGCACATTGCAACTCTGCTCTCAGCTTACAGCAGTGGGCTGGGCACTCCCACCAGCACCACTTCTGGGGAACTGGCAGACACTCAAAGGCAGCCCCAGACCCTGCCTCCCGGGAACGCTGTGCCTGACCAAGAACACCTACTCAATTTGACAGATCCATCCATTCCCAGAAGAATATTGTCACTTTTGATGTCTCTGTGGATCACTCGATTTGAATGAAGGAAGTCCAGGGCTTTCAGGCACTGAGATTAAACACAGAAAAGACAAGGGGAAAAATTAATTAGGCTGATTTTATCACACAAAAACGGAAATGGCTCTAAAAGATCAAATTTCCAGGTGAAACATCAGTTGTTGTTCCACACTGTCCCCTCCAAACCCAGGCAGTCTGTGCTGTGCTGCAGTGGCTGTGCTCTCTCCATCCAGGTGACAAATGATGGTTTGCCAAAAAGAGAAAACATCCCTCCCTTCACTAAGAACTGGAACACTTCAGGGGTGAAGTCTGCACGAGAAAGCTTTTATTGCTGGCCTTGAACAGCAGACTCGGAAGTGGCATGTTAGTCTCTTTTCAGAAGCAAACAGCATTTTGGGTGCAGGGATATTCTTTTAAGCTGGGGAATGTGAGAAATGACTCTCTACTTATCTCTGCAGTTAGGTCAAAATTCTGCCACCAGCATGTCTGCTTTTACAGGCAAAGACTGCAGTGCAGACATGCTCCAGTTTCAAGAGGCAAAGTGAGAATATTAAATAAAAAAAAATGAAATTAAACTAAAAAAGAAAGTACAACAACATTATAGGAGGATAATAACAGAGTACAAGAAATGCAGTGAGACTGGCAGGCCGTTCACTTGGATGCTCTTTTCTTCTCCACATCATAACAGCGACGCAGAAACAAAGCTCTGAACAGGAAATCACTCCTGTTCTTACCACCTTTTGCAAAGAACCATCCTGTCCAAGCTGTCAGAAGCAAGAGTAGCATCCCTTACCTCCCGACTGATAGAGGCTATCATCTCTTCCTCAAGAACTTGTTTGTAAGTGACATTGCCTAAGGTGCATCCCTCCACATATTCCATCACCAGCCAGAGTTCTTCATTGAAAAGGTAGCTGAAAGAAGAAACCCACAGCATGGAGATGAATGGGCACAGCTCAATGACCTTAGGGGAAAGACTGCAGTTGAGTTTTCTTGCCAGGTCACTTGTAAATGAAGAGAGAATCTGAGCAGGCTAAATGAGAAAGGCTCATCTGTGGAAAAGGAGATGTCTTAGATGGCAAGCAAGGCAAAAATGCAGTTTAGTGACAGCAGAGAGAAATCTGGAGCCAGGACATTGCCATCAGCTGCTTCATCATCTTAACTCATCCCTTCCACCTTGAACTCCAGGAAGCAGGCAACACAGACTTCTCCCCGGGAGGAGGGTGTGCACCACTGAGGGCAGATGTTGGTCAACCCCTTGGAAAGCATTGCATAAAGTGCATTCAGAAAGAGGGAAAACCATTTAAACACTGGCACACTGTGTGGTTGTGCAAACAAGAGCCTAGTCTTCCTGGCATCCACAGCAACAGAAAGTAGAGGGAAAACCCCAAGGGCAATAATTTCTAGGAGGGTTTATCAGCACGTATCATTAAGGCACAGAAAAGATGATCAGTTTGAAAAAAACCAGACCCCAAAAGAAGAGGGAGGTAGTGAACTGAAGGGCTGTGGCTTTAGGAAGACATGGCAGATGCTAGTTTTGGAAGACATGCTTCAAACTACCTATACCAGAAAAGGCCAAGGCAGACACAAGGCAAGCTCCTCCCATCCACTGCAGGTGGAGGAGTTGAGAAATAATGAAGAGCTCCATGTTCTTCCAGTGACCAGTGTGGCTTTTTAGCCTTTGGCTTGCAGTGTGTCAATGATGTGATAATCCCAGAACCACTCACCTGTCTATATAGCGAACGATATTGGGGTGCCTCATTCTCTTAAGGACCGTAACTACGTTTACAGCTTTTTCACTTTGATGCTTTTGGTCTCCAAGAAAAATCTTCTTGATGGCCACCTAAAAGGAGATTGAGAAGTCTGTTGCACAGGACCACAGCGCACGTGGAGCAGGTGTTTTTGGAATGATGGAGCCAGGGTGGGCCAAACTGCCTGGGATTAGACACCAGAGCTTCTTAACTGACAGGACAAGAGACGATTCCTCCACTCGCCCTTGTGTGCCAGTTACAGGACACATAGCTAGAGACATTTTGCCTTGTAAACTCTGGACAAATGGTCTGCAAACAATCAATCCATAATGGGGGAAATCCCATCCTAAAAGGTCATGGAGGTTTCACAAAAAAAGATACAATCCCAGGACTTTGTAACATCTTGAAGTTGGATTTTGCTGTTCTAAAGAACGTTTTTTAACCCAGTTCCTATTTGCAGTTCTTTTCTGGGTTTGAAAAGGAAGAACCCATTCTAGGGTATTTTATGGATGTGCCCGGGGTTATGAGCAGCGCTCAGGGCCTTTCGATCCCTTGCAGACTCCTGCACTGTAAGTGCACTTCCCAAGTGCAGCCCTGCAGCTGGGGAAGGAGCCACCAAGTAGCTGATGCATTAGCATAGTCAGTAAATAAGTCTGAGCAAAGGTGTCCTTCTCTGAAAGATACCGCTGCCCTCCTTGCGTTCTTTTGGGGACTTAATAAGGACAAGGTCTGTCCAAACTGTGCGTTGCAGGCTGACACTTGTCTGCCCTCAGAGGAACAGTCTGTGCAGCAAAGATCTCGTGGCCACCCAGAGCTGTGGCCACAGCTCCCAGCGGAGGGGAAAGCACTCGAGAGCTGCAAAATCTGCCGGGGGTGCTGGCCCTTACCTGTCCTCCTGTGGCAATGTCAACTCCTCGGAAAACAGTTCCAAAAGTCCTAGAAACAGAGCAGCAGCCAAGAAAGGAGAAGGCGTTTAGGCCCTTGGCCAGAAAGCCAGCCCAGAGAGCAGAGCTCTGCTGCCCAGAGTGTTTATAAAACACTCGGCTTCAGCCAGCAGCCCAGCAGCCCAGCAGCCCAGCAGCCCTCTGCCATGCAGGGTGGCCAGGAGAAAACATAGGACATACTCCACGTCCTGCTCCTTGTTACAGGCAAGAGACTGCCAGCATCGAGTTGTCTTTGACAATGCCTTCTGACCACAGTTATTAAATACTGATCAGGACTGACAGACAGGAGGATGTAAGCCCAGTGTCTGCCCATGTTTGCAGCTTGCCCGACTGCATGCTTGATATGACACCAGCAAAATCCCTGGCCCATGGTTTGGTGGAAGTAGCTGAGATTGGACTTACCCTTGGCCAATTTGCTGCTGTAAAGTGTATTTCTTCATAGGGTTCCCCTCATTCACATTGTCCTCTGAAAGAAACAACATGAAAGATGCTCATGTGAAGCAGAGATACCACCTTCCAGCAGATCTGAAAGGCAGCCCCGCTGTGCGGGGCTGTGAGCCCTTTGTAGTCAGCTGGTAACAACAACAATCACAAGAACAACAGAGGGAGCTCTGAAGCACAGATGGCTCCACAAACACTCTGTTCCTTTAGTACAGCTAAAGTTGACATGTATACCATGGACTGCTCTACCAGAAGGGAAATACATGATACGTACTGAGATCAGCGAGGTAAATACTTGTTTGTGGGGATATCAGTCGTGGCTGGTCTGAGCTTTTTCTCCCTGTGCTGGTTTCCCCAGAGCTTTTCTTCCCAGTGCTTGTTTTCTGTGTGCATTTTTTCCCAATGCCTCTTTTGCCAGTGCTTGTGCTTGGCATTTCATCATCAGGAAAGGAGACTTCTTTAGGTTGTGGTTCTGCAGCAGCAGCTGCCATTGCAGAGCTCTTGAGGATCTGTGGCAAGAATTAGTTTATGTCAGAAAGGTGGCTTGCAGAGATGCCCTGAGATCATATTTCAGATGCAAACCCTTGGGAAGATGCTGTTAGCCACAAGTCGGGCTCTTAAACTGTCTTTTGCTGCCCACTTCACCAGGTGAATGGACGAGAAGTAAAGAGTGGATTTACACGAGTTCATGGGCAGTTTCCTCTTCAATTTTCATGTGTTTTCTGAACAAGGCTGTTCAGAGAGGCAGGTACCCCCAGGGCACAGTTATTGCTGTGTGTCCTGCAAGGGACACTCTGACTCAACTTGGAAGTTCAAAACCCCTTTTCCAGCTGTCAGTGGTTGGGTTGAAGCACCATGACATGGCAGGGCTCCAGCCCTCACAATCTTCAGCCATGAAAAGCAAGCTCACTCTGATCACAAGTTCTGAATTACACCAAGGTAGTGCTAATTACTCTGGCACTTACTGATTTAATTTCTTCAGCCTCTGCTGCTCCAACAACAGCCATGGGTTCATTGTCCATTTGCTCTTCTTTCCCCTCTTGTCCAGAATCAGAGGGAGGCAGCAGAGGTTCTGGTGCCGGTGTTCTGGGTCTTCTGACTGCATCAATCCGAGGAGCCATCTTGGCAAAACTCTTGGATTTTTTTAAAAACCAAAGAAGAACAAAAGGAGCCGTTACTTTCCGAATGCAGTTTCTCACAGGCTCCAGTGGGATTCCTCTGGTTACCCTCAATACACATCAGGAGGACGTAGGGAACTATCTAGACCTCCATGTTTCCTCTAAGGAAAGGCCAAGACAGATGGCACTGGAGAAGAGAAGGTCCACAGCTGTTTCACCTGCAGCCACTTTACCTGCAGAAGCTGCCTGGTAGGCCAACGGGGCCTCACATTCCACTTTAGGCAAGACTGCAGGAAGGAACGGAACACAGGCGGCGGATTTCTGGGAGTCTCCAGCTGGGGTGGCATGTCCTTAGGCTTGGGACAAAGGAAACACAAGACAGCCATTAACCTTCCCTCCCCGAGGGGAAGAGCTCCAGCACAGGCCAGTCCTTGCTTTCTGAGAGTTGACCTGACGCTTCTCGAGGAGCCCTGATCAACATTAGGACAAAGCAAATACTGTTAACACATTAGGAACTTGCAGCTCTGAATGACACCAAAGGCAGTGCATACCAAAGCTTTCATTTCTTCAGGAATTACTTCTCCAGCAGACACAGGTTCCTTCTCCACTTCTTCCTCTTCATTCTCCTGTCCACCTCCATATCCACTGGTGATTCTGTCTGCAGAGGGCAAGGGAAGATGAACCAGACGCTGTCAGAAAACTGCCTCTTGTGAGGAGTCCCATCACACAAAGCAACACAAACAAAGAGCATTTTTCTTTCACAACCTCTCTCCAGGAGCAACAGTTCTTTTGCACAGCAAACAAGAGAAGAGGACAAACCCCCACATTCATCTTCTTCTACAGTTTCATGTCTATTTTTTATGCTGTTTTCCCAGGAAATAAAACAAATAGAAACTCCATCAAGCAAATGTAAATTGTCCATTAAGAGTCAATGCTTCTGTTCTGCCCAAGAGCTAAAGCAGCTTTAGCTAAAGAGATAAAGAAGTTTTCTCTTCTTTTTTTTTTCTTTTTCTGTTCTGTTGGTTTTTGGTTTTTCTTTTAATAAATGGCAAGCATCAGTTCTCTTTAGCTTGCTGAAAATGGTTCCCCAGAAAAACTGTCCAAAAAATCCCCTCTAGCCATTCTGACATAGCACAAGAAAAGCTCCTGGGTTCAGGAGCCTGCACTGTTTGGAAGTTGGCATTTTATCTCAAAGGTCATTGGTGTGATCAAATCCTTTAATTATGGAATTTAGCAAACAGGATGCTTTCCCCTCAGTTCTGGAGATAACTGAACAGTTTTTAGAAGAACTTCTGAGAAGCTCTCCCAAGCCTGCATTTTGGAAGTCGTACTGGTTGAACCAGCAAAGTGAGGAAATTACAGACTCCACAGGCTATCCAGTGGAGGGTACAGAACCCCCTCAAGTTCCATTCCAAATGCTGTCCACACAGAGACCCCCCCCTTTTCAGACAAAGCTGTTGACAGGAGTTCTACCAAACTAAGGGCATCTTAAGGGCAGTTTTGTTTCTAAATCATCTCAGTCCCTAAAGAAGAGCATAAAGAACACAGCCATGCCAAAGCCGGGTATGCTGCCCCCAGGAAAAAACACTACTCACCTCTCGGGAAATCCATCACCAGGCAGGACCTGTCTGGAGAAAAATATAAATTTGATTAAATGAGCACATAGTCATGAACTGCAGCACAGATTTGCCGAAACATTTCAGCAAAGCTGTGCTGCAGTACAAGGGGGAGGGAAAAGAAAAACCGTCTCTAGTTAGGAAGCTCTCCGCTGAGAGCTCCTCGAGCCGTAAACTCCTCTTGGATGCCCGTTCGCAAGCTCTCCGCTGAGAAATCCTCAATCTGATGACTCCTCTGCGATGAGCACACGACGAACTGCACCACAAGCTGAGGCCCTTGGTGCCTGAATGAGAGCGTTCCACGGACACTGCAATGGCCACCCAGCACTTCAGTGACATCACAGCGACAGTGGGGCAACAGTCCTGTGACATCACGGAACCAGCCGTTCAAGGTTCCCCACGCTGCAATGGTTTTGGGTGGCTTCTTGACCCCTGGAATGTTGAATCTTGCTCTCCTGTTGGAGCCTGACCTCCCTTTCTTGCAGTGACTTGTCAGCTTACCTCCCGATGTAAAGCTCACCTTTCTGCCTAAAACTCATCTGGAAATCAACTCTGCTCTTCCATGGAATAATAAATTTTGAATCTCTGTCTGTGTAGAGGCCGTTGGCTGGTCACCCACAGCCCACAGCGTTGTGAATAAAGTAACGCCTTGTTTTTTAACACGAGCAAGGCAGGGTTTGAGGATTCTATTATCCTGAGGATTTCAGAGGTGTTTGGCTACAGTAGCTGACTCCAGAAGAGTGAGATTCCTCCCCGGCAGCCCTCACGGCTCAGCCCTTGCTGTACCAAGCTGGGCTTCTCCCCTTTTACCGTGGAGAGGTTTGGAGGTCATTCAGAACAGCTGTGATTGCCTGACATGGACAACATTTGTTGGGAATCCCTCAGGGACACGTCCGTGTTCCACACGTGGCAGGGGAGCCCTTGGAGCAGCTGTCAGAGTGTGGGTGCCCCCGTGGGTGCTTCCTACCCATTCTCCCCCCTTTGGCCACTTCTCCCATAGCCACTCAAGTCAGACTTTCTCCCAAGAAAGTTCTCTGCCCAGCACTGAGCTCCTGGTGCACCTGCAAGAACCAAATTCCCTTAGGCTTGTGGGAAACCTACAGGGTCGGAACCCTCAGTGGACATGGAGCTCTTAAATCCTTCTCCTATCCAACTTCTGTGTGTGTGTAAGATTTACTGGGGCCCTGAATAGCCTTTCTGTCTGCTACAGTGGAATATCAGGGCCACGGACCAGCAGGTGCGTGTGAGGTAGGTCTCTCTCTTTGCTCTCTGCCGAGTGGCTGCAGCTGATGGGGAGGGACCCTCGGCTGAGGCAAAAACAGCTCTAGGCTGAAGTGAGGAGGCCCTCTGGGATGCAGCAAAAATGGCTCTGGGCTGAGGCAGAAACAGCTCCAGGCTGAGGCAGAAAAAGTTCCGGGCTTCGTCAAGGCCACCCCAAGGCTGAGGCAAAAGCACCTTCTGGCTGAGGTGAAAATGGCTCTGGACTGAGGTGGGACAGCTCCCAGACTGAGGCAGCAGTGGCGACGGTTCTCAGCCTGGGCGATGGGGTGGGGGGAAGAGGCCAGGCACTGAGCACAGTGGCGAGGAGTCTCCCTACAGCTCCCTGGCACCACGCGGTCCCGCTCCCAACAGAGATTTGAAGGAAGCCCCAGTTCCCTCCCACACACACCTTTCCAGTTTTCCTTTAATTTTTTTCCTGTTCCCATGGTGGCACTGGAGAGAGTACCCCCAGGTGCTTCAGGTGACATAATGGGAATGAATGTTTATTCCTCGAGTTCTTAGTTAACAAAAACTACAATAGTGGGACTTCCCATCCATAAGAAACAACAGAAGTTTATTCAGAAGCGAAGTGGAGGGGTTTTTTTGTTCAGAAAAGTTTGTTCAGAAGGGAGTGTACAGCTTAACAATAGGGTGAGAAGATGGAGAATCCTCCAAAGGAGTTGAGGCTTTCCTCCTAGTTGTGCTCTGAGATGGCAAGCCACCTTGAAGTGCTACGTTCACCTCTCTGAGGGGCAGCCCTTGGGCTGAGGAAAAAACAGCTCTGGGCTGAGGCCAGAAGTGCTCTGGGCTGAAGCTAAAATGGCTCTGGGCTGAGGCAAAAAGGAGTTCAGCTGAGACAGGGTGGCCCCCAGGCTGAGGTGAAAACAGCTGCGAGCTGAGGCAGTAATGGCTGCCGCTGAAGCAGCAGGGCACAAGGGCTCAGATGAAAATGGCTCTGGACTGAGGCAAAAGCTCCTCCAGACCGAGGTGAAAACACTTCCAGTAGGAGGCACAAAAGGCTTCAGGCTTCAGCAAAAATGGCTCCAGGCTGAGGTGGGGTGGCCCCTGGGCTTTGGCAAAAATGGCTGCGGGCTGAGGGGAAAATGGCTGTGGGCTGAGGGGAAGAGGACTGCGGGCTGAGGGGAAAATGGCTGTGGGCTGAGGTGAAAACTGGTACAGGCTGAGGCAGAAACAGCTCCAGGCTGAGGCAAAAATGGCTGTAGGCAAAGGCGAAAACAGCTGCAGCTGAAGCCACAGGCCACAAGGGTTGAGGTCAAAATGGCTCTGAGCTGAGGCAAAATCTCCTCCAAGCTGAGCTGAAAACACCTTTCATCATCATGGCTAGGCTTCACGAACGAAGATTTGAGAAGGATTCTATCCACACTTGCTACAAGTGCGCTGATGGCTAAAAAGGCCAATGCGAGATAGACAAGTCCGGTTGCAAAAGGCACAGTGGAATGTCTCCCTAGGCGGTATTGGCAAGACACTGTTCTTTCTACTTTGCCTTTTCTCCTCAAGAATGATTCTGCATGTGTTCTCAAAAGAAGCAGCAGCATTATGTATAGTGTGTCTCCATGTCTCCCAGTTGGAGGCCAGAGTAGACCATCTGAGCAAATGCAACGTGTATCTGTAAATGTGGCTGAATTTTGTCAAACAACTAAACCTCAAACGAATAGTTTAATCTCAAGGCTCCATCTTGTGGCAAAGTAAAGCAAAGACACCAATTGGGAAATTAATTCTAATTAATTAAAAAAAAAATTGTTCTTTCTAATATTTGTTCTTCCTTAATATTTGTTCTTCCTTAATTTCCCCCAGTTCTTCTGTAATAACCTCATGGTTCTGCTCACTCAGGTACAGTATAAGTTTGATTTAACACCCTTGAAAGCTTAGAGAAGCATTCAGAGCTGTAGTACCTATGAAATAACTCGAGTATCCCGATTTTCTGAGTGTTTGTGTCTAATATCATTGTCCTTATGTGTGTTTGTATGAAAATCTCTTGCAAAAAGGTAGGATTTGGCATCAGTTTTGGAATTATTAAGTTTCACTGAGTCCTTCATTTAGAATTGTATCAATGGTGCAAAGCAGAGAGAATTTGGTATTATTGCTATGAGTGACTTTTGATTTGTCAGCAGAAACTGTGATTAAAAAGATGGTTTACGAGGGGGAAGGTGTAACCTGATTTTTGATCAGTTAGAAGAAATTCTGATTAAAAAGATCATAGAATCATGGAATCATAAAGGTTGGAAAAGACCTCCAAACCAAGTCCAACCTGTTCCAAACCCCACCTTGTCCCCCAGCCCAGAGCACTGAGTGCCACATCCAGTCCTTCCTTGGACACCTCCAGGGATGGGGAATCCACCACTTCCCTGGGCAGCCCCTTCCAATGTCTGACCACCCTTTCCCAGAAGAAATTCCTCCTGATGTCCAACCTGACCCTCCTCTGGCACAGCTTGAGGCCATTTCCTCTCATCCTGTCCCTTGTTCCCTGGCAGCAGAGCCTGACCCCCCCTGGCTCCCCCGTCCTGTCAGGGAGTTGCAGAGCCAGAAGGCCCTCCCCGAGCCTCCTTTTCTCCAGGCTGAGCCCCACCAGCTCCCTCAGCCACTCCTGCTGCTCCAGACCCTTCCCTGGACATGCTCCAGCCCCTCAATGTCTTTACCTAAAACCACCATGCTCAGCTCTGTGCCCTGTCCCACAGTGGGACAAGCAGTCCTACCTTGGCCAGATAAAGCCTTGGCTTTCCCTTGGCGTTCCCTCGGGGTGAAAGGAGAATGGTTGCTCCTTACCTGCTTCCTCCAGCTCCCCCCTGGCAAGCTTCCAGCAGGATGTCCCAGGTGGGAGAGATAGCACCCAGGGGTGCTCCCTGCCTTTTGTCCACCCCAGCCTGCCATGGAGCCCTGGGAGCTCCGGGATGTGCGCCTGTGAGGTGAAGGAGCAGCTCCTGGGTTGGGCCGTTCCAGCTGCTGGTTTTCTCCCAGTAAATTTTTTACAAGGGGCAGGACAAGGGAGAATGGCTTCCCATTGCCAGAGAGCAGGGTTATATGGGATATTGGGAAAGAATTCCTGGCTGTGAGGGTGGGGAGGCACTGGTTGCCCAGAGAAGCTGTGACTGCTCCATCCCTGGAGGTGTCCAAGGCCTGAGGTTGGACAGGGTTTGGAGCAACCCGGGACAGTGGAAGATGTCCCTGCCCATGGCAGAGGGTGGGAGTAGATGATCTTTAAGTTCCCTTCTAATGCAAACCATCCTGAGATTCTATGATTCCATGAAAATTATTGTTTCTCTTTCATGATTCAGGGAGGAAGGCATCACCTCCCAAACAATTTCTTAGGTCCTCATGTTGCATATCTCACTGATAACAACTTCTGGCATGACTGTGAGCTGGGCACCCTCCTGTCTTTCTGTGCCTATCCAAAAATTTATCAGTGAATGCTCAGGCAGCTCCTGCCTTTGCTAAACACATGGAGAACCTCTGTAGTCCAAGGGGGGTAATTGTAGTGATTCAGAAGCGTTTACAAACTGGAACATTGTTCTGCTCCATGCCTTTTTATTTTTTCCTCTTCCAGCTCCAATGTCAGGTCCCTAATGAATGCAGCATGGGGTGGTATTGGGTTTAAAGCAGTGTTTTCCTGTTGCTGCTCCTTACATATCGGTCGCACCCTTAATGATCTTCATAGGAAATATTTACTTTGAGGAGTTTGCTCCTCAGTACTGATCACTAAGCCAAGTGATCAAAACCAGGCAAGGCATGGCTTGCTCTATGACTTTGGTTTTTCCTGGAAAGAAACTGGAACAAAAAAAAAAAAACCAAAACAAATCTTACTTCCAAAATTAATGCAAATCAGCTTGAAAATCATCTCGTCCCAATAAATGAACACTCCTTTCTTTCTCAGGCAGGCCAGTGTTATCTTTTAAGGGAATAGAAACTCAAGGAAGAATAAACACTGGGGAAAAGGGAGGTCTGTGGTGGGTTCCCAGCCCTGAAAATATATGGTCTATTGCTTCAAAACCTTTAAAGGTGCTTAATTACCTTTTAAACTCCCAACATTTAGTTCAGATGCTGATGTTTCTTTGCTCTCATGGTATCTGGTCTGATCAGATGTAGAACCGTAGAATCCTTTAAGTTGGAAAAGACCTTTAAGATCATCCAGTGCAACCATTAACCCAGATCCACCACCATGTTCTCCACTAACCCATGTCCTGAAGTGCCACGTCCATGTGTTTTTTGAATACTTCCAGAGATGGACAACCTTTTCCATGAAGAAATTTTTCCTAATATCTAATCTAAACCTCCTCTGGTGCAACTTGAGGCCATTTTACATGGGTGAATCCCACCTGCAGCTGGTTCAGATGATGCTGAGGAGGCTCAGAGAAGGCTCAGAGGAAGCCATAGAAGCAACCATAGGCGAGGGCAGCTGTTGCCTGTCCTGGGAGGTGATACTTTGGGATTCCTCTTGGACTCATTGGCCATTCCCCTCCAGCCTCGTGGGAAAACTCATTGCGTGAGGCATGACCAGGCTCTAAATGGCACTTCCCAGTTACAACCAAGCATTTATTTATAAATACAATGAAACCAGGTAGTTAAACAGGTGACAGGTGCTGAGGTGGTTCCCAGCAGGGCCCTCCCAGGGAGATGCAGTGGAGCACAGAGAACTTTGCTCCTGCTGTTTCCAAACACATCAGCTCACCTGAGACTGATGGACCTCCAGCTCCACTGCTGAGTAATGAGATGAGGAATGTGTTCAAGCTGTTGGGTAAACCACTGTTCTCTGCGAGAGATTCCCATCCTGTGCCTTCCTGGGCAGGACAAGTCTTATGGGCTCATCTCATGCTCACTGGGAATGTGCTGCTCTTTCTCTTCGTCTGCTGAGCTGGGATTTTTAGAAGTGGTGTTGAGTTTCTTTCATGTGTGTTTTCCTGTTTAATTTGTTACTGATTAATTATTCATCAGTCTCATGTTACCTGGAATTTTATATGTGTTTTCCCTGTTTACTGATCCTTGAATTCCTGTGATTCCATGTACCATGTTCTGTTTGTCTCTAGGTTATGCTGCACCGATGGAGGCTCCAGGGATGAGGCTCCAGGGATGATGTTCTGACATGTACCAACAACTCATGGGCCTACCCCACCTCTCTGGCCCTGGGACCAACTCCCAAAGTTCTCTGATGCTGAGAACAGGCAGAGTTTATCTAAAGGGATGTCTTTCCTTTTGGGGGAAAACCACCACCCTGACCTTGCTCAAGTTGTCTTCTGCCACTGTCAGTGTCCCCATCTTGGTGTTACAGCACCAGCAAATTGTAGTGAGCCTCCAGCCAGTGCCTGGGAGCTGCTGAAATCCCTGGATTACTGCCATGCCTGCCTTTATTTTGAAGAACCACTCTAGTGGCCCTTCCTAGGAGAAAA
Organism: Chiroxiphia lanceolata; assembly: GCF_009829145.1. Taxonomy (NCBI): domain Eukaryota; kingdom Metazoa; phylum Chordata; class Aves; order Passeriformes; family Pipridae; genus Chiroxiphia; species Chiroxiphia lanceolata. The sequence continues at coordinate 3,556,092 of NC_045650.1, forward strand.
CTTCCTGTTAAGATGGGTTTTCAGTGGGTGGCCTCTGCAATAAATCCCTGCCATGGGTGCAAGGATCACTCTGGAGGCTGAAGCTTGAGAAGCAGCTTGAGGAAATCCCAACCACCTTCTGGCTCAGCAGCATGATGATCACTGACCAGGATAGCCAACAGCTCTGCTTTATTGGCAATCCCACTCTCATGTTCCTGTGCTCATGTTCCTCATGGTTCCTGTTCCATACAGATTTGGGAGTGCCTGGAATGCTGTTTTCACCTCCTGCAGTTTCCTTGCCAGAGTTGGAACCACTGTGGGGAACGTGCTTGTCCCTGGGCTGGCCTGTCTCCACAGTCCTGCCTCTTGTTCATCTCAAATCCTCAGTCTCTGCAATCTCAAAGTTGGCAGAGTGTTGTTATTCCCTCTTTCTCTGGTGTCCCCACAGGCAGCCATAGCAGGGATCCAGGTGTGTGGGTGCAGTAGTGCTGTACCATGTGCAGCACCCTCAGGTGGGTCCTGAGGGTGCAGTGTGAGCACCCACCTCTGGGTCTGTGTCCCGGTGATCCCTGACCAGCCTCTCCCAACCTTTTCAGCCCTAAATTCATCTTTTATTGAGTTTTCTCCCTGTTGTCTTCATCTGCTGTTCCCCGAATACAGATGTCTGCTATTTCTCCATGGCTGCATCCCAGAGTCACTGAGGTTGGAAAAGCCCTCCAGGATCATCCAGTCCACCCTGTGCCCAATCCCCACCTTGCCCCCCAGCCCAGAGCACTGAGTGCCACGTCCATTCCTTCCTCGGACACCTCCAGGGATGGGGGCTGCCCATTGGAAGGCAGCCCCTTCCAATGCCTGATAGTCCTTTCCATGAGGAAATTCTTCCTGCTGTCCAAAATGATGAAGCTTTGAGCCTTTCAAGAGATCCCTCTGCTATTTGCAATAGAGTTTGCAGTTTAGTTTTATTAGATTGTCAATAAAGCTGCAGGGCATAATTACACCCCAAAATTCTGTAGACTTGAAAGCCCAGCCATCATTCCCTTGTTCTCCATGAGCTGTAACTTAATGCAAACCCCTCTGTCGCTCTCCATTTTCTAGTTCTTTCATTCACTCCTGCTGAGTAATTAAAAATGGCTTATAAATAAACACGGGGGATGATTTCCGAAATGTTCTGTATTTCCTTGCAAGGCTGGTACTTCTGTCATTGGCCCACTTAAGTGGTTTTGAAAGCTTGTATAGAGGTTCCTTTTACAATGTATTTGAAGTTTGTAATCCTGCTTAAATACACAAAAATAGGAAGGATTAACAAACTGCCATGCTGAGGCCAAAAGAAGACAGAACTAAAAGCAATCAAGGATCAGCCTATCAGATACATGAAATAAATTAGGGGAAAAGTGGAAAACTGTCAACAAAAATAATATGTTATGGATCCTCAAGCCTTTGTGTTTATGCTAGAGGGAGCCTAAAATAATCTGTGGTTTCTGATGCTTGATTTAGTTTTCCACAAGCCTAATTAACACCAGATTAAGTTTGCTGCCACTATAGGTTATTGCTGAGACCGACAAATCCTTGCTGTTTATTTGTTTCCTAAAAAAATGACTGGAGGCAATAACAGCATGACACAGTCAATAAGGTTGAAAACAATGCTGTAATATTCATCTTCATAAACTTCATCTTTAGGAGAAACCCCCATGACTTTCCATATTAAATTCTGGCCCCAGAGTCCTTACAAAGGGAAAAATCCCATTGATTGAGTGTCCCGTTGATTTAAGGTACAGCCCTGTGAATTTAAGCTAAAAATTATGGGTTTGCTGGACTAGATGGGTTGTTCCAGATGTTTAAAGCAACTCGTGTGCTGGGGCTTGGCCAGGTGTGGGCCAGTGGCTCAGGGAAAGGAGCTGAGCAAGGCAGTGACTTACAGAGGGAAAATCCATCACAGTGGACATCGACCTGTGATATGCATTTTTCTGTGGAAAATATCAGCCATTAAATGACACTGTCAATACAAATGTCACAACATCCGGATTGAACCTGATTCCCAGAAATAGGGATAGGACAAGGGGGAATGGCTTCAAACTGATAGAGACCAGGGTTAGATGAGAGATTAGGAAGAAATCCTTCCCTGTGAGGGTGAGGAGGCCCTGGCACAGGTTGCCCAGAGAAGCTGTGACTGCCCCTTCCCTGGAAGTGTCCAAGGCCAGGGTGGATGGGGCTTGAAGCAAACTGGGACAGTGGACCTTTGATGCTTTTGGGGGCTGCACTGGGCTCTTACAGACCCTCACCCTCTAAAAAAATCATCCAGGCTGAGGGAACAGATTCTCTCTGTGTGACTGAAATGTGGGATAGATGTGGATGAACAAAGACAAATATGAATTTTCACTGCAAGGCAGAGCCAACACAGTCCCCAAGTTTTCATCCTTGATTCTTCATTCCCTCCAAAGCAGAGGACAAAATACTCTTGGCTTTGTGCTGACCTGAACCTGGACTATTTCTGGAAAGGCTGAAGAGCTGAAGTACCTGTTCAGTGACACAGCTGGAGATAAACAGAAAGTCCTAAGCCAGTGCAAATATCAGATGATGAGGGGCAAATGTCAGGATTTAGTGGGTTTCTGCTCCTTTCTGCTCTGTTATAAATCACTGATGGCAGCAGCTCCCTGAGGGTGACACTGGCTGAGAGGGGACAGCTCACACCTTTCCCTGACCATGAGACAACAAGGTGACACCTTGGAGCATCCGAGGATGGTCAGGCTCCGTGGTCTTGCATGATACCTGTAGTGTGTCTGAAATTCACCTTTTAAAGGATTTTTTTGCAGCAAACCCCTCCTCCAAATTTCTCTGCCAAGGTCTGGTTCGTGCCAGTGCCAGGGGCAGCCTCAGGCCCACTCTGAAACCACCATCCTGCCACAGCCACCTGAGCAGAAAAGGACAGGACTTACAGGAATTGCACCAAAACTGAAGACAAATGATGATTACTCTTTTCTTCTAACATTCAGCTAAAAAACTCCCTAAAAAAGCTCCTGCTCTGTTTAAGCAGCACTTGGGGAGCAGCTTTTACAGTGCTGCCCCAAAATGTTGTTAATTTTGCTGTTTAGTGAATAAGACAGGCCTGGGCTGTGGAGCCATTTGGATTCAATAATCCACTTCCAGACCTCCTTAGCCCATATTTCTCAACAAGTGTGCGAGGATTTATCATTTGCTGGCTGTGGGTGAGTTACTACAGGGTAACACAATCTGGGTGAGTTACTACAGGGTAACACAATCCCAAGAATGCCAAGGAGGAATGATGCCTTTCCTGTGGCTGGGGATAGTCCACAGCTGGGGTTGGAGCTGTGGCTGCAGGTGCCTCCTGCTGCAGGGACACCATTTCCTTCAAGATGAGGAAAAAAAGACAAAAAGCCTTTTTTGAATATTTAAACCATGCGAAATGCAACTGTAACTTGCATTCAAAGAGGAAAGTGATTATTTTGGAATGACTTTCAGATGGAAAACTCCCAATGTCTTGAGCAGATGCTATGGAGATTTTTCCTTGAATATATGTTCTTAGAGGCCGAGTTCTCCTGCTCTTTGCCCTCCCTCTTGGCTCCTGAGTTGCTCTCCGTGGCTCTCACATCACGTCACAGCAATTCTCCTCCTTCCCAGCTGGAGGAGAACCGGAGCAGGAAAACCACGGAGCCTCCTCCTGCTTCCCCTGTAGGATGTGAGGCTGGGGCAGCTCTGACACTGCTTGGAGGACATGAAGGATCCAGCCCCACCGAAGCTCAGGATATTTTGGAAACCCAAGATCCTACAGCTGGCTCATGAAATATTTTGGTTGTGTTTATTCACAGCCTCAGAAATAAGCAGCTGAGCCACAGAACCGAGGCAGAGGGATTTCCCTGGATGCACGTGTGGATTTTAAATCCCATTCCCATCTGCCACGGAGGACAGTACAGCTCAGGGCAGGGGTCAGTCCCTTTTTCCCCACTTCCCTCTCCCCACTTTCTTCCCTTTCCCCAATTCCTTTCCTTTTTCTCCACTTTCTTATTTTTTCTCCATCTTCTCTCTCAGCACTTTCTTTCCTCCTCTTTCCTCACTTCTTTTCCTTTTTCCCTGTTTCACTTTCCCCACTTCCCTTTCCCCACTTCCTTTCTTTTTCCCCATTTTCCTTTCCCCCCTTCCCTTTCCAGGGAACCCTCCCGGTCCAAGCAGGGGGGTTGTCCCAGCTGACATACAGATGGTCCCTTCCATGATTCCAAGCCCATCATGCTGTGCCTGAGGTCAGGATGGGCCCCCCCCCTACAGCTGGTCCCCATCCCCTCAGAGCTCCCCTGCACCTCTGACTTGCTCCAGAGCTTTGCCACGAGGTGGATTAAGGTAAAGGTGATTTGGGGGATATTTAACTAAATCCTAAATCCAGGTCAAAGTTCCTTCTTCTGCTAATCCAGTCTTATCTCTGGCTCATGGAGTCTGAGAGCAGGACTCAGGTGTTTGCGAGCACCAGGAGCTCAGTGATGTCTCAGGTAAAAACAACGTGTTCCAGAGTGACATATTTTATGGGACAACATCCCACAGAGACAATTCCTGCAGCCCTTCCAACCCAGTGTCACTTGTTCCCTGCTGCCCATCCCACAGAACGATCCCTGTGCTCCATCCCTTCGTTAATTGCCATGGAAATTTGATAATTTCATCCGAAAGGAGAGTTGAGGAAAACTCAGGAAGGGCTCGGATTACTGAAAACTGGAAAAAATTAATCTTGATTAAAGCACTTCCCCCAGGAAAATAAGGACCTCCTGAACCCAGCCAAGGGCTGATTGCTCGGGAGCGGCTCTTTGGGAAGCACTGAGCTGGGATGAGGCCACTTGGTCCTAGACAGCATAAGAAAAAGGAGGAAAAAATCTGTTTGGAGGTGTCATTTTGTGAGTTCTTGGCTCCATCCTGCTCAGAGGAAGTGCCACAATAGGGATATTTCCCTCCCATGGCCATGATGGTCCCATCGGTCCCACGGGGTTCCCAGGAGGGAAAACAAGGATGGAGCAGCAAAGGTGGGTTCATTCCTCTCTGTAATTAAATACTGTTCTTATTTCCATGGAGACCCCTTTTCCTGACCCTTCACAGAGCACACACGATGTTGGCTCTTCCCAGCGACTCCACGACACCCTGGGCAGCCTCTCCCAGGGCTTGGCAACCCTTCTGGGGGAGAAATTTTCCCTGATATCCAACTAAACCTTTCCCTGGCACAACATGAGGAAACAGACTGTTTCCTCTTGTCCTATTGGTTGTTACCTGGGAGAAGAGGCCACCACTCAACTGGTGGTTGTGGAGATCCCAGAATCCCTGAGGTTGGAAAAGCCCTCCCAGACCATCAAGTCCAACCTGTGCCCGATCCCCACCTTGTCACCCAGCCCAGAGCACTGAGTGCCACGTCCAGATAACAAAGGCCATCCCCCTCCTCGCGTCCATGACATTGCTGATGGTCCACACTTGGTCCTCCTGATGTCCCATCCCACCTTTGCACCCACATCCTCCACTGCTCCCACCGCATCACAGAAGGACATCTCGGGGGGGCTCTGCTTCCCCTGGACCTCATTATCCCACTGACAGCAGCCAATATCTCCCTGCCCAGGAATGTATTTACTCATGGGCACATAAGTAATTCATTTCTCAAATTGAATTATCTGACTATGGAGATTGTGTGTTTTGATTGTGTCGCAGCACTTCTGAAACCGACTTAGGATTGATAAAAGCCAGATGGGAAGCGGAAACAGTCCATTTCATGACTCTTTAAACGTTTAAGTTGGTTAACCCTTATACTGCACCAGGTTTGAAGTCGGGCTGGAGTGTGGAAGCAATTTGTTGGTGAGTTCTCAGGATGCAAAGTGGGCTGGGAGTGCTCGCCGGGTTCTGCGCCAAAGGGAAAGGAGTCTCTACAAGGGCTCCTAGGAGGGAAAAGTGCTTAGGAGAGAGATGTGTCATTGTGGGAGTTGTTAGAAATCTAAGAGAATGGGGCAAAATCCCAACTGAAGGGTGTTTGGATCCAAGGAAGGTTCCTGAGGGCATGGGATGAGCAGTAAATCACCTAGGGAGCCCCAGCTGTGGGGATGGCAAAGCCCAGCAAGTGAACAGACAACAGAGGCCATGAACAGGAGTTAATTTGACTTTAAGTGTGTTTCAACCATCAGAAAATCAAGGAAGGGAGAAAACACATAAGGAATGGCTTTCCAGGCTGCTGGTCCTTAGAAACACACAGGGAATGGCTTTCCAGGCAGCTGGTCCTGGGGAGCATGAGTCCAGCACCGTGGTTTGTGCTGTGAACACTCACTGTCACATATGAATGGAGCAAACCCCCAAACTCGCTGCATTCCTCTGTTCTGTCTTCAATCTTTTATATTATTTTTATATGATCATTTTCCAGAGTGTGTTCCCTGTGCTGCCATGGGCTGATGCCGGGACCTCATACGGCACAAATTCCCAGCTTGGCCACACAGGACTCAGCCCTAAACCCAAACCTTCCAAAATATCTGTCAGTGCAATTAGACCCCACCTCAAATTCCCTGATAATTAAAGAAGAACATGACACGAGGGCCCATCTTTGGGGTGTGCAGCTGGAGGAGGGGGTGGATTCCGGGGCACATCTGGGTCAAATCCCGGCCCGGCTCTGGTTGCAATCACCTCGCAGGTGCCGGGGCTGTGTTGTCTTCGCCTCTTGCTGCATCCCCAACACACACCAGAGCTCTTCCCTCCGTGACAAGTCTCCTAAATTAAATTGCCTCTAATTGGTTTAGGGTTCTGCTTCTGCTGCGTTCACATCTCGGAACATGGAAAACTCTCCAGCCCCAGATACTTTATGATCCCGCTTTCCATCTCCCTCATATTTTCCAAGTTGGTTTCCTGTTTTCCCCTTGCCAAAAACACATATCGGCAAAGAGTAAAATAATTCACATACCAAGTGTTTGAAAGGATTGTTTCAGCCCGGAATTTAGGGAAAATCTGATATTTTTTGATCCTTGCCTTCCCAGCAGATGGGTTTTTATCACCGATTATGGGCGTGGGGAGGGAGCCCAATGCTCGCATTCCTGCCTGGATTTTGAATCCATAACTCCAATATTTTTTAGATCCCACAGAAGTGGGTCTTCTATTCTCATCAGCTCAAAAATATTTCATCACAGGGCAAAACCAACAAGGAAACTGGAAAAGGACAGGGAAAGGGCTCTGGGATGGGAAAATCTCACTCTGTCTGGAGTTATTCCTTCCAGGGCTCAATTCGGAGAAAAAAATGTGGGGCATTGGGAAAGGCAGTGAAGGGAAAAATCTTTGTACTGGGAAATAAAGCCAAAGCAACTTCTTTGGCTCCAGATCTCCCATCCTGACCATTTTCCATGTATTTGAGCCCTTAGTCTGCCCGTACCTGTTCCTTCCCTGGAGCCCTGGAGATGCAGATGTGGGAGTTAAGAGGTCAAAATTTTTAAAAGCTGCTGATTCAAACCTAGAGAGTTGTCAGAATAGTCCCACTGGGAATTTTTTCCCTGGGGACACACTGGTGGGGCAAGCGGCTCCTGGGTGTCATATCCCTGGTAAATAAATAATAATTGATTTACAAATCCCTTCAAGTCAGGCTGGTTCACTCAGGGATTTGATAAAAGGCAACATTTTCTGTTAGTCTGATTTTTTTAAAATATAGGGGAAAAGGGAAATTATTTACATTTCCTCAGGAGCAGCCAGGAACCAGCATGTAAAGGAAAACCTGGAAAAAGGGAGATTTTACAGTACATGAAAATAATGTCTGGAGAGGGCAGGGGTAGATTCCCATCTCCTATCTTCAACCACAGCCCTGTCCTGCCCCTTGGAGGGGGATTTGGATCAGCAAAGAACACAAAAAAGAGGAATTTCAAGGTTTCCAAACCGTGGATCACCTCACTCTGTGCAGCTCCAGGAGTGTGGGAAGGGGGTTTGCAGTGAGTGAAGTAATTCCTGCCAAGACAGACTGCAGAATAAGGAAAAAGAAAAGAAAAAAGAAAAAAAGAAAAAAGAAAAGAAAAAGAAAAAAAGAAAAGAAAAAAAGAAAAGAAAAGAAAAGAAAAGAAAAGAAAAGAAAAGAAAAGAAAAGAAAAGAAAAGAAAAGAAAAGAAAAGAAAAGAAAAGAAAAGAAAAGAAAAGAAAAGAAAAGAAAAGAAAAGAAAAAAGAAAAGAAAAGAAAAGAAAAGAAAAAAGAAAAAAGAAAAGAAAAGAAAAGAAAAGAAAAGAAAAGAAAAGAAAAGAAAAGAAAAGAAAAGAAAAGAAAAGAAAAGAGATACAAAAAAAGGAAGAATGAAAATAAAATAATAAAATAAAAATAAAGTAAGTGGACTGGGATAGACTAAAATAAAATAAAATAAATGGAGTAAAATAGAATAAAATAAAAAAAAAAGAAAAAAGAAAAGAAAAAGTACAAGAAAATAAAAGAAGGAAAACAAAATTATAAAAATAAATGGACTAGATTAGACTAGACTAGACTAAAATAAAATAAAATAAAAAAGTGTAGTTAATTATCAAATCAAGGAGCAAGTGATGGGCTTTGCTGGTCAGTGGCCATCTCTGAAGATCCTCACAGTGTAATAGTAGGATTTGGGACTGATTTGGGACAAGTATAACCCAAAATTGATGCTGCTTCACCTCTTTCAGTCTATTGCAATGATCAACTTTAATTAATCAGCAAAATAATCAATAAAATAATCAGAAAAAAATATTAATTCAAATGCAGTTTTAGAGGAAAAAGGCAGAGAAAGTCCAGCTTGGTCCCGTGATGTTTGCAGGGTAATTTTTATCTGAATGGTTTAATTTAATGGAGTTAATTCAGATTTACAGTGGGAAGCCCAGAATCAGGAAGAAAAAGACATAAAATAAGGATGGGGAAAGGGAGAAAAGTGGAATAATTTCAGTTAAAAAGAGAAGAACTGACTGAAAAACTCCTACAATATACATGTATTTTTGGAAAGTCAGGGAAGTAACCATAACCATTTTTATCACAGGATGTTCCAAGCACTTTCTTTTAATAAATGAAAATGAACAAGTCACTTTATGCAAATATTGTGGTTTAACATAAAAACAATAAAAGTTGGTGTGTAAAAAAAAGAACAAGTGATTCAAAAATAATTATTTCACTGAATTTTGGTTGAGAGAAGGAGGGAGAAAGGGGAGAATTCAGCTCTCCCAACCCCATCCGAGCTCCCTCGGCTGCTGTAACTTCACTCATCCCCTCAATATCATCATTTTTATGATGCAGTCACATCCCTCTGCTTGTAAAAGCTCTAAATCACTCACTCTGGCAATTAAATCAGGAATATTTCCTTTTCCCTGGGATTTTCTCTTACGTGGCTTAAAACAAATAATTTAAGAGAAGTATCATATTATTGAGTAATTATTAAAGTGCAAATTAAATAATAGCCAGAGTTAAATAAGCCCTGGGAGTCAGCAGCTCTTAGAGGCAAACATTTCCCCTTTGTACTTCAGAACATTAATTAATTTTCTGTATTTTCCAGTAAAACTTTTCAGTGCAGAAACTGAGAAACCCGAGGTCTGTCTCTGCTGTTTGTCACCAAGAGGGGAGTCAACGACAGCGGTTCCGTCCTCACCCTGTGGCAGCGATGGCATCAGCACTGCTGAGAATAATTTTATTTCAATTTAAAACTCACAGGTCTTCTTATTAAACCACTTTGTGTACAAAATACTTTCTATATAGGGGGAAAAAAAAAAAGAGAGAAAATTAATTTCCTTCACCCTGCTTGGGTTTCAGAGGAAATTCCACGTTACCACTCAAGAGCATCCACAAGAGAAAATGGGGAGGCAGAAAGCCTTTTTTTCCGATCGTAAAAATAACCCCAGTGTGGTGTTGCCTCCCCTCGGCTGAGCGGGATGGGATGGGCTGCACATGCTGCCTTTGGGGTTCGCTGGAAAACTGTATTTACCAGAAAGCAATAAAGCAGAAGATTTTCTATTTCCACCCCCCCGATCGCGTTGAGCTGCTAGAGCAGCGAACACGGCAAGGAAACGGCCCCGGAGCGAGGGCAGAGCCGGCGAAACGGGTGTGATGCTGCAGGGAAATCAGCCGGCTTCTGGCAGGATTTGGAGGCTGAGGAAAAGCAGGATCTTGCCTCAAGATGGCAGGAGGGAGGCTTGGATCAGCTGCGGGGTGGGATGAGACCTCCAGAGTCCCGGCATGTGCGTGGTGCTGGCACTACCCGACAGTCTTGTGTCAGCGCCCGAAAACCCAGGGTTATAACCCCAAAACTCCAGGATTAGCATCCCCAAATCCCTAAATTAGCATCCTCTGAACTGCAGTGTCAGCACCCCCAAGCTCCAGTTTAATATCCCCCAAACCCCAGAATTAAAATCCCTGAAACCCCAGTGTTAATATCCCCCAAACTTTGGTGTTAACACCCCTAAACTCCTGTGCTAATATACCCCAAATTCCAGTGTTATCTCCCCCAAATCCCAGTGTCAGTACCCCCCAAACCCCAGTGTTAATGTCCCCCAAACCTCAGTTATCACTGCCAAGCCCCTGTATTAGCATACCCAAATCCCTGAACTAGCATCCCCCAAACCCCAATGTTAATATCTCCCAAACCTGGGTGTCAGCAACCCAAAACCCCAGTCTTAACAATCCCCCAAACCCCAGTGTTATCACCCCAAAACACTTGTATTAGCACCCTCAAAATCCCTGAGTTAGCATCCCTCAAACCTCAGTGCTATCACCCCAAAACCCCAGCCTTAGTATCCCCCAAACCCTGGTGTCAGCCCCCACCAGTTGTAAAAGCCCTCTGAGCACATCGAGTCCAACCATTCCCCAGCCCTGCCCAGGCCACCACTGACCCGTGTCCCCAAGTGCCACATCCACGTGGCTTTTAAATCCCTCCAGGGATGGGGACTGCACCACTGCCCTGGGCAGCTGTGCCAGGGCTGGACAACCCTTTCCAGGAAGGCATATTTCCTAATACCCATTCTGAAGGTCTGTCCTCTTCCGGGAAGAGGGTGCTGACATTCAACACGGAGCTGTGACAGGAAGAGGGTTTGGGGAGTGAATGGATTCGTATTGGATGAGGGGAACCCAATTATTAATGTTCAAAAGCAACTTTCACCGAGGCCCTGGTGTCAAATGAAGAAAGTGAAGCTGCTTTTTGTGGAGTGGCTCTTGCAGTTGGATGAGGCTTAGAGCAACCTGGGCTTGTGGAAGGTGTCCCTGCCCATGGCTGGGGGGGGGACTGGATTGTTTCTGTGGTCCCTTCCAACCCAGACCACTCTGGGAGTCTGTCTGGGAGCAGATCCTGGTGCCCAGGCAACACTCCGTCCTGTCTGCACAACTCCTTCTCAGGGAAGAAAATTGCACATGACAAGTATTTGATTACAGTTTATAGCTAAGAAAGAAAAAAAAAAAAGACAAAATAAACCTCAGCTCGACAAGAAGGACTCACTTCAAGTCTTGGAAACTCTAAATTGAGCAGGTTGATGAGTGTTGGCTTCCCGGTGTCCAAAAACCTACCGCTGAACCCTTCAGGAGCTGATTTGGTCACGGAGGATGGAGGAGTCACTAATCCACACTCATCCCACATCCCCTTCCATGTGAAGAGCCGGCCTGGGAGTGTTGTATCATTTGTTATTAATCACATCCCCCGTGTGCACCCAAACTGCTCCTCATTTCATATGTCCGACTGCGGGGGCATCGTGTGCCACGGCCCATCTGGGCCTCGTTTGAAGCCCCTCCAAAGCACAGGGGGCCATGTGCAACTGATAAAGGCCAATTTGGGGTGGCTGGGAGGGGGGCGGGGGGCACTACTCCCCAGGCAAACCCAAGAAGGACGCCCTATATGTTTTCTAAGTGCTAAACCCAAGGGAAATTACTTCATCAAGCCCCGCTCCAGAGCCCAGTAATGAGGGCTGTGATGTAGCCAGTGTTCGACCATGTTGACTTTACAGTACTGGAATTAATCCATGTGCATTGCAGCTCGGTGAAATCACTTCCAGCCCGCAGCGGCTCCGGGGCTGACTTCATCCTTGCAGGCCCAGATGCAGAGCCCTGGGAGTCGGGAGATCAGGGAGAGGACCAAGAGGCCGCTCCCTGTGCACGGCGGTGGCTCCCTGTCCTCGTGGGGATGCTGGATCCATCTTGGGGTTGATTCGGACTCCACAGCTCCATGAGGCTCGTTCCACTCCCCTGCTCCGGTGGCTGTGCTTCCCACAGGGCTGCAGACAGGGGGATTTGCTGCTTCGCTCTCCCCTGATGAGATTATTCCCTTTTAACCCCTTTAAAAATCCCCGGTAATCTCCCCGTGGCCGCGGGTTGCTCGGGATGCACATCCAGGCCAATGCTCTCGGCCATGTCTCGGGCTTCCTTGGAAAGGGAATGTGCCAGCACAAGGCTTTCCCCACTGCCAGAAACCCCAGCTGCCATCATGGCAGTTTCTGTGTCTGTTAAAGAGGGACATTGGGGATTTTGGTGCTGTTTGGACCAGAAAAATGGAAGTGATGGCTGTGAGTTCCCTTCTGGGAGCTCATCCCAGCCCAGGGAGCATCACCACGGGGTGTGTGCTCATGGGAGCTGAGAAATCCCTCCAGGCCTGCACATGCAATCCACTGCCCATCCCTGTTTCACTTCCTTTTCCTTCATCCCTCATTTTTATTCCCATTTTCTCAGTAAAAGTGCAGTCTTCTTTTCCTTGGTAGTGGTCACACAGTTATTTAAGTGAGAATCAGGAGCTTCTGCAAAGTGAACACCACCCCAAACCCTGATTTTGGTGGTGTCTCATCAATCAAACAACACTGAAACCCCGTGGAGATGGATTCTGCCTTTCCAGGCTCTCTCTTGCTCTGTTCCTGCTGCCAGAGGCCAGGGAAAGGTGATGCCCTGGGGACCCATAGCAAGAGGGTCCCCAAGTCAGGCAGGTCTGATCCTCTGCTCATGTCTCTGCAGCACAGGGGAATTAATGGGAATTCATGGATAATCGGCTTTCTGAGGAACTTCCTGGAGCTGTTTAAAGTCCCTGTGGAAGCAGAATTTTAAAGCACGTATGAGGGTAATTCCTTAGATAAGCAAGAGAGTTCTGGACACCACTGTAGGCTGTGCTGCCCAGGCAGGGGATGCCACCTTCATCAGGCTGCCTGGAACACTCCAGGGTGTAGGAAAAGTGCAAAATGTGAGTATCCAAAAGGATTTATCAATCCTTGTATTCTAGCTGGGCTGTTTGCTGTCTTACCTAAACCCTGTCATGTAATTTAATTAGGTTTGTTTAATTTATTTTTTTTAAAAAATGCAAGTGGGACTAGTAAACTTAATTAAAAAAGAAACATTGCTAAGCAGCCTGATACAGCTATAATTTGATTTAAAGTACTGGATGATACCAACTTTATAAATGTAAGGAGATCTGCCTTTTTCTTGAAAAAAAAAAAGACCTAAATGAACTTAAAATACTTCTTCATTTGAGCTGGGGTTAATTGTGAAGGTTTTCTTCCTCCTGTTCTGTGTCTTCAGGGCTTTTCCAAGTAGGGTAAGAATATTCCATCTCGAACAAATTACTGCTGGATTGTTTGTGCTTTTTTCTCTGCAACTAAGCCAGGTTTTGATACCTTTGTTTGTGGAATGCAAAATCCTGAGTGCCCCAAAATCAGTGCCAGAGCTTCCATGGATTTCAAAGGTACTGAGAATTAGGGATCATTCAGATTTGTTTGTGGAGTAATCTCCTGGATTTCAGAGAAGTTTCCACGCAGCACGAGTCAAAGAGATAGAAGTTGTCATCAGAATCTGTTTATAATGTTATTGTAAACATTTATAATGTTATTATAAACATATTATATGTCATACAACGGGATATAACACGTAGGATTCCACGATGTGCCTTGGATTCAGGCTTTTCCTGAGTTAAATCTAAGCAAGTCCATCTCCTCACGTTCGGCAGCCTCAGAGACAGACGCCGGATCCAGCGGATGCCTTCGTCACTCTGTGTATCCCACTCCATAAAGCCTGGATATCCTGTGTTGCCCCTACCAAATCCTTCCCAAATCTCCCTACTGGGGTCGGGCCGAGCTGTGGCCAGGGATTCACACTCTGAGAGAGAGAGAAAAGACTTAGGAAGGCTGAAAACTGTTCCCGGGATGGAAATGGGGCTAGTGCTGGATGGCACCACCTCCCTCCCTCCAGCATTTGTAAAATCCTTCTCTGAAATCCAGGAAATTACTCCAGAAAAAAATCTTAGTGACCCCTAATGTTGAAGTCCACGGGAGTTCTGGCACTGATTTCAAGCCTCTCGGGACTTCTCATTCCACGAACAAAGGTATCGAAACCCAAAGACAAAAAGGCTTTTTCCTGGCAGCAAAGTTATTTTGTAGGAGCTGCTGGTTTTAACCTTTTCTCTGAATTATTTGCAGAGACATTCAGGACAGGCTGGGAGGTGGCTGGAAGATGGGAACCATGGCTTTCCCTGAGCTCAGGGAAACCCCCTCCCTCAATGGTACAGAATCACTAGGACTGGTTATGGGCTTATTTGTCCAAATGTCATCCAGGGATGGACATTCCCCAGGTGCCAGAGTTGTTCCAGTGCCAGTTTTGCACAAACTGCAACCAAAACGGAACAAACTGATGGCAAATTATTGAACAAATGATGAACAGTGGGACCATCACTAAGTATATTTTATAGACTCTTTTCATAAGCTGTGGGTGGAATTGTTCTGATGACAGTGTAGGGTCATGGACAGACTTAATTCAGTTCCACTTATTTTAATTTAAAAAATTAATGCATATGAAAATTGAAAAGGTTGCAGTTGTTACACTTTTCTGCTTCATTATTTTGGGGGTTTTTTTGCCAGTTTCTTTTGCCTTAAATAATAAAGAACCATCCTATTTTCCCCTCCTCCAGGGAAGGAGGACCTGGCTGACGGACATGGAGGAAAAGCTGAGATGCACAAGAAGGGAAACAAAACACTAAAAATATAAAAATATCCTTTTCTTTCAACCCCACTCGATTGCAGCGATCTGAGCTGCAATTGTAGGCACAGAGGCCAAGCCAGAAAGTGTTCCAGGTTTGAATTTAACTTTCTTCCTTTAAACTCTAAATTTTATGTAACTTCATGACTGAGCTCCTGCAGCAGCGGCAGCTCCGGCACACGCGGAATCCCAGCGGGAGGTTTGCAGCTCCCGGTAGGAGAAGGGATTCCATATTATTTGTGGAATGGAGACCTTGATAAATTAAAGCTTTTCTTGCTTTTTGTCTCGCAAATTATTCTCAATGTGCTCTTGATTTTTGGGAAAGTAAACAAACTGAGAGAGTTTTCAAACTCGGGTTTGTTCGCACATCGAATAACGCTGGAGATCTGCAGGAGGGTTTGTGGGAGCTCAGGAAATAAAATCCAGGGATCCAGGGACTGAGAACATGGGCACCCCTGTTTCTGTCATTCAACTATATTTACCAGCCATGAAGATAAGCTTTGTTATTATTATTATTATTATTATTATTATTGTTATTGTTATTATTATTAATTGTGACTAATTCTCCTAATTGTATTTTATTTTTGATATATATTACAGAGAAAAAAAATCTTAGGGCTGAGTTTTGAATATTTATTCCTGAAAATTTGGAAGAGAGCAGATCCAGTCCTTATCTCATAGAATCATGGAATCATTAAGGTTGGGAAAGACCTCTAAGATCATCAAGTCCAGCTGTCAACCCAGCACCACCACCATGGCTATGAATGACTGAATTATAACCTGGATAACCTGAATTATAACAATTCGAGGAAAACACGTTTTTCAATGTTCTTACCTCCACACTCCTGCTAACCAGGGTGACACAACCCACACTGGGCCAGGCAATGCTATGGGAGGGATGACTGATCTTTCAGGTGGAGAAACAGTTGCTCCGAGGCAACTGGGATTCATCATTCCCAGCTCACTGAGCCCTGGTGGGAGCTCCAGTGAGCAGGAGGGTTCTGCCTGTTGGCTTTCTCCATCAGGCAAAATGCTCTGGCAGCATCTCCTGACCCATCTCCAGGTGGGTTGTTCCAACTCTGAGCATCACTTGCCCACAGGATGCTCAGAGGATGCTCACGGCACTCTTGTCGCTTCCCTCCACCTCCCCGTCCCGTGGCTCCGCTCTGCCCAAGAGCTGGATATGAGAGATGCTGACAAAATCCACCAGGAGAGCACATTAAATAAAGCACTTGAGTCCTTCCCAGCAAAGCAGTGCTGCAGCCGAGGCTTCACGACTCCTCAGTGGCTCCCTGAGTTTGCTGATCCTGGGATTGGGAATTGCAGGATGTGAGGAGCAGCAGCATTTGGTGTCCTCAGGGCTGAGTTTATCATGTTTTTCAGTGAACTGGATGAATTCTGTTCAATATGGAAGTGCTTTAAGTTAGTGGAACGTGGGGCAATAAAAACGAGCAGATGCACAGAAGGCAGAAATCCAGAAAAAAATTACAGTCCTTCTCCTTACAGATTATGGAAACTCCTTTGCCCCTACTCGTGCTCTGGGCTCTGCTGCCACAGGAGGAAGGGAAAGAGGAGGGAAAAATGGAGTCCAAATGGGATTTTTTGAACCCAAGCTACTTTTCCTGGCAGCATAGGAACCATCCAACCTTCTGCTTTTCATGGCATTGCTGTAGGAGAAGCCAATCCTGCCCTGTTGCTTGGTTTGATGGCAATCTCACCCTAAACCTTCAACCATGGGAATGCTACTGAATTATAAATTATATCCCAATGTACAACATCCACCAGGTCCCCACAGGGCCCTTCTCCCATGGAGGGGTGATTTAGCCAGTGACTAATGGGCACAGACAGACTTGAGCAGCACTGAAAGGCAATATCAGCTCAAACACAACCAGATGTGCAAAACCTACACACAAAATCCATGGATAAAACATGCTGCAGGGCCCAGATCAGACTCAGCTGCTACTTCCAGGTCTTGAAGGTTAGGAAGAGGCAATTTTTTTGTGGATGAGTTGTAACCATGGCTCAGTCTTATGGCCAGGGTTGGAAGGGCAGGTTGTTGAAGGCAGAAGCTCAAGGGCCTGATTTGAGATCCCAAGGCCGTGGTGCCCACAGGGGTTATGAAGATTTCAGGGCTCCTACCAGTGTCCTCCTGACAAAGCTTCTCAGGGATATTATCTCCATACTCCTAGTTTTTAATTGTAGCTTATCTTAAAAAAAAAAAAAAAGCCCACACAAGGCAAAGAACGTATGACACAAAACAAGGAAAACTACTTTGTTCCCTCCAAAGCTTCCCACTCTGCAGCATGGACTCCAGCCAAGGGTGGGAAAACCCTGCAGGTCAGAGTGGAGGATTTCACATTTTAGGCAGGAGGATATTCCCTCTAACACCTGCACACTTGACTTGCTTTGGTTCTGGGTGGAAAACAAAGGTTGGACCACTGCTCCATGTCTACGATGGCTCTGGTGAACCCCAAAACTGTGCACGGAGTGTTGGAGATGGGACAGAGCATCCTGATGGAGAAAAACCAGGTTGGTGTGAGGTTGGCAGAACCCAGGGAAGGGCTTGGGGAACCCAACCATGGGTGGGGCACCAAGAGTTGAGGAGGGGATGCTCCCTGCAAGCCAAGGGCCCCTTCCCCTGCTGAAAGCCAAAGGATGCTCGGCTGGAGTCAGCTCCACCCTGAGCCACAGCTCTCCCACAGACCTTCTCGTCTCACCTAGTTTTTACATTACTCGAGGACAGAGTTTGTTTCTCAGAGCAAATCCCCTGCTAATGTTGCTGGGATTTGGATTTATGGCCACGGGAGGTGTTGAGCCACCAGGCCAGATGGTTATATTTGCTAATTTTCATGATTTGGAGTGGTTTTTGGATCTCAGCATAACTGTCCTCAGTCACAAACAAGAGAAAGCCATAGGTTGAGCTGTTTCATACATTAAATCATTGCATGGTTTTCTTCTTCCCTTATTGGAAAAGATGGTTTGATTTGGGGCTGTGTAATTTATAGTCCACAGCCTGTGACCCAGTGCAACCAGGAGGAAACTTTGGGAAGGGAGATAATACCGTGGAGACAGATTTTCCTCCTCTCTGAACTGAAATTCTTCGTGAAGCTGAACCTTGGTGACCAGTTCAACTAAAGCTGATTTTCATCTGCTCCAGCAACACCAGCCATCAATAAACAGACTTAACTGACAGACTTCATACTTGTTTTGCACACTCGGTGCTGTTGGGTGGCAAGTCAATCACACTTATTTATTAATTTAAAATTAAAACCAGAAAATCATATCCCCCCTCCCTAAGGGGATAGTTGAAAAAGCAGAGTCTCACCCAGCTCTGCGTGGGGAGTTCATGCGGTTTTAATTTCAAACACAAAGAATCTATCGCTGGGCCGGGGGGTGACATCACCCTCCTCAGAAAATTTCATGTGGTTCTTTTCTCTTGTTTTTAAAGCTATTATTTTACATATCTGCCGACAGATATTTGTGTTGGCACATCCTATGGAATATTAAGATTTTATCTTTTCTGTTTAATTTCGAAAGGCGCTTCCTAACCCAAGTGCAAGCTCACAGCTCAAAACTAGAGCGGTGCTCCAGAGATGAGTGAAAGCTTCCTTGCAAACCTCTTAATTTATTGTCCTTCTCCCCAGTGCATCAGCCTTTCCAAGCTTTTATTCTCATCCCTCTATATTTGCATTTAGGGCCATAATTAGCCACGTCAGCCGAGGATAGGGCTGCAAAACAAAGTGGGGTTTTTGCAGCTGGTCGGTCTCACCCAGGTATGGGCTCAGTTTAAGGCCAGAGTTTGCATTTATCTTTACAGACAGGGATGGAGGGAGAAGTCTAAACCTGTCCTAGGGCCAACTCCTCCAGCAAGGGCAGAGACAGCAGCGATGGAGAGAAATCCGTGGAAATGAAACAATTGGAAAAGCACTTTTCACCAGAGCTGATGGAACTGGGGATAAATCACCACATTGTGTTTGGACCCACCTTCCCTAATCCCAGAGCAGGGAACAAAGCCTAGTGCAGACATGGGGATTTGGTGAGGTAGAAGAGAGAGCCCCATAAACCTGCAATTTCAGCCTGGATAAACCTGCACATCCGTGGCAGGACCGAGTTTTTCTTCACTGAAAGAGTGGTTAAGCACATGAACAGGCTCCACAGGGAGTCACCAACCCTGGAGGTGTTCAAAAAACAAGTGAATGTGGCACTTCACGTGTGGGAGGGATCAGTTAGAAGGTGAACTTGATGATCTTGGAGGTTTTTTTCCAACCTTGATGACTCCGGGATTCTATGATTTTCTAAGCCAACCTCCTGAGCAGGCTCTTGGCCACACCATGAAAGTCATCAACCAAGACCATGGGACTCCCCAGTGTCCCTGTCTGGCCACAGGGTTGTCTCCTCCTGGGTCATCTCTTCCCGATGGAACAAGAACACAGCCTCCATGGGGGTTTTCTGAGACAAGTGTTGGTGCTCCAGACCCTAATCCTCCTCACCCCAAACCTTGGTGATCACAGGAGAATTTGACCCATTTTTGCTTTCAGAGTAGGTGATGTGATCAAGGCCATCAAAGGACCCCGTGCACCAGTACCAAGGGATGTCTCCAGGTACCCAGTCACTGTTCAAAGCAAACCAGAACAGAGGCTGTACTTCATAAAAATAACATCCCTTCCTATCTAAAAAGGCTTTCTGCCCTCAGATTGCTGCCCGTGAGAGGGTCATTGGATTAAGGCCCTGCTTGGGGTTCCCAAACCCCTGGGATGCTCCACAGCTGGACCCTGCCTGGCCTCAGTTCTGCCTGACTCCATCCTGCCCGGGAATATGGAATAACTCAGTATCAGCTTCCCTTAACTCTCTTAATTTCACCTCTCCTGTGTGGTTTTCCTGGCAGCCACGCTGAGAACTCTGTCTCTTCCCTCCCCACACTCCACCAGTGAGAAGAGTAGGGATGGTCCTGGGGACAGGGGGTCCCAGGGCTCACCTGGGGTCACCTTCTCTTCCCCCAGAGCCCTTCCCTGAGGTAAATCCAGACAGGATACATTTTGGTGCAATTCTAAAGGTTTTCTGCTTCATCCACGTGGTTAATTTTGCCCCCTCTAAATCCCCTCTTATTACACATTCTTTAAGTATTTTCTTTAAGTATTATGAGAAAAGTTCAACATGGAAGGAATTTTCCCCTTTACTTAGAGGGGGAAGGGGCTGGGTTTTATTTCTCAGCTCTGGAGAGGTTGTGGTGAGGGAAAGGTGGTGGGAGAGCTGCTCAGTGGGATGGCCAGGCTGGCAGTGGCTCCTCAGGTGGCTGGGGAAGGAATGGAGCAGCTTCTCCTCACTCTCACACACAGCCACCAGCCAAAAACAGGAGCTGGGCTGGGAAAAGCCACGCTAAAAATGTTCCTTACAGCACAAACCCGAGAAATCTTGCTTTTCCAGGAAGTATTTTGAGGTTGCAGTGAGATATCTGACAGAAGGTCCTGTTACACCACACTGGCAGTCCCAAGAAAGCTCTCAACAGCACATCAACCACAGCCAGAGCTGCTGCAGAAAGGTTCTGTGGTGACATGTCACACCGTGGTGCTGGAGGTGCACGTGGTGGTCTCATCCTTACCCCACCAGCACATGGACATTATTGACCCTTCCCTTACTTCCCTGGATGCAGGGTGAACACCACCAGCCCCTCTCTCATCATGAAGTGATCTGAGTCCTCTAATTTGATTTAACTCTCCCCAAATGCTTTATGTATTGTTTTTACTTGACTGAATCATTTCCTTAAGGTTTAATCCTATTCCCTGAGCAGACTTCTGGGGGGTTTCTGTATAAAATAACACCATGGAGATTTATTTTAATATATCTTTAACTAATGCAGTGCACGTGGCAGTGAGGAACCTCCTTAGGAGCTCAACCAAGAAACTTCAGTGCTCGTTGGCCACCACCATAAACTGGTCATTTCTTGCTCAGGCCTGTCATTTTTGTCATGAAATTAATTCAGGATCTGGTTCCTACAGACAAGGACAGGTAGAACTTTGCCATCACCTCCTGGTTTGGATGGAGTTGGCCCAGAGGTGCCACAGCCCAGCAGGGATGGAGAGAGAACCTTGTCACACTGTGCTTGGTGAGAAGAGCAGAGGTTCTTCAAAGTTCAAGATGGGCAAAATAATCACAGACTGAACTTAAAGCTCTGCTGTGGGACAGGACATTTGAGAATGTCAGGGAAAACCATCTCCTGAGCTGTTCTACCCTTCTAGGGGAGTCCTCTGCCAAGATTTCCTCTGCCTTCAGCTGTTTCTGCGTGAAAGATTTTTAGGAAGAAGAAATATTTTTTGATCTGTTAATAAGTAATTAGTTAATGACTACTGTGAAATGGTGGTTATGTTTCCAACAATTGAAGTTGAATGTTGCCAATTGCAGCTCCTGTAGAACCCAGTCAGGTGTTATTTCAGCCACAGAAGGGTCTCATCCTCTCCAGTTGCAGCCTCTGTATTAGCCAGGGCATTTAGAAACTGTTTTATTCCAGCATTAATGTCCTCCCATAACAAACCTTCCATCCCTTTCCTATGTGGACAGTGGCAGCTGTTTGTGGCACACTGTCTCATCCATAAGCTTATTTTTCCTATCCAAGAAAAGGATATTATTTGTACATTGAAATATTAATAATGGCTTGCATTTCTTCAGTGCCAGGTCTATCCCTATTACATGTGAGGCAGCACATTAATTTATGTTTATAATATGTTTATATATTATATTTTGGTTGCCCAGAGAAGCTGCAGCTGCCCCATCCCTGGAAGTGTCCTAGGCCAGGTTGGACAGGGCTTGGAGCAATCTGGGCTAGTGGAAGGTGTCCCTGCCCATGGAGGGGATGGGACTGGATAGGCTTTAAGGTTCCTTCCAACCCAAACCATTCCATGATTCACAACAAGCAAATAGGTTTGGATCTGAAAAAAAGCTCCAATCCTTTATTTACTGGTAGAAGTAAGGTTGGGAAACTGGAGGAAAAAAGCCGACTGGAGGGTGAGTCCTGAAGCAAAGAGGGTTAAATCAATGCTGAAATGCTTCTTTACAGGACAGGGAAGATTTTTAAGGAGTGGATGTGGTTGGTGCTGCCAAGGCTGGAGTGAGAAGAGCACACAGAGACAAGAGATCTGCTTTGCTCCCTCCAGCTGCTTCTCTGCTAGAGGAGTTACACCACCCAAAAATATTACTCAGCATATCCCACCTCAGATACACCCAGTGGGTGAAGAGGTGCACCCACACCCAGTTGTAGCCTTGATTGCTTGTTGTGTCATTAAACACTGGATAAGCAATGGCTGAGACTGTGTGATGGGAGCAACAGTGCTGCATCCCCCTGGTTGGAGACTGCAGGGTTGGAAACCATGTTTTATCCCAAATAATAAATAAATAAGTATTTTCTTGCTGATGATTTGTGAAGCAGAGAACGAACAATCCTTGAGTTTATCCATTAGAACCCAAAATGTCCAAGCACCAAATTTATAATTGCGGCTTTATATAAATCAATGATGGAGTGAGGATATAAAAGTGTCAGATGAATAATTGAGTGTAGGTGATGATAAAGTGTTACCCCTAAACCAGAAGTCAGGGTTGATTTGCTTTAGGTTTGATTTGTTTTGTGTTGGTAAATGTAAGGTAAACTTGGCAAAATTGAGGACAGCTCAAACACAGTCCAATCTCCTAAAAACTGCCCCAAAAGTAACCAGGCAAGGCTGTATTTGGAGGTTACCTGTGTGCTTTCACACATTAATGGACAGTATTAAAAGATCATTTTCAAGTTAAGCAAACATTTCTGGCTTATTGTATAACACTTGCTTTAAAATTAAGTTAGTTATTCTGAACTTTATGCCAACTGATTATTTGCTCAACTCTGATGACACTAATACAGGACATACCATCCCATAATTTGGTAAAGACAATGAGATTACAGAGCCCAAGCAAGGTCTGAGTCAGCCTTTGACAGATTAAAGCTCTCCAAGTCCCCTGAAAACCCTTCTCTGACACATTAATTTGACCTAAACCCTCAAAATGTTCCTGATTATATCATCTCAATCGGGCTTTATTTTTGTTTTATTTTTCATTGTAGGAAATTAAAAAGGCTCGCTTGATCCCCGGCCAAGTTCTTGAAATGTGTTGCAATGCTGAGGAAATAAAAGATTACTCAAAATACTTTTTAATAATATGTCATGTCAGCAGAGATAAAGGTTCACACTTCATGCCCTCAGCTGGCTTCGATCAGCGCCGGGCTGTGCTGGTCACCTTCCCTGGAAACCATGAGCTTATGCTCTTCTAATTATGAACATGTTTGTAAAATTTCATTTCTCTTTGTAAGAAGAAATAAAGATCTGCATAGGAGGGGCTGATCCTGCCTGGAGCAGGAGGTAACCCCCAAATTCCCTTCCCCAACCCTGTTCTCCATACATTTCTTGCCCCAAGGGATCATAGAACGGTTTGGGTTGGAAGGGACCTTCAAGATTGCCTAATTCCAACCTCCTGCCATTGACAGGGAATCATGTCCTGTGGAATAACATCCCAGAGGAGCCCCTGCAGCAGGTTGGACGTTGTCCCACAGAGGCATTGGGCAAGGCCACCTGGATGTGCCTGTAGGAAACAAAACCACATGAGCAGAGGCCACTGCTGGTGGACATCACAGAGAGGATGGAGTAACACAGGGACAAACCCATTTATAATTCAGATTACAGCACAACATAGCTGGTCTCTGTATTTTGAGACACTTTGTGAAGGGTGAGAAACACCAAACCCCTCAATAATAAGTTAAATCTCATCAGCATCAGCCTCTCTGAGGGACAGAAGGAGGACAAGGATGACTAAGAGATTCCTGAGCTCCTTCCAGGGTTGGGGTGAGCTCCTCTCCCATGTAACCCCAGATACCAGAGCTCTGGGGAAGCAAATTCCATAAACACCCCTCTATAGACTTATTTTACAGCTCAGATACATCTGTCCCCAGTGCCATAAACAATAGTTTTCCACCAAGGGTTCAACAGGAGCCTGGCCAGATCTTTCTTACAGACTTTGGGAAGTTGGCACACCAACTTTCGTCTCCCAAATCAGGCTGCAGGGATGATCCAAACCAGAGCTGGCACAGGAGGAAGGGCAGCAGCCAGAGAAGTTGGCAGCTTCCAAACAGGTGTCCAGGCTGGATGCTGAGCTCTGGCTTTTGGCACCTGTACCTGCACCCATTCCCCTCCTCCAACGTCTTTTCCTTGATCAAACCCCTGTCCCAGTGAGATTTGCCCAGAATTTCGTGTATAAATGTCTATTAAAAAAGTATCAGTTGTTATAAATGCATATAAATGAGTATCAATGCACAAAGCCCACCATAAACTGAGTAAGGAGTGTCCTTGGAATGGGACTTTGAGGACAATAGAGTGAGTTTGGGGCATTTGAATACATATTTTGGACCACGTGCTGGCACAGGTTGCCCAGAGAAACTGTGGCTGCCCCTGGATCCCTGGAAGTGTCCAAGGCCAGGTTGGACGGGGCTTGAAGCAACCTGAGATAGTGGAAAGTGTCCCTGCCCACGTCAGGGGGTGGAACTGGATGAGCTTAAAGATCCATTCCAACAAAAACCGTTCCATGATCTGCACAAAGACAACCTGCTGCCAGCCCAAAGTTTGGGAATGCATGCACCAGGACACCAACCCTAACAAACAGAGAAGGAAATGCTGAAAAATAAACATTTGGATAAAGCAGGGCTTCCCTGCAACTCCGGGAGCACCTGGAAGCAGAGCGTGGAGCGCTGTCACGCCGAAGCCCTGCAGCAGCTCCCTCCCCGCCCAAACCTGCTTTCTCAGCTGGTCTGTGAATTTTATCCCTTCCCACATTTTTTTTCCGGTTCAGGCTCATCTCTCCTGGCTGACCTCCCCGCTGAGCGGGGGATAGGGGGGAGGTGACACCCCCCCAGCCCAGCGCGAACACCATTTCCCCTCCCAAAACCCACCTGAGCCCATGAATCCCCTTTGGTGCCAGCTCTGGGGAGGGTTCCCGGCTGGCAAATAAATCAGCCCGGTGGCATCCAACCTGTGCAGGGTGGGGAGGTTCCCGCAGGGGGGAAGGGGGGGGAATGCCGCGCAAATCCCACGCAACCCTTTCCGTGCGCACCTGAGGGTCCCGGCCGGAGACCCCCCAGCCCCGACCCCCCATTTCCCGGCCGCGCAGGGGCTCCCCGGGACTACCCGCGTGGAAAACGAGGATTTCTACCCCTAATTCAGCGCAGCTGCCGCGGCGGGGCCGTGCTTTGAAGAGGAGCCGGGGCGGGCGGGGGGGGCGGGTTTGTTGCCTTGAAAAAACACCCCAAAAACAACTAACGAAACAAACGAAAAGCAAAGGAAAACCGGGAGACGAGCCGGAACTCGTGCCCGGCGCTGTCACAGCCCGGGGGTGGCACCGGGTCTGTCGTGCCGGGGACACCGGAGGGGCCGCGTGTGACCGGCCCGTGGGGGAGAGGGGGGGGGGCACGGCTCCCTCTCTCTTTTATCCCCTTTTTTCCCCCTTTCGCTTTTACTTCCCTCCCGTTTCTCTTTCTTCCCCCTCCCTCCCCCCCTTTTTTTTTCTTTTTATTTTCTCCTTTTCTCTCTTTGTTTTTCTTTTTTTTTTTTTCTTTCTTTTTCCCTTTTGCGCTGTTTCTGGTTAAACGTTATTTGCACTTTTGTTGGAAAAGTGGCCCCTAGTGTGCAATTATGTCAAATTTCTTTGAGTTTTACAATTTAATGGAGAACAGTAACTCTTTTATTGATCCTAGACGGGGCCGGCTCCTCTTCCCCCTCACCCCCACACCCCTCCCGCTCTCTCCTCCCTCCCCTTCTCCCCCCCTCCCCGTTACTCCCATGAAATGTCACTCAATGTTTCTTATGCTCCCACCAGTTTCCAAAACAAACAGAGGAGGCTGCAGCCGTCTATTGACTCAGTTGGATGCAAGAGGATCTGGCGGTGGCCGCTGCCCCCCGACGGGAGCGGTGCGGCGGCCGGGCGAGGGGCGCTGGGTGCGGGCCGGGATGGAGCCGCCGCCGCCCGCCTGAGCCCCGCTGCGGCCCGGGGGGACCCCCGGCAGCCCGGGGGGGATGGCGCTCAGCTCCCGGGCTCACGCCTTCTCGGTGGAAGCCCTGGTGGGCCGCTCGGCCAAGAGGAAGGTGCCGGAGGGGCGCGATGAGGAGCCCGGCCCCGGCTGCCGCTCGGCCCGCAGAGCCCCCGAGGCGGGTCGGTACCGGCGGGACCCCGGGGCGGCGGGGGGCGAGGGCCGCCCCTCTACCCCCGCAGCCTCCCGAGCAGCCCCCTCCCCTTTGTGTTCCCCGCAGAGAAGCGGCCCAAGGCCGGCGCCGAGGCCCGGCCGGCCGGGGTGCAGGTGGAGCTGCAGGGCTCCGAGCTCTGGAGGAGGTTCCACGACATCGGCACCGAGATGATCATCACCAAGGCCGGCAGGTACCGACCCCTCGGCCCGCCCTGACCGCCCCCCGCCGCCTCGCTCGGACTTTGCTTTTCCGTTACCTTTTATTTTCTTTCTCTTTTTTCCCCCGTATTCTTTTTTTTTAGGGGGGTGGTGTTGTTTCTTGGTTTTTTTTTTCTGTTTTGTTTTGTCGTTTGGGGCTTTTCTGTTCTGTTGGGCTATTTTTCTTCGTTTGCCCCTTTTTCCCCTACTTTCGTTGAGTTCGATTTTTTTTTTCCCCCCTGCCGATGCCCGTTTATAGTTTTCCAGCCCCTTTTCGGCCCGTAAGCGGCAGCTCTTGCTCAGCCCCTTCCCTGTGCCCGCAGGAGGATGTTCCCGTCGGTGCGGGTGAAGGTGAAGGGGCTGGATCCGCTGCAGCAATATTACATCGCCATCGACGTCGTCCCGGTGGACTCCAAAAGATACAGGTAAGGAGGGACGGGCGGGGAGCTCCCACACCCACGCGGGTCCCCCCTGCCCGGCTGTCCGCGGTCTGCGCTCCGGCCCGGCCGGGGCCGAACGTGACACGCTGTGTCGCACGGGGGCCCCGCACGCACCTATAGATTCTATAGGTGTGCCTGGGTGTGGGGGCAGGTGGGGACGGGCCCTCCGCCGCCTGACCGCGCCCGGCCCGGGCCAGGTACGTCTATCACAGCTCGCAGTGGATGGTGGCGGGGAACACGGACCACTCGTGCATCACCCCGCGGCTCTACATCCACCCCGACTCCCCCTGCTCGGGGGAGACCTGGATGAGACAAATCATCAGCTTCGACCGGGTGAAGCTCACCAACAACGAGATGGACGACAAGGGGCACGTAGGTGTGGGGCAGCCCCGACGAGGGGGGTGGGCTGGGGCAGAGCATCCCCCCGAGGAGGTAGAACATCAGCCCGAGGGGCAGCGCTGGGAAGGTGGGGGGCCGATCCCTCCTGCCCCGGCTCTGAGGGCTGGGTCTCACCGACTTCTCGCCTCGAGTTTTCTTCCTGCCCTTCTCCCTCCGGGGGGGGTCTCAGCCGCCTCTCGCCCCGCACAGATCATCCTGCAGTCCATGCACAAGTACAAGCCCCGCGTCCACATTATCGCCCAGGATTCTCGCTTCGATCTAGCGCAGATCCAGTCGCTGCCGGCCGAGGGGGTGCAGACCTTCTCCTTCCAGGAGACCGAGTTCACCACCGTGACGGCCTACCAGAACCAGCAGGTACGGGGAATCGGGGGGGCGGAGAGCCCTGACGGGACGGGGAATCAGGGGGATGGAGGGCCCCGAAGGTACGGAGAACCGGCCGAGGGGATGGAGAGCTGCGACGGTACCCGGGGGTTGTGGGGATGGAGAGCCCCGACGGGACAGGAACGAGGGGGACGGAGAGCCCCGATGGCCGGTCCCTCCTCACCCCGCGCCCCAACAGCCCCTTTCGCTCCCACCCTCCAGATCACGAAGCTGAAGATCGACAGGAATCCCTTCGCCAAAGGTTTTCGGGACCCCGGTAGGAACAGGTAAGAGCCGGGGCCGCTGCGCCGCCCGCCCCGCCGAGCCCCCGGTCCCACCGCCTTCACCCCGCTGTCCCCCCGCAGGGGGGTCCTGGATGGGCTCCTGGATTCCTACCCGTGGCGGCCGCCCCTCGCCCTGGATTTCAAGGCTTTCGGCGCAGACAGCCACGGTAAGTCCTGTCCATTGCCTCTCCCGCGGGCTCGGGGCTCCCCGCGGGGCTCAAACCACCAGGATGACGCGGTGGGTCCAGAAAACGAACCGTTCGCCGTGTGGGGATTTAATACCGCGAGGGTTTGGACAAAATTCCTGTGCAAATCGTTGAGAGGAGCGGGAAGAGCAGGATGACGGCGCTGCCCCAGCCCCCGGCTGAAATCAGAGTGAGATGGGCAGAAAAAAAATCTGTGAGTGTGCAGGAGGCTAATTTGGAGTCGGGTTGTTACGGCTTTGATCCTGTTCCACTAATTGCTTCCAACCGGTTTAGGAGTATCAGCTAAAAACGTGGGAATAGTGACGGCCGGTGTCTTCTGCAGCGGCGGCTTCTGCGCCGACAAACGCGTTATGCAACAGAAAAGAAAATTATCTGTTATTAGGATACAGCAGTCCCACCGAAACGCAGGGAAGAGGGGGAAGCTTTAAGGGAAAATGTTCTCTCTCATCCTGGCAAACGCACACCGGCCCCTTACAGCCCTTTCCCGTAAAACGACTTTTGGAAGTAATATTTGAAAACTGATTATTCATAGCGCCGAAGGAAAAAAAACCTAACAGCTTGTTTGCACGCTGGAGGCTCCAGCTTGGGTTTAAAGTCGCCGGTTTAAGTCTCGTTTAGGTTAGGAACTCTTCTAAGTCTTGGGACACACCAAGTCATCTGTGTCTGCAGGGAACTGCTGCAAAAAATCACAGGAAAAATTCATGTTCTGCAGGCGAAGAAAAGGGGACACAAAAAAATTGGACTACGGAGAAATTAAAAGGTTTATAATTATAAATTATAAATTTATAAAAAGAATTAGATTTTTTTAAATTATCATTATTATTATTAGTAGTAATTTTATTATTAATGTTAACGACTATAATAATAATAATAGTAATAATAACAATAATAAAATTTTTATATCTACAAAATATTTTATTCAAAAAGCCCCTTTTGAACCCGTTTGCCAGCACTGGGGAGAGGAACTGGCGGAGGAGCTGCAGTGGGGAATGAAATGACAGCAACTGCAATGCTAAAAGATGCTAAAATATTATTGTACATATGTTAAAATATTTGGGCTACCTGGAAATTCTAATTTTTTTTTTTTATGCTTTTCTTAATGTAATTGGTATTTTTTTTCAGGGTCAGATTCCTGGACTGATGTAAATATAACAAAATCTCCAATTCTATTAATGCTAAAATTATATTTCTGAAGAAAAGCCGAAAAATAGAAATCCCAAAGCTCTATAACCAGGAGGCAAACTAAATGAAATTACAATCAACGTCCTAAAGAAAGAATTGGCCATAAACTTTTGATTTTTAAACATAACAGAAAGGGCAGAAAACATCTGCTCGTTGAGCTGTTCTGTCCTCTCTACTGCAATCCCCAATCCCAGATTTGTTCTGGAAGTTGGGTGATATTGCTTAGGATACTGTAAAGCGAATCCTACCCCTGGTTTGCTCTGCTGGATCCAACCACGTAGGGATTCAGTCACTGCCTCCCACTCACAAATATCGACTCAGTCACATTATTCTCCATAATCCAAAGTCCCTGATTCCTGGAAGGCATCAGGATGTGTATATTGGGAAAGGACTGGATCCTGCCCTGCTGGTGTCAGGACCGAAGCCCCACTGACATCAGCCGGGAAGGGTGAGATCCTCAGGGCACAAAACCTCCCTGGATTCCCGAGCCTGGGTGCTGATCTGGGAGAGGAAATTAATTTGCACCACGTCCAAAATCTTTGTGGGTTTTTTTAAGGTGTTTTAAGGTTTGCTAAACCTTAGATGTCAGTTTGATTTTACAGTGGTGGGGTTTTACAGCCGATTCCGGGTCGCTGGTTGCGTGTGAATTCCGATCAGATCACATCCAGGCAGTGCATCGCTTGGAATTCGGCGTAAATAGGGGAAGACACGTAGCACAAATGGATCCACATTCCCTTCTTTCCTTTCCCAGTCACTTTGGTAAGAAATTAAAAAAAAAGGGGGAGAAAAAGAAACCCTCTGGAAGGATTTGGTAATGACTGTGCAGCGGACACACAGCTCCTTACCGGCAGGAGATCAAACCAACATCTGTGTAGCACCAGAACTGGCTGCCCTGGAGCACCATTCCCACCTCAGAGCAGCCATCTCATCCCTGCCTCAGCTTTGCTCCTTGGTGTTGCTTTTCTACCGAATTCTGAAAGTGTTCATTCATCCCTTTCAGAAAGGGGAATGTTAAAATGACATGTGGGTTTAAGTTTCTGGAGACACCGATAGCATTCAGCGCTACATTTCAAATTGCTTGGGAAGCCAAGTGAAATGAGTCAATTCCTGTGAGCAGGAAGGTACAGAAAATTCTCCACCAGGCTGAATATGCTTTTTTGTTCTTATATCCAAGGGGAAAAAGCTGTCTGGAATTTGCATGAAAAACAGGGAAGCTGAACTAGCCATGGTGTGTGTAAGAGGGGAAGGTTATCAGTTGCACAGCCAGGTACGGATCCATCAGGTGCGTGGAACTGGACTTTACAGTGGTCCCAGTCCATGGAATGGGATTAGCCATGTGTGAATATTGTTCCTGAAGTAGTGCCATGTAACATCAACAAATAATTTATGGATAGATCTTCTTGTTTCCCAGGAGCTGGGTTTTGGAGTGAGTTTGTGCTTGGATGGACACTGGCAGCAGGGAGACATGGAGTGGGAGCAGGAGTCCTCAAAGGGTTCCTTGGCTGTGGACACCCGAGGGTTCCTTGGCTGTGGACACCAGCCAGCCCAGCCTGGATGATTTCTGTTTTCCTTTTCAGGTGGGAGCTCCAGCTCTTCCCCGGTGACCTCCAGCGGTGGGACCCCCTCTCCTCTGAACCCCCTGCTCTCTCCCTCGTGCTCCCCTCCCACGTTCCACCTGCCGGGGAGCAACATCGGTGTGTCGTGCCCCGAGACCTTCCTGCCCAACCTCAGCGTGCCCCTCTACTACAAGATCTGCCCTACGAGCTTCTTAAGACAACAGTCTCTCATCTTTCCGAGCCACAAAAAGCTGGGAGGCACCAACCCACACCTCCTACCCCACTTCACAGTGGATGTGCCCAAACTGTCCTCCCTCGGCATAACCAACCTGAAAAGCGCCAAAGCCGAAGACTTAAACACTCAGTGCCTGCAAGTGCCCGGCTCTGCTGGTCAAATGCTGTATGGATTACATGCATCTGGAAACATTTTCCCATCAAGTCCCATTGCTCGGGAAGCACTTAATTGTTCTTTACATCCTCCATATGGCCTGTATGGTTATAACTTCTCTGTGCCATCCAGACTGATGAATGCAGGAGGCCATTTCAAAGGGAGTGACAGCGTCCCGGCCGCTCTGAGCGAGGGCAGATGTCACCACTCCAGCTGGCACCCCACAGTTAACCACTGCCTTTAGTGGAATCACAGAATATTCCTAAGCGTTGATATGTAAAGCAAGTCCTTCCTTCCTTTCATACCCACAAACTTGTTAGTTATTGACTCTGAAACACTTCGTGGTACAGGAGAGGGATGTCCAGGCTTTTAACCCTTTCTTTTGTGGGCAGATGTGTCGTGGTGTTGGGAGGGTAGAGGATTCAGAAGGGTGCAAGATCTTGGAGCATGGACAGTCTGAGATGACCCACAGCCACGTGATCCCTTTTGATCCTGTTTATGTCACGGTTGTAGGTTGAGAGCAAACTGTACAGTCACTTTTTTGATAATTGCACTCTCAAGTGGGACTGGAGGCATCTGTATTTCTACAAATATGTTTTCTCTCTCTCGCTTGCCTTTAATCAACTCAGAGTCCTGAGGAGCTGCTGCTCACTCACTCCAGTTTTATCCCTGGGGAGCTGCTGCTCACCTACTCCAGTTTTATCCTTAATTTCAAAGGGACTATCCAAGACCTGGAGTCGGCAAAGGAGCTGCATTTGGCCAAATGCCCGAGTGTGCTCTCAAGTTCCCTTGGCTCTAACGGGTCCTAATTAATGACATGAAAGTGCCTTTTCTCCAGGATCCCGTGGGGATGTAAATTCAAGTGTCTGCTGCCAGGGTAAAGAAAGGCAGGATGAAAGATGGATGTGTTCCTACCACATGGGGAGAAGGTGGAGGGTGCTCAAGAGCCTCTCCAGGACCTGCACTCCAGCAGCACTGGCACTGACAGCGTGGTGGGAACAACAGGGATGAGGGTCACACATCCTTCCCACGGCAAAATGGATCCATGCTGAGGGACCTGGAGGATCCATCTTGGAGAGCTGTGTGGGATGAAACACCTCCAGGAGCCCTGCAGGACACTTTTCCTACCCAGTGCTCTCAGCCCCAGAAGATCCACCTGGGATCACATCCATGAGCCTGTGTCCAAGGGAAGGGGAAAGGATGCTCCTGGCTTAGTCCCATGGAGAACACAGATCCTTTATGGAGAGTTACAACTCCACAGGCCCCGGAACATGAGATTTTCAATTCCTTCCAAAAGTCCTGTCTGTTTTATTGTAACCTGTGGATATTCTTGTTATTCCTGTAAATAATCTGCAGCTCTCAAGGGCACAGTATAACTCACAGTAAATCAGGACACAGGTTTTTATTCTTTATTTGGTCAATGTTCAGTCTCTACGTACAGTCAAATTTATTACTTGATATGTGGCAGAGATTGGAAAAAAATGCTTGACAGGGACCAGCCACATTTTGGGATTAATCCTGTATTTACAAACACAATATTATAGAGGGATTAGGTGCAGGTTTAAGACTCAAAACAGATATCAGAGTTTTGCTTTTATTTTCATTCATAACAGACAACAAATTAAGAACAGAACAAGCAATATCAAAAGCTGTTAAAATAACAAAAAGTCACGCTTTGACTTTCATGAGACTTTGCTAAAATTCAGAAAGCGTCATTTTCCCTAATTTTCCTGCTTTGGGTGTTCATAGAGCCCCCAGTGATACCAGTATGAAATAGTGGGCTGTGCTAAATGGTCTGTACAACTGTAAAAATGAACAAACCTGCTTTCTCATGCTGTTTCTTAGCAGTTTATCTCACTGTTTTTATTAAAAAAAAAAAAAAGAAGAAACTTCTGTTTTCCTTTGGGAGTCCTTATTTCCAAACCGTCCTTCATCTTCGGTGGTGACTGAATTCCCATGGCAAATCCACTGCTGGCCCCGGACAGACTGTGTCCAGCTCCCCATGGGCTGAGTGACCACCTCCCAGCCCCAACATGTGGTTGTACTCTGGAAGGCTCTTCCAACTCAGTCATGGATTTGTGCAACAGAGAACTTCCAATTTTCCAAATCCTTGCAGTTGCGTAAGATATTCCAGAGCTGCTGGCCATGAGCTGTAACCCAGTAAATCAGTGGCTGGTTAAAAATGTGGCTGATAATGAGTTGAATGGATATTTTTAGTGTGGTGATTTGCTCCACCAAGAACGATGCTCTGCTGATTCCAGAGGAATTGGGTTGGGTTTCGAGGCGCCTTCGTGGGTCCCGTGGGATCACGGGGTTTGCCACCCTCCCTCATCACAGCAGCTTGGAAAACACACCCAGAGCCTGCTCCCTGCAAGGTATGAGCGTGTCCCATGGGTGCCACAGTTTGGATGCTCTTCAGGCAAACCCATAAATATCAATTTGTCCATACAAAAGGTCATCGTGGCTTGAGAGACACTGTCTGATCCAGGTTATCTGAGGTTTATTTCCATTCCCTTTGCCTTTATCTCCTGGGTTTATACTTCCAAAAATCTCTGCAACTAATGAGAAGGATGTTGGTGGTGTTTTCAGGCAGTTGTAGCTCTCTGTCCTGTGCCACTGTGGTCACCTCAGACCAGCCAAGGCTCCCTGACCCATATTTTCCACACCCACAGTGATGATTCAGCTGAATGGCTCACATTTTAACACGGATGATTTTACCTATTTGAGAAAAACTGTGCCCAAACCAGCAGGTAATCTCCACACTACATTCCCAGGGTGCTTTGTAAAACAGCCACTGCTGGGAGACGAGTGGCAGAACTTGAGAGAGTAAGACAGAATAATAAATATTAGTTATTAAATGTGCAGCTGGGGGAACCAAGGGTGATATTTACAGCAGGACCATGTGCCTGTAAATACAATTACGCATGTGCTGCTTTGTGTTTCCTCCCACAAACGTTATTTGAAAACTTGTGGCAATTTCAAAGTTCCCAGTTACCCAGTGTTATGGTGCTATTTTTAAGTGGGAACGGGGGGAAGTAATCAAAGGGGTTTTTTTAGGGATTAAACTTGCTAAACAAGCTCAGCTATTAGTCATTTGACCTTTCCCAAGAGGAGCTGGAAGTTATTTGGGAATATCTGACCCCATTTGTAGCACTCAGCAAATAAAATTGGTCGTACCAAGGGTGTCACGTCCATACTCTGCGCCGGGATATGGGAGGGACTCAGTGCTCAGTCACGAGGGGTTGATTTAAAATCCAAGGAGAAAAAAAAAACCCACCAATAACATTTTTAATCAAAGTGCAGTTTTACTCTCCAGTTTCACCCAAATTTAATACATCCATCAAGGGGGAGCCGAAGGCGTGGAGGGAGCGTCGGATGTCGCTTTTCCCGATCGAAGCGCCTCGGTTTGCATTCGATCTGCTGAGCTTTGGGCTGTAATTAGATGATAATTTGTATCACAATTATGCAAAGCAAACGAGGATTGGATGGCAAGATAGAGTAGAACAAATAAGCACCCAGACCATTTGAAATGCATCCAGTGTGGAAACGATGTCCATGTGTGGCTGGGCCCGGGGACATGTTGTTCCAATAAAGCTGCAGAAAGGGAAAAGGCCGGTATCGGTTCCTACAAACGTTTCAAAAGCTCATGTTTACAAATTTGTATTGCACATTAATATGTAAACACACACTATTGGAACCAGATGAGTCTGCAATATTTACGTGTCCTTTCCTCTTAGTTTTGGGTGTCTGGTTGTCCCAAAGATACACAAAATCTGTGGTGACTCTTTGGGAAAATGGCTCAGAAAGCTACAGAAGAGGTACAGATAATTGTAAAATTATCTGTGGCAGCTCTCCAAGCCCTGGATGGATTTTGGATTCTGGGTGCAGGGGGTGCATCCCCCAGCTCCTACGGGGTTGTGCTCCAAGCACGTGGTGGCTGGGATCATGTTTTGCAGTGCCACAAGTAATGCCTCATTCCTTGGCATTTACACACTGAAGGAATTTTATAATTTTCTTTATTGCTGTGTCATTTGGAGGCACTGGAGCTGTGGCATTGCTTGGACCATGCAGCAATTCCATCTGTGCTCATTCCATGCTCCACTGGTGCTCCAGCCACCGAGCACTGGGAAAAACACAGATAAACCACCAAGAGTTACTTTTTACCCAATAATTTCAAAAAGGAAAAGGAAAACCACCTTCCTTGCAATGTGAATAAAACCTCTGGCTTGTTAATCACTGTTTCTTTGACTGGTTTATTTGTATTTTGGGATGCAAGCTCCAGGCATCCCTTTCCATGGGACTCACTCTGATCCCAGGGAGTTAAAGCCAGTGGATGCAGCAGTTGGGGCCGTTGGGAATTCCACTGGCTGTGAGGACTTTTGCAGATGTTGGGTATTGCCCTACAAGCTGTTCATGCTTAATAGAGCTCTGCTCTCCCTGAGCTCGTGGAGTTCCTGAATTTTGCAGTTATTTATAAACCCACTTCTCCACCGTGTCCCTTCAGTGACATTCCCAAGAAGGGCCTGCTGTCTACTTCCATACATCAAACAATTTCCTCCCAGATTGTTTCTCCTAAAGCACAAAGATTTCAGTTTATTGTAGCAATTAAGTACAAGAAGGAGTCCAGGTTTTGAGAAAGACCCCTTGAGCTTATAAATCAAATGACACAAACCAGTGAGTAGAAGTCAAGACCTTTCTGGAGAAGGAAACACCGGTGATAACGGAGAAAGCCCTGGAAAAATAATACTTGCTGTCTAAGGAGGCAGATCCTGAACAAAAGCAGAGATGGGGGTAGGGGCTGAGGATGGCTTCTGTCTCTCTGAAGTCTGAGGATATATTAGATGCTTTTTTTCCAGGTATTTTCAAACATTTTCTCTTATTTCAAAAGTCTCGCTCTTTCAGGTTTTAGAGAATGGCTTTTTGGAGAAATTCACTTTTTCCTTCTTGGCACTGGCTCCAGATCTCACCTCAGAGCTGGGTCCCAGCTCCAACAATTTCCTCCAGGCCCTGCCCAGCAGCTGGGAGCACTTAGCAGCTCATCCACCCTCCACTCACCTGCCTGAGCCGGCCCTGACAGGTCCATCTGCTTCCAGTCAGGCCTGCAAATAAACGGGGCTCTAAGGGGAGGAAAAGAGTCATGGACTTGTGTGGTGACTTGGAGTTACCCTTGCAATTACTCAGATGATGCTCTGAGGATGGATGGTGCCTTCAGCTCTGGCCACTGGTTCATTGGAGCAGGCTGCTGCCTCCCTTCCCCATGGACCAGCAGCCTGGAAACAGCAAGCAAACCCTTTTTTAGTCAGGCTTGGGTGGATTTGAACCATGATTCTGCCCTGGCTGTGCCCAGCTCACTGTGGGCAAGTGATCACTGAGTGCTGTACCCAAGCACTTGGTGGTTTTAACCATCAACTTCCATCCTACATTGCTTTAAACACACTGTGTGTTTAAGGCAGTTTGGACAATTTTGAGGGTGGGATTTTGTTTCATGGATGTCTTTAACACCAGGACAAGATGGAGCAATCCAGGAGGCTGGACTGGTTTATCCTTAGTGGCACCACGAAGTCCTCCTGCCATTTTAAACTTTAAAAAGAGCATAAATGCACATATAAATCAACATTTCAAGTGCTAAATGGTTCACATACAGAAACACAGTGAATTAGTATTAAGAATTAATACCAGGCAATGGAGCACAAGGAGTGGAGTCTCCAAAGCTGTGGGGATACTCAAAAGCACCTTCAAGTGAGTCCAGCCCCCATCCTCTCATAGGACTTGAGATTTTGGGGCTGGAATTAGTGGTTTTTTTTCCCTGCAGCAAAAGCATTTCACATGTCTTTCACTATGAATATTTACCATGGGCTTTACAACCACAGTCTGTGCACAATAAACAGACTTAATTGAAGTTTACAATACCTGCATTTCTTGCAGCAAAT
The DNA here is from genome assembly GCF_009829145.1 of Chiroxiphia lanceolata. NCBI lineage: Eukaryota > Metazoa > Chordata > Aves > Passeriformes > Pipridae > Chiroxiphia > Chiroxiphia lanceolata. Next base: position 3,593,182 of record NC_045650.1, read on the forward strand.
TGCTATGTCTGAAAGTGTTAATAAACTTCAACAGGAGAACTAAAGGTCTTCATAAAATTTGATTAGTATTTTTCTTCCATGGAGATAAAAACGGGGCAGCTCAATATCCAGCTGCCCCGCTCAGGATGTGCAGGTACCTCACATCTCCATCCACCACCAACAATTTTAGGTTCAGCACTTTGCTGAATTCTTCTTTTATCTTCGTTAAAAGTCTCACTGTAAAATTAATCGAAGTTGATAAGCTATTTCCTGTATCGTATTTCTCCCAACGTTATCGATATTGCTAATAAAAATAGATTGAAACAGTATGTTGTAATGTCCAGGACATAAGCCAGATCCTGCTGCAGCTCAAATAAATATGAATTTGGCCTTTGGCTTTCATAAAAGCAGGATAATGTCTCTATCTGGGCTCTTCTAATGGATAACATCAGCCTCCTTTGCTTTGCTTCTCAAAACTACCAGAATCTGAGAATTTAGGCTGGTGGAAGAAATACAACTCTGTGTCCTGGAGATTTTCGAGATTTAATCAAATCAAAGTAAAGTACAGCCCCAAACTTCATTCCCAGCTCAAACAAACCCCAACATTTCCAAAGCTTTGTGCTTTGGCCGGGCTGACACTTGTGCTGGACCTCGGAATTGCAAATGAGAAGCTCTCGAGGGATGTGATGGGAAGGGGAGGACAGGGCAGAGCTCACCTGGGTTTGAACAGGTGATGACACCCTTGGTGCCATCCCTCCTTCCCAAGCTGATGTCCCCACTTCCTGAGATGGTTTTTAGTCAAATTATTGGTCAAAGAATTAGGAAGAAATCCTTCCCTGTGAGGGTGGGGAGGCCCTGGCACAGGCTGCCCAGAGAAGCTGTGGCTGCCCCATCCCTGGAAGTGCCCAAGGCCAGGTTGGACAGGACTTGGAGCAACCTGGGCTAGTGGAAGGTGTCCCTGCCCATGGCTCTGGTTGGAACTGGATGAGCTTTAATGTCCCTTCCGACTCAAACCATTCCATTAGTCCATGAAATGGGTTTGGGAGGTGTTTGAGCCACATGTGCCAGTGAGGATCTCTTTCCTCTGCCCAGCTCTTCCCCCCATTTTGAGGATCCTGTGAAGAGTCAGGATTTCCTTAGTCCAGCATGTACAAACAGTCCATCTGGGAATGCATCATGTCAGCTCCTGATCCAAGCAGGGTGGTTGCCAGGTCTGGCTGGTGAGACAGCCAGAGCACCCTGCTCCAAACTGGAACTTCCCAAATGACCGACAGACCACTTATTTCTAAATTGGTTTTGAGTATCATTCCTGCATCTGGATCCAGGAGCCATAATGAGCCATAAAAAGGAGGAATTTCACTGGGTAGGTCTCCTGGACACAGAACAGAGCAAAGGATGGGAATGAGATCCAGCTCTGCCCAAGCCAAAATTTTTCAGAGGAGATGGAGATACCTCTGTTGTCCGTCCTGCCTCAGGTTTGTGGTACAGGGATGCTCCTGCATCCACTGGCATCTCCTATCACCCCACATCAGATCCAGACCCTGCTCAGAGTCTCAGTGGGAAATTGTATCCAAATCTTCTGGGGCTCCTTGGAGTTGCATCCCCCTCCAGAGCCATGGCTCAGAGATAGCAGGGATGGTTGGTGTCCCACGGCTCTCCCCGTGGATTTGCTCCTCAGCAGGTGAAAACACAGAGAGCAGATTTTCAGGTAATTTGTCAGCTTAAAAAAAAAAAAAAATAATGAAAACATCCCCTGGGCTGGAGAAAGTGTTTTATTTGGTGAAATTGAGCTTGGTCAGTTTTGATCCTAACATTCCTGCCCCAACAGCCACGTGGCCCCTGCGCTTCCATTCTTCCTCCTTTTTCTTAAAATAGGACACACCTGTGAGGAAGGCGAGTTCCTTCAAGACATTCCTGATCTGGAGCGTATTAAAGCGATATTTTTGTTTTGTATTTTTGATGATTTGCTCCAGTGATAACATAATAGCATGAGATTCTGCCTGGGACTGATTAAAACATTTCTTTTGATCAGCGTAGCAGATTGGAACAGTTGTTTATTACTGGACAAAGCCTGGAGAGAAGGAATTAAAATGAAAAAAAAAAGAGCAGAAAACAGGAACGGCGCTGGGCGGCTGTTGGGTTTGGGAAAATCCTCTGTTCCAGCCGGTGTTTGGGAAGTGAGAGAAGGGAAGGATGATCCATCACACTGATGGACAACGGCTGAAAAGCCGGGCCCTGGCTGTTAAACCACACGTGGGGGGAATAAAAGTAATTTCTCCCTCTCGGGACACACCAGTCGCCCACATCATCACTGATGAATTTCTAGATCCAAATTTACCTTTTCTCAGAAGGAAATTTCTCATCTACATCAGTCACCGAGCGTTTCAAAGCCACCTATGTTTTAAAATATGACACTTAAGTTAAAACACCTCCTTCTATTTAATTTATTGACGAAAGGCAATATTATATTGTTACAAACCTACACCATCTGAATGTAAATGTGTTATTTTGCTTTAACTCCAGTTCCTCTAAAGGCTTTCAAGACTAAAGATTTTAATTATGTGAATATTTTTAATAAAATCCCTACTTTAACTGCTGGCAAGACTGTAAGGGAAAAAAACAATAATCTCTGGCTCTGTCTCTTTGACAGAATAATTCTTCAAGTTTGCCTTTGCCACATAGCTGCAGCTGTGACCAATAACCCTCTGTCTTTATGATTCTACAACGATATGAAATGAAAATGAACTGGAAATGTTTATGCCACAAATGGTGTGCAACACATTAAACAGATAACACAGCAAAGGGTTTGCTTGAAACAGGGGGTTTCTCCTCCAGCAGAGCCCCTCTGGAACTTCATCTCCCTATTCCCAGGCAGCAGAAAGCCTCGGACACATCTCAATATCTTCATTAGGAAGGAATTACTCCCATCTTGCTGTCCCCAGGTGCCACTGGAAGCGGAGCTTTGTTTCATGTGGCCAGTTCCAGTTCCTGTGTTTATAGCAGCAAATTCCTTGGCTTCCTGGGACATTTGGAGATAAATCTATTTTGAGGCTTGTTTGCTTCCCCCTGCCTTTCCCCGCAGCGTGTTTATAAGCTGCACATTAATTCCTCGCTCATGCCTTTGGAATTTTTCACCACTTTCAATTAAAAAAAAAAAAAAAAGAGAGAGGCGTGATCATATTTAATCATCTCAACCCAACATACTTCTGCTTGTTTGCACCGATCGATGAGCTGAGCTAAATCAAATTCTCTCAGGTCGTTCGTTCCGAGGGGCTCCATTCCCAGCGCCTGCACCTGCCCCGTGTTTTCCTTGCAAGGCGACACCTCTGCCCTGCTCCGCCGGGAAATGCCGGGGCTGCGGAGCCGGCTCCTGACATGTGTCTGCAAATCGATCCCGGGATGGGGAGAGCCCGGGGGGGCCGAGGGGGGGGGTAGGGGGGCAGAGCTGCAATTTGGTAATTTGTTTCATGTGTCCCTCCGTGTCCAGCCCGGCACCGTCAGCGCCTCAGGAGTGTAAAGAAACAGCTTGTTCCTAATTTGTGCGTTTTTCCAGTGCTCCCAAACACAACCCACGGGATTTCACCCGGTGCTGCTCCCCGGACACCAAAACCTCAGGATGGGTTGGGTTGGTAGGGACCTTAAAGCTTATCTTGTTCCACCCCCTGCCCTCTTCACTAAACCAGGTTGTTCCAACCTGGCCTTGGACACTTCCAGGGATCCAGGGGCAGCCACAGCTTCTCTGGGCAACCTGTGCCAGGGCCTCCCCACCCTCACAGGGAAGAATTCCTTCCCAATATCCCATCTAACCCTGTCCTCTGGCAGTGGGAAGCCATTCCCCCTTGGCCTGTCCCTCCAGGCTCTTGTCCCAAGTTCCTCTTCAGCTCTCCTGGAGCCCCTTTAGGCACTGGAAGGGGCTCTAAGGTCTCCCTGGAACCTTCCCTTTTCCTGGTGCTCCTGAACTGTAGATGGTCAGAACTGCCCAAAATCACCCCCAGTGTGAGCAGAACTGAGCTCAAACACAGCGATGTTGGCAATTCCTTCAGCGTGGAAGTACAAATCACCTGGGGCAGGCTTGGAAGAAACTCCTCCTTGGTTCCTTGATCTGAACATGTCACATTATTTCATCTCCTAATTCACCAAACTAGTAGAAGATTCAACTCTCTGACTACTGTGAGTTATTAATTTAAAATCAACTTCTTGTTTGACTCTTGCTGCCAACAGCAGGACAGTCCCAAAGGCAGCAGCTCCATGAATCCCCTGGTGAATCTCCTTCAGGAAGCTTTTCTGCTCTTTCCATCACAGCATATTAACACCAAGCTGTCTATAACATATACACCCATGGAGTGCATTCCCAAGGGATTTCTGCTGCTCTGGGAGCAGCTGGAGGCTGTGCACAGTGTCCATGTCCTTCTGGCATCTCTAAATCACACTTGGATGAGAAAACAAGAGCTGCTCACAGTGTTCCTCTGCCACCACCAGCCCAGGAGACTGGTGCAGGAGACTCATCCCACACCAGGAACATTCCAATCCCACACCAGGAATATCCCAATATTGCCTCTCCTGGTCATTAATCAAATTTCTGAGCTGGTTGCTAATCACCTGCTCATGAACATGTTTTGCTGCAGCTTAAGGAATGGAAAGTCCCATCAACGTTGCTCTAATATTTCAGAGTGTTGGGAAACATCACTAATTGTTCCTCCAGAGAAATCCAACCCACCTAGACATCACCTGCAGAATAAAACAATTACATCTAAAGAAGCACATTGTTGGTTTGGGGTGGCTTTTTCACTCCAGGCTGCTCTTAGAGCAGAGTTTATCTCCCTCCCTCTGTATGGCAGCCCAAATCTGGCCAGGGAGGGAAGGAAGTGAAGTGTAGTGGGAGCTGTCAGCAGCTCCCTGGGATCTGACAGGGTCCAGCAAACGCTCCCCCCACCCTGACCCCACCTGTCAATCAGCTTCGGGGGGAGCAGCCCCTTCCCACCCTCCCCCTTGGCGAGGAGCAGCAGCTCCAATTGTGAGGAGCTGTCATTTATCATTATTTTGGGAGGAAGGGGCTGGGAAGGTTCTCCTCACCCCCAAGGTGCGGGCAGAGCAGAATTTGAGATGATGGGTGGGGATTTCCCCCGGCACAGATGGGAATAAGACCCGGAGCTTTCCAGGCTGTACCAAAAATAGTGGCCCAATTTCAATCTCAATTAGAGCCTGGTAACCCCAGAGTATAATTCAGGAGGCAGCTTCTAATATTTCAGTTCAGGATGAAGAATAATATCCCACTTCCCGCTCCGCAGCCCGAGCGATTTTCATTTCATGGGGGCTAATCCTGACTCCAACATGTGTTTGGTGAGGTGCTCAGGGATGTGAGGGCGCTAAAGAAAATATGGGGAAAAAGCTGTGTAGGAATGGCTGTGTTGAGGTTTGTGAAGCATAATAATACAGCTCCCTGCAATCACAGAATCATGGAATGCTTTGGGTTGGAAGGGATCCTAAAGCTCATCCTAAAGCCATGGGCAGGGATACCTTCCACTGGGCCAGGTCTAACCTGGCCTTGGACACTTCCAGGGATCCAGGGGCAGCCACAGCTTCTCTGGACAACCTGTGCCAGGGCCTCCCCACCCTCACAGGGAAGAATTTCTTCCCAATATCTCATCTAAACCTCCCCTTTTTAAGTTCGAAGCCAAATAATGCCTTTCATTTATTTTTTTGGATGTCTCTATCACCACAAAGCTCCGACCAACAGGCCTTATGGAGAAGAAAACAAAAAATGCAAAACCCCTCCCAGATTTATTCTTTATTCTGGAAAACACTCCCTTTCCAAAGCTTCCAGTCAGTATTATCATCCTAATAATAAATTCATTTAAGAATGATTATTTTAAAAAGGCTGCCTAAAGAACATTTTGAATTTTGGAAGACGAGTCTCAATCTGATCTCATTCTGATGACAAAGGGAATTGGCTTTAGCATTTAAATTAACATTATTATTCCATAAATATCATATTTATCAGTTACATGATTCACCTGTGAATACTTTTTTAGCATTTAAAAGGACAAACTCGTACAAAGGGATTGATCCCTTGGGTGGAGAGAGGGGGATGCTAGAGGTGCAGGCCAGGCATGTGCTATTCCAACAGCAAAATACTGATTTTCTAGCCCTTTTTTAGCCTATTACTGGAGATTCCTTGGGTAGAAAAGCTCCTTCAAGGTTTCTGCCCATCCATGGCCCTTCCTGCAGCTTTGGCTCATCCATCCAAGAGAGAGGGCTCATGGAAAAGTGCCCCTTCCCTGCACCACGGGCTTTCCCCCTTTGCCATAGGAATCATTTCTTTGTTACTTAATCATCTGTAATTATCTCCTGGAGTAAATTCTGTTGGTGCATCAATTTTCAAACACAACAGTCGTTTTTATCAGTCATGTTTATTTAATTTTAGCTGATTAGCACAGAACCTAACAAGTGGCTTAGACTAACAGTGTGTCACTGCCCAAGTATTTTGTAGGTAACAAGAAGACATGGAATAGTGCACATGTTGCTTTGTCTGCATTAATCTATTTACATTGTAATTCTTCAACTGTTTTTAATGGCTGGTTCAGCTGGAAGCAATTAGTTGTCTAAATTAAAGCCACATTTCTCACTTTGTGCACTGGGAGGGGTTTCAGCCGTTGTCTTTCCCTTGCTTTTTGTTTCCCAAATCAAGACGGATCCCATTTGAAAATGCATGAAATCCTATTGAGGGGATTGAGCCGGGTGTTTGGAGCCATGTTCCCGTGTGTTTGCCTCGAAGCCAAAGGCTTGGATGGGCCACAAAACACCGTGTTTGAAGTTCAGCTCTGCTCAGGGCTGTCAGCAGGAGCCGACCCGGCAGCCGGGGCAGCTCCGAAAGGAGTGGAGGAAAGCCAGGAGAAGACAAAGCACTGGATGTTCTGGACTGCTCTGCACAGGCTGTGGCCCTTTGTTTATATATTAATTAAATTCACAAACAGGTTTGTGCTAAGCACAACATAATTCATACGTGTTGGATCTCACCTTCTTTTTTAAAGCAGTCATGGAACACTTGGAGTCAGGCTGATGTTGCTCCTGGTGCTCATCCCATCTCCACTCATCCCTCTGGCTCAGGATTTTCCAGGTCTGGCCTGAATACCACACTTTTCTCCCAGATATGCGTCAAGTCTCACAAGAGACCTTCAGCTCACTGTGGAGACTCACAAGGCACGCAGAGCTGTGGGATGTGAAGGGTTGTCCAGCCCTGGCACAGCTGCTCAGGGAAGTGGTGGAGTCCCCATTCTTGGAGGGGTTTAACAGATGTGTGGATGTGGCACTTGGGGACATGGGTGGCCTTGGTAGGACAGTTGGACCCAATGAACCTACAAGTCTTTTCAAACTAAACAATTCTATAATATTGCAATCCAGTGTCTTTCATGAGGTTTGGACCCTCTGTGCAAGGTGAGAATTCTTCCCTAAAATGTACTATTTATTACTGTTTGTTAAAAAAAAAAATAAAATGCTCTCCATGCAATGACCTGGAAATCAATGCATGAAGTCAATGACCTATGAGGGCAAGGAAAGAAAAGCCCCACTGTGCCCTCCATTGACTTCAGAACACCCTATAAAGTGGTACCCAGTGCACCAGCCTGGGAAGGGGGGGATACCCCCAGAGAAAACCAGGATTTGAGTCACTCTCTCCCATGGCAGTGCCTGCAGGGGCCACGGGACAGGTTTCTGTAGGGGCTTCTTTGAATTTGATACATTTATTTTCCTTTCAGCAATAAAAATTAATAAAAACTCACATGTGGCCTCATCCAAACTGAGTCTTCTCTTAAGTCAGTGTTCAAATAAATCACGTTTGGCCCAGATTTTCTCCTGGGGAAGTGCTGAGCTGGTGATCCAGCAGAATGGGGTGACAGGAGGGAAGGCCACCGTCCTGCTTGCTCCTCTTCCTGCCCACCTCCAAACCCAAGGGCAGCAGCCCCAGTGGAGAATTTTCTGCCTTCTTCTGTTTGTCCCAGCCTGAAAGTCCCTCAAACACTTGTGTTCTCCCCTCTCCTCCCTGTCCCATCTGTCCCTCATTACATGCTCGGGCTGAGCCCTGCGCGGGGTCGAGTTGCGCCGAGGCAAAGGTCAGAGGAACCTCCAGCCCGCACTTTGCCATCAGTTGATTATTCAGATAACAAACAACCTGAAGACTGAGAGGGCTTCACACTGGACCCTGTCACTGCAGCAAAGGAAAAGACAATATCTAAATCCTCCAGGCTCCCTGCTACCCTGAGTCTCCCAAAAATAATTAAGCAACCAGATGGTGTTTCGTGGAGCTGGTGCAGAGCTGCTGCCTGGCCATAGCCTTCTTGCTTTTCATATAGTGCCCAGCATTAATCAAGCAGTTTAGGAGCATCCTGTATCAGTTGTACAAAACAGAGCTTCAATGATTTACTGTCAGATTCTTTCAGCTCCTGTTGGGCTCCTGTTTTCCTTTCATGTGGGGAGCAGGGTCAGCGGCAGCACAGTCCTGCTTTCACTTGGGCAACATTTGCTGCTGTCATTCCAGGCCCCGCCGTGTTCATGCTCCCAGCCCTGGATGCTAATTGATTTTAGGGAGCCCATCCATCAGTTAAATTTAGGAGATCACCCACCAGGTTTGCTGCTCACTGTCAAAGGTAATTCAATTAAAACTCCACAAGTGTGACTAACCAGGAGATGGGGAATATGTTCAGCAGCTGTGTTGCTGTGCCTTCTCCATCCTATTGTGTCTGTGCCCCAGTCATACACCTTGGCTGGGTAATGTACACAGCAGTAGAAAAAAATTAAGCTCAAATGGGGCCTTCAGGATGCAAATGTCTGAATTTAAAAGCTTCAGCAAAGAGAAAACCTTGAGATGTGTTGAAAGGCAGTAGTGCTTGAATTAACTTGTTGCATCTATAGGGGCATGGGGTTTCTAAAATAACCTTCAAAAGAATCCAGTTTAGATTTTAAAATACATTGATAGTTTGGTTTCTCCTCATTCCTGCCTGTAAATTCCCAGTTTCCCCTCAGGCCTCACTCAGAGTTGATATGAAACCATCCAATGGTTTCCAGTCATGGAAAGATGCTTCTGTTAAACCCCCGAGGCTGAGGATTTTTGGACCCCTCCTGTCTGACACCCAGGATTTGCCCCTCCTGCTGCTGCCATCGGGCACTCAGATGTGGTTTGGCAGTAATTAAGCGCATCATTAACGATCCCATTGCCCACCACGGGACAAAATGGTGTGTCTGCTTAAGAGATTAAAGGAAAACATTCCCTGAAAAGAACAGGTAAACAAGACACTCATCCCTCAACCTTTCACCCTCGGAGACCAAGGTTCACATCCCACTGGAGCACAAATAAATAGGGACTGGACTCCCCTGAGTCACTGCTGGGGGTTTATAGTCATGGTGAGACTATTCCAGAACCCAATAGAGTTAGGGATGGGAGAGGATGGGTGGGATGCAGGCTTGGAAGAGGCTGGGAGCAGAGAAGCCCCCCTGCTCAGACGGTAGCTTGGATTTACTCCCAGTAAACACAGTACTGACAGTGGCTCCCTAAAATTATTCTTATAAAATTAATTAGGCACCAATAGGAGTTTCCCATTCCAGCAGCCCCTTCTGCATGAGTCAAACCCCGAACAAACACTGGGATTTCCAGCTGGTTGTAGAAAATAAATGAGCTCCAGTGACTTCACAAACCTCTGGCCTTCCTGCACATATTTACAGTATCAGTATCCTGAGAAAACATTCAGACTTCCCAAACATCCCCATAAACCTTTATGAAGAACTTGGGGATACCTGGCCTATTTATTACTCCAACCACAGGCTAAATGAAACTGTAAAACTTCCGGAAAAGCATTAAATTTGGAAGACAACCCGGAATATTCTGTATTTGCTGCTTTAAACTCGCCAGACAACTCAGGGTTGGTAAGTATTAACCTTTATATTTTTCAAATATTTGGATGAAAAAACAGTGCTATTCTTAAATGCAATAATTGCCACTAATATATTATTATGTCTGCTATCTGTACTCATAGAATTACCCTGCAGAAAATGTTGTAATTATATATTTTGCATGGAAATATGAAGATTTTAAGCAACGTTCAAATACTTACAGCGACATAACTGGGTGAGGAATAGCTTTGATATATAGCTGCTGCCAGGAATCCTCTTCTTCTTGTTGCTGCTCAATCTCTCCCTTCCTCTGGCATTAATAAATTAAGGCACCTGCTCAACAAATCAGCAGGAATCTGGAAAATCATTATCACTCCAACACGGAAGCGCTGCCCATCGGGACAGAACAAATGGGGTATGTGGCCTACATGGGACTGCAAAAAGGCTTCTATTTGTCAAATTACCAGAGGAAAAGTTGATCTTGCTGTTATGGACTTTATCCACTTCCAGGTCATATCAATTAGTCACAGCAGGCTCGTGGAGACTGGAACTAATTTACAACACTCTTAGAGGGTCCCGCTTCTCCTACGGATTTCCAGGCACATGTTGGGGCTTCCAGACAGAACCTGGAACTAAAAAAACCACAAGCAACAGAAACTGAGCTTAATAATTCCGGTATTGACCCATTTTACAGCAAGAGAAGCAAAGCCCTGCCTGTGATAAGGATAAAGTGAAACAGAGACTCCGGGATTATGTTTATCTAATCTTTGAAAAAAAAAAGTCTTAAAAAATGTAATTAAAAAACACTGAGTATCTTTAACAGAAGTTTTAAAATGTTTTCCTATCCCTGACAGCTCATTTTGACATAAAATTGATTGTAAGAAAGAATTATGAATCAGATAGCAAGGAAATTAAATTGAGCTGATTATTATCTTGTCAGATACACGTAGCAGTTGATACAGAATGTTCATTGCTTTAGACTTTCACACAAGGACTGTTTCATTCCTTAATAAATCCAGAATATCCTAAGCAATACACACAGGAAAACAGCTTTTAGTTTCGAAATATCCAATATGAAATATTTTTATGGTCTCAAATCACCCTTATCCAGAAAGGGCTGAGAGCAGCCTGTCTGTGTGAGATAGTCCAAGTCCGGCTGCTCCTCACGGCGTCAGACGACCCTGGAAAGCTTTTCCAAGAGCCAGGATCCTGCAGTGCAGTGATGTTCTATTTTGAACTGTTTAGCACAGCCAGAGATCCTTAATAAGGAGCAGCAAAGGGAAGCAAGAGCCTGCAAAAAAATCCCTCCCTGCATCTTCTGCCGAGCTCAGACGGCCCAACTGGCACAGGAATTAGTTACAGATTGTTCGTGTTGGTCCTTTCCCTCATGGAATGGTAATGAAGGGACCTGCTTCCGATACAAGCAAGGCCACTGACCCTTCCCAGGGCTTCAGTGGAAAAGTATTGTTTGGAAAAAGAAAGCAGGGAGTCTAGTGCTGCTGTGAGCTCAAAATGAGCCTGATGAGAGGTGGAGGCTGAAAAGTGCAATGAACTATAGAGAGATTATGAAATTATATAAACATATATATCATATATTATAGAGTTGTACAATAACATATCATTAAAATATATTACTATATAATAAATATATATATGTGAATATTTAATGTCTGATTATTCTATATTTCTATTATTACTATATTTTATAAAAATATTATCTAAATATATTATCCAAATATATATAATATATATTGTATATTACATACAATATATGTTATATACAATATATATTATATACAATATATATTCAGCAGCCTGAATATATATAATATATATTGTATATTATATATATTAGTTAATATATAAATTAGCTAAATATATAAATTAGCTAAATATATAAATTAGCTAAATATATATTCTCTAAATATATGTGATCTAAATACACACGATCTAAATACATATGATCTAAATACATATTAAAATACAGATACTATAAAATTATCCCATATGAAATTATAGTCAATACGTCATCAAATCAAAGCTCATCAAGCCTCCAGCAAGACAATAAATTTTACTGATGAAATATATTTCCATCAGCCCACAATGTTTCCCCCTGCACAAACCAGAATTATCACAGGACAAAAGCAGAATGAGGCAGCTCAAAAACGCATGGCCTAACTAAAAATGAAATTTAAAAGCAAGTTTAAAGCACAGTGTTACTCACTATCACACTCCTAACAGATCTGGAAGACCCAAATTAATGGCTAAAGGCAGCAAAGGGATGTTTTGAGGAGGATTTAGTGAAGGCTGACACAAATCAGCCCGTGCCAAGTGCTGCCAGGCTGGATCCTCGGCAGCCCAGCAGCTTTTTAGGCTGGGATCAAGGACCCAGCACAGGCACATCCTCCCGGGAGTGCATACTGCCGAAAACAAAGGTTCCATAGCAGACAGCGCCTTAAACCAGCCGGTTTCCCCTTAAGAATCTCAACCAGCAACTTCTGCAGGATCTACAAGAGCAAAGCCTGAGGCTCCCTCTGCTGGTTCCCAAACAACAGTGGAAGGGAAACATTAAAACTGAAAAACTTTAGGCCTGGGAAGGACAAACCCAAACCCAAACTCAAACCCACACCCAAACTCAAACCCACACCCACACCATCTCCTGCCACTTTTTCACGTGACCCCTCGTTTTGTATGCAAGGACAGAAAACCCTCTGAGATGTTTAAGCTGGAGGGATCACTCCACATAAGACTAAACATTTTAAAAAATCATTAAATTGTTAATAATTAGAGTTTATGTTGTTATACTTAATATTATTTACTCCCTGATTTTGCCAAATCTCTCTCTCAGCAGCTCCCACTTTATTTTCTTCTTGTTTTGATCCATCAATATTTAATTTTCTGGTTATATTCTCACAGGAATATGATGGCATGTGCTTGTTTATCTCTGTAAGAGACCTGTAACAGCCACACACTCAAAATAAGTTGTCTGTACAATTTTATTTACCACCTGCAGTTACATTTACAAACTGTCCCATACAAGTAAAGCAGTTTTCAAAGTGAACTTGACCAGAGCTACAAAAATTATTTTCTTCTCTATATACATCACCAGCTTCAGAGTTTATTTCTATGCATAACTGCTGATTATACTTAACAAAAAGTTGCTATTTTTTGGCTCTGAGGATCTCCACAAAGGCAACTCAATCATTTGATCCCATTGCAGTCATGAAATTAAAGTTCTTGTTCTGATTTTCCTTCCCTCTCCTTTCCTCTGAAGCTCTTCATGGCTTTGTTTTGGAATTCTAATGGAGACAAAACGTTACCACACACCAGCAGTTTTAGTAACAGAGGGAAAAAAATGCTGAGCAAAACCATCCAGCAACGTTTCAAGCAATGTTTCACTTTAGATGTTCCTGCTGGTCACACAAATATTGAAATATTAGCTGGGAATAAGTTCCATAAAAGCACATAAACAGATTTAACATGAAATGAACTTGTACAAACACAGACAATTTACAGGAGACAAAACAAGGTCGGAGTGAGGAGCCAGAGCTGCTCAGGGAAGAGAAATGTTTTGAGGAGCCCGAAAGGGAGGAAGGATGAAACTCAAATATTGCTCTAAGAGTAATTTTGTTTGAAGTATTTTCAAAAGACATGAGAAAAATATACATATTTGAATATATAACTGTTAAAACTTGGTGAATGCAGCTCTCAGACACCACTTCCCCAGGAGAGGGCAGGAGATCTGCATGTAGAAGCTGCAGAAGCTGCCAGGCCCCAAATCCTGGCACGGCTGGAATACACCAAAATTCCTGGAGTGAAGCCAACAGGGCAAAAATTCCCTGTTTCAGACACCTATTTCTTCCCCAGGTCAGCTAAACCTGCCTGGCTCTTTACATCATAGTCTCCCAGACTTAACCTTAATTAGAACTAACTTGGTTAAGTCAGTCAAGCCTTTATATTTTAATTCCTCTAAAGGAAGAACACTGGAAATCTATGGGGTCTTAGAGTTCACCAGCCTGGGATAAGATCAAAACTCCAAACCAGACTGTGCATCACCAATAAAATAATGAGTTTATTTAATATTTATCTTGCAGCAATCCCAGTCTCGGCTCTTTATTTTTAAATTCCTCCAAGGCTCACAGGAACTTGGAAAATCAACCATGTGGGAGCTCAGTTCCAGAATGGCCCAAACCCAGCCTAAGAGCAGTATGATTTTTAACTTCTTTAAAAAAATTTTAACATAATTTTAAATTAAGCATCATTAAAATAAGCCAGGCAAGGCAGCTGGAGCTGTCATATTAAACACTGAAACCCTCAGCACTTCAAGGACAGCTCCAACAAACCACAAAGCTCAAACAACCACAGAGTAACTCTGGTGAGGAGTGATTCCACAGCAGGTAGTTTCTAGCAATATTATGATATGAAGTAACTGAATGTACAAAAAAAATGAAGTAAATCCAGCAAGGCAAAGGCACACACACAGTTACCTCAGCTGGGGTAACCTGTTGCATAGATACACCATTATCTGGTTACACTGTTCAGAAGAAAATGTAGTAAATAGTCCCTTTCCTAAGATGTTGTATTAATAATTTGAAGGGATTGTAGCAAAATTATGTGGGTTTTAAACATCTTCCAATTTCTCCTGTTTACAGGAGGAACACTCAAGGTGTTTACACTTATTTTCATTTACACAAGTGAAAAGATCACATTTTAAACTAGTTGTTTTAGTTCTGGCTGCCAGTGTGAGAGAGAATTCCACAACATTTTAGGTTGTTTTGTCTATCTTACTTTCCTTATCTTATTTTCACAGTAGCCTTGATCACTTCAGTATGTAACACCCTGCTAAACCTTTGGAGTGAGTTGGGTAACACATTCCAAATAAAGTCTGAAACTGCTCTGAAATGTTTCATCATTTTTACACGTTTTCACTGAAAAATCCTGCTTGAATAAAAAAGTGAAGTGTTTTATTTTCCTCAAATATTTCCCCAACACTGGAAAACCCACATGACCCTGAACACCAGGTAATTAAAAACCAATCCCAAGCCTGATGCTTCACACCTTCCCTCACCCCTACAAAGACAAAAACATAAAAATGAGCCCAAAAAAAATCAGGAAGATAATTTGAAGTCACTGCTTATCACAACACATCACAAGTGGTCTCAGCTACAAATTTCTACAACCATTTTTTACTTTACAACTGCTGTGAGAGTTTGAAGCTCCTGAGAGCAGCCAGACCCTCCTTCTGTGCAGAAATAGAAATTGCTAAAATGAGCTCCTCCATACAACTGGAACATTACAAATCATGTTATTTTATCTGCAAAGAGCAACAGACAAAGAGTCAAAAAATATATTTAAGTCCTTCTGTGTTAAAGTGATGCCACCACAAGTCCCCAGTTATATGAAATCAGCTTTTGGTAACTTATTTTTGAATGAAACTGCTAATTTTAGCACAATTACCTCACCTTTAAAAGACTAAAAAAACTCAAAAGTCCACTTATTTGTTTCAACAAGTGCATTTTCCATGAAATCCATGCTGTCCACCCCTGTGTGTTCCAGGAGTTCGGCTCTGTCAGAAAATTATCTGAACTGAACCATCAGTTCTCCAGCTGTAAACAGTTCTCTTAATTTTAAAAAATCACCTCATAATTTAAAATATATCTCAATGACACTCTGCTTGGCTTTGAACTAGAATGTACCAACATTAGTGGCTGAATTGGAACATCAACTTGAATTTGTGAAAAAAGCTTGCAAAAAATAGATCAACTTCCAAATGTACAGGAAAGGACATCAGAGCTGATATTTTTGGGTCACTTAATGTATTTTAGAAAGAGTAGCAAGCGAGGAGTGAAGTACCCTATATCACAAATATTCAAACACTAAGCCAGACTGTTTACATCTCCAGTGTAGTGCAGGGTTAGTTCCAGAAGGGAAGTTTGGAAGCAGGAACAAAGAACTGCAGCTTTGTTGAATTAAACTTGATCCCGTAGGCGGGCGAGTCTCTGTGACAGCTCATCCTGCAGGACCATCAAACACAAAGAAACCAACCATCAGCAACATCAAAATCAATCTCTGCCACCTCATGTCCAGCTGATATAAAACTCTTTCATGTTTTAACAAGATTTGCTTAAGGATGGCTGTGAAGGAGGAGTTACAGGACACAGAACTATGAAAGAACGAGGCAAAAATACGTCTGAACTTTCTTCACTAAGGAGACAAATGTATAGTTAAAATTATTTTGATAGCAAGGCTGTTGTAACTACACACTGTTTCTTTGGGACAGCTGAAATAGAAATATCATTCAGCAACAGTGTTTTGGCAGAGTGAAGCATCAGTTCTCACAGCAGTTCTCTAGAAAACAGTGATCTCAGGGAAATCTGACATTTACCTGTTCTGCTGAGGCAACGCTTGTACCAACAGAATCTGTCTGTCCTTGAGGTAGTTCCATGTTCAGATCAAGGCTAAGAGGAAATACAGAAAAAAAGCCAAGTGAGGTATAGGTGGATAAAGGGGAAGAACAATAACTGACAAGCAGAGGAGGAAAACACTGAGGAATACTGAGACAGCATCCCAGGAATGCTGTACTCCAGCTCCTTAGACCAGCTGGTGAGTAATTCTGACTCACTACCAAGACAAGTCATACGTGTCCAGAGGTGAAAGGAAAATGGTGTTTTAACTATGCTTCCAAGAGGCAGACATAAAAAGCAAGGGTATCTGACCTTAAAGAAAACCAGGAAGGGTTGTGGGAACCAAGACTTAGTCGAGAAATGGACACTCAAGATTTTACCTACCCTGCTTCATCTGCCATTTCCTGCAGCAGCATGTCCACTTGGTTCTGAAGGAAAACAAAAGGGATTGTTGCATTTGGAGTTTCTGACAACTGTTAAATCTTCTTAGAACAGGAACTATTTGAACAAAACTGATTTTAAGATAAATGCCTTTTGCAGAGCAGTTTTGTGCTTAACCACCAGAAGGTATAAACTCAAAACTAAGGAGCAGAGGTGACATTAACTGAACTCTGCCTTGTGAAATGATGCTTCTAAAGAAATCAACTTCTCTGCAAAAAAAACCCAAACATATACCTGAGTGTTTCAAGTGCTGAATATGAGCTATTGCTTTGCACAACATGGAAAAAAAGCCCATCTCCAATAGATTTGGTTTATAGGATTTGGGCTTAGGTTTATTTTATTTATCTCCACTAAATTTCTCTCACAAATGTTCTGTTACAAAAGCTGGTCCTTGTGGAACAGCACAAGGGGACAGTTGCTGGGAATTCTTAATAAGCACTGTTTAAAGATTCGTTTTAGTGAGCACATGTGCATAAACTGGAAGTAGGTAATTACCAACCTCTCATTGCATATAACACTACTAATTTGGTAGTGACTCATGTAATTTTGCTAATATCAGTGAGTTAGAACTCACAGCATATTCTGCTTTGGCAATGCTGCAGTATTCTCTGGTGCAGAAGTTCATTAAAACTCATGAAAATGCTGCTTATTCAGTAGGAAGGTTAAATTTTTCAAGTTATAATATAAAATAAAGCCTGCAAAAATAGGCTAAAATACATCTTTGTGATCCTCTGCACTTGTAGGGACAATTTGAAACAGTCTCTTCATCACAAAGGAACAAAAAGCAAAAAGGCAGAAGTGGCTGATATGTCCCAAAGTAGGCAGAATGAAGAGAATCAGACATTTCCATCCAGTTTAGACAGGCAATTTAAGGTCACCTTGTTAAAAACATTTGACTATTCTTACTTGTGGTGTTGTTAACGTTGTAGTGTTGCTCATTGTGTCTTCCATCTGTTGTGTCTGAACATCCAGTGTTTCAAACTGATGCTCAAATTTGTCCATTAGTGCAGATATCTATAAAAAATATGAATCACATCAATAAGCTGCAGATAACAAAAGAAATACACCTCAACAAAAACAGAATCATACAACAAGGACAGGCAGCCTCCGGAGATCAGAAGCTTGTCCCCCTTCCCTCCCAACCTCACTGTGAAAACTTTTCTCTTGATGGAATTTCCCTTTTCAAAACTTGTGTTCATTCTTCTTTCTGCTGTGGACGTTCAGCTTCAAGAAAATGAAGTTTATTTACCTTTTCCAAGTTCATGCTCTTCAACGTGGCATCCATGGACTTCACCACCCCTGCCATCGACTTCGTCACCTGAAATAAGGGCAGGGAAACTATTACAAAGAAAAATTAGGAGTTTGGGAAGTAATCCTTCCCTGTGAGGGTGGGGAGGCCCTGGCACAGGTTGCCCAGAGAAGCTGTGGCTGCCCCATTCCTGGAAATGTCCAAGGCCAGGTTGGACAGGGCTTGGAGCAACCTGGGATAGCGGAAGGTGTCCCTGTCCATGGAGGGGGTGGAACTGCGTGAGCTTTAAGGTCCCTTCCAACCCAAACCATCCCGGAATTCCATGATTTCTTACCCAGCTCTCTTATCCACAGAGCTTTGGCAACACTAAATAGCAGGAAACACACTATATCCATCTGGAATGTCACTGTTTTAATAGCTCCTGCCATTTCAAACTCTATAAATTAACCACTTGAAATACACATCCTAAGGCAAAATTCACTAAAAACTGAGGTTTACATGGCATTAATTTTTGTGGACTTGAGACCCGTCAGTGTTAAGGGATACACTTGGTACACAGGTCACGTGGCACAACAAACTCTCAGTAGAGCAGTTTGCCTTAAACAAGTATCTGTGTTAAGAAAGATCTCTGGAGTCCCAAGTCCTACGCCATGACTTGATGCATTGGGAAGGGGAGAAGTATCTTGGCAAAACAATCTTCCCCCTGAGCTAAAAAAGATCTCTGGAATCACAAGCCCTATGCCATGAATTGATGTCCTGGGAAGGGGAAAAGCACCTTGGCAAAATAATCTTAAAACCATAGAATCACAGAATCAGCTGGGTTGGAAGGGACCTCCGAGATCATCAAGTCCAACCCTTGATCCAACCCCGCCCTGGTTCCCAGCCCATGGCACTGATGCCACATCCAGTCTCACCTTAAACACCTCCAGGGATGGAGAATCCACCACTTCCCTGGGCAGCCCATTCCAATGCCTGATTACCCTCTCTGTAAAGAATTTCTTCCTAATATCCAACCTAAACCTCCCCTGGCACAGCTTAAGACCGAGCCCTCTTGTCTTACTGATAGTTGTCTGGGAGAAGAGACCGACCCCCACTACAGGCCCCCCCCTCCTGTCAGGGAGTTGTAGAGAGTGAGGAGGTCTCCCCTGAGCCTCCTCTTCTCCAGGTTGAACAGCCCCAGCTCCCTCAGCCTCTCCTCATAGGACTTGTGCCCAGTCCCTTCCCCAGTCTTGCTGCTCCTCTTCTCTGGACCTGCTCCAGCCCCTCCATGTCCTTCCTGAGCTGAGGGGCCCAGAACTGGACACAGCACTCCAGGGGTGGCCTCACCAGCATTGAGTACAGGGGAAGAATCACTTCCCTGGACCTGTTGGCCACACTGTTCCTGACACAGGCCAGGATGCCACTGGCCTTCTTGGCCACCTGGGCACACTGCTGGCTCACGTTCAGCCTCCTGTCAATCCAAAGAGCAGCTGCCAGAGAAATTCCCGTACCTGCTTTACTACTGGCTACATCTAAACCAAACCTGACAGTGCCCAGGTGGTTCTGGACAGCATGTGAAGCAGCTGAGGGGTGTCCCTGCTGGGAGGGCTGTACCTTGCCCATGGTGACAGCAGTCTGCACCCGGGCAGCCACGGCGTCCACGCGGGCGCTCATGCGCAGGAAGTTGATGGCCTGGTTCTTCTGGCGGATGGCGTTCTCCGCGTGGATCCGAGCCACCTCCATGTTCCCCTTCTGGATGGCCTGGCAAGCGAGGAAAAGGGGGATTAAAAAAAAAGAGCCTTTTAGCCTTGCTTACTCCTGCAAATATAGTTTCTGAGTAGCCTGTTTCATTTCTGAAATAAAAGCATTGACTTGTCGCTAAGTTTTTTTCCATTAAAAGAGACGATAAACCTTTCCCTCCTCCTGCTGGATTCCAAAATTTGGATATGAGAAAAAGAAAACTGCTAGGTTTAAACAAAAGCCTTGGGCTAACAGAGACTGGGGAAAACCCTCCATCTAGAGTCCAGACAAGGATCCATTGATGCCAGGGGTTTGGAATGTCCTGTCCAAGCCTGGAGAAACCATGCCCTGATTTCAGCAAGCCAGTGCAGAAGACTTATTGTGTTTTATCTCTCCCTTTGTGTCCCCTGGATCCTGTGCATTCTGTAAACCTGAACACCTCTTTCCCCCATGTAATCCCCCTAAGATAAGATGGGTTTTTCGCTATGATGTAATTGTTAAGACCCCAAATTTGTTAACCTGGGTTTTTCATCCGCTGAAACCCCCTGTTTGTAATAAATTGTAATAGTTACAACCCCCTGTTCAATATGTAGACCCTAAACCCTTTATGACTTGTGAGTCCAATAAAGCATTCCAGTTTTCTGCCTCTGCTGGGATCGCTGTAGTTATTGACTCGCTACATCCTCCCCCAAACATTTTCAAGATTTGAACCCCTAATTTCTTTTCAAGGAAGATATCTAGAATGCTCATCAAACAGGAGGGTTTACAGAGCTACAGAAACATAACTTTCTATTCCTCAAACCACTTTCAGTCTCAAGATTCAGATGCAACCACACCAACTGTATCTCATGGACAAAAACAGAGTTAAATTAATTTCTTCTCTCTTCACTATCTCAATGACTCAAAAGCTATTTTGAAGTTCCTCTCCATAAGCCCTTTTAATACAAGCTGAGAAACAGGAAGCATTTTTAACTTTGAGAACAATAGTCTCTAACAAAATGCCTACAAGACAATCCTCTTGGGAAGCAAATTCCACAAGCTGTCCAGGAGGATACACGAGAATTTATCCTCATGTTTATTAATAACCACGGGAAGATTTATAGTCATTACTTTAAATCCCAGACATTGACCACTTTATTATTAGCATGCACACCAGGGAAATGATAAAACACCACAGGTTTTCCTGCTGTAGTAGGTAAAAAACAGATCTAAAAAGCTTTTTTCACACTTACCTTTTTAATTTTGGCTTTCTCAGCCTTTTCTTCTTTGTCACATTTTTTGGAGTTCCTGTTGAGCTCCTTTGCAGCAAACTTCAAATTAAACAGGTGTTCTGCAGTGCAAGTTAAGGCTCAAGAACAGGATTGATCCCTCAGTTGTAGTATTTTCTCTCCTGTTTGAAGTGCTGCCAAACCATGCATATACTGTCCTTCCCCATTAGTGATATTAAAACTTGGAAAATGTTAGTTAAGCCCTTGAAATCTGCAGGATAAGGAGACCTACCAAGCTGCTTTATAGTGCCACTTAATATCTTGATCCAAAATGTACAGCCATTAAAAAAAGTTCAGAACCCAAAGTGGCTCCATTTAACATGAGAGACCTCCTTCAGACTGATAAAATACAACCAGGCAAACATCCCCTAAGAACTGAGAGCTCTTCTCTGCCGTTTATTTTCACTCACACCCCCTGATCCTGTGACTCTCAGTGAAATGATGTGGTTTAGTGGCCCACCTGGAACCTCCCCATCCAAAAAAAAACCCCAAAGCCACTGAGGAACAGGATAAATGAACAGTTTAACAGCAAAGTAGCTCAGCTGGCCATGCCCAGGCACAGCCCAGCAGGCAGAACTGCCCTTCCCAGCCCCAGGAGGATCCCAGATTTAAATTGTTCATCCAGCTCCTTCCCAGCCCTGGGTCATGTGAACAGTCCTGGACTCTCTGGCAACTCCATCATCTGACTTTTGGGCAGAGAATATTTAAGGCAGGAAGAGAAAGTTTTTAAAAAGAAAAGTCTGAGTCCTGCTTAAGCTGAGAGTTCTAAGAAAACAGTAAGTCAGGCCTTCAACACGACTTAGAATGACTGCATTAAATGTTACTGACAGAGAATAAAGTGTGTGCTGCAGAAATAACAATTAAAAGACATTCTCTTAAAACACTCAATGAAAGCTTCCAAATAATATTAATCCTTCTCAAACAAAATGAAAGCAAAAAGTTTTGCAGCCTTCTTTGCTGCCACCTTTGCTACCCCAGGAGGAAGCTGCAGCAGGTACTAAGATACTTAACAGTTAAGTGGAAGCACAAAAGCTGAAACACTACAGGTACTTGAGGCTTCTTCAATATTTCAAGTATATAAATTATTCCACAGCTGCTTTTTGCCAGCAGACATGAGGAATGTCTTTGATATCCTACAAACAATCAGGTAACGGATGATTTTGCATTTAGGATATTTACTAAGGTAGGTACCAGTAGCACTAAAATTGCTACTTGTATTTATATTTGCTTTAAGATCCAGGTCACCATCCCTTTCAGCAGCAATAAGTGTATGCTCTGAGCCACAGATCAGGTAATTACCAAGCAGGAAAGCACTTTTACGTTGTTCACTATGGTTAGAGACCAGAACCACCAGGCAAAACATGACATCACCTATTTACACTGATACAGCACTTCAGTTTATTTTGAAACAACTTCTTCAGTTACTCACTTGGGGCATTAAAACATCTCACCTGCCACCTCCTCAGCTCTCCCATTCCTGAGCAGCACATTCCTGCTCCTCCTTTAAAGTGTCTTTCTCAATGTGCCATAACCCAAGTGAAACACAACTTCCACCAGGGTTTGTGACTCACAGTCACCTGCTCCAGCCTTCCCTCAGACAACTGGCAGCTCCAGCACTGCCCGCACATTCCACCCACACCAAGACCTCTGGAATCCACATGGAGACCTCTGTGATCTTTAAGAAGTTTCTGTCCCTGATCATTAAGATGGTTTTGTACATCAGGGAAGTTTAAACCAGCCCACACAGTGTTTTCTCTGTGTGTAAACTCTCCCCACCAGCAGGAAGCAAAGCCGGGAGTGTCCACAGTGGCTGTGTGGGGGGATAGCCCTACTGACATCACCCCAGTCTATGTGCATGTCTGGTGTCCCTGCCGCCCAATTTACACTATTTATAGTATAAACTGTGTTTTCTTCCTTCGGAACTGGGTTGTCCCTCCATCCACCACAGCCCTGGGAGCAGCAGCACCGCCTGCCCCTCCTCTGCAGAGCAGCTCAGGCCGCCTGGCCATGCCTTGGGAAGAGACACTGAACCTCCCACTCACTTCCTCGGCCCTCCAGGGTGGTCAAATCACAGGATCACAGGATGGTTGGGGATGGAAGAGACCTCTGGAGATCATCCAGTCCAAGCCCCCTGCCCAGGCAGGGTCACCTGGCACAGGTGACACAGGTGTGTCTCCAGCTGGGTTTGGAGTGTCGCCAGACAGCGAGACTCCACACCCGCCCTGGGCAGCTCTGCCACCCCGGACACAAAGAAGTTCTTCCTCATGTCGAGGTGCTTTAGTTGTGTTTTCGTTTCTGGCCATTGCTCCCCGTCCTGTCGCTGGGCAGCACTGAACAGAGCCTGGCACCATCCTCTGACACTCCTGGGAGAAATCTGTATGAATTGATGAGACCCCTCTCGGCCGGCTCTTCTCCAAAGAATTCAGAGAGCTCAGCTCCTGCCAGTGTCACACCCAGCCCTTCTCCTCCTCCTCCTCCTGCCCCTCGGACACCGCGACCACCGACCTGAGGGGCTGGAATCGCCTCCTCCTTCCCCAGGGGCTCCTCCCGGGCGGGGAGGCCTCGCTCGCCACGTCCCCACACCCCGTTCCCGTTCCCGGCCCGGCCCGCGGTCCCCCCGAGGATACTCTCCATGTTGGACATGCTGGTGGCGCCGGCCGGGCCGGCGGGGGCGGAGCGGGACCGAACCGGGCTCGGTTGCGCTGGGCCCGGGGCGGCGGCGGCTCCTCCGGCGGCTCCGGTTCCGGGCCCGTGACGCGCCGGGGCGGGACAGGACGGGGCGGGCCCGGGGCGGGGACGCGCCTGCGGCCTTGGCGGGGATCGCTCCCTTCCACCCCCTGCCGTGGACGGGGCCGCCTTCCACCAGCCCAGGCTGCTCCAAACCCCGTCCAACCTGGCCTTGGACACTTCCGGGGATCCAGGGGCAGCCACAGCTTCTCTGGGCAACCTGTGCCAAGGCCTCAACACCTTCACAGCCAAGAATTCCTTCCCTGTATCCCATCTAACCCTGCCCTCTGGCAGTGGGAAGCCATTCCCCCTTCTCCTGTCCCTCCAAGTCCCTCTCCAGCTCTCCTGGAGCCCCTTTAGGCCCTGCAAGGGGCTCTCAGGTCTCCCTGGAGCCTTCTCCAGGTGACCCCCCAGCTCTCCCAGCCTGGCTCCCGAGCAGAGGGGCTACAGCCCTTGGAGCATCTCCGGGGCCTCCTCTGGACTCGCTCCAGCAGCTCCATGTCCCTGTGCTGTTGTTCCCCGGGGCTGGAGGCAGCTCTGCCGGTGGGGTCTCACCCGAGGGGGCAGAGGGACAGAATCCCCCCCTGCCCTGCTGCCCACGCTGGGGATGAGCCCAGGGCATGGGGGGGGGGCAGGCTGGGGCATCTCCAGCCTCTCACCCACCATAATAAATATATAATGTTATTTTCTGCTGAAGCATCTCAGGCAAACCCTGCCAAGGCAGTGATGTATCTCAGCTGCTAGTTCCTCTCAGGGAAATGCCTGTAGGAATTGTGGACACGGTAATAACACAGGAGCGTGCGTAGCAAATAAATGCACGCTGCAGTTAAGTGTGGCAGAGGACACTTGAGCAAAGCCAGTAACTTAATTATTCTTGCTTGTGTCTCAGGAGCCTGAATTCGTGATGATAAGGATCTCTGCTGAATCCTGGCCGTAAAAGCTTTGAAACCCAACTGGTGACACCTCAGCCGTGACACACTACGTGTGTGCAATGGGAGAGGTCTGCAGGAAGGACCTTTGTTTCCAGGAGATAGGAAAAGATGAGATTTTCTGGACCTGATAATTCTCAGTATCACCAGTTCACGGAAGAAATGTTATTGTCTATGGTTTTAAACCAGATCTGTGGACAGCTGTAGCAGAGATTTCACATATTTAATAGAGTCTGCTCCTGCTTGAACAGCCCTCCTGCACTCAGCCTCCTAGACACTTGCACAGTAATTCTCATGAGTAATAGTTCCTTAAATGAATAAGGTTTTCTAGGGTCAGAAACAGACACTAGATCACTGAATATCCGCCTTGTTTTTTCTCTATTATTCCTGGAACTCTTTCATTAGGACATGCTTTGGAGGTGGCAGTGATATTAGATAGGAAGTATTGGAGTGATCATCTACTTTGAAAAATAATTATTTGTTTCAGTGCTGTCAAGGAGAAGTGAACCTGACCTAATTATCCACAACAGTGTTAGAGAACAGAGCAGAAAAACCTGCTCAGAAGCAGGAACATGTAATGTTTTACCTCAATTAAACCTGGAAAAGCATCAGCCAGGTTCACACTGGTGACACAGGAGGGAGAAAACTGGGCTGCAGCTGCTCAGGACATCAGCTCACAAATTCCAACTGAAATCCTTCTTTCTTTTCGACTGCTGTGGAAATATCCTGGTGATACACCTTAAAAAACTACCTGAGCTAAACCAGAAATACAGTTTATTGTTTGGGGTTTTTTTTCCCCTGACAAGCATCACTGAATTTTCATGATTTTTAAAAAAAAAAAAAAAAGAAAAAAAGAAAACACAAATTTGGAAGGAACACATTACGAAGCAATTATCTTCAGCAACCTAAATTAAATATGTTATCTGCTGTGGGTGCAGGTGTAGAGATACACCAAGATGTTGGCAAAGATTGCAATGAAACTTATGTAATTTAATAATTTAGAAATACTTTCATTACAATAACATCCCGAAAATACATTAGAGCACAGAAATTGCATGTTCTCTGCATCTTCCATTTGCAACTTGCCATTTCCTGGAGGAGGGAATGAATATTGCAGAGCAAATTATATCAAAAGAGATTTTTTTAAATGCTGCCCTTGCAGCGTGGGGGACTCTGCGGGTCACCCTCCAGTGCCACTGCCAGGAGATAATCCTGGTCCCATTCCACCTGGACAAGGGGCTTGGCATGGAAGAGGCAGAGGTTGAACCTGGCACAGGTGTGGGAGGGAACTGGCCCTGCTTGGATGCATTTTCCCACAGCAGGAACGTCGTGTCTATAATGTTCCAAACCAACATCCCTGTGTCCTTGGGGCTTTTCCAGCTCAGCCCCATCCCAGTCCCTCCTGAGCTGTGTTTTGGGGGCAGAGTGAGGCAGGACTCACAGCAACTCAGTGCTAAGACCCTCTTGCCTCACCCACGAAAAAGGGACAGGGATAAATGGCATTTGAGTCACTGTTCTTTGGCCTCTGAGTGATCAACATTTGGAAGTGAATAAATCTGTTGACTAATCCCTGAACTCTCAGTACAGACCTTCTGCCTCTAAAATGAGAGGGACTTTGCTGTATCCCGAGTTCTGAAAGCTGTTGGCTTTTTCCAGCCAATAAAATTGTAAATAGATTGCTTTACCTTCCTTCAAACAATCGTGGATGTCCAGTACTGGTTGTTTATGTCTCATTAGACTGAAATCACCTTTCACAGCCACACTGTCCTCTTGCTTTTTGTATTTCAGTTCTTGATAAATCCATTTTAGAGCCTCAGCCATTTTGTACTGTTACCAACTCTCAATTTTCTAACCTCTCCCAAAAGCAGCAATTTCAAGTCTACCTCCTGCTTCCACCCCTCACCTTCCCTCCTACACAATCTCCATCTCATCTTGGATGCAGAAAATATTTATTTTTCCTTAAATTTTATTGAGTTGTGGGTTATATGTTGCTCCCTTCACAGCACTTTGGAGAAATAAAACTGACAAACTGAGCTGCACAAGAGGATGAGCTGGGAAAGAATTGAAATGAAAATATGAAAAAATCAGAATTATTAAATAAAAGTGCTGAAAACTCAGCAGAATTCAATTTCCAGGCATGATGGAGGTGTATGTATTTGCCAGTTTAATGTGAATACTTACAGGTGGTGACGGCTTTTAGGGCAGCGAGGAGGTGATAAGGCTGAAAATACTCATTACATAAAATTCTGTCTGTGTCCATGGTGTTTCAGCTCAGTTTTTTTCTTATTCTTCCTCCATCATGCTCTTTTCTCTCTCCTTTTTCCCTTTCCTGTGTGTTTTCCCAGGTATTGACCAGCACAGGAGTTGGCACAGGTTGGTTGATTTTAATGAGCTCTTCAATGATGCCTTTCAGCCAAACCTACAGAAATTTTCTTCATATTTTGTAAGAGGGTACAAAGATACATTTTACTTTCATGATACCTTAGATCCCATATTGCACAAACCTCCCAAGCATTGGCTATAAAATGGCATTTTTGCAATGCATTCAAACCCAAATATGACTTTGCCACGGGGTGTAAAGTCCATAAACACAGCTTGATTTTTATTCTCCTGGTGATCAAATACTTTAATTTTGACATAGCAATGATTTTACTCTACTCAGTGAAATTCTTCCTGTATGAAATGGTTCCAAGCCCAAGCCAAATGGGCTCGTGTGCCTTGGCTTGTGAGCGGTGACACCGGGAGAGCATTGTGGGGAGATCAATTTTAATCACAATAATTGATCTGTTCCCTTAGTCATTCCTGGTGTCAGTCATGTGTGATACGCAGAAGACAGTAAATGTTAAATTCAGGGGGTAGAACATTGGAACAAGTAAACCCGGGTGTGATACAACACTGCTGAGAGCTCTGATGCTGGGAGAACACTTGTTATTAAAATGCAGTTTTCTTAGTGCATTCCAAGTAAAAGCAAGACAAGGATTTGACTCACATTGTCCTTAAAGTCTACATGTAGCAAAAAGAAATTAGAGTGATGAAGAGCTTGGGGGATGTGGGATCTTGGCTACATCTGTGAAGCAGAAGCCGTTGGGAGACAGGATGATGTTCATCCGTGGGATGAGCCAGGCAGCTTGGCCTCCTCCCTGGTTTTGGATGTAGGAACACTGGCACCAAAACATGCACTTGTTGCCCACTGTCTGCTTTGCTCTTCTAATTGCAGCAAGATTCATTCCAGCAGGAGGACTCTGAAACTCAGCATTACTGAGGGCTTAGAATGTTGGGGATGCACCAGAGTCCACTGCAAATGGTGGCAACTGAAGAGTCCAGTTCAAAGAGGGAACAACAGATTAGTCCTAGTTCAGTGTGGAGATGTGGCAAAATCTAGGTCTGCCCACTGTCTGTACTGGGTAAACAGGGACATTCTGGCTATAGGGACCTGTGGGTGTACAAAGCCTGTTGATCCCAGCAGTTTTTTGCACATTGTGTGATTATATCCCAAAATGAGCATTTCCATGATTCAGTGGAATCACTACGAGTATGAGGCAACAACAGGAGAAAACAAGGTCGCCAGTGATGATGATTTAATCACAGAACCATAAAATCACAGAATGGTTTGAGTTGGAAAGGACCTTAAAGTCCACCCAGTCCCACCCCTGCCATGGATAGGGACACCTTCCACTATCCCAGGTTGCTCCAAGCCCTGTCCAACCTGGCCTTGGACACTTCCAGGGATGGGGCAGCCACAGCTTCTCTGGGCAACTGGATATTGCTTCCTTCAGAACTGAAGTTCTGGTTGTTTTTTCACAGAGACAATTCTGTAATATTTTCATTTAAAAGATACTACTCAAAGTGGACAAAGCTAAGAGTTTCTGTTCCACAGAAAATTCACCAAAAATTGTTCTCATTTAGAGCGCACACCAGAAATTAAATTTTCCATGGAAAGGAGAGTCCAATAGTTAATGTTTTAGAAAGAGCTCATTTTCTGATTTTTTTTTTAATTTCTAATATTTTCTTCCCCAAAAACCTCCTCTTAGTCATATTTCATGCTCTTTAAACATCATTACCTTTAAAACCTTCTGGCTCTGCTTTGAAATGTCGCTCTCTCCTTCAAAGTTTCTGTGGAAAGAAAACTTCTTGCACTGTGGGCATTATTTATCTGAAGTAGCAGTGGGATTTCTCTGTCTCTTTGTGGAACAATGAAGGAAAGCAGGACTGTAAAGCCTCTGTCCCTGGATGAAGTGTTTAGGAATTCAGAGTGAACCTGCACGGATCTCAAAGGCAGCAGCCAGAGGGCATGAAAGAAATGGTTCAATAAAACCATTTAACTCTCCAATACCCTGTTAATGAGCTGATTCTGCACCTCTGAGCTCCAATACATCATGTCATTTCAGGAGAATTGGTGTAAATTTAAAGTTCCGTCTTTCTGAAAGTAGGAGAGTGAAAACCAAAGGGCTCCACATCACTAGGCTGATTTATTTTTAATAATAAATTTTCCCCTTCTCTATTACCGTGGATTTCCTGAATAAGCTTCATTTCCAGCTTATCTCTGCCAGTAGCAGTGACACAACCTTCTACTGAGCTGTACTGGTTGTGTTCTGGAACGGGATGGGGGTGGTCAATTTAAAATAGGGACATGGTGTTTCACTCAAATCAAAAACAGATTGAAGTAAACAGGCTGCTAGTCCTGAAAAAGATTTGAAACTTGGGTTTTTTTTAGTCCCTTAAATGCTTAATTTCTGTTCTTAAATAGATTAATATTTAGACTTTGAAAATACACTGTCAACCACCGAGCAAATGAGAAGACTGGGACAGACTTAAGGCAAAAATTAAACTTAACATGACAGAAAAGTGATTTTTCTTCTGGAAAAAGACTGGAGGAGAGAGGCAGTTAAAAGAACCTCCATGAAAATAAAAAATACAATTTTTTTTATTTTTTTTTTTAAATAATCTCTTTTCAATAGTAAATCAATACAATACCCAGGGATGGCTCTACCACTTGTTAAGGTTGTGTAGCTGTGGGTAAATTCAGCCCATGCCTTGGAGGAAGACAAGGACCTCCAAAGACTCATGGAGACTGCACGACACAAAGGCTTTTTTATGGAATAGCAATTTTTTTCAAATTAAAATGGGATTTTTATGTTCTTGCTTTATATTTTTGCATTTAATTTTGGGGCGCTTCTGGGAAATAGTCCTATGCAATACTTTCAGGGCTTTTCCCCCTTTTTTTCCCAGCTGAAATTATGTGAGGCCTAGAAGAGCCTCCCCTTCTCCTCTTCCAGCTTCTCCAGCAGTAGGACACAGCAGCTGCATCCTTAGTGCTCCATGCTGTGCATTTTAGATCTCTGTAGGAACTACCAAACTTCTCTGGGATTTAGGGCTCAGCTGGCAGTTTCCTTGTCCCACAAGGAGTCCCCCCACAGCTGGCACGGACAGCTCAGAGGTTGGGATGGTGTGACGGGGAAGCACCGGAGCCTACGTGACTGCTCCCTGCTCCAGGGATTCAGGGTTCTGCTGCCAGGGCTGCCTGTGCTCTGCTGAGTATTTAAAACACGTTTTCTCGATGACGATCAAAACAGTCTTTCCTCTCTGTAAGGTATTTGTCAGAGTGGTTTATTCTCTAAAGGGATTGCTCCTGCTCTGCATTTGTCATTCTTTTTGATTGCTGCAATATTGCACAACACGGTAAATAATACCAGGCTCCACTCCAGCTCTTTTCATACAGAGCCCATGAAACAGTTCCTTGTAGCACATGAATGCTACTCCAGAGCCTTGCTGCTTCCCTGATAAACATACCATCCGATCTGACCTAAGCCTCTTGCACTTTGCAAATGTGGAAACTCCTCCTGTTCTGTTCTGTGCCCTGGTGACTCACACTGCTGGCGTCACACACGGAGCAGAGCCGAGCTCTGAGGTCAGTGTGTGCAGCCCAGCCCAGCCCAGCCCCAGGTCTGTCCCTTCCTGATCTGTCACGGCACAGACACTCGGGCACCAGTGCCACCGTCACCCTCTGCTCTGGGGCTGGGGCACAGGATGGGCCCCCAGCTTCTGTCCCACTCCAGTGCTGCTGGTGGGGAGAAGCCATCTCAATGCTTTTCCTCCTTTCCTTACAAAGTTAGGACGTGTGTTACTTAGGCAGCAGCAGATCTTGCTCCCAGTCATCCTCTACAGTAGCAAATTCTTCCTTCCTTACCATTCACCCTCCCTAATTTCTTGGTGTGCCTTCCTACACTCCTTGCCAGCTCTTACTGCTTCTTCTTTCAGGGCTGTGTCCTGTTCTCCTCCTCTGTCCTCCCATAGAGAAAAAAGTTTAAGAGGCTGCTCATCTCCAGAGTTATGAACCCACAGTCCCATGAAGTCACTCTCAGAGCTTCAGAGAATCATAGAATCAAAGGATGGTTTGGGTTGGAAGGGACCTAAAAAACTATCCAGTTGAACCCCCTTGACATGGGCAGGGACACCTTCTACTAGACCAGGTTTCTCCAAGCCTCATCCAGCCTGGTCTTTCTTCACAAATCATTGTCCTTGAGGTATTTTTAAAGGACCTTTGGTCTCACTCCTAATCTGTGTGCCAGAGGACAGCCAAAGGTTGACATGGTGTGACAGCCTGCAGTGCTCAAGAATCTGTTTTGTTGCAGGAGAAATCTGTCAGTGGATAATGTGAATTTACAGGCAGCTGATGCTGTTAAAACAGCACCAACAACTGCAACAAATCTACAGCAAGGTGTGCACCTGGGTGTGACCCCAGCTGGGGTCAGTGGCAGCTGAAGTGCCTTGGACAGGCAGCAGAAGGTCCCCTGGGTGGGAACAGCCCCTAAGGAGGGACGCAGTGCTGCTGCGGTCCATGCACTCCCCTCCTGGAATTTGGGATGGCTGGAAAAGCCCTGCAGTGGGAGATCATGGAATCATGGAATCATTGTTGTGGAAAAGCCCTCCCAGCCCATGGAGCCCAACCTGTGCCCAGTCCCCGCCTTGTCACCCAGCCCAGAGCACTGAGTGCCATGTCCAGTCATTCCTTGGACACCTCCAGGGATGGGGACTCCACCTCCTCCCTGGGCAGCCCCTTCCAGTGCCTGACAAAAAAAATATGGAACACTTCCCCAATTTCATCACCTGGGTCTAAGGGTGTGCTGCAGAATGTTCCTGATGTAGTTGGAGCGCTGATGCAGGAAGGCATTTCAGCAGCTTCTCTGCTCATCTACAGTATTTCATTCTCATCCCTCAGGTGCTCCCGAGTGCCCTACACACACAATCAAATTACTGGGGCTTTACTAGGGGAGAAGATTGGATCAGGAGCTAAACAAACCAGATCAGGTTATAGATTTCTGTGCACTTTTATTTTCTTCCTACCACCACAGGGATATGTGTAAACAGGCACATATATAAACCCACCAACAGATCTTCTTAAAGCAGCCACATATTTCTGAAGTGTAAACATTTTTATTTGGGATCTGATACAGGAGTCAGAGGTGAAGGGCACGCACAGAACTTGTCTTTCCTTCTGACCAGACAGGCAGGAAATAGAATTTTTCTGAGCTTCCCAGCTGTCCATTGATGACAAATTACTGCTTGTTCCCATTTAGCCCAGCTTCAGCTGGCCTGAATACATTCTATTTACAAGTGCCCTGGGATT
Source organism: Chiroxiphia lanceolata (assembly GCF_009829145.1). Classification (NCBI taxonomy): domain Eukaryota; kingdom Metazoa; phylum Chordata; class Aves; order Passeriformes; family Pipridae; genus Chiroxiphia; species Chiroxiphia lanceolata. Next base: position 3,625,407 of record NC_045650.1, read on the forward strand.
AGTTCAAGTTGCTCCAGACTTCAGCGTGCTGACGTTGGAGGAGATTAACAGAAGTAATTTGCTGATTCACCATAACAATTTTCATAAAATATGACTCAGGGTTTTCTTCTTTCATGTAAGGCTGAAATTAGGTTAACATGCTTTGCTGAGCACTGTGCTGTACTATGTGTGTTCCCAGCAGCATCTGATGTTCCAGGGGTATATTTTTGGAAGTATAACCAGATTTATGAGGCCTTATCTTTTCCTCAGCTTTCCAATAAACTGACCTTCACCAATCTGTGGCTTGAATTAGAGACCTCTTCTTCACTCCATTACAAAGTCACGATACCAAGTGGATTTTCTGCAGCCTCTCACCTGTTGGACTGCTAAAGCTCTGTTTAAATTCTATGCTTAAGTGAGCTCCTCCAAACCTGGACACCTGGAGCAAAGCTTGCGGAATGTTCATGGCAGGGAACTTGGAATGAGATGATCTTCAAAAGGTCCCTTCGAACCCAAACCATGTCCCAGGATCCACCTCAAATTCCAGAGCAGGGAGACACCTCTTCCCTCAGACTGCTCATCTGGGAGCAGGGTCTTCTTGCCACCCCTTGCACGTCATTACCCCTTCGATGTGTCTCACAGTGTCTTTGCCACCTCATCATCAAACCTTCCTGTCCTCGTGCCTTTCTAGTTTCACACAGTTAAATTGAAGTGGTGACTGTAGAAAATGACATCAGCATTTAAATAGATTTCCTGAGGAAATGTTTTAATGGTAATTTTTATTGCTTGTTTTGTGCTTTTTAACTTTTTCCTCTCTGGTTAAAATCAAGAAATCATTTCATACACACCAGTACGGGAAAAGAGCTAATTCTGACTATTTGAAGGGTTTGATTTCTTTTGATTCATTTTCATTCCAAACACCGACGGCAGAAAAAACCCTGAATTTCTTTGTCTTCAAACAGTTGCTTTGGATGAATCAAAACATTCTCCACTTCTAGATTCAGGCAATACAAAAACTCAACAAGTCTCTTCACATTTAAGAGTAAAACTCCATAAATGGCAGCAGAAGCTATAAACCCCCTGACCTCAACGGAGTTCTTGGAATTTCTTGAAGAAAAGTTTGCACAGCAAGTGGTTCTCAGCACTTTTATTCAGTGACATCTGACTTTCCCACTGTGGCTACTAAAATGGATATAAATTCCTTCTGAATCCTGACCAAGGGCTCAATCCAAGGTACCTGGTGATGAGAGGAAGAGCTTACAGTGCTCTGACAGTCATGTGTGCAATCTGGCTTCACCCTGGTGGGCTGCAAAGGAAAATTCCATATATTTCTCTTTGTGTTTGTGTGTGCAAAAGTGAATGCCCATTTCACCTGGAAAATGCACTTTTACTCACCCTCATGTTGCCTCAAAACTCATGCTCAAAGTTAAGGCCATGGAGATTGTGTTTTCTGAGGTGATTTCCTCTGAGACAGAATATGAATCATTCATGACACAAAATTCTGGAGTTTGGGAAGGAAAACACAGCCCTGCGCTGGAATTTTCCAAAGGTAAAGCTGATTTTCTTCCGCCTTGCTGAACTGCAGAGCACAGAGCTGAACGCCCAGGGTATCTGAGATCTAAATACATGTGAGAATTGGGGGAGTGTAGATCAGGATCTGACCTTTACAGGTCCAAGCTCAGTAATCTTCAGCGTTTTACAACTGCCTTTATTGCTCTCACAGTTTCAGCTTGTTCTGCACATCCAAATCCCTGTGAAATTTGATAAAATCTCCAAGCAGGGCTGGATCCTGTTGTTGCCCTGGAGGATTTAGGTGCTGCTATTCCAGCAAAACATGACCTTGCATGGGGTTATCCACGGCATACTATGGACCTTGAGCTCTGCATTCATAAAACCTGACAAAGGGCACAGTTCCAAGCTCTGTGAAAAATTGGCTGTGCTTCTACAATTTTGTTCAGCAAGAAATCAGTGCTGTGCGTCACTGGTCAAAAGATGACTAAGCTCTCGTTATAAATGATAGAAATGATACAGCCAGATTATGCCTTTTGACTCCTTTTGAGTAATACCTCACTTCTTCACCAATGAATTAGAGATAAGCAAATCTTTAAACTAGGTGTTTGCTCAAGAGCTTGGCTGGCTGGAAATGTATTTATGGATATATTAAGTGCTTTCTGGAATTAGGGCCAAGGCAGGAGGAGGCAGCAACAGTCCAGTTTTGGGGAGCGTATCTTGTGCATCGGCAGAGGAGACCTGGCCTTAGAGGTTGCCTTTAAAATCCTCATTTCCAAACCAAACAAAGTGAGCTGGGTGAAATCCCAACTTTACTGAACTCAGGAGCAGAAGTCCCAGCAACCTCAGCGGCCCTGGGATGTCATCAGACAGATGTCCTTCTCCTTCTCCCACTTTTCCACTTGGAGAATATGGTGCTGCCAGCCCTGTGCTGGTGTCCCTGACCTGCCCATGGCCAGTCCCAGCAGCCTGGTGACGTCATGATGGCACAGATTTGCATCTGCCTCCCTGAAAATGCACAAAGAAGTGAAGGCATAATTCCAAGAAAATCCAGCTCTCCCTGCCTGACATTAAATTAGGTTTATCACCCATCAAACATGAGCTTTTCTCTGTATACTAAACACTTATTCCATCACCCAGCCATGCTGTGGAGCTGCAGCTTCCTAAAGAGTGGAAAAAAAAGGAAAATATGTAGCTTTTCTGAAGTAATTCACTGTTTTCCAAGTGCAGGAGGACCATTAACTAATTAATTTGCCCAATTAATCATTCAATAGCTATGTATAATGGTTGGGCAAGCCATGGGCTTCATCCTGGCACAGGCTGAGCGTGCAGCTCCCGTCCTGTCCCAGTCTCCAGCAGTTCTGTGTGTCCAATTCTCCCAGAAATTCTAGGCTCCCTCTGTCTTGGCTGTGGTGGCCCAGGATCAGGAAACTGGAAAATACACTTATCGGAACTGAGAATTCGTTTGTGTTGGAGTTTATGAGGATTTCAAAAGTCTCATCAACTCTTTTTCTTGATTTGTGACCTAGGAAGATAAATTAATATAATAATAAACACAGAAATAACAAACAAAAGAAACAATCAGCTAATGTAACAATATAAAGTAATTTAAATAGAAATACTTTTCACAGCTAGGAATATCAAGTAATAGAAACTAACTCGGTGTTTGTGACATAAAATGAAGTCGTCTCACAAGTGGGATTCTTTAATCGTGAAGTGCTTTGTAATCGCTGCAATTGCTCCATCATAAAACTGTTCCCAAGAGCAAAGAGACACTGAAGATATTTTTAAGGGCCCTAAAGAATAACAACTGGTTTGGGGATTTTTATGTTCAGCAAGGGTCATATTTCCTTGCCGTGGATTCTTTTAAGATAAAAGGTTAATATCCTTTTCTGGTGTAATACCCCAGAGCCAGCCTAGAAGTACCTGGGTGCTGGAAGGTCAAGTACAGACATGGCTATTTAAGGTTATTATATATTTCCCTATGACAAAATGCAGTTTAAAATACTTTCATAACCTTTTTTTGCTCATTGTTATGAGTCACTATAGTACTAAATCTGCACTTTTTTCAGAAGTAATCATGCCTTACCCATGTGGCATGTTTTCTCAGAACAGTAAATTATCTCTCATTTTAGGTCTATGTCTAAGCAAACTTAGAAACCCCACAGCAGCAAATGTAAAGTATTTAGTGTTATAGTGGAATGGAAATGACCAAAAATGGCACAACTGACATAACCTCACGCTGGGCAGGGTTTTATTCCATCCATCCAGTGAAGTAATTGATCAAAGATAGTCATTTTTAGATACCCAGTCTAGTTTTGTAAGGCAGATGCTTAGAACCAGAACTGAGTCTGTGACATCACATATTGCACATGAAGGAGCACAGGGAATGTTTCCAACAGGACACCACAGTAGAGGAGATCCTGGGCCCAAAGCTGAAGTGACAGAGCAGCCAAGTGTCTTTCACTGTGAGAAGGGCTGTGCTGCAGGTGAGGCAGAATTTGGGGGGGTTGAGTGACCAAACTGCAGGTGCTCATGTCACTGTTATCAGTTTAATCATCTTAATCCTCAGTCTTAATCCTTACAATCCTTAAGGCATCCCTGAAATGTAGATTTCCTTGTTTAGATTCCTTTGGCAATTACATCCTGTGCCTGTGTCTTGCCCAGAAAAGCTGTGGCTGCTCCATCTCTGGAAGTGTCCAAGGCCAGGTTGGAGGGGGCTTGGAGCAGCCTGGGATAGTAGAAGGTGTCTCTGCCCATGCAAGGGGATGGAATGAGCTGGGCTTTAAGGTCCCTTCCAACCCAAATCATTCCAGGATTCCATGAAATAGTGAGGCAAAAACAAGAGACTGTTTGTGCAGGAAGAATCTCAAAACCACACAAGTTTAATTCTGACTCTTCTTGGGATCTGAGAACTGGATCACCAGAGGATGAAACCATTTGCCACCAACTGAAAGGGACCCTCTTTGCCTGGGCTGACAGGACCTGAAGTTGCACGGGGGAAGGTTCAGGCTGGATATTAGGAGCAATATTTTTCGTGGAAAGGTTTGTTAAAGCATTGGAACAGACTGCCTAAGACAGTGGTGGAATCATAGAATATTCTGAGATGGAATGGACCCACGAGGATCATCCAGTCCCACTCCTAGCCCTACACGGGACACCCCAACAATCCCACCCAATGTGTCTGAGAGCGTTGTCCAAATGCTCCCTGAACTCAGTCCCCGTCCCTGGGGGAACTTTACAGCTGTGTGGATGTGGCAGTTGGGGACATGGGTTAGTGGTGGGCTCGGCAGTGCTGGGGGAACAGTTGGGCAGTGCTGGGGGAACAGTTGGACTCGATGAGAGCTTTTCCAACCGAAACAATTCCCTTGATTTTATACTCCTTGTTGCCCTGATTTTATGATTCTGTGATTCCATGATTTTATGATTCCTTGATCCCGCGATCCCGTGACCCCATGGTGTTATTATTCCACGACGATATGACCCCACGATTCCACGATTCTACGGTTCTGTGCCCTCCACCGGGCGTATCTGGCAGGGGCGGCGGCCGGGGGGGCTGCAGGTGAGGGGCGGCGGCCGGTGGCCGTCACCTCCCGGTGTGGAAGCGCCGGTGGCCGCCGCGGTGTGACGAACAACGGCCCCGGGGCAGGTGTGTGGCTCGGACCCTGCTCTGAGGGCCGCGCAGGGGCTGCGGGCTCGGGGGTCTCTGTGGCGGGGCCCCGTGAGGCGGCGGCGGCGGCGGGCGCGGCCCCCCCGCTCCCGTTGCCATGGCGGCCGCGTTGCGCTCCGCGGGGGCGGGCGGAGGGCGGGGCGGGGCGGCCGCTTCAGCACCAGCGCGGCCGCGGACAGCGGCGGCCCCGGCTCGGCGGCCCCGGCAGCGGCGGCCCCGGACAGCGGCGGCCCCGGCTCGGCGGGGGCAGCGCGGGCAGCACGCGGGGCTCAGCACGGTGAGTGTTCCCCCCCCGTCCCCGCCCCGTCCCCGCGGGTCCCCCCCGGGCGGGGTCGCGGTGCCCGCGGTGCCCCCGGAGCTGCGGGGCCGGGGCGGGCGGGGCCGTTGCGGGAGCGGTTGGTCTCGGTTAGAAAACTTGGCGAGCCCCGGAGCGCTCGGCTCGGGCCTTTCTCCTCTCCCCGTAAGGCGTTTTCCTCACAAACTTCGGGGGTAAACTTAACAAAAAGGGCGGTGTGGCGAACCGGCGGTGCCGCGGGGCGTGTGTGTGTGTGTCTGTGTCTCGCTGCACGTGAGTTCTGTCTCGCTAGGGTGTTCCTTTGCACGAATCCCAAAAACTCCCTGGATCTGGGCAAGCCCTGCCTCACCACATCCATAGTAGGAGTAGTAGGAGTGTGGTATTCCCTATTCGCTGGTGGAAGCTCTGTCACCCCATGTAGAAGATGACAGCTTAGATAGCTCTGTCACCCCGTGTAGAAGATGACAGCTTAGGTAGCTTAGGCCTTTTGTAGGTGTTCAGCAAGGACCATCTGTGTTTTTGAGGAGGTCACAGCCTGGAGGTGACAGCGACAGCGACAGCGACAGCGAGCTGGGATTCTCTGCCCTAAACTATTAGGAAGTGCCTGTGTGCAGTGCAACTCAGGGCTGGAATTCTGTGTCTTCCCACACAGGAATCACTCTCCTGTGCTCCCTGCCTTCTCCCGCAGGCATCTCTGAAACGTCTGTTAAGCCACTGCAAATTTTTAATGATATTTATTGTTCCCTCTCAAAGAGGAGGGCTGGCTCTGCAGGCTCACACACGTTGTGTTCCATGTGCTGCGTTAACAGGCACAGTCTGTCCGTGGCTCCCATAAAAAGCAGCAAGGTGGGTATGAATGGGGATGTGTTCAATTCTCCGCTAAAGGCCGAGCAATGAATAATAAATGAAAGTGACGGACTCTCCCACGCTTCATACTCTTGAGTTCTCCCTAAACTAGAGTCAGATGTGCCTGTCCCATTCAGAAATACAAAAACAATCCCTTGTGTCCTCTCATCCTCCGTGTGCCGTGCCTGCAGCATCCAGGAGTCAGGAATAAGGGCTTGATGTGTGAAGCAGGAGTAGTTGCCTGCATTATGCCTTCTATTCCTTATGCCTTATCCCTCTTGCATTCCCATAGCTCAGTTCAAAGAGAACACTAATAACTCCTTTAATTTGCAGTGCTGCAGACCTTTGACCCCTGGGTAGTGTTGCCTGCACACCATCCCTGCCCAGCTGTGCATCCTGGGCATAACTTTACAGTAAATTTAGTTTTATTGCCTCATTAGGCGTTAGAAATACAGCTCCTGTGTGCTCCGTAATGATTCAGCTGCCACAAAGAGAGATGTCTGCCGTTGACCCTTGTGAGCAAAGGCCTGACCCTAAATTCCTGCCCCTGGGTGTATCAGCAGCTCAGGTTCGGGAGTAGCTGCTGACACTGTGGAGTCTGGTAATTTATGAACCCACTATAAATCAGGGAGACATAAGTAGACCAAGTTCCTTGAAAGACACATTGAGACTGAGTTATTTTGGAGAGTCAATTAAGCAGCATTTAGGCTGGCAGTGGAAATTCATTCATTAATTAATGCTGCTCGAAGGAATGAAATTCTACCTGTGTTTTCAAAACACTCCTAATCCGGAGCAGTTTCGTGGCCTTCCTGGTTCTGGGCTCTGATGATCAGACTCCAGGATGGGCTTGGGCTGAGCCATCAGTGCTCAGCCATGGCGAGGAGTGCTCTGCTTTGCCTCTTTGGGGAACCCTTGGTGGGTCACCCTGAGGTTATTGACAGTGTTGAGTTCCCAGTAGCCTGATGGTCATCTGCATATGGGGGTAGACCTTGTCTTATGGATATAAGACATAGATATGTCTTGCATGTCATATATATCTTACATGTCTCTGTTTAACCCGTTGTTTTTAATGGGTGAAGGTCAATGAACAGCTACAAGATTTGGAGGCAAATTCCAAATCAAATTTCACCACCAAACTATAGGTAATGCAGAATGAGGGATGGTCCACGTGGAGTGGAAATGAGCTCAGGTTTATCTTACAGAAGTCAGAAGCTCAGCCATGAACAGACCAGGCCAGTTCTGCTCTCATTTATGCCAAAGCAATTCCTGGCACCGGCACAGGTTGCCCAGAGAAGCTGTGGCTGCCCCATGCCTGGAAGTGTCCAAGGCCAGGTGGGACAGGGCTTGGAGCAACCTGGGCTAGTGGAAGGTGTCCCTGCCCATGGCAGGGGGTAGGACTTGATGGGCTTTAAGGTCCTTTCCAACTCACACCATTCCATGATTCTGTGAATTTATGCCCTTGGGTTTCAAATATTTTTTTAAAAGAAGTATTTTGAAAGTTACAATCTGGCTTTTCCCTTTTGCCACCACGATATTCGTGCAAAAATAATTATTCAAAGCATCAGCACAGAATCTGAGATGCCATGGGGAATCAACAACATACCTGTTTCCCAAAATTAGTGTGGTCCAGAAAGGGAGAACACAGAGAGCTGCAAAATTTGAGCATAATACTGAACATGGTTTCTTCGTATTGCAGAATTGCTCACAGATAAACCATCCTTTCAGTTCTTTTCTAGCCAGGATATTTTGTGGCCCTAAAAACTGTTTCTTTCAGCACTTATTACCAAAAGGAGGGTTTTCCTCCGTGAACCACCACAAATGGGTACAGCAGATGTTGATTTATGTCAACATCAGCTGATTTTCTTCTCCATTACCCTTCCTGCTGGGTCTTTGCTTAGCGAGCAGGTCCTGTCGCCTTGACAGCCGGTGTCACGTTGGATGTTTTTGCACATTTGGGGAGAGCTTGACTCAGTCCTTCTCCCAAACTTGGTGCCGTCATGCGCATGATGGTCATTATGAATTATTGATAGTGATGGAAAAGTCACGAATACACAGCTTTTGCTGCAGGGCCCCAGCCTCTTCCTTTGGTTTAATCATTGCTTTATCTCCTCTCTGTGTTTTACTAATAATGTCAACAGAGACATTTTGTGCTGCCTTCCCCACCAAAGAGTAGCAGTGCTGGTGCTGCAGCCACAATCGTTTCTGCTGATCTTGTTTGACTAGTTATGCAGATTTTTTTAATCTGCAAACTCTAGAAAACATGTCAGTTATCAAAAAAAACTATTTTCTAGGGGAATCCTGGCTCTTACTGAGGCAGAATTAGGAGTAAACTCTTGTACAGCGGGTACTTTGAAGATAATGAATAATTCATTTATTTTTCCCCACTTTCACAGTGTAACTCATAAAATTAGGAAAACAGCTATAAAATGAAACCCCACTGCTGCATTGTGTAGTCAGAGAATAACTTTCTAATATAAGTATGGAAATTAATTCATAAAAATACGAATTCTGTATTAACATTATAAACACAAGTAGTAATATCAATAAACAGTGGAAGACATAGTAATCTTTGAGTAAACTTGGAGACACATTCCTGTGGCAGTGCCAGCCCAGCCTGCTCCAGAAGTTTTTTCCAACTCAATTTAAACTCCCCACTTGCTGTAGCAGTGGGGAAGAGCCTTTATTTGAAGGGATCTCAAAATGCTTAATAAATCAACCTGGAGTCTGTGCCCAGAGCTCATGGCTTGTGCCATAAAATGAAAATACTTCTGGAGTGGAACAGCGTAATTGTCTAATAGCAAACACTTTTCTAAGATATGCAGAGCAGAGCAGGGGTGATGCAGAGAGGCCTTCATGGAACACCAGTTCCATTTGTCTCAGTTTTCTGGCTCCTCCCATGGAAAACTTTCCAAATCCATCCTATTACTGTATGAACAATCAGAACCCACCCTCGATACTCCAATGGCTCAGCACTGATTCAGAGAGGGGGGAAAAAAGGCATTGCATTGATTGAAGGAGCTGAATGCAGCTTCCAGCAAAGCTTTTTTGGGTATGATCAGTGAAAAAAGAGGAATCCATGCAATTTGCCGTGTGTGTTGTGTTGGAACCCTCTCAAAACACACGTAAATGCGATCCTGGAGGTGTCCTCTCGTGGTTCAGTGACCGAGGCTGTCCCACAAGGCGTGTTCCTGGGGACATTAGATGGCTGTCCTTTGGTGTAGATGAGGGGAGGAAGGCTCTGGAGAGTTTCTGAGGAGAGCCTTGACTTTGTAATGCCCTTTATCCCCTGACTGAGCCCAGAATCGGGGCTGTGATGGCATGTGGCATCGCTTATCCCTCTTCCTCTGACATCTGAAGAGGAGAGATGATTATGAAGGTGGTTAATAGATGGGAAAGGAGGATTGTTCCATTCTTTACCTTGCCTGCTTTTGCTGCAGTTTAGTCATAATAATGAGAGTTTTTGATAAGTGAGCTTTGGATTGAGTCACTGGGATCTCGAGTGAGTAAACAGATGTTGGGATTAGTCTGAGGAGCTGAGCAGAGCAATCATGTGCTGCTTGGGGAAGCAGGCAGAGAGGGAGGGAGGCAAGGATCTCTTGGATCCTTGGCTCTCATTCCTGCCAGTTTGGGGGGAATCACCTTGGAATGCTCTGGGTCAGCTGATAAGGTGTTGGAGCAACCTCCGTGCTCACCGAGGTGTGGGCACTTGAGGGGTTTGAGGGTTCATATTCCTTATGGTGGTGGTTGGGAGTGGGGACACCCAAAGGCAGTGACCAGCTGGGAATGTGCTCCCAAGCAGTGCTCGTGGCAGGGAGGGAAATCCTCAGAGCCACATGTCATCTCCCAGCCCCTGCTGGATCTCAGGAGAGTCCTCTGCTCGTTAGGCACGAGGGGAAAAAAGCTTGGAAATGAGTTTGTTGTCACATGTCACAATTCACATCTCAAATTCAGGCACAGGAAAATACTATCTTTGAAACACAATTGTTGACAGAGTAATTTTTATTTTTGTTTTTCCTTCAGTTGGAAAAAGCCTGGGAACCACGAGTGTAGAATAAGGGAATGATGCGCTTTTCCCCGTGATGACGGAGCCAATAAAAGGCAGCAGTTGGGAAAAAAGTCCCAGCAGCCAAAACAGTCCATCAATCTCAGCTGCTGCTTCTATGAACATATTATATAATAATGGCTCTTCTTCTACAAAAAAAAAGCCATAAAGGTCTCTCTTTTCTCCCCCTAAATATCACCAGAGGAAGCCATTAATTCTGCTCTAGAGTTAATCTGTTCCATCATGGTGATATATCCATTAATGGATATCATCTATCCATTAAACCTTCCCCCCTTGCACAGAAAGAAATAACAATATTTCATCGTTAAAAAAGAATTTTGTATTTTGTGTTTTGTTGTAAAGTGACTGATTTGTCTGACTTTTCCAGACTCCACATGCTGAGACTTTTATCTAAGCAGCCCAGAACCTCTTTTCTTTGGCATTGAAGGCCCAACTGGGCTCTCACTCTCAGGCTGACCAAAGCTCAGACCTTGCCAGACTTAACCCTTTATTCTCAGCTGCAAATATGAGCCATCACTGCATGGATTTGGGGAGCAAGTTCAGGGAACACACATTCATCCAATTAATAGCCCATGAGGAGTTGGAAAGCAAATGAAAGCTGCAGACAGGCTCTAGCACAGCAGCCAGGTCCCCACAGGGTGAGCAGAGCAAGTGCTGTGCTTCTGGCAGCAGCAAAATGGCATTTTCAGGGATAAAAATCTGCCTGCTGTAGCATGGAGGGAAAATCCATCTTATTCTGAATAAAATTATTAACACAGTGTATGCCTCCTTGGGCTATAACTCCAGCTTTTCCTGCAGATTATGCAGATATTTACACTCAGATCTTGCTTGCAAAGTTACCTTTAGTCAGAACCATATATGCTTGCAGCATAAAAGCTGAGATTGTGGAACGCAACTCGTCAACAAGGAGTAAATTCACATGGATATCAAACCATAGATTGGACAGGGCCCTGCTTGGGATAGTCCAGAAACCTTGTGTGGGTATTGTGGACTTGCAGGATGGGGTTCTGGAATGGGAGATCTTTGAAGGAAAGCCTAAAAGAGGCTGCCTAGCTGTCAGCATGTCTTTGAAATGAGAAACAAATATAAAGAAGTACCTTTATGATAGCACAGGAATATTTAGAAATATATTTAATTCCAGCATAGCCAGTCAACAGGCCACTGGAATGTGGAAATTCCAGCAACAGGGATCCTGGGCTTACTGTAAATGAACAAAGAACCTCTGAAACAAGATCTTCCTGTCATCTGCTCTTATAGAAGCAATATAAAGCCACTACACAACTCATAGTATTTCATTTTGCAGGGTTGTTATTCATTCTATTTTTTAAATGATTCCACTACATCCCTGCTAATTTGCATGTCTATTAATAATATTGAATTCTCACTCAAAATCCCATAGAGAAAATGACAAGTCTGTTAATATCCTTGCAGAGGATTAAGCAGGACCTGAAACCCAGAGTCTTTATAAGCACTTTGGTGCCTTTCCACTGCTTTTACCTTATCATTCCCAACTTGAAAGGCTGTTGTTATTCCTGCAGGACTTCCAGGCTGTAATGCATCATTTATTATGTACAGCAGGTGACTGGTAGTTAACATTGATCTCAAAATGAATGTTATTGTTTGTTGGGTTTTATTTCCTGCAGCTTTCCCGGGGAGCTTCGTGTTTCTGTCAGTGACAAGATGACAATTCATATTTTTACCAAATGATCCAGTGACTCATCCTATTAACTCCGCTGGAATACACACTTCCAGTCCTCCTGCCACAGTAAGTCCGTGGGATTTTGCATTCTTTCTGGAAATATTACCCAGGAGTCAGTCCACGGTATGTATCTGGTGGTACAAATAACCTTTACCTAAATCAGTAACTTCTCAGCAATGGCCACGCCCCAAATAGAACAAATATTGCATATGAGACCTATTTTTTTTTAAGTTATTAAAGTATTTTAGAGCAATTGAGAAGATTGTGCTTCATCCTATGTTACTTAGAGGCCTTGGTTTGTTTGGACATGGAGGCCATGTAAGAAGGAACATTGTGTGTTGTGGGAATTGATGTAAATCATAAAATATCTGCCCTTGAAAATGTTGCCCTGTGAGGGGATCCCCATCCAGCTCAGAATGACTGTACCATGAGTCATGAGGGAAAATCTGTCATCCAAAACCCCCAAATGTGCAGGATGAGATAATATGGATTATGTATTCATAATGCTTGCCTGAATTAAACTCCTCAATTTGTCCCTCCTGAGAACTCCCAGCTCATCGAGCCCATATCCTGTAACATTCCAGGTGTTGACTCCTCGGTTCCTTTTCCCAGCATTGTGCTGCAGGGTTGGGCTCTGCACATCATTCCTAGCTGGGAGAAGGGGCGTTGGAGGCTGGTACATGCCTCTGCTGATTCTCATGGAAACACAGGATCACAGGATGGTCTGGGTTGGAAGGGACCTTAAAGACCATCTCATGCCATGGGCAGGGACTCCTTCCACTAGACCAAGTTGCTCCAACCTGGCCTTGGACACCCCCAGGGATTGGCAACCTGTGCCAGGGCCTCACCACCCTCTTCCCAATATCCAACCCTTCCCATTATCCAATCTAAATCTGTCCTTTTTGCCTTAAAGCCATTGTCCCTGTTCCATGGGTTGGGGAAAAGTTAGAGCTTATTCTTTTGGCAACATCTCTTCTTCTACTCACCTTTTCTGCCCCTGAAGGTGATATTCTGTGGCACGGCCCAAGCAAACTGCTTTTAAGTGCATTTTGCCCACCTTGCAGCCTTATCTCACCAGAGAGGAGCATCTGGCCCTGAGTTATTATTTGTTATTTCAGGGTAACTCGATGGCAACTGTACTGAAAACTGATGGCAACTCATGCGTTATCTCATGATAACAGGATAAACAAACACCACCTTCCCACATGCATTAACAGTAATGGAAGGAAAAACTGGTGAAAAACACTGTCAAATCCGTTTAAATATTTCCCCATTTAGGTTCTCCAGATGCTTTACTGCTTCTACTTGTCTCGTACGCATTTAAATTACGACTGGAACTCCTTCCCCGTTTGACATTCCTGCCTCCGGAGCTTATGCCAGCTGCAGTCCTTAAGTGAGTGAGTAAAATACTTCCAAATGCCCGGCTTAACAGAGAAATGGAGCTTTGAATTTAAGGGAAACTTTAGCAAGAGATCAATGGGAGTCGTTAGTGATGCATGTAATGTGAGTGCAGGAAAATCAGTGCAGGCATTGAGGGGACAATGGCAGAATTTCTGGGAGTGTTTCTGGAGTCATCCCCGAAAACAAGGCCACCAGGGCAAGACATTTTGCTTCATCTCTTTTTAAGCCTTTGCTCCTGGGTAACAAGAGACAGGACTAGAGGAAACAGCCTCAAACTGCACCAGGGGAGGGTCAGGTTGGACATCAGGAGGAATTTCTTCCTGGAAGGAGTGGTCAAGCATTGGAAGAGGCTGCCCAGGGAGGGGGCACCCTGTAGGTGTCCAAGGACCACCTCTGGTTGAGTTGACAAGGTGGGGATTGGTCACAGGTCGGACTTGATGATCTCTGAGGTCTTTTCCAACCTCAGTGATTCCATTACTCTGTAAAAGGTCCTCGTGCAACCAATTTCAAGTGCAAAGTAAAGAGAATTAGAGCAGTCAAGCATTCCCGATCTTTGCTGGAAAACAGGAAAACAGGGGAGCAGATCAAAGGGAAGAGGATGGAGCTACCACAGCTGCACAAAAACCCTCTCAGCTGGATTCTGCTTGAGAACTCCAGCACATGGCAAAGCCTTTGAAAACACACTGAAGCAACATTAGGGAGTATATAAAAAGAGAATCTAAACAGTTTATGGGAAAAATATGAGCTAAATTTGATGAGACTGTTCTCTAGACTGTAAGTATCTGTTTCTCTGAAAGTCGTGGGGAACATGAAAGCTGTCATTAGCGTGGCAGATTTTCTTCATTCAGATGTAAAGCCAGATCTGCTTTCATTTTTTTTAATGGAGCTGATCCATGGCGCAGTGCTAAGATGTGGTTAACAAAACCTTTCAGCGTCATTTTATCCCAAACTCGGAGTTGTTTGGGTCCACAAAGAAAACTAGAGCCTCTCACTTCAATATTAAAATAAATAATAAAAGTTAATAAAACTGTGTTTAATGGTCCCACAGTATCTAAACATTTTTCCACATTGTGACCACTTCATCAGCTCAAGGTGACCACTCAAGGACAAGCTGGAACTTGAAACAGGGAAATATTTTTCTAACCTTGTAATAAGGATAGTATATCACAAAACTTGACTGGGTCTGATCCATCTTATTCTGTGCTTCTCTGGCCAGTGTATGTAAAAGAAAACACCTTGAAAACTACTTTCCTCGTTGCTTTGTCTGGTAGAGATCTTAAATCAGACAGTTTATAGTAACATTTTAAATCCCATAAACAAAAAACTAAGAAAAATCACTAAGAGAGAGTCCCAATAAATTACAAATATTGATGAAGTGAGCTAAAAAACACCCTCTTTTGAGTTTCACTGATGTTTGTGCAGCCTCCATTTGCCCATGGACTGACTTTAAGGCAAGAAAACACTGAATGTGGAACACATGAAATGCTTTTGGGTATTCACATGGAAGAAGTTACAGAAAATGAATTCTTTGGCAGGGAACAGCAGGGAAGAGTCAGGGAAGGCTGGGATTGAGGGTGCTGCTGAGTGAGAGCTCTTGAAATCTGTGTCACATGTAGGGTGACCCTAAATGATCAATGCTGGTTCTGATAGAGGGGCAGGGAGGTGTTGCTGCCTCTAGGGATCATGGAATCTCAGGATGGGTTGGGTTGGAAGGACCTTAAAGATCATCTGCTTCCACTTCTGCTATCCCAGGTTGCTCCAAACCCCGTCCAACCCGGCCTTGGACACTTGCAGGGATGGGGCAGCCACAGCTTCTCTGGGCAACCTGTGCCAGGGCCTCCCCACCCTCACAGGGAAGAATTTCTCCCTAATCTAATCTAAATCAACCCTCCTTTAGTTTAAAACCACCCCCCTCATCCTATTGCTATCTGCCCTTGTAAATGGATCATCCTCCATTCCAACCATCACCAGTTTCCAAAGAATAAAGTGATTTTCCAGCCTCTTTTCCCACTAACCAACCCAGCATTTGCTTGTGTTTGGCTTCATCCAACTGCTGTGGTGACATGCAGTGAGTTTCCTTCCCTTCTTGTTTCACACAATACTTTAACTCATTTTAGTCTCACTATTGCTACTGATTTATTGTAACTGAGGTTACTTACATTAATAATAACTCCTGACGTTGGCCTGAGCACCTCAGTAAGTAAATTTGCCACTGCTTTGAGAAATCAGGTTCCTAATGAGTATAAAATTACCTGGAAATTGTTCTTGTTGCCAGACAAGGTTGAGGAAAAGAACAAGAGAAAACCCTTCTAGGAAAGTGCAGAGTTGCAAGCTGGAAGCAAATTAGTAAATAATAATTATTACAATCAAGTTTATTAATGTTTAGCTGCAAATTAATTACATACTTGAAAACTTAATTCCTGTTTTTCCCAGGAAGTTTTCCTCACTTGTCAAATTGAAGGTGTTGTTTCAGCACAGAATTCTTAGTATTTATCGTAAAACATTAATGTTGAAACTCTGAACTCCCAAAGCCTCCCCAGATTCTCCAGGAATCACTTTAGAGAAATGACATTTTGAGGTACGTCTCTTCAACACAAAAGAGAGATTTACTGACAATTTTTCTGTCAATTTAAAATGCCAGTATGTTGCAGTAACATCTGAAATAACTAAAACCATGTAGCAATAAAGAAGGGATTTCTAAGCTTATTTAGGGATACTTCCATCTTCTGACTTTCCAAGTGTTTGAAGAGGGTTCCTCTGCTAAAAGAGGGGATTGAATTTCAACACTCCCTTCTCTGCACCCTTTCTTTTATGTCACAACATTAACCTCAGAAAGGTCAAAGTTTTGCAATATCAGACAAATCCCATAATAAAAAACTGCTTAGGCAGCATTTCTGGCAGCTATAAGTTTTCTGGTAGATCTGCCATAATCTGAATTATAAAAGGTTGGATTTCATGATCTTGGAAGTCTTTTCCAACCTTAACAATTTAATGGTTCTATGAATGACACAGAGACAACAGGGCAGCAAAAACATTTGTACAAAAAACCTCTCCTTACATCCTTCTTGCTCCACCCTGGGTTGTCCTGTTTCCAAAATTCACTGTGGCTTTCTGTAACAGCTGTTTTCCAGGATTAACTTGTTGTTGAGGGATGTGGAAAAGGCTCTGAAGGATGGGTACAAGTTTTTCATGGTAATAGTTTTAAAGGAATAAGAGTGGAGTTATAGCAGATATTTAATGGTGAAATCATAAAATTGGCAGCACTATGGATGGCAATTTCTCTCCTTTTTGGTTCAAAAGGTCATGTTCTCTAAATTCCTGCAGTAATGTCCATATTCCAGAGTACATGTGCAAACATACATGTGTTTGCATATTATGCATGTGGAGTTATACACTACATACACAGTGCCAGGAGCTATGTGGGACTGATTCCAAGACCTTCACACCGTCAGTTAAATTCCCAACTTAAGTCCTGCTTTAGCCAACTTGTAAAACATTCATTGAACTTCAAACATCTGGTTGCTTCCGTTCTTTGTAACGAGGCCAGAAAGGTGCCTGGAACTCCATATGCTCCTGATCAGTTTGCTGGGAGATGAAATTATAGCAGAAGTATGTGAAATATAGCTCTGTCATATTCCCAAGCCATTTGTCAGTTCACAAGTTACTTGAAATTACTAAAATATTCCAGAATGTGGAATCCGAAGGCGAGGGAAGGAAAATACATGACAACGTACATATGTAATCACTGCTGATGAAGAAACAACAGTGTAGACTTTTCAGTGGTGTTATTATTACTCAGTAGAATTTTATTTCATTTGTATTCTTGAGGTTTGGCTGAAAGAATCTGTTTGAGCCATCTGCCTGCAGAGACATTGCTGGTGTTTCAGGAGTAGGTTCTCAGTGCTGGCAGATTCCCAAAGACACTTTTTCCGCCCGGTTGGTGCCTCACTGAGCTGGTTCAGATCCCACCTGGGCACCACCTGAGTGTCACATCTCATTGCTAGATGTGAGGCAATGAAGTCCAAATATCATTTTAAACAAGTCAGAGCTTTCCCCTATGTATTCTACAGGTGCTTCTTTACAGACTTCCTTGAGAAATTCTTTCTCCACAAGACTGGAAGGGGTTTTCTTGCTGGTTCTGCAAATCATAACTTGCAGCATTGGTACATTAATGTAGGAACTAATGTTAATACATTAACATAAGTTGATGGCTTAGAAGGAAATTTTTTTGCCTCAGGAACACAGTGGAAACAGCTTAACAATGATCAGGTTCCTAAACCACAACAATTGATATTAAAGGATGTGTGTGTATAGATGATCCATAGAGACCAAAGTTCATCCAAGGCCCTCACTGGATAAACAGTGAGCGTGTTCCTCACTCCTGCTTTTCACAAAAACTTCCTGCTCTTTCAGTGATTTGAAGTATTCAAGTCACTGAAGATAAAGGAAGGTTTCTAGACAGGACAGAAAGAATAAATTTGCTCATTTTAGCTCTTCACGGTGAAATTTATTTGGAGTTTCATTAGAACCACCAAGTATTTGCTGTTATTAACCTTTGAGTAGTTTTCAGTTGGGTCTGGATGGTTTGCTGCATTTGCTTTGAGTCATGGGTTATACAATAACGTGATGGCTTCTCAGCAGGATTAAAACCTGGGTGCATTAAAATTCAATTAAAAGACTGCGACAAGTGCAGTGGTTGACTCAGACTATTAACTGGGATTGTGTCACTGGAAAATGAACTGGCTTTGCAGTTACTGCCAAGGAAGGAAGAGACAAGTTTAGTACAACCAAGTGAAATGTCTGTCTCTTTGGTATTTCAGGAAGTTCTAACATTTGTCCCTAATTTTTCTTCCTCCCTGTTTAGCTCACTGACATCACAATGACTGAGGAGGACTTAGACCACAGATTCAGTTGTCTCACCTGGGATCAGATTAAAATCCTGGATCAGGTTTTAGCTGAGCCCATACCTATCCATGGGAGAGGAAACTTTCCAACCCTGGATGTAAAGCCGAAGGATATCATTCATATGGTGAAGGACCAGCTCATTGAGAAGCAGATCCACGTCAGAGACATCCGCCTGAACGGCTCCACAGCCAGTCACATCCTGGTCAAGCAGAATGGAACCAGCTACAAGGACCTAGACATCATTTTTGGGGTGGAACTTCCCAGTGAGTTGGAGTTCCAGATTGTTAAGGAAGCAGTCCTTAATTGCCTATTGGACCTCTTGCCAAAATGTGTTAATAAGCAAAAAATCACGGCTCAGACCATGAAAGATGTGTATGTGCAGAAGATGGTCAAAGTCTCCACCGACCACGACCGCTGGAGTCTCATCTCGCTGTCCAACAACAGTGGCAAGAACGTGGAGTTGAAGTTTGTCAGCTCGCTCCGGCGGCAGTTCGAGTTCAGCGTGGACTCCTTCCAGATCATCCTGGACTCCATCCTGGCAGTGTACAGAGCCTCAGACTGCCCACTGGCAGAGGACTGTCACCCCACCGTCATCGCCGAGAGCATGTACGGGGACTTCAACGAGGCCATGGACCACCTGAAGTACAAACTGATCTCCACCAGGAACCCCGAGGAGATCCGAGGAGGTGGCCTCCTGAAGTACAGCAACCTCCTGGTCCGTGACTTTAAGCCGGCAGATGAGGCTGAAATTAAATCTCTGGAACGTTACATGTGCTCCAGGTTCTTCATTGACTTTCCAGATGTTGCCGAGCAGCAAAGGAAAATCGAGTCCTATCTGCGCAACCACTTCATCGGGGAGGAGAAGAGCAAGTACGACTACCTGATGACCCTGCGTGGGGTGGTGAACAAGAGCACGGTCTGCCTCATGGGGCACGAGCGGCGGCAGACTCTGAACATGATCACAATCCTGGCTTTGAAAGTACTGGGAGAGCAGAACATCATCCCCAACGCGGCCAACGTGACGTGCTATTACCAGCCTGCTCCATATATCAGTGACAGAAACTTCAGCAACTACTACATTGCTCATGGACAGCCCCCCGTGTTCTACCAGCCCTACCCATTCCACATACAGATCCAGAGCGGGATGGTTTAGGAACACGCCGACCTCCGCAGCACCCACTTACACTCCTCCCTCTTCCCGGTTCTTAATAAAGGCCTCATTAAAGCGAGTTTTATCAGCACTTCTGAGTTAAAGACATATTTTTGTGCAAGTTGCCAAAGTTCTTTGGTTGATCAATGTCTAAATCGCCGTTCAGCACGTCGTGAAATAAGTGAAGCGTCCGTCATTCGTGAAGTGTTTATACCTTGGGCTGTATTTTTTTGCAATGAAAAGAGAAGGGTATAAATTATTCTAATTTTTTAAAATGAAATGCACTAAGTTCTGGGTTCTAAAAAAAAAAAAAAAAAATTCCGAAGCAAAATTTAAGTAGTGTAAATGAAAAATGAAGCCAATGAAATACCTCTCAGTAGAAACGCCTGATGTTAGAAGTGTTACATCATCTCTCCGTTATGTCCATGTGGTTCCAGCAACATTTATTTGCAGCACCTTTGAAAATACACATTGATGGGTCGTCTCTTGGTGGTGTGGGCTCTGCTTCACAGTCTGATCGTCCCTCAGGTGCAATCAGAGAGGTCCCTCTCCTCCCCAGAGTGCTGGTTAGTACTGGGGAGCAGGAAACACCCCCACCAAGAGCAGCCTTAGGACCTCATGTGTCCAAAACTTCCACTGATGCGAGTGACAGATTTGGCTGCTCAAGTCATGCAGCATCAGACCCCAGGATCTGCCTCCCAGATAATGAAAGTTGTAAGAGATACAACTATTCTGATTAAATTGGTCTTGAAAACCAAGGCAACAGAATGAGAGAGAAGGTGAAAATTGAGCACGTAGGGCTCGCTTTCTGTTGCTAATTTGTTATCGATCTGAGCTGCTTTAATGCGCAACAAACAGAGTCAGGAAAAAACCAAAAAGCCCAGGACTGCGTTATTTTTAGGGGAATTAAAACGAATCCTTGGCAGTGGCATTTGAAAAAAATATTTTATATTAGCAACGTCCTGTGTGTGCTTAGATTCCTGCACACACACACCAGTAGCAAGTGAGGATTTAACGATCAGGAAGCAAAACATTAGTTCCAAGTTTTTGTGTGTGTGTGTGAGTGTTTACCAAAGATAAGTTTTAAACATGTCACATAAGTGCCTCCCTGTGCCAGTTGCTCCATGAAGGTTGTGATGGTGTTGGAAATGGTGCCAGAGAGCTCCTGAGTTAGGGAAAGGGAAACACACACTCCTGGGTTGCAAGGTGTTTGTAGCAGAGAAGGTCGGAGAGGTGGGAAGTGTTTGCTCCGGGATGAGCAGGTTTGGGACAGGTGGACCTAAGGTGGTGTCACTAAAACTAAATATGGGACAAGGAATGGCATGAAAAGGAGATTTAGAATTGGTGTGGGTGTAAAATTGGAACAGCCAACTGGAAATGCAAAGCTGTAGAGTTTCTTACATCGATGCTTAACGTGTCGCTGTGTTGTTCTACGAGTCCCTTGCCAGTCCTGTACCATCCTCAATCCTCCTCCTGTGCAAAAGCAGTGGCTGCATTTCATTGATTTACAACAGTGTCAGGTCTTGGAAGTGTATTCTACTTGGGCACGAGTGCTTGATTGATTTTACACATAAATATGCTACGTAAATGTGCTATTTTAAATCAAACATTTCTAAAATTTCTATGAAGTCCTACAGCCAGTGAAATGTAGCTTCCCTTTTCCCTCTGATATTCCTGTACAGTTGAACAAAGAACTGTTCAAAGGCAACTTTGCTGACCACCATCACTACAGGCAACTGTTTTCTGTAAAATACAGTGCAAAAAATGATGTTTCTGCAACATAAGAAGGGTTTGCCAATGATGCTGATTCATTTTGTGATGCCTCTTATGAATATAGTACTGTTACTTTTGCTGATTTTTCAGGTATGTCGAATTTTGTGTCTAAAAGCACACTTGGTTCCACTTCCACGAATATCTTTCCATTGGCTAAAGTCTATTTAATAAAATCATCAATCCTAATTGCTCTGTTATCAGCTGTGATAACACCATATTTGCATGAAAGCACTTCTAGGGAATTCCCCATCAGGAGCAAAATGGAGTGAAAATGGTGGTTTCATTTTACTTCTTAATTGAACTGTTTGAATGATAAAGGGAACATTTACATGTAGTTTGGTACTTGCCAAATTAAATAACACTGTGAAAAATTCTGTCAGAGCCTTACATAGGTTGTGTCCCTGCTCATGCTTGTGCTCCAACACTGGTGTGACCTGCAGGGAGGAGGAGCCAAGAGCTGGACTGGGGAATCTGTGTGAGTCAGGCATCCAAACACCTTGAATTTCAGGAGGAATGAGGCTCCTAAACTCCCTGAATTGATTGGAAAATCTCAGTCCATCTGCACTGGCCTGTGACCTTAATGCAGTGTAGCACATCAATTCATTACTCCTCCACTCCTGGTTTCCGTGGTTGGTGGGTGGAGAAATGGGTTGATCTTCTCAAGAACCAGGAAACAGGTCAGGCAGGAAGGAGCATTTTAAACATGTCTGATCCATTACCCTGAGAAATGCTTCAGTAAGTTGGTTTTAACCAACAGGAAGAAACACTTTTGAATCAGATGTTGTGAAAACTATCAGGAATGGTGAAATCACTCTGGATTTGTGTAAACCAGCCTGTTCACTTGTACAGCAACTGTTTATTTAAATGTATATTGAATTCTGTTAGGTCTCTGTTTATACATGCAGGTAAGGAAGGGCTCAGCCAAAGTCCATGGAGTTGGTGGGAAGAATCCACCAAACTACAACGGGCTTTGTACCCCAGAAAAGAGCAAAGGACTTAGGTGAGGACCTACAGGTAAAGGTACAACAACATCAATATGCAAAAATCTCTCAGGTATCAATAAACCCTTTAAATTATTGAAAAAAGGTCTTATATTTCATACCTAGAGGTAATTCAGTTCTGAAGGTTAAGTGAGGTTTAGGATTTTGTATATGTAAGCATTTATATGTCATTCATTTATCCTTACATATATGAAATCTCGTGTTTCTACACCCACAGGGCAATTACCAAAACCTGATGGTTTTAATTATTTCCTTCCAGATGTTATATTGTCACTGGAAGCAGTATTTGACCTGGAGACTTTTTCTCCAGGTCATAGTGACTCTGTAAAGTAATTTCAAAAAGGGGATGATGAATTGACTGCTGCCTGCAAAACATTGATATCAGTATGTGAGATGAAATATTGAAATATTGGAACCTCTTCTCCAGTTGTTACTGATTTTACCACGTGCAGATATAAATCTACAAAGAATTGAGAGTTTTCTCAGTCCCAGTCTCCTGAGCTTCATGTTTGCATTATAATTATATCTTGTTGTTACAATCTGTTCAATGATTATTATACCTGGAAATTGTAATGCTGATTTTATTTAATCACATAAAACTTAAGGTTTACAGCTTAAAATAATAGAATGTTGTCAGGACCTAAGTGTTACAGTTTCAAGTGCTTTCCTAAAAAATGTCATTTGAATTTTGTGTTATGTTGTAAAAGGTCTATTTGAAGCAAATACTTTATGGTAGTTCCTTTAAAATGTATTTTGTGAGCTTTATACTCGACATGTCACAAAGGTCTTTGCAATGGGTAAAAGGAATGTAAAGTTGTCCTGAGTCGAGGTGCTCCCTCTCCTGGGGATCCGTGGGTGATTTGAGTGGTGTTAGAGGAGTTACAGCGACAGAAATCGGGAATTACACAGCTGTGGGCTCAATATGATTTGCAGAAATACCTGGAGAAAGGGCAGCAAAGAGAGTTGGGCAGGTCAGCACGATTCTTACAGCTCAGTCTCGGGTTGATACTTCTGTTAAACAATCAAATGGAAGTGTGTCCAGGACAAAGCTGTTGCAGCTGAGATATTTCACTCAATGTACCACCTGAAGCTGTTGAAAAAATGTTGTAACGCTAAAAACGTGTGTGAATCCCACCAGTTTGTAGGTGATTAGTCCACAGGGTTGACTGGTGCCTTTGGGTGTTTGGGGAGTGATCATTAAAACTACATTTTGTTTAATGGGTGGTTTATTGGAATCCCTTCCTTACTCCGGTTGGACACCAACTGGAGCAGGGAGATTTTGTCCAACAGCCCAACTGGGGAGGTGCAACTGCAAGAGAGATACAGGTTTGGTCACATTTTCTTGGGTGGATAAACCACTGACTCAGATTCATCAGGGGTCCACTGTCTGACCCACATGGAAGGTTCCCGTGGATCTCCCAATACATTGGAATGGCTCTGTCTAGTTGTCAACAGGCTTGTGTCAAATATTCACATTTGAAGTGCCTAGATATATATATATATATTTATATAATGAAAACATGACTGTCTGCTGGGTGAATAAAATTAATACTTAAATGACAAATGATTTGACTTTACATCTGCCTAAAAGTACATTTTACCTACTCTGAATGCACATTCCCATAAATCTAATCATGTATCTGTCCAGGCTGTAGGATTTGTCGTGCATGAACATGGCCAGTGCTGGTGATTTTGGAGAAAATCCAACAAACTCAGAGTTTTCAGCTCATCACAGTTACATTTATGGTTGTTTACTTGGATTTTCTGGGTTTTTTGCGGGGTTGGGTTTGGGATTTTTTGGTTGTTTGTTTTTTTTTTTTTTCACGGGCTGGGTTTGAGCTCCTGCTTATTAATTCAATCAGAGTTTTTAAAAAGGACAAGACAGTATTGTTCTTTCTCCCTGGGGGTGTCATATGCTGTTATATCTCATGGACCCTCCAGTGCCTTACAAGGAGGGGTGGGAACATGCCAGAGGTTTCAGCCCCACCTGAGAGCTTGGGAATTCCCAGTTTGGCCTCCTTGTGTTGACTGTGCAGTAACGAGTGGTTCACATACGGCAAAGGTGCTGCCATTTGGTGGGAATGGGGAGGAAAACCGGCCTCAGAAATCCAAGATGCTGGAGCAGGTCCCTCACCCTCACCAGCCTCTCTGAGCTGTGCCCCAAAGCCCTTTGTTATCCAACACTGATGAGATTATTGGGATGGGAAGGGCAATCTGCAAATCTCCTCTCTGTTGACTCAAGTTGGTGTTCAGTGTTTTCCCCCTTCGCTTCCTGGCTCCCTCAGCTCTTCCTTGAGCACCCAGTGCCATCCCAAACTCTGATTGAGGGAGGGAAGCAAGATCCCCACACTCTGGGGAGACCTTTTTCCTTTAATTTTACTCGATGTTGCTCAAAACATGTTCTTTCACCTCTTTTTTACAGTTAAATGGATAATTTTTTTATAAAAGCCTTCCCTTTATTTTAACCTGTAAACACCATTTAATAATAATTTCATTTCCTGACGTTTTCTTTTCTTTTCTACAGCCAGATTTTTAGGAGTCTGCCTCTTAATAAAAATGGTAAGTGGGGAAGTTGGAAGGCATCAGACATAGGGGGGTTCCTTTCCTTAAATATCCACCAGATGCTTTCCTGGGGAACTCAAAATCTGAGGAAATACGTGAAGCTGAGGGAGAATTTTGTTCTGGTCCCTGCCACCCCCATTTTTTCTGCTCCATCAATCTCCATCATTAAATACTATTTCATAAGCAAGTGATTTTCTTCTTACCAGCTGCTTCCATATTCAGCTCCATTTCATCCTGTACCATTGCAGAACCTGCGCCTCGGAAATCACAATTAGTTACCATGGAAAGCAATTCAATACCGCAATAAATGCACTCCAAGGCTGCTCACCCTGCTACATATTACAAAATAAAAATAAAAATAAGTCCTCCCGACAACTGGCTGCAGATCATGGGTGTCTGTGTTTGTGGGCAAGTGTGTGCTTGTGCATACATGGGTTGATGTTATTTTTAATCCAATTTTCCTTGTGTTTGGGTGTATGGGAAGAGCAAACCCCTCCACGATGCAGCCCCGCTCCTTCATGAGCCCACCCTCCAATATGAGCCCCCTTTCCCCCATCCTGTATTTCATTTTCCTATAAATATTCCCATCCTGTTGTTGATGTGAGTTTATTTCTCACTCGTTCTGTTTGCTCTCTGGAGCAGACAGGGACATGATGCTGCCCATATGCTCCTGTATTTCTGCACACACACAAGCAGTGGCATTTCAGTGTCCCCAGCAGCTTCCTGGGGCCTCTTTGCCATCCCACGTTCCCTGAGGAGGAGCAGCGGTGTCGGGAGGACGACACGTCTCTTCTGGAGACGATGTGACCCCGTGGTGCTCCCACCATTAATGCCAACAATTCCTTCCTCCAGAGTTTTATCAGCTCCTGACATTTTCCAGACAAAAGGCTGAAATTGCAGCTCGTGGCTTTGCCTAAAAGATAAAACCAGATATTGGAATATATCCTTTTTTATTGTATTGCAGTTCCCAGGTAATGACATTGTCCAAGCAAGGATCTGGATTCTCCACCTGCCTTGAATGGTTTATTTACCCCCCAGGGCAGGAGAAAGAGCTGGGAACTTCTTGTATTAAAGTACCAACAACTTGTTACGCTTCTCTAGAAGTTGATTAAACTGCAAGTTCCAGCCCAAACACTCAGTCACAGAATCATAGAATTGCTTAGGTTGGAAAAGACCTTTCAGAAGATGATTTCAATCAAGAGGCAGAAGGATGTCCATGAGATACAGCGCCACAGCTGTCGAGTTTAATAGTGTGGGACAGGCACAGCCGGTCTAATACTGAGCACTAAATCATTTGTGGCAGTGATCAGCACTTTCATTAAGTACTGCATTCAGGCAATGAATTTCTCAGCTCTTATTGTGGTAAACCAGAGTGTCACAAGTCCTGCCATCCAAGGAGTGAGCTGGGCTTTCACTGGGGCTACCCCAGAGACACCTCCCAGAGCACATTTATGTGCTTTTCTCAACTCAAATATGATTTTCCCCCATGGTTTCTAAGTCAGATCATAACAAGAAAACAGGTCATAGTACAAAAACTAAGGAAAAGCTGTGGGAGACCGTGGTGTCAGTAAAACCAGCCTGTGCTTCTGTGAATACACAAAACAAGGGCTGCACAGTACCTATGGAAAGCCAAGGATGAAGGATCGCAGCCTGGAGCTGCTCCCTGTGTCAGGGTGAGGTTTGGTGATCTTGACTTGGGTGGTTTGGGAGGCAGAATGGGAACTTTGGCCGTGTCCATCTCCTGCCCGTTGACCAGGAAGGACCCTCCATCCCGCTCCTGCCGGGGACGGCGGCTCTATGGAAACACTGCTGGACATCATTATTTATGGCACTTCAGTCACCCTGGAAACAAAGTAGATGCTACCAGACATGACTTTTAACACAGCTAATTATATCATTAGTGTCAGTGTCTCTCCACAGCTGGCATACACCTTCCCTGGGCTGGCGCTGGCGACGTTGCCACGGCAATGACCCGGCCCCGCGCCCCGGTGGGGAGGTGCAGAGATGTGCCAGGACCGTGGTGAGGTGGCTCAGCTTTCTGCTGCTCCTCCCAGGACAGGTTTGTTGCCTAATCCAAGTTTTGCATTGGCTAAAAAAGACTATTTGGAGGACAAGAGACCGCTGATGAATTCAGTCTGATTTTGGGAATGCTCTGCCCCGAAACGCTTCACGTGCCATCCCTACGTGTGGTACTTCAGCCTCTCATTTCTCAGCTGTGCTCCCATCTCAAAATCCACTGAAGCAAAAGAATTCATTAAACAAAGTAATTAAAAAAAAAAAGAGCAAAGTGAGAGCTTTCCTCCCTCTTTCCCAGGACTTCCTGATTGGCCCCAGCAATGCTGATCAGCATTTTAAGGTTTCAGAATGACTCAGAGGAGATTCTGGTGGGTGTCCAAACCGTTCATCACCTGGCACAAGCCTCTGGCTCCATGGGGAATGTGACCACATCCAAGAGCCATGTCCAACCAGGATATGCTTCAACCAGAGCCTGCCAGACTCCTGAGGTCCACAGGCCAGCAGGAAAACGCTGCTATTTTCCTCTTCAGTTGTACAGACCTGGGGCCAAATCTCTGCTGATGGGTTTTGGTGAAGTTTAACAGCATTTTAACCACACACAAAGGGCTTCAGTTTCTGAGTGAGAAGCAAACAGCTCTGTAAAGAGCCAATAAATGATGCTTGGAAGGAAAAAACCCACTAAATTATTAAATCCCTGTCCCAAGGGCTGCACACATCGGCTCTGCAGCCTTGCTGAGCTGCTTTGCCCCAGGAGCACCGTGACCGATGGGCTGGTGGGTCTTGGGCTGATCAGCAGGATCCAGCTGTTCCACAGAGGTGTTGTCACCACAGCCCAGCTGTGGTTGGCAGCATTTTGGGGGCGATACATGTGTTTTGGGAGGCTGATCCCCCCTCAGAGCGGCAGGTGGTGGTTTCTGGATGAGGGGAAATGAGACGAGGGATGGATGGGACTCTCAAGCTGAAAGCTGAAAACGGTGTGTTTGTGGATTTAGAGAAATGAGTTAGAAAATAATGAAAATCACTGAACTGCCACTGAGAACCACGTGTGCCTGCTCCCCCTCACCTGGGAGAGATGGATGGCTTCGTTAGCAGGTGATAATCGGTGCATCCAGCACGGCTGGAGGCACAGCTTTAACCAGGGAATAGGGAAACTAGAGGGGAGATGGATGTTATAGGAATATGCCCAAGGCCCCAAGAATAAATCCAAGCCCAGTGGATGTTTTTCAGCAGAAGACAAATAGTGCAATTGGGGACTTGTTTTTCAGGGGACTGAGGGTTCAGCTCCACAGTTTAAATGTAATGGGAGTATTTTACTCTTTTGGCAATGGTTACTAATTATCCCCTCTGCCCATAACCCACCACCCCACATGGACATGTCCATGAACACACCTCTGACACTCCTTTACAATCACTGAAGTCCTCGAGGTTCCTGTGGCTGCTCTTTGCTGCAGCTGTTTCTTGGTCTAAAGCAAAAAAATATTGGCAAAATGATGTGTCTTTGTAGAGGAAACAATTTCAAAATGACTCAGGACTAGAAATAAAATGAAGCAGGTGACTCTTGACTGGAAACCCTGTATTGCAAGGTTTGGGCTTGAGGGCACTAATCCCTGCTCGTGCCCCATCCCTTTCCACCCTGGCCCTGAGAAAGGGGGCAGGAGAGGAGGGTGGGCACTGTCACCCCAGTCAGCAGAGTGGGTTTGGGCTCTTCTCCCTGATTCCTGTAGGGAAGTCCTCAGGGGAAGGTAGGGTTGAAGGGTTCCAACAGAGTAGCAGAATGTCTTCACCATTCTTCACAGACTAAGGGGAGTGGGGTGGGGAATGGTTTCCCACTGCCAGAGGGCAGGGTTAGATGGGATATTGGGAAGGAATCTTTCCCTGTGAGGGTGGTGAGGCCCTGGCACAGGTTGCCCAGAGAAGCTGTGGCTGTCCCATCCCTGGAAGTGTCCAAGACCAGGTTGGACAGGGCTTGGAGCAACCTGGGACAGTGGAAGGTGTCCCTGCCATGGCAGGGGGTGGAATGAGAGGATCTTTAATGTCCCTTCCAACCCAAACCACCCTGTGATCCCATGGATGCTCAGTGCTGTGCCCGGGGTGACACTGGCACAGACTGAATCTTACCCTGAGGGAGGTGTAAATCCAAGGACACTTTGGAGGTGTAAATCCAAGCACTATCCCTGATCCCAAAATCCACTGGCAGAATCTGCCCCAGGTGTCAATCGGTTCAAACCTGACTCCAGCTGAAGAGCACCTGCTCATAAATATCCACAAATCCTCCCACATCCTGTTTACATCATCCTCCCTGTACTTTACTGGGAGAGAACATGAGTAAATGACTGACTCACAATGTCTTATTTCCCAAATTTCATGCAGTTTTTGAGTTTTCCTTGTATTTTGCATTAAGATGCTTTTATAACCTTCATTACATGCAACGAGCCCCAAATAGCTCTTGAATTCATAAATATGGAGCAATCAATGTATTTTATTTTGCAATTATTGCCATAAACAAATGAGATATTTCAGGGCTGCTCGAATGTGCTCTGTAAGTAATGCCTCTCATTGTCCTTTAATTGTAAGGATTTGGTAAATGAGCTTTAAGGGGTCTATTAGTATTCATTAGGCAGAAGCTGCCATACATTTGCTGCAAAATTAATGAAATATAACTGTTTCCTCTGATCATGACGTAGCTGAGTTGCAGCCCAGCTCAATGCAGGTTTATTACAGGTATGTTTTACTGTTTCTTCCCAAATTCTGGTTAGGAAGGTCACAAAGTGGCTATTTTCAGTCCCTGGCTGTGCAATGAACAAAGTTATGTAGGCACTTACTAATTTTCTTAGGATTTTCAGGCTGAAGTTTGCTGCCCAGCTGGGAAAATGAGACTTGAAATCCAACTGGATCTTGGTGTTGGGGATCCAAAACACTTCTGTGAGCATTACTAAGCCTTGGGATGTCCAGATGCTCCATCAACCCCAAGATGCTACCAGTGCTGGGGCAGGAAAAGAGGTGTCCAGCCCTTGCACAGGCCATGGATGGAGCTCAGTGGAGTTTTTCCCCTCATTTTATTTTGCATTATTTTACATCAAATGCATTTAAAACAGTTTGCAAATGTTATATTATTATCTTTGGGTTGGGCCGTGAAACTTAAACTAAACATTTTATCCAAAAACTAAACCAACTGCAACAAAAAGCCCAAAGGCCAGCTACACAAAGTGCAGAAGGTTTTATAAACCCACGTGTTTGCTGAGGATGTTTTTCCTAGCAAATGAATGAAAATTTGATTTAATGAGGACTTCAAGGGTCTCACATAGTGGAAAACCCTTTAGGAGGTGGAGAGGGTGAGCTGAGGCTGAAACAGGCTGTGCAAAGGGGTGAAAATGCCACCCCCAGCACACCCATCAGGCTGGTGGGTTCATGGTGGTGAAGAGGAGATTCTGGGAGAATCAGGAGCAGGAGGCAGCACACGGCAACCTGCTGGAAAAAAATACCCACTGCTTGGCAAGGTGGGAGGATATAATATAAGAAATATAAATGGAGGATGTAAAACAAAAACAACCCCAAACATGTGTGGGGAGCTCTGCTTAGAGAATAATGGGTTTGTTGTGGGGATGCCAACTTGGATCCTGCTAAGTGATTAATAACCTGGAATTGAGAAGATCTATCACCCATTTTGAGGAGCTGAATGACAAATGAGCGAGGGCAGAGCAGGAGCTGAGGCTGCGGAACGCAGCAGGTTCCTTCAGACAGATGTAAAAAATGACTGAGGGGAAGTGTAGTAAAAAAAAACCAACTCAAAACCAATCAGGAAAGATATAAAAAAAAAAAAAAAAGAAAACTATGAAAACATAATGAAGGCTGAGAAAATCAGAGTATTACAATTTTCAGCTTCCCAAAAGGCCTATTAAATCAGCAGAGGTGAGGAGCGTGGGCTCTCGCTCCTGAAAGGCAACACTTGTTTGAACACGGATCCATCAGACAGTGGGAAAAGTTCATCACCAGGGGATTACTTATGGCAAAATATAATGCCACCCCCCTTCAGCTCACAGCAGACTGTGGGATTTGGCTCTAAATCCCAAGCGAAGTGGAAGAAGCCAGGTTCATTTAGCAGGATATGTTTAATAGAGGAGGGAACAAGTCAAGCAGCCGGCAGCTCTATATAAATATTTAAATGGCAACAGAGCAGCCCCTCGAAGGTGTTGCCCAGGGGTTCAGGAGAAATAAATGAAACTGGCCTTTCCCACCTTGTCCTCTGTGAGTTGGTAAATATTTGGGGTGCTCAGTCTCAAATATTTTGGGAATACACCCACACTATGCATGAAATTCAACAGCAAATAACTTCACGCTCCCAGACTCAGGGAGAAGAAATGATTGCTGGTTTCTGGTTAAGTCAGAATAATGAAGAATTTAGTTAATTTGTTGCTTAAAGGCATCTGAAGTTGCAAATAAATTATGTAAACTGAAATGTTATTGATCTTTTGATCCGTTCCAGGGTCAGGCGAGGACCAGCAAATAGAAGTTGATGGTACGTGATGTTAATTGCATGGAAAGACAAACCTGAGCCTGCTTTTCCCGAAAGCACAGGAGGAACTCTGCTGGGTTTAATGGACTTTCAGGCATTTTGAGAATTCCATTTAGGAGCTAAGATGTAGTGTGTAGGTGAAGCATGAATGATTCAGGTGTTTTTCTCAGCTGGAGGAGGCACAAGCACCTCCTCTCTCTCTTCAAGGACAGAGCAAACTCAAGGAGCTTGCACATCTCCATTCAAGGCAAAATCACTAAAATCCCGGTGTGAGTGTTTCTGTGAGCCCACACAGGGCAGGGCAGAGGCTCAGCAGCCCCAGCCAGAAATAGAAACACTCCTCAGAGAGCCTGAACTCGCTGAGCTTCCCCAGCCTTTGCCTCACGCAAGGGAAGGGCCACAGGATCATTGCATAACTGTGCTGGAGCAGGAGCTGATGGGCTGCAGGATCCCTGGAGGGGTGGGGTAGGCAGGCACAGGAGGGGATGAATTCCATCTGGAAATTTCCAGCTGTCCAGGGGATTCGGGCTGGTGGCAGGAGTGAAGGGGAGCATGGTCTGAGCCAAAGGTGACAGGTCACAAGCTGGAAGTGCCCAAGGGGTTTCCCTAAAAAGCAGTTTTAAATGTTATAGTTTTATACACAATACAAAATAAAAGTTGTTTCATAAAATCATAGAATGGTTTGGGTTGGAAGGGACATTAAAGGTCATCCAGTTCCACCCCCTGCCATGGGCAGGGACACCTTCCACCAGCCCAGGTTGCTCCAAGCCTCGTCCAACCTGGCCTTGGACACTTCCAGGGATCCAGGGGCAGCCACAGCTTCTCTGGGCAACCTGTGCCAGGGCCTCACCACCCTCACAGGGAAGGATTTCTTCCTTCACAAGTCCTCCATTCCCCAAAATAGAGCCAAGTACAACACGCTGTGACCTGTGTGGTAACAGCACAGGGAGAGAAAAAATACCTGGAATTGTAACCCCCAGTGAATAATGCACCCTCTGGCTAGGCTGAGGCAATACATGTATTGAGCAGATAAATCCAGTTATCAAAGAAATAATATTGGGAATAATTTGTTGGGATCAGAATTTACCCCACTGGATAAGGCACACGAGGTTTGGCAACCAAACAGCTTTTAAATCCACTCCATGGTTCCATGATTCCTCTCCTTGGAGACTGGATGGGGAATTACATACTATTGATTTAGATCCTGCAGCTTGTTTCCATCAGAGGAGCTTTGCTAGTTCCAGTCAATTATCCATTTTAAGTCTCAACAAGAATTATTTGTAGGGGTGGGAAGAAAAGGGGTTTGTATCACAGTAATGATTTAAACATGATCCTGGCTGCTGCCAACAACGGTGTGTTGCCCATGGCCCTTCAAAAATGGAAATAAAATGGTGCCAAGCCTGGAAAAATAATCCTGAGAGTATCCACAGCTACAACAGGGTCTGGTTCCTCCCTTCCCAGGGCAGCCCTGCCCAGGCTGGCACAGTCAGGGGTGGATATGGGACATGAATAAAAGAACTATGCATCTATAGTAATTGGGTGATACAGAAGATGAGATTTCTCCTAAAATGAGCCTTCCCAGCTCTATGAGGTGTGTAAAAAATTCACTCTGAATGGGAAAAAAATAAAATATCATAATTGTGAGTGCTGCTCAGAGACTTCTGCAAGAGCTCTGTTGAAATGTCACAGATAAATGAACATGATAATGTAATATTGATAAATGAACACAATAATGCAACATCCCTGTGCAACCCCTGTGAGCAGATACAAAGCATTTAAATGAGAAATAACTCCTTGAGGTACAACTCTGCACAAAGTAAGTTTTTAGTGCCTTGGGACCCCACGTTGTGCCAGGTCACATTGACAGGAGGTGACTGTGGCAGAGAAATGTGTCCTCCTTGACCTGGCACGTGGTTCTAGATGCTCTGTTTTGGCATTTAGGTGTGATGGGGAAACCAAATACACAGGTGGAGATGCTGAGTGGCACCCAGGAGACATCTCCTGCTCCTGGTCTGGCCCCATATTGAGTCCATCCTTGGTTCTCCTCACAGCTTAACTCAGCTCTGCCACCTGTGCTGTGAACATCAGGGTGGTTTTTCCCACTCCCCCTTTTGCCATTGCTGCGTGTTCTGAGGAACATCAAATCATCCAAAGTTTTTATAGCTGGGTTAACACACAACATTTATAAAGAGAAAGTCCTGCACTCACCATATAAATCTGTGAAATGTGCTGAGGGAGGAATAAAACAAATACAGGAGACTTTCTTTGCAAGGGGGTAACAGAGAGCCTGGGAATTGTCTATATTGAAGGAATTTGCACTGGGAAATTATTAGAAGTCTCATGTTTTGTAGCTTCAGGTGCTCATGCTGTGGGGTGTCTTTCACCCTGGAATAGCTCAGACCTGTCACACTTCCACCAGTGTCCAGGCAGGAAAATGAAGAGACAACTCCCCATCCATTAGTGACTCCCAAGCAAGTGTCTGTAACAGCCGAAGTGCTTCCCAAATTCCGGTTGGTTCAACCAGAAATAGTTAATTTTCCAGTGTATGGAACCCATCCCTGCAGGTGGCAGCAGCATGGATTGTGACACTGGAAACAGGAGCTACCGGGGGGGATGTGATGACCCCGGGATCACCTCTGCCAGCCAGGGATAGTCTGGGGCTGGTTCATCCCTTGAGGGGTATTTGCTGTTTGCCCTTTGCTTTAACTCCCCCTAAAAACAATTTCCTTGCCCAGGTTTTGGGGGCTCTGGGAACTCAGAGCAGCATGAGGGTTTGCATCCCATGGGGGAGGATTATTTGGATTATTTCTGCTCATTTAGAGCTGGAATTAGGGTTTTTTCCCTCATCTGGAACACAGAGGTGTTTTTATCACCCCAGATGCAATGTAGTGCTGGGCAGGGGGGTTCCTTCCCCAGCCTCCTCCCTCTGGCTGTGTTACCCCTGGCAGGTAACAGAGACAAACATTAGGCATTTCCAGCTCTTTCAAGGTATCAAAGCTTTCTCCTGATTTCTTTTTTTTCCTTTTTTTTTTTTTCTTTTTTTTTTAGGAAGAAACACCAAAGGATGTTTAGTTCTGTTCAAATAAAAGAACCCCAGAGAGAAAAAAAGAAAAGAACATCTGCCTGCAGATCCAGCCAGGAGCCAACGCTGCACCCAAGATACAAACAAGCAAAGTCTAATGAAATAATTATGATTTTCTTAAAACTGAAGACAAAGAACCACCCATGTACAGCCTCTTGCTGAGAGCTTCACTCAGCTGCCCCTGCCAGCCCCGGGAAGGTGAGAGCCAGCCCAGCCTCTCCTTTTATTTACTCAGAACACCTGGGAGCAATTTCTTGCAGAACATAATCAGCTTTTAATTAACAGGCAGGTCATTTGTCACCTGAACCTGTTGAGCAGCACACGGGTGCCCATCTACAGTGTGGGGCGTTCTGTCCTCGCTGCTTGAGGGACCTTTGCTCCCAGGAGCTGAGGTTATGTTCGAGGCAGTGCTTACCACTAAAAAAAAAAAGGCTTTAATTCAGACAGCGTTTGTGTGGCATTGAAAAGGTTGTGGTGGTTCTTTATCTGCTGGTAACGAGCTGTACCGAGAGACTGCTGGTGGTGCAGGTTATGAGTGGTGAAATAGGGGTGGTGCTGCTCCAGGTCGAGGGTTGCCCAGGAGAAGATGGGTGTCTGTGGCACGGAGAGGAAATGTTTGGAGAGCTCTGCAGCCCCACCACCCCCTGCTCAGCCGGTTTGTCGGCTTATTCCGGGTGTGCCCACACGGTTTGAGCTCTGCATGGAGCAGTAATTAAAGGAACTTCAGCACAGCCTCAGCCAAGGGGAGGAGTGGGGGATGCTCATTCAGCTCTTTCTCATAGTTCCCTGGTGTGTCACAGGCGTGCAAGAGGCTCTGCCGGGCTCCTTTCCTGCCCTGCTGCACGGAGGGATTAGAGGGAAAACCACAGTGTGGAGAGGAGCTCGGGGGAAGGGGCTGCTTTAAGGAAAGCTGTTTGTTAATCAGGGTGGAAATGTGCTGAGGAGAGGGGACCTGGACACCACCAGCTGTGTGTTCCCAGGAGCCTGCCTGGAAAATACCCTCATAATTTGGGTTACAAATCCTGCGAGTGAAGGTACCGTCTGATTCACACAAACACTTGAAAGCTTTTCTCTTGAGTGTCCGGGGCGGGGGGGGGGGGGGGGGGGGGGGGGAAGAGAAAAAGCTGAGTAAGTATTTGATAGGATGGTTAGGAAGGGTAAATTTTATTAGGGAAGGGTTTTATTGCCTTCCTATGGGGTGGCTCTCTGACAAACTGCTCTTTCCCAGACCTCCCGAGGCTCCTGCCCCAGGTGTGGGATCCCTCACGGGTCCAGACAGTGCAGGAGAAAAGAAAACACTAAAGTTACAGGAATGCCGTGGAGAACTTTCTTTGTTGATAGCTCCGGGCAGCAAAATGCTTGCTGACATGTATTGATTCATCAAAAAGTCTATGATATGTAATAATGCCACTTTGTCATTTTATATCCAATTATTTCTGCTCCACATCCTTGGGATTTCCCAGCTGAGCCTTATGAAGTGAGCAGAGAGCAGCTTCACTCTTTTTCTGGCTTAAAAAGTAGAGATGAAGCTGATGCTGGAATAGCTGCTGAAATTCTTCAGTTTAGGCTGGGCAAGAAGTCACCTCCTGTGGCCAAAATGCCCTTTGCTCACACCTGGGGCTCCCCTAAATGTGTTCTCCCCTAAATCTGCTCCCTGATTTTCCTGGTCTTTGCTCCTTTCTCCTTACAGGAAGCTGAGGTGGAATGTACCCTAGATTCCTCTCTGCAGCTCAGCACTGCATGACAACACACACCAGCCCCTAAAAACAGCCTCGTGTGAGGGCTGAGGGCTCAGCCCCCTCAAGAAGGTCAGGAGGAGCCTGATTTGCTGCACAGATCATCATCACACCCCTGAAATCCAGCTGCTCTGACCTGGAATAGCTTCAGTGACTCCAAAGTCTGAACTCCACACAAATAACCCATGTAATAAGTTCTAAATGTGAGTCAGTATTGATGCTCAAAACCATTGCAGGGAGACCTTTTGCTTGTGACCATTGTTCCAGTTAAAGTCTTCTGCTCCTAAAATCTGAAACCTGAGTTAGATTAAAAAAGTAAACAGTGGAGAAGACTCCTCACAGCACCCCGTGAGTTGTTCCTCCTGCAGCCGGGCAGATGTGCTCTGCAGATGGTTTTAAGATGAAGGAGGGTAGATGTAGGTTAGATATTAGGAGGAAACTCTTCCCTGTGAGGGTGGTGAGGCCCTGGCACAGGTTGCCCAGAGAAGCTGTGGCTGCCCCTGGATCCCTGGAAGTGTCCAAGGCCAGGGTGGACGGGGCTTGGAGCAACCTGGGCTAGTGGAAGGTGTCCCTGCCCATGGAACTGGATGGTCACACAAACCATCCTGTGATTCTCTGAAATAATAAGAGAAGGTCTGAGGTGAAGAACATCTGGAGCCATCAGGGGAAATAGAGTGACCCATCCAACACTCCCTTGGTACTCCCCTTCAAGGAAAAGCCATTTCAAATCCTGTCAGCTGGGAATCCCAAACGCTGATCCTTGCACATGACAGGTCACCTGCCCCTCTGCACTTCCCTGTCATCCCACCTTTGGCCATATCCCATCCAAAGATAAAAATTCTGCCATGCAAATGAGGTGAACTTTCCCATTAGCTCATCTATTTATTTTCCCTTAATTATTCCAATTATCATTTCCACTGCACGATGACTCCTCTGCTTCGGGCACATCATTCCCATGCAGAGCACGGGCTCTGGAGGAGCTGTTAACATTCATTAGCTCTTCAGGTCCTAAGGCAGAGCCAACCTTTCCTGGGCTCATTGTCATTCCCAGTGTGACAGCGGTGGCACCAGGGACGTGCCAGGAGCCGGGATCTGTGCGAATTCCTGCGGAGGGTTGGCTGGGGCTCAGGGCTGACATCACAGCCTGCGTCACCGAGGTCCTTCACAGCTGTCCCTGGAGACAGGAGAAGGCTGGGGTGATAATTATTTAGATTCCTCTTGATCCCCAGAGGTTTCTGAAGGATTTTTCCTTCGCTGTCCTGTGCAATCATGTTGTCATGGTGACCAGAGCAGGATGCTGGACACCAGTCTGGCTCCCCTCCTCAGAGAATGGGCTGGCTGGTGATGGAGCTGATGGTTTCCAGTGGAGTTTTGTCACACCTGAGAAGAGAGAAATGTTAAAAAAATTACGGACATGTTTTCTGAAAGAGACTTGGAAAATTTTGCTTAACCAGAGTGATCAGGACTTCAGATTTTCATTATTTACTTGGAATCCTGGAATGGTTTGGGTTGGAAGGGACCTTAAAATTGTCTAGTTCCAAGCCCCCATCATGGGTAGGGACACCTTCCACTTTGTAGATTAAACACAAAGGTTGGAAGCCTAATCATGAAACTGGACTAAAAGTTTCCCATGGTTGGAGCAGTTCTGGAGCTGGCACTGACCAAACCTGCACAGACTGACCTCCCTACACAGCTGATCATCACTCCTGTGACAAGCTGTCTCAGCAGGGTTGAGGCTTTACAACGTGCTCCATCCACTGAGGGTGCTCGGGGAAGGTACCACACTCCCTCCACCCAGCTCTACCACACAGATCCACTGTCATTTCAATGTGAAAAGGCAATTTACCTTCCAAAAAACAGCAGAACTTTCTGTTGCAATGTCAAGTCTCTGACAGAGCCACGTGTCCTGCAGGTCTGCACAGAGGAGATGTGTTCTCAGTCGCAAGCAGGTCACCCTTTGTGACCCCTTTTCCTCAGAGCAGCTCAGCTGACGTGTTTTGCTGAACACGGTGTCTCAAACCACCTGTTTGTGGAGCCCAGTACTGCTCTCATTAAATACAAAGAAACTGAAAGAACATAAATTTTGCATTATCTATTTACTCACATCTCCTGGGCCAACTGTTTATTTTGGTGGACTTCCAATGTCCTGGGCAGGCAGGTCATTCGAGCCACTAATGATATTTCTATCTCCTCTGCTCAGCCTATAATGATTATCTTTTTCTCCTTTTTTATCTCTTCTTCTCTTCAGTAATAAAGTTCTTATTCTTCAGTTGTGCCTGAGGGTGTCTGACCTACAAGGGAGATGCCCAAGGGGATGAGTGGCCACCAAAACAGGATGCATCTCCAGGAGAATTTTTATGGGATGTTGCCAAGTCAACAACAAACCTGCTTTTTCTTGCTGGTCAGATGGAAACTTCCAGGCATGGGGAGATGTCATATGGTGGAATGGGAAAGCACAAATGGTGTTGCACAGGGAAATCCTCTGTGGGCATCAGTCACTCCTGGGCTGTGTGAAGTGAGAGGAGATGGACCATGTTTCCAAAGTCTCACCCTTACTGCCAGGCTGACATTGTCCACATGGCCAAGTTTATGGGGTGGTAATCATTGAAAACACCTTTGTATTTTCACATTTTGCTGTATTTAGCTGTGGAGTGTGGAATGCCTGGAGAACATGCCTGGCATGTTTTTTCTCCCTTTAACTGTGCCACCCTCACATCAGGCACCACCATCAACCTCCTGCATTCCACAGGTCTTCAATAAACACCTTTTGCTCTCATCCAAAAACCTCTCCAGCTCTGGGATCTGTGCTGGTGCAGGAGTACCCTTGGAAGAGCCATCACTTCAGCTCCACTCCTGGTTTACTCCTGGGAACTTGCCTTGTTTCTGGGCTGCTTTGGATTCTCCTGTGCCTTCTGGGAAATGCTGAAAGCACCTGCTGAAGTGATGATCAGCCCAGGGTCACCTTCCTTTTCTGGATCCTGGACTACCACAGGCTGTCAACTTCAGCAGTGGCAGAGAGCTGAGGGCTTGTGCTTTGTCACCCTCCAACCCCTGGTGCTCCATAAACACCCAGGGCTGGACCTTAAGACATCCCAATCGATATCTCCTTGGATCTGTATTGCACAGAAAACAGACAGAATATCCCAAAGCTTTAAAGGGTGTTTATCTAAGGGAAATTAGTGAAGGCCAAGTAGCTACTTTCGTGTTTTTCTACTACTAGACAGATGTTAATCCTTAATGAATTATGTTTGCCTGAATCCAGGAGCACCATTTATCCCATCTGACCTTTGCTGCCTTGAGTTATTAAGTGTTATAAATAGCTACTCTTAATATGCAGTCAGTGCACAAGTGCCTTTCATAATGATTCAGGAACAATCACAAACTAATTCCCCACAAATAATTCCTAAGATATCTGAATAAAAAGGAGACTGCATTTGCATATCTCCCCAGAAGGAAGTAATCTCCCTGCAAAGTATTCTGGTTTGCAAACTGCATTAGTCAATGGCTTTAGCACAGTCACTGTCACAGGAAATTATGCTAATCCATGTGGGAGATTTCATTTTCCTTAAAAAAAAAATGGAAGTGCAGTAACACAGAACAGCCCAAATGACTGCAGAGGGATACACTGCCCCGAGAAATTGATTGCAGGATCTACTCAAATAAATCATGCTTTGTTAGGGAAAAATATTAGGCAAGTTTAAATCAGATAGAGCTATAGCTTAGTCTTCAATAAACAAATAGTATTCAGGGTTTAATTAAAATATGCATCCATTGTGTCACACACAGCAGGGGCACCAGTGGGACTCGCTGGATTTGCTACTGGAAAATAACCACTTGGAAACACCCAGGAGAGAATCATGGAATGACAGAGTGGGTTGGGTTTGTGGGGAGGGACTTTAAAGCTCACCTCATCCCACCCCCTGCCACGGGCAGGAAGACCTTCCACTAGACCGAGTTGCTCCAAGCCCCATCCAACCAGAAGAGCTGGAATACAACTTAAAACCTCATGGATGGTTTGGCCAAGCCATCTCACATATCCCCACAACCAACAGGGTGGAAAATAATACAATAACTTCCAGGCCATCTATCCAAAAGTACTGATTTTTTTTTTTTTTAATTTATGTGTAAACATTTACACACCTGTGGTCCAGCTCTGGAGTCCAACATCAGAAGGATGTGGAGCTGCTGGAGCGAGTCCAGAGGAGGCCACGGAGATGCTCCAAGGGCTGGAGCCCCTCTGCTCTGGAGCCAGGCTGGGAGAGCTGGGGGGGTCACCTGGAGAAGAGGAGGCTCCAGGGAGACCTGAGAGCCCCTTCCAGGAGGGACTTTGGACAAGGGATGGAGGGACAGGCCAAGGGGGAATGGCTTCAAACCCCGCCAGAGGGCAGGGTTAGATGGGATATAGGGAAGGAATTCTTGGCTGTGAGGGTGGTGAGGCCCTGGCCCAGGTTGCCCAGAGAAGCTGCAGCTGCCCCTGGATCCCTGGAAGTGTCCAAGGCCAGGTTGGATGGGGCTTGGAGCAACCTGGGCTAGTGGAAGGTGTCCCTGCCCACCACAGGGTTGGGTCTAGGATGAGCTTTAGGATCCTTTCCAACCCAAACCATTCGAGCTGATTCTCTGATTTCTGGGCTATTTAATTTTGTATTTAATGAGGTGGACTTGGAAAACCAACATGCCCTGAGTGCCTGGTGCTGCTGCCCCACAAGCTCCATGTGGCCCCTCCCAGGGCACTGGGGTGACCTGCAGAGCTCAAATCAGTGTTC
The DNA here is from genome assembly GCF_009829145.1 of Chiroxiphia lanceolata. Taxonomy (NCBI): domain Eukaryota; kingdom Metazoa; phylum Chordata; class Aves; order Passeriformes; family Pipridae; genus Chiroxiphia; species Chiroxiphia lanceolata. Next base: position 3,666,370 of record NC_045650.1, read on the forward strand.
ACTCCTCAGCAAGTGAGACAAACCCCCGTGTGAGCACCAACTGCTGAATATTTCACTAGTGGGGATGTGATGCCTTTGCCAAAATCCCAAGTCCTTAATTGCCAGCTTTGAATGTTGCATTTGTTTGAATAAGACCATCAAGCTGTGCTTCAAACCAGCTTTTTAATCAAAGGAGGATACAAATATTCTCATGTCCACGAAGGATACCATTAACTGAAAAAGTCATGAGAAAGCCTCTCCTGAATGAAGCCTGGTCTGGTTTGTGAATCTTTAATATGCATTTCTGCAGCTCCTTTCAACACTCAGCAAATTCATATTCTCTCTGACAGAGTAGACATTTTCATGAAGTATTTATAGCAGCCAAGCAAAATAACCATATTTCCATCTTAACAGAGGCTTTTGGGTGTCTGCTCCCAAATCCCAGTCTTCCTTATTTACACATAAAGAGCAAAGAGATCAAATAATAAAATGGGAGTGCAATTAAACTGGTTTTCCAGGGGAGAATATCTTCTTTTGTAAGGATACATGTGTAAATTGTGGCTGTTCTGTACAACTCCATTATTGATGAGCCAGGAGGATAAGTGAGAACAGGGAAGGGCTGAGGCAGGAGAGAAGGGCAAACCCGAACACATCCTCTGTCATCCAACACAGCCCATCCTCTGGGCATGTCCTCAGTGTGGAGAGAATGGCTTGTTCTTCAGAAAAAATGGCTTTAATCCATCAATTCATAAAATTCACTCCATGCCACAACTGACAGACTCCTTGTTTTTTCCTCAGCTCCATTCCTTTCAACAACCCAGCAATATTTAAGTGAAAGAAAGCAACTACAGTAAGACACTATTAATGTATATTCCTTGTTATCAAGCATAATTTCCATTTTTCCAAAGCTCTCTTCACACTTCCAAATGCAGATTTCCGAGTGGAAATGGCAACCAAAAAAAAATGGTCCATCTCCTTTTTGCTGCTCTGGTTTCTCTGCCGGGTCTGCACAGACATGTTCAGGCCAGGTTGATGTTTGCTTTCAGCCCAGCAGCAGTTTTAGATGCTGGTTTCAAGTGGTCACATCCCTCCTACAACATCCACCAAACCCACTTTATCCTGACACAGAGCCAGAATCAAACATTGTGAATTGTCTCTGCACAGGCTCCTGCAAATGCCAACATAGAATGGGTTTGGTGGTTTGGCTTTTTGATTTGTTGGTTTGTTTTTTCCTTTCTCTTTGCTGACACAAAGGTTTGTTGTTTTGGTGTTTTCTTAATTTATTTTTTATTTTTTTTAAGCCATCTTTGGCTTTATCAGTGCTCAAGTTGTGCGTGTGTGTCACTTAAGCTCCTTGTTTGCTGGTCTTTGAACAGGGTGGGGAGGTGCTTGTGAAAAAACATGTTTTGTAATGAAATCTGTTTTCTAAAATGACAGAGGGCAGGGTTAGATGGGATATTGTGGGATATTGTGAGGGTGGGGAGGCCCTGGCACAGGTTGCCCAGAGAAGCTGCAGCTGCCCCTGGATCCCTGGAAGTGTCCAAGGCCAGGCTGGACAGGGCTTGGAGCAACCTGGGCTACTGGAAGGTGTCCCTGCCCATGGCAGGGGGTGGGACTGGATGGGCTTTAAGGTATCTCCCAACACAAATCATTCCATCATTCCATGATCCCACATGCTGCTGACTCATTAGCCAGAGGGGCATTTCAGGTAGCCATGGTGAGTGTTTTTCATGGGATCTATGTTATTTTTCACCTCTTGCTGATTAAATTAAGGGAAGTTTAATTGAACACATGCAGATTGAGGCCAGACTTTGTGTTTCAAGCTATGCTGTGCAGCACCCACAAACACACCCCCCTCTGACATTTCCAAGTCATTAACCTTGGTGTGTATTTTCCTGTGGCTCAAAGCCTGTTCTCTCCACTCCTCCAAAGGATGTCCCAGCAGAGACAACACAGACTCATATTTCTTTCAGATGAGAATCACCACAATAGGTTATTTAAGGTCTGATCCAAACTGCAGAGGCCACAATTGAGGGGAAACAACCGATTTTGGTGGTGTGAAATTTTTTTGCCTTTTTTTTTTTTTTCTGGTGTGAAATTTTGCTCCCAGCCACCAAATATTTCAGGCTTTGGGCTGATTTGCTCCATTTGTTACAAGCAGATAAGTCACAGGGATACCATTTGCTGCCATTAAAGTTGTTGGGTTTAACCAGTGGCAGAAAGATGAGATTCTACAAATGGGAATCCTCTGCCTCAGCTTCTGCGTTTTATAAGTCACTTGATATTTTTCATTTGAAATTACTCCAATAAATGTGTCTTGCTGGTCAATTTAGCAAGACAAGTGTTTCTGGTGAGCTCAGAGAAGACAAATAAGCAGGTTTCAGTAATATTACTTGTAATTTCATAGAAATTATTAAAAAATCATAAATGAGTGTTGCTTCCCTCTAATTGCCTGTTCACAGCCCTGTTCCCTTTGCTTCCTTCGGGAGTTTCACCAGTCAGGCCTTTAAAAAATATACAGGGAGCTTAGAGAAGACATTTGCTATGATTGATTGGATGCAGACATCTATAAAAAATAGAATATGGGAAAAGAAGAGCAATATCTCTGAGTTTTCCTGGGTTTTATGGGCAGCAGAAGACCCGGCTCTGTCGTTACTGAAGTACCCTGCCTGGAGGCAAAGATTTCCATTACCAGGGAATCAGTCACCTGGGCAGGGAAAGAGATAAAAATTGGTCCTTTGTACAATGTTCAGCCGAGGTAATTAATTGGGGATTGACTCAGGAGAAATCCAACTCATTTGAAGTCTGCAGTGATAAAATCACAGCAGATGGGATGGAGCAGGAGAAACTCGGAGTGAGCTCCGGGGGTGGGGGCAGCCAGCCTGCCCCGAGGCTTTCCCAAGTATTTCCAAACATGGGGATTTTCTGTGTGACTCTCAGGGGTGGCACTCGTGTCCCTGCCTCAACTCCCTGTGGGTCCCGTGGCTGCTCCCACCACGAGGGCTGAGGCTGCAGCCTCGTGCCTGGTTCTGCTGGGATGAGACTCCTTAAATCACGTCAAGGGTAATTATTCAGAAAGCACTTTTATAAGCCACATCTTTTTTTCCATCAGCACGATTTTCCCTGCTCTGAAAGACGATCCAATTAGTGCTGCTCTGTCCCTAGACTGTCCTGTCCCTACCTGTAATCCTCATGGAAAAACTGGTGCCATGTACTCCCGTTTTCCCAGCACAGCATCCCTGAGTGCTGAATTCCTCAGAGGATTATTGCTGAGTGTCTGCTCTGCAAGCTCAGCCCACTCCCTCTCTTCCTCTTTTCCACACAGCTTTGCTGATCTCCTAATTGGGGATTCCCCAATTAACACCACCCTTTTTTCCTCTTCCAAGCCACCCAGAGCTTCACCAGCCTGAAACATTCCCTTTAATACTCACTTTTGATCCAATTATGGATCAAGAAACCCGGCAGGCAGAGCAGGAACCCTGCTGATGGTGCTGAATGGAGCAGACACCAGCGGGATGTCGGGCACTTGGATACACACCACCCATCTCCAGGACCATGGATCTGCACATTCGTTTGGAACCTGGGGGTGGAAAAGAGATAAAAACCAGGCAATAAAGTCCTGCTGCAGAATTGAATATTCCCATTGCCAGTTTTTAAGGTCTTGGCACAAAAATATAATTGTTTTCTCTGTTATTCCACGATGAAGAAGGATCAGGACTGAGCAGGAGCTGGGCTGGAGCTTCCCTTTTTGATTGCATGTGCAGCCTGGGCTGCTCAAAGCAACCCATTTCTTGTGAGTTAAAATAAATAAACAAATTAAGTTTTGTGTTGGCTTCCAGGGGAAGTTGTGGTGGAAATAATGGATTTGTGTATATTCCCTAAAATAGTGATGCAGCACTGAAGGGAAGGGGCTGCCAGTGCAGAACCTGCTGCAAACCTGGCCCAGAATTCCCTGCGAAGACTCCCTAATTCCCTCTGGCTACCCAGGAGAATTCCAGCCAATATAATCCTGACTCATGTGTTTTGTCTGACTGATACTTCTCCTTCACACTCAGATGTTTGGTGCATTTTGGTGCATCATCAGCTCCCAGAGTCCAATGGCTCGGAGCTCAGGTTTTTCCAGGATGCAGGAATGTGATGTATGAATAGAGGAAAGCCCTTTAGAAATTAAGTTTTTTGCCAAACCTTGGGAAAAACGCTTTAAGATAAGAGGGCATCTCCTGCATCTGCAGCGTTGGGGGCGATGGAGGCTGTTCTGTGTAAGAAAAAAGAGGCTTTTTCAGTTTTGAGTTTAATTTGAATAAGATCTGAATTTGTGTTCCTGCATTTTGAATTGTATATGAAAACATAGAATATCAGCCTCCCTTTCAAATAATCACAATCCTCCCCCATGTGCTACCAAAGTAATATACAGCCATTTTTGCAAGCAAAGAAGTGTTTTGCAGCTCTAGGTAATAAAAATGCTTCAACCAGAGTGAACTGCCTCTCTCCAGGGGCAACAGAGTCATTACAACCCTCTAACTTTATAGGTTCTTATTTTCATTAGTTCTTTATTTAATGAAAGAATAAAATCCACACTCTCAAGTGCTGCAGCCCCCTCACACACAGTCAGTGCAGAGACAAAGCCCCAGGAAAGTCTGTTTTAAATAACAAAAAAGTTAAATTTTGCAGCACAACCCTTCATTCCAGTCTTCCCAAAAACCTGCTCAGAATTATAGATTTCAGGTGGGATATCGTGGCTATGAGGAATTCTGGGTAGAAGATACTTTTTTATTTTAAATACTATATTTTATCATGCAGTCACAGGATGGTTTGGGTTGGAAGGGACCTTAAAGATCATCCAGTTCAAACCCCATGGGCAGGGACACCTTCCACTATCCCAGGTTGCTCCAAGCACCATCCAACCTGGCCTTGGACACTTCCAGGGATGGGGCATGTTATATATCACATATATTTATATATTAATTATATATTATATACATAGTCCATGATTATAACCTATAACTGGAGATATTAGACACATTCCCCAGCATTATCATCCTTCACCTTCTCCCTGGTGAGGTGATTGGAAGCATCAATGGTTTCTGTGCTTCCTCTGGGAAAGTTTGGAGCCCTTTGGATGTCATGGAAGCTGGGCTGCTGATTTCCTTGAGTCTTGTGTCCCATCTGAGCTCTTCTGGATGTGCATCCCTGGATGTGCTGCAGCCCTGCATCCCTCCTGGAAGCCACCGTCAGGCTCAGTTAACACCTTATCCCCTTCCCTGCCAGGATAACACTGATTTTAATTCTAATTTTTAATTTTTATTTTCTTGGTGAGGTCTCAGGTGGTGCCAGAAGATGGGATTTCCCTGGACATCCTGGGTTTGTCCATGCAGTAATGCCAGCGTGGTGTAAAACACTCCCCAAATATTTGCCTGACACAGGCGACCCCAGGACCTGGATTACCTGATAAGAGAAGAATAAAATTCTTTTCCCCTCTTATCAAGGTTATCAGCAACGAGAGGAATCATTTGTCCATTTTGAGTTGGCCTCGATTAATCTCGTTTAATGGGCTGCAATGGGCTCCTCTAATGGGAAATAAATAGATCAGGATCAAAGCCCTTCTCCAGTGCTCAGAAAAAGAGAGCACTGAATAGATTTTTACGCCTCAAATAGGAAATCATTTCAAATAAAACAAGTTGCAGGGAGATCCTTCCTCTCTGACACCACAGCAGAAAGGTGGGTGTGGAGTTAAAAACAAGCTGCATTTGACCTAATTGTGCAAAGTGATGAGAAAGCTTTGACCTATTGATCCGGGGCATAATGTGTTGTACTGATCCATCTGGGGGCTCCAGGGATGCGTGTGGAATTAAGGAAGCATTCAGCACCCTCACACGGAGCCTCTGGAACTCTCCCTTCTTTCCAATGTGTTTTCCTTGGTGTTTGTATGAATTGTGCCCATTGTCTCCCTGCTAGAAAACCGACGGAGCAGAACGCTCCCAACACGGAAATTATTCGCTGTTTTATGAATAAAATGATCTCCTTGTATTCAGGAGAAAGATTCCAGTAAAAGGGCTTTTGCTCCAATTCTGATCACTCTCCGTTTTCCCTCTTTCAGTGCACTTTCATGGCTTTATATCCCAGCTTTTTTCCCAGTGATAACAGAGAGGGAAACATCCCAGCTGGGTGTAAATCCCAGCTCTGCCCTTCTGCAGAAGCACAGCACAACCCCCCATTCTCAGACTGTCCAGAAACAAACCTACTACCAAAAAAAAAAGTACATTTTTGCCCCATTTTGCTCCTGATATAAAGTTATTTTCCAAGAAAACCAGCAAATAGGAAGGAACAGACCATAGCATCCAATATTACCAACCTCCTTCCTTCTGAAGGGTGAAAAAAGCATCTCCCATCAGCAAAATCTGTCTTTTTATCTTCCTTTTGCCTTCCTTAATGGTTCCTAAGTCACTTAAAAGTAAAGTTTTGAGGTCAAAAATTTCTTCCTAAGCAAAGCAAAGACCATCACAATTCTGAGGGAATGTTTATGACCGAGCTATAAAGTGGTGGTAATGGAAATGCTGACAACCCTTTTGCCACAGTGATCTCAGCTGGACCCTCTGATAATAAATTACATAAATGAGGGTTAAAAAGGACTTTCTGATTCACCAGTGGTAAAAACAAGTTGGATTTTCAGCCCTGTTGTGTAGTTTGTTTTTTTTTTTTTTTCAGTAAGTTTTCATTGTGACCCAGAGGCTGGAAGGTTTTAAATTAGTGTTGGGGGTGTATTAAGATTTTATATTGTGAATATTTCAGCATATCTGAGTCTTTAATACTCTGCTCTTTAAACCTTTGCTCTGCTTAGCTCAGGAAATTTGAGAACTGATACCATTTTCCTAAAAACATTGTGATTTGATGCACCAGCAAAATAACCAGCTTAAATTTGTCCTAGTGCTGGCTGCACTCTTGGGATCAATTTAGCTTTGTACACATGCAAAAATGTTCCCCTTGGGAATGGAGATATCAGATTTTCCCAGTGCCTATGGAACACTGTAAAGGGATCAATAGTGACCCAAACCAGCAGGCAGATGGATGTTTCACTGCACAGCCTGGAAAAATGGTCCCAGTTTAAAATTCTTCTGGCTAAACAAATAAAAATGCTTGAAGGCCCTGAAAAAAACTGTGGATCATCCAGTTTTGGAGCAGTGGATTCCCAGGTTTCCTGGGCAGAGTCCAGCACAGCCAGGCAGTGACACTCAGCCACGAGCATCCCCACTTACAGCTTATGCTAATGAGTCTCATTATTTAATGAACGGCAACATTTAATTAGTGAAAGCATTGCCACACACAGAGCTCTGTAAGGAGGCTGAGGGCTGAGGGAGTGAGGCAGTGCGGGAGAGGGTGGGTTTGCACTGGAATGTGGCCCCTGGCAAAGGCAGGGACGGGGTTTGCCCTCTGTGCCTTTGCTCCCGGGTTAATTGTTCACTGAAATCCCTCTGGTTTGGGTTTCACTGGCAGAGGGTGTCCCTGCTGGTGGGTGAGGAAGGTGTGTGGATGGCCCAGGTTGTCCATGATACCGTTGGGTCGGTGGGACAGGTCTGCACTCTGAATTCCAGAGGCAGGACTTCAGCCCTCCACTCCCTGCACACACAGCCTGCAGCCTCCCTGCAAACCACCCAAGTGACCCCAGGTCCTCCCTCTCCCTGGCATGTTTTCTCTCCCAAATGCATCCTCAGACCTGCTCCTATTTTCAGCCAAGTCTTCTTTCCCACCTGAGGGGTTCTGTCCGCCAGCATCCCTGCGGAGCCACACGGAGCCAGGAGGAGGCTCCAGCCTGCAGCTCCTCCAGCATCCCTTGCCTAAACAGTTGCTCCCCATCCTTCAGCTCAGGAGGGGTCTAAGCGAGGCATTTGTAGCTTTCTGGAGAGATCCATCTGCTGTGGCTGCTCCGGGAGGAGCCCCTGTGAATCCACACATAAATACCACCCTGTGTCCCCCACTGGAGTCCCTGGAACCCCCGTGGCAGATGGGCTGGAGGAGCCTCAGCAGCGTCCTCAGAGCTGCCAAGCAGCCAAGTGGCTTCATGTGTTGCCACTACAGGAGAGTAATTCTGGGACACTGCGTGTCTGGCTGAAAAAGTGATGAAATGGTTTAACTGGGGTGAAATCACAGCTCAGAGTTTATCCCTCGGTGGATGAGTGGATGTGGGATGTGAACCCCGGGATGGAGCCACCAGAAACCACCACACGTGGTTTCCTTCATCCCAAAGCCTGTGCTTGCCCTAAAATTGGCCCCCAAACCCAGGAGGATGTTTTAGAGCCCAGCAGTGAAAACTATCTTCCAGCTTTGCTAATGTTTTAAAAAAAATTAATCAGTTAATCAAATATTTCATAGTTAATTTTATTTATTACATTGCTTTTCTCAAGACAGTGTTTTGAAATTGTTGCAAACTGTTATTGTAGCCTTTTTTCTAACAGAGAAGTAGCCATTTAAAGAGTAAAACAGCACTTCCAAATCAGCCAAAACCATATTCAGCCACAACATACATGTCAAAAAAACCCAGATTATGATGAAAACACTTCAAAGAAACTGAACTTTTTAACTTTCTGATATGTGCCAGGGACATTTCAAGACATTAAAATGTTGGTGGAAGGAGAATTTAACACCTGCCAACCCCTCCTGGTGTCCAGAATTGGGGGAGATGGTGAAATGCCTGGGATGGCCATGGCCCAGTGTACCAGGTCCAAGGTGCCCCCAGCTCTATCCTGTCCCACCAGCTCTTCTGGTTCCTGCCTGAATGGAGACCGGGCAGGGAAGGACGGGACATGGATTGTGCTCAGGGCTGTTACACACCCATTAATTATAAGATTTTGGTGTCCAGGCTGCACATCCCAGCACAAAGACACGCTGGTGACTTCATCCACCTTCTGCTCATCCAGCTTGAGTCATTTCCAACCTAAATGATTCTACGCTGAGCTTTAAAAACACTAAAATAAATTCCAAGTGTCTGGTTTTGTAACAAATTCATACTTTGCAAGTTTGAGAACTCGTGTTCCTTGTGGAGCACATTTTCTTCTGGAACTTTGTCCCTCTGCCTTTATTCATCAGAAGTGTTTTGGTCCTAATTTAACATTATTCTGTGGCTGCTTTATGGACGAGAACCACGTTTGTCTCTCTCCTTCTTGCATCTGCCACGGAGACAAAAAGCTGATACTCTGCACCTGTCCCTGCTTCACAAGCAGCTGAAACAAGATTCAGGCACTGAACAGAGTGGCAGTAATGACTCAGTATGGAAATAAGACTTGTTTCTTTTAAACTCTATTATGTGGCAGCACAAGGCAGCAGGCACACGTTCCGCTGGCGCTGCCGATCCGCCGGGCCCTGCTCACAATCTTCTCCCAGTGCTTTCTCAACAACCCTGAGACAAAAGGAGAAAATACTGGTTTTTCTCTCTGAGACTGATGCACATCTGCTCCAGTCCCTATTTACATTTTTTAACGTTAACAAGGCACTGTTAAAATACAAGAAAGTGGAGCAAAAATAGAGGAGATGTGGCAGACCCCAGGCTGCAGCCAACCTGCACTTCAGTTTGCCAAGTATCCACCAAAGTTTTAGTAGAAACTTGTTTAATAGATCCCCTGAGGGGTGATTTCCCAACATCCCTGAAGGTTATTGAGATCTGGCTGAGTGAAGCCCCAGATGATGCTGGACTGGATGAGCCCCAAGGTCCCTTCCTGTCAACACAGCTATGATTTGGATTTCCTGGGGCTGCTGTTTTTAAGAGAGTTGAATCCAAACCATTGTTATGAGTGTAGGTTATAAATACTGTGGTCCTCGTGTGCTGCTGATGGTTTTGAGCCACCAAATCTTCCCTGTGAGGGTGGGGAGGCCCTGGTACAGAATACCCAGAGAAGATGTGGCTGCCCCTGGATCCCTGGAAATGTCCCAGGCCAGGTTGGAGCAACCTGGGACAGTGGAAGGTGTCTCTGCCCATGGCAGGGGGTGGGAATGGGATTGTCTTTCAGGTCCCTTCCAACCCAACCCACCCTGTGATTCTATATTGAAATAGTACATCTGGAAACATCTGGGGGAGCTGGGGCAAGAACTGTGGAAACTTTGAGAAACTCGTGAAACTTCTGTAGCAAACTCACTGCTACCTGCTGTCCACCTTAACCAGTCCAGCTTCCTTCTTCATTTGGATTATACTGTCACTAATTCAACAACAGTTTAGTTTCCAAGTCTTTTATCTGTTCCCTGTCTTTTAAAAAAACCCAACCCTTTTGTTATGGTGAATAAACCCCATCCATTCCTCATCACAATAAACACGGCAATTTTTTGCAACTACAGAATTCATCTCTTTAAAAAGTGCTAATTGCTCCTTTTGGAAAAAAAGGGCCTGAATGTTCCTGTTCCAGCCCAGAAGGAGCAGCATGTGCACCGTGCTCTCAAGATTGTTTATCTTCTCTGCTCCTCTATTCTTGATATTCTCCACTTCAGTTCTTCTGAAGCCTGGCAGGCTCCATATAAAAAGAAAATGGGTAAGTGATTTACACAGTAGCCATCTTAGGGTTGATCTGAGTGTAAAACAGTGAGTAAAATATTCTTTTTGTTACCATCCTAGTGTGGAAAGCCATGAAAAACCATGGAAAGCCGTGGAAAGACTTTGTACCCTGCTCAGCAGGTCATCTTCATCCCTCAGAGAGGCACTGACATGATTATTTCTCCCCCTATTTATACAACATAAGAATTAAATGCAGAAATACCCACCTCCTGAAGGACACAGCTGGAGAAATAAAAGGCAGTGAAGGTCTGAGGATGTGGCTTTGCTGAGGTCCACAGAGTGTCAGCCAGGAGAGGAGGGAGAGGGTCACTCTTGGAAACCACTTTTCCAGTTTTCCAACTTGTTTGATTCACATCTCTGTTAGAAGTTAAAGATGAGTAAAAACTGCTCTTTGTGGCCCATGGAATGATGTAATTTAACAGCTATGATTTGTGCTATTAACTGCTCCTGTTTGGTGCTTTCTGCCACAATTTCATCTCAAATTCACCACCAGAAGCTCACCTGCCATCAGCTGATGTCTCCAAAGCTTTCTGCAGGTTTATTGCTGTCCTAATATTTGGGAAATAGGATTCACTGTTGAGGAACATAAGAAAAACTATGTCACTTGCCCTAATTTTGTGAAGAATAAAAAATACTGGGAGCTTCCTGGGAGACAGAGAGGCCACCTCCTTTTCCCATAAAACCAAGCACAGGGTACATCTTGGAGACAGGCTCCTCCAAGGCAGACAGCAATTTGAGCTGTAAAACAGTTTCTCATCCCCAGTGGCTTCGTGCCACTGCAAACAGGAGGTAAAACTTACTTTAGAGTGTATTTGATGCAACAAAATTGAGCTTGACCCTTTAGCTGGTTTTAAACAGTCAAATTTTTCCCTCTCACTGTTAATTCAACCTGAAAAATTCCCTATTCAGAGTGAAAGGCTTTATTTAAGACTCCATGGAAAGGTTGGAGGGGTTGACTACCCAGAGTGCATAGGGATGGACAAAATTATTAGAACAAATCCCATTTTCAGTGACCCAGGCGTTGATCCAGGAGCCCAGAGCAGAGGAAGTGTTGTGTGAAACAGAGTCAAAAACTCCCTGTAAGGTGAGGATTGCACCAGGACTCTCATTTTGGGGCCACTTAAAGCCTCTCCTCTCTCCCCATCGTGAGAGATTTGCCCTCCTGGGCAGGCACAGTCTATAAATTGTCCCCACTGAAGAACTTCTGAGGTCTCTGCTTGGAAAAACAAAGATTTGTGCAAACAAGGCTTCCGGATTCCGGAAAACAGGAATTTCCAGTCAGAGCTGCCCGTCGAGCTGTTGGCACAATAATTTGGCATGGAGTGACAGACAAGCGGGAATGGCTTCCCACTGCCAGAGAGCAGGGTTAGATGGGATATTGGGAAGGAACTCTTCCCTGTGAGGGTGGGGAGGCCCTGGCACAGGTTGCCCAGAGAAGCTGTGGCTGCCCCTGGATCCCTGGGAGTACCCAAAGCCAGGTTGGAGCAGCCTGGGCTAGTGGGAGGTGTCCCTGCCCATGGCAGGGGGTGAAACAAGATGAGCCCTAAGGTCCCTTCCCACCCAAACCATTCTGGGATTCTGTGATGATAAATTATTTCTGGTAGATTTTTCATGCCTTGACCGCAGGAAGAGACGCGCAGATCAAGCCTCATCCCTCTCAGGGGAATCCAACAGCAATATTTTAGCACTGGAAAACACAATTTATTTCATGCCTGGAGGAAAACACCCTTAGAAATGACCCAAAATTGAGATGGAACCTGCCCCACGCTGCCCACACAGATCAGGCTGCTGGGACACCAGAGCCATCCAGTTGAAGCAAACACCCAAAATGAGCCCAATCTGTTGATAAAACCCAAGGATGGAGTTTCCTAGACAAGCAGTGTCTCCCCCAGATTTCCTGGCAGTGATCCCGACTCCTGCAGAAAGGCTTGGGAGCCAGATCTCTCCATTTTTCAGAGGGAGCAGCAGATATTTGATGAGCTCTGTGAATAGAGTTGTTGATTCACTGGAAAATACAGCAGAAACTGGGTAAAACCAAATCAAATCAATTTAAGCTGCTGACACATCCCTGGATTGGGGAGTGAAATGTAAAAAGGGTTTGTAAGTGAAGCAATGACTTGGTAACCCACACAGAAGAATTAATTTCTGATTTGATATTAAGTATATTCGGAATAAAATTACCAAGTGTGATCTGAGAACTAAAAAAAAAAACAACACCTTTTTGAAAAATTTTGGGAAATGGAAAGATTGAGTGATGGTTTGAAATGGGAATAATCTGAGGAAAATGAAAATATAACTTATTAAATCTCTCCTTTTGTTTTAAAATACCTAAATACTTTTAATTACAAATTTATCCTTGCTCTTTTGTAACTGGGGAACAAAAAAAATGGAATTGCAGTTCTAAACATTGATGCAACTTTTCCCATAGTTTTGCCAATAAATGTAGATGTCCAGAGGTTCAGCCAAAGAGATGCTGCAAATTGGACAGAAATGGGGGGATTTAATCCCTTTCCGACATTCAGGGGGCTTTTAAAATGCTGCATTTACAAGAAATTATTCTGTTTGTGGGTGTTTGTTGTGACATGAAAAACCAGCAGCATTGAAGAGATGAAAGTTCCGTGTTTGAGCTGGAAATCACAAGCCCTCCTGGGGTCCCTGAGCAGGAACTGTTGAGCTGTGATAACCCTCCTCACCTTAAAAACCAAGTTTTATAGGGTGATTAATTTAGTCTGGAATTATTTACTCGTCTAAACATTAGGAAAAGATTTTGCATTCTTAAAAAAAAAAATTATTTTCAGTGACATTTCTTCAACTGAAAGACTTTGCAAGTGCAAAGCAGCGTGTGCTGCCAGCACAGTTACAAAGGCTTTGGGCTTTTAATCCAGCTCCTTTTAATGCATTTTACTACAAATTCCTGTTTTAGTACCTCTTGTGTCAGCACAGAGCAGAGCTGGGGCCTGTGTGCAGCTGGATTTTTAACTTTGCCTTTTTTTTCCCCCTTAAATGTGAACCTCTTACATTTCTGATGCTCATTCGGGACATAATTAAAACAGCCCTTAGAACAGTCTTAGAAGGTCCTCCACCTTCATCATCTCCAGGAATACTCATAAAGCAAATGTGTTTTAGATGAAGTCCCAGCCTTCACTGGGAAGAGAAAGGAATTTTCTCCATCCTTTTGAGTGTTCATGCCCACATTACAATATTATTAATTATTTTGCTATGCAGTAATTAGGTTCTGTCCGAGGCCAATATCTAGTGGAAGGACATCAAGCAGCAGAAAAATAGATGAATAAAGTTATATAAACTGCTGAAGCCATTGGTGGGAAGATCTGCTCTGAGGTGTAAAGTTTCTAATCTTCTCCTCCTTCTTTAACTCCTCAGGGGTCCTTGTAACACAAATTAGGGTTATTTTCCTGTTAAATAACCAGGAAAACACCACTGGCTGCTGCAGCCGCTCCGTGCTGGGCTCTGGAGGAGTTGTGCTCCATGAAATCCCCTGCAAATACTTCCTGGCAGGAAGCACTGAGGGGAACACAAGGTTTTTTCCCTGTGCTTTATGGATAATCCCCTCTGGAGCAGCTCAATCAGCTGGGTCAGACGCTGCCCAGCCACCCAAGGCTCCAGGGAGTTGTTTGTGCAGGGAGTTGTTGTGAGGGTGGTGCATGAAAGGTGGTTAAATATGTTTTACTGCACTTGGATTTGCCACCTCCTGACCTTGCTGAGGGTTATTTCCCTTCTCTCCATGTCCTGGGAGTCTGTGAAAAGCTCCAGTGCTTCCCAGGAGGCTTTTGCAGCCACACATTAAATGTGGGTTTTGATGCAGGATGCAGAGGGTGTTTCCAATGGCCTGGAAAGTTGTGGGGTTTTTTAAATGAAAATTAAATAAAGAGGTAACTTCTATTCATCAAGGTTTGAATGAAAAAGTAATATTCATTTAGACATCACAAATGAAAAACAAAGAAGGAGGAAGAGGGCAGGAGCAGAGACTGCTCAGCCTGGATCCCCAGGAACCACTGCCCTTGCAGGGGTGCGCATTCCTGGTGCTGAGGGGCTTCCCGAAAATATCCATATATGGAAAAGAAATGCATTCATCAGCCTGAAAATTAAGTTTTCTCGATTCCTAAGAATTTAATTCAATGAACATACCAAGAGGTCATTCCCTTTCTGCTTTTCCTTAGCTTTGGGTCCCTGCACCACCACGCAAGCTGTGCCATTGAGCAAGGTGGGCATTGTCCTTACACAATTTTACAAGGTGTGCCTGGTCCTTGCATGATCATACATGGCCCTTCCATCACTGTCCAAGGTGTTCCTGGTCCCTGTGTTGCCAGGTAAGGTGTGCATGGTCCCTGTGCCATCAGAAAGGTGTGGGTGGTCCCTGTGCCACCGTGCAAGATGTTCCCGGTCCCTGTGGTGCCATGCCAGGTGTGCACGGTCCTTACACCATCAAGTAGGGTGTGTATAGTCCTTGCATCATCAAACAAGCCACGTGTGGTTCTTGCATCATCAAGTAAGGTGTGCACGGTCCCTGTGCCACCTTGCAAGGTGTGCATTGTCCTTACACCGTTAAACAAGGTGCCCGTGGTCCTTGCACCATCATACAGGGTGTGCGTGGCCCCTGCAGTACAAGAAGCACAAGACAGCAGCAGCCTCCTGTGCCAGCCTTCCTTGCCCAGAGCGGGGCACGTCCCCGAGAGCCGCTGCACCCCTGGTGCAGCCCCGGCTCAGCGGAGGCCCCGAGGGCCAGGTAGGCAGGGGCAGCAGCTGCAGAGCCCGAGGGCCGCGCTGAGCAGGGCCGAGAGCCGGGACGGGCGCTGGTACCGCCGGGCCCTCTTCACCTCGGCCTGCGCGGCGCAGTCGAGGGAGCGCAGCACGTGCTGCTCCACGCTGTCGGCCGCCCCGTGCTGCTGGGCCAGCAGCCCCTCCAGCTGCAGGAACAGCCCCCGCAGCTCCGCCATCTGCGCCTCCAGCTCCAGGAGCTGCCGCTGGCGCGCCTGGGCCACGCTGAGGTGGTGCTTGGCCTCGAGCTCCTCCAGGTCCTGGCCGACGATGCGCGGCCCCGCAGGGCTCTCGGCCAGCTGCTCCACGTCCTGAGCGCCCAGGGCGATGCCCGCCAGCTCCGCCTGCCTCTGGATCTGCTCCTTGAGGCGCTGGCGGTAGCGGCTCTCCCGGGCGTAGTGGCGGGCGAGGACGGCGCCGAACCTCCTCACCAGCAGCCAGAGCTGCGTCTGGCGCACGCGGGGCCCCGCTCGCCCCGAGCCCCCCGCCGGGCCCGTGGGCAGAGCGCCCAGCCGGGGCTGCAGGGCCGCGGCCTGGCGGGCGAAGGCGGTTCGGGCGGCGCCCAGGCCCCGCTTCTCCCGGGCCATGCTCTGCTCCGAGGTGCAGCACAGCACCGTCTGCTGCGTCCTGTCGATGGTCTCCGAGAGCTGCTCCAGCTGGTCCAGCGCCCGCCACAGCTCGGCCGCCTCCTGCAGCGCCCGCCCCACGGGGCTGGCATCATCCTCGGCCAGTGCCGGGTTGTCGAAGCCCGGGGTGTCCTCGTGCGGGTCCCCCTCGGCCGCCACGCGCTGCTGCAGCTCTGCCAGACGGTCCCTCATGGTCCGCAGGGGCCTCTGGTACCGTCCGTGTGGCACAGCAGCCTGGCAGGGGAGGCGTGAGGAGCCAGAGCTCCCGCAGCAACAGGAGCTGTTCGAGCCTTTCCCTCCCGGCACCCAAGCAAATATTGATGGAGGAGGGAAAGTATCCTGCGTCAACTCAAGGCAGGACAGGTTTGTCCAAGAAGCCGAGCGGTGGGAAGGCCTGGAGAGGGAGTGCTGCCAGCACTGCTGGCACCTGCGTCACGGGACAGGCTCTGCTGCCTCAGCACCTCACCCACCGAGGCCTCACACAAAGACACTTTTGTTCACTCAGAAAGAACGACACACAGAAGTACTACCTGGGGGTAGGTGAGGAGGAGCCCACCCGGCTCCTGAAATGCCTTCACACCTCAGACCTCACAAAATACCCCCAAAACCCGCTCCCCGTGAGGATGTTACAGCTGAAGGGTAACTCACACAGGACCACACAGAATATGCTGGGTTGGAAGGGATGCATGAGGATCATCAAATCCCATCCTTAGCCCTGCACAGGACACCCCAAGGGTCACACCATGTGCCTGAGAAAATTGTCCAAATGCTTCTTGCACTCGAATCATCCCACTCCAGTGCCTGTTGAGAACTGGAAAGGTGGGATGGAGGCAAAGCTTGGCCTCCCCCTCCTGCACGGGTCAGGAAGGTTCCATGGGACCACCAACGGCACAGGCAGTGTTTGAAGCATTGTAATGGTGGATGGAAAAAGGTGCTTTAGGGTTTTCCAGGCTGGAAATGAGCACTGGGTTGACCAGTTGTGCTGCATATTCAGGGAAGAGCAGGTTTTAGTCCATGTGCTGCTGAAATGTATAAAAATCACAACTAAATCTATAAAAATTATCAATAAAAATACTGCTATAAAATGCATTTCTAAAGTGCACAGGAAGAATAATTGAATTGTTCTCTACCACTCTGGTATTTTATAGCATGTATTTTATAACATGTATTACCACATATGACCTAAACAGGATGATATAAAGTATGTAACAGCTATGATATAATATCAACATAATATTTACAGAGGGACAGCAAAGGGGCGTTTGGCAAAGGTGAAGCAGCTCTGAAGGGAGCAGAATTCCTTCCCTCCAATGCCATCTGATGGATGTACACAGTGAGGGGGCTCCAGTATCTCTGCAAAACAAGTTTAATTTTGTTCTCTGTAACCAACATGGCCAAGAAATAAATTAAAAAAAAAGCCCTTTTGTTCCTGGGGCTTGGAGGATGAGTGTTGTGTTAAAAAGCAGATATTCATTCCCATCGGAGAGGAAATGCCACTGGAATCAGTGCAATAAAGTGAAATGTCAAATAAGTCACAGGATTAAGGAGAAAAGCCAAAAGAGACTCACAGAAACACTGAGGGTGGAAAAGACCTCTGAGATCATCAAGTCTAGTCCGTGCCCGATCCCCACCTTGTCACCCAGCCCAGAGCACTGAGTGCCACGGGCACCACCAGGGATGGGGACTCTACTATCTCCCTGCGCAGCCCCTTCCAGTGCCTGACCACCCTTTCCAGGAAGAAATTCTTCCCAAGTTTATTCAGTGCATTTAGTGCCAGCGCCTGCCCTGGCTGAGCCCAGAGCCCCCTGGCAGTTCTACATAAACCCAGCCCCATCCACCCCCAAGAATCCCTGGTTAAACAATATTATCACTGCTATTTAACAAGAGGGCAAGAGCAGAGATGAAAAAAAGAGCGATTCCTTGTTTTGCATGAAATAGCCCTTAAAAAACAGGTCAAACCTCCTGGAGCTGAGTCTCACCCCCTGAACCCACCTCGGTCCCACAGTGGCCAAGGGAGCTGGTCCAGGAGCCTCCTCCTCACCTGCTCATTTCATGGCATTTTTAGCCATTTCACAGCATTTTAAGGCATTTTTCACTTCTTCTTCCAAGAAATCATTACTTGCTCCTCTCCTTTTTCCCAGAAAAATGGTATTTTGGAGCCAGGTCAGATGGTGATTGGGGTAACAGATCCCCAGTGAGCTGCCACACTCAGCTCTGGCTAAGGTGAGGGTCTCCATCCCATCCTGCTCAACATCTTCCCACTTTTTAAAAGCTTCTATATCCACTTTCTAAAAGTTTCTATATCCATCTTACAAAACTTTTAAAAGCATAAAATCATCCAGTTGAATAAAAAAGCCATTTTCTTTTTACATTAAAAACCTCAATTTCACCAATTTTTTTTGTATCTTTTTAACATCTCAACTATTCAGGAAACAATGCAAACCCAAAAATAAGAGTTTCTCTTTTTATTTTTTTTTTTTATTAAGACAATCCCACAGCTGGAAAATGAAACATCCTAGATTACATCAGTGACTTCAAAAAAACTCTAGAAAAAAATCTTTACAAATTTACATTTGTACAATACAAAAAACTAACAGCTCATTGCATATAAATATTACATTTGGTCTGCCAACACGTGGCATCAAAATCCCTGAAGTATTCATTAAAGGGACCTGAGATAGCAGATGTGAAGATATGGGCATAAATATCACCTGAAAAAAAAAATTAATATAGAAAGTAGACATAATTCTAATAGTTTTGTGCATTTTTGGAGTATTTTAAATCCAGAACATGACCTGGAGAGCCTAAATCACGTGAATTCCGTAGTATTTCTACATGAAATCTGCTCTAATGACTCATGGAGGAATGAAGAGCCTGAATTAGTATTTCTACAGAAAAAGAACCCTCAGACGTTGAGTTCTGAGCACACCCGAGCAGCCACCACTCTGCCAGGAGGCATTTTAGGAAAAGAAACAGTGGATTTGGATTTTACTGGGAATATTCCGGCAGGATTTCACCCCCACCCAAGCAACACCTCACAGACCTAAAAATCAGGAAGATCCGCAGCACTTGCCAATTAAATCCCCAAAACTGAGGAACTGCTCCGAATTGTCCACTGGTTGAAATATCCCCCAAATATTTACACGCTTCCCAGTTCCCCAGTGTGGCTCCAGATACTATCAGGAGTAGTAACTCCAAGCGCTCGCTTTCACTTGGAAGTCTCACAAACTCCTCTCAGGGACCTGCACCCACTTCACTTCAATGTATTTCAGCACCATTTTTCTAACACTAAAGTTAAGGCTGTGACAGCAATTCCACTGGGAATCTCATTTTTCAGGGATTGGTAGCACAGTTGTGTAAATTCGCTGTGGGCTGAACAGGACAGAGTAAAAATCTACAAGCTTCCAACAGGTCTTCGCATTTCTAAGACTAAAAAAAAGGACAGGTTTTGGACTAAATTTTGCAGGCTGTTACTTACTGTACAGAAAGGAGTTCTTTTTCCCTGTGTAAACCTCGGATACACTAAAAAGTTGGGAATTATGTCTTGCTCATGCACAGGCATCTTCTATAATACACATTGTAAGAACACAATGGCAGCTCCCTATCTACTAAATATAGATTAGCTTTGGGTGGTTAACTGCTCCTTTAGGAAATAATCAGCATTCCATAAAACTTTGCAGGATGGTTTTGAAATAAAAAGATAAAATTAAGAAATGTAAACACACAAAGACATTTTTAACCCATTAAATCCATGACAGGACTTTCCAGGTCAGGACACGACATCCTTAAACCTACAGTTGTTCACTTTTCCTTGTTGTTCACCACTCAAAGATGAAATATAATCAAGTTCTTATCAAAATTAATGATTGTTAATCTGATTTTCTCACATTAATACTCTGCAATTTGGAGTGGTTGGCAAAAACATTCCCAAGACAACCAGGAGCAGCTTTTCCAAATGCTCGGCAAGGCTCATCTTGCTTTTGGGAGTCAAGAGAGCCTCCAAATATTTTAATTTTTTAAATTCATTAAAAACTCTCTACTACACACCCAGTGTCAGCTCTTTTCCAGTACTACTCAGTCCTTCCACTTCCATGCAGGAGAAGCAGCTGAGGTGGACACCAAGGAAAAAATTCCAGGAAAATCACAGCAGGACACAAAATTTTAAGCAGCCATGATTCTGTTTAGCTTTTGTGTCTGCAGGGTGGGGGTGGCTGAGATAAGGAGGCAGCCTCTGCTTGGCTGATGGAGAAAGGAGTGATGGAAAGAGGAAGGAGGGATAAAACTGCCCAGGATCCATTCAAAATTCAAGCACCAACACAAAGGTTGTTTAGAACAGGAATACCTGGAGAGGCTGGAAGCACAGGAATTCTACATGGGAGACATAAGCCCAGGCCAGGACCACAGGTATTCCAGGATCCCAGGTGAACTGTGTTTTCCAAGGCTGAGGGAAGGATGTGCTGCTCCAGCTGACCTGGCAGTGGCCCCACTCCAGGTATGGATGGCCACGGAGGTGCAGCCAAGAAGCCAAACCTCAAACTTTCCATCTGCATTAAATCTGCCTCCAGACATTTAGGAATGTTGCTAGTAAACACAATAAGGCAGATATAAAAAATATGGAAAGTCTTGGGGAAAAAGAGGGATAAAAGAATTAAACTTTCCAGCCAAGAAGTCCAGCCAAAATAAAATTCATCATAAATAGCCTACAAAGGGAAGCCAAAGGTGGGACATGGCAAAGAGGAAAATCAAAACTGATAGAGAAAACAGAAAGTAGGCAAAATTTGGGCTGAATCATGGAATCATTAAGGTTGGAAAAGCCTTTTAAGGTCACCTTCCAAGTCCAACCTTCGACTGAATCCCACCATGGCCACTGAACCACATCACCAAGTGCCACATCTGCTAATTTCCTGAACACTTCCAGGGATAGTGGCTCCACCACTGCCCTGGGCAGCCCATTCTTCCCTAATATCTGAGACAACAGCACATCACTACTGCAAAATGAGCTTTGTCATCCATGCCCTGGTCCGGGAAGACACGGGAGCAATGCAGGGACAGCAGATTGGAGCTGGGAGAGGCCAAGAGCAAAGACACAAGATTCCAGCCCTGTCTCCAAGGAGAATGGAGTGTGTGGGGCTGAGGGTCCATTTTCCAAGGTGCCCGAAGTGCGCTGGCAGCTCAGGATTGGGATCATGCCAGCCTGACCTCAGAGGGAACAGAACCACCAAAGCCCAAACATCTACACCAGCAGAGGAGCCCCTGGCCTGCCTGCACACCCCCAACAATCCCAGAAAAATCACACCTTAAATCCCATTCCTTAGGCAGAGTTTGGAGTTCTTTGTAAAGAGTGCAAGGAAAGACACCACGTTCCTGACTCTGCAGCCTGCCTGGAGCTCGGCACCTTCTGGAGCTGCTGGCTGAGCACCCAGGGGCTGGGTCAGGGAGACCTTTAGATGGTCTGAATCACTTTCCCGCTTCTGCTACACCTGGTGGGCTCACCCTGAGTTTTCTACAACCTCCTGACAGGATCTGGGATTTGAGAGAAAGTGTCCAAGGTCCTACAAAAGTGTAATTATTCCCCGGAACGAGGCTGTGAGAAATCAACTGCCCAACTCAGAGGAAGAATCCAGACACAAACCAAGCAAAAAGAACAGCTCTAAACCCAAGTTATTTCTGTCATGCTTATAAAAGGTTCTCATGCACCCAAAAAAAAAAAAAAAGAAGCTTTTTTTTCAATTTTTACACTAAATTCTGTTGTTCCAGCACATCCTGCTCTAGCTGGGAACCATGGGACACATGGAGTAATACTTACGCCACAGCAAAGTGATGCTTCACTGGTATCTTCACAGGACATAGAAAAGATACAGTTAAGAACATATTTAATCTTATTCTAATTGCTGCTAAAATACATCAGCTTATAAAATGGTTTCTCTGGAATCCCTGTGGTTTATCTCTCCCCAGCCCCTACACAAAATAAATAAGGAGTAAGTGGATTTTCGGCCAGTCAGAAAGAGAGGGAAAAAAAGCATTTGTTTTGCATTTCAAGCTTTTCAGGCTTTAGGACAGAATCCCTAGTGTTTACATTAGCTCACAGGACTCATCTAAGGATATGATTTTGACTATGGACTGATGCATACATGCTATTCCTGGTTACCATATGTAAAAAGACCAATCAGTCAAACAAATAATACATTTCTTATAAATATAAATGCGTGTATATATATACAGATATATGAGAAAGATGATAGGACAGGTGTTTATACTTTAAAGCCCAACACAGATCTAGGAGAGCCTTTGCACTTGTTTCCCACCCCCCCCCCCATCAAAACCAGAATTGAGTCCAGCAGTGGATTACTGGCTGATTCCAACCATTCCTTAAAAAATTAAAAGTGAGATTTTTGTACTGTACCATAAATTCATATTAATGAGCAGTTTAGGATATACTCTCCTTCATCACAAAACTAAACCTCTGCTTTTTTTTTTTTTCAAGTCATTTTTGCATCTAACTAGAGTTGGTTTTTTTTTGGAAAGTGAGATAAAATAGCTAGTGCTGAATATAGAAAGTCAAAAATTAAATTCCTTCTGCATCTGAGAATATACATGGGTCACTCTTTGCTGCCTGAGGTTTTCCAGAATTATTGACCAAGCTGTGCACAGAAGAACTTCAGGATATTGGATGAAAGTTTAAAAAAAAACCTAAAAACCTTGAAAAACTCCAGCGGAACTTTGTAGCCTCTTTTTGTTTGTTCTCTCTGTGACCTGACTCACTCTCGGAGCTGTCAGATCCGTTTGGACAACGGGAGAAAATTGAAGTCCCATATATATTCCAGCCAGAGCCCAGGAAGGAAGGAAGGAAGAGGCTGCTCAGCTCCAGCTCAGCCCACGCCAAGCGCCCGGTTCTGCTCCCGGAGGAGCCAGAGCACCAATCTCCTCACAAACTGCACTACCACTGCCCAAAGGGTTTCAAGTCAGCATTTCCCAGGATAACAAGAGTACAGTGCAACAGGAATACTCTTCTGGAAGCTTGAGATACAAGAGTCAGTCTGGAGGGTTCTGTACCGGCATCGCCGGAGGGAGCGGGGCTCCCCCAGCCCCCTCATCCAAACCCACATTTTCACGGATCAAGGGGCAGCAGGAAGGGGTGGGAGCAGCTCAGCCCCTCTGCACAAACAAATCCCCACCTGCACAGAACGTGCTGCTTCTGAGAACTCTGGTAACCACTGAACTGGTTTTCATGGTGACAACAGAATGAAGATACAGTTACTCTACAACTTCCACCCCTCAAGCTCCTTCTCGCCTCTTCAACACGCACTGAATAACAGCATCTATTTTCTTTTCAGTTTCCAGTAGTTGTAAATAAGAGGTAGCTGAGCTACTATTAAAAATCACTTTATGCTTTGAAGAGGAGGAACCTTTCAAATGTTGAAGTCACCCCTTTAGCTGCACAATCTCAATTAATACTATAAAAATATGAGAGGACAAAAAGAAAATAGATGCAAGTAACTTTTGCATTTGGCACCTTTTGTCTAGATATTCATACTTCTCAAGTATTCTCTTTTTAATAAAGTTAATGCACACATAGGACACACCACATCAAAGGTTTGCTACATATTTACAAGGCACCAACCCTTTTGTCACTTTTTTACACGAATAAAGAACCGATAGAAAGCACATCAGGACCCCCAAAACTGTAGTATAGTCATACTTCAGTTCAGCACAATTCCATCAACGTTTGGCCTGGGAAGATTAAAATAATCCAGATCCTTCTTACAATATAGAAACTGTAAACATTTTATAGCTGCCTTTAGGATTGGTGTATTGTGCAAAAGTTATAATTATTACTGTGTCTAAGGATTTATGGCAGAAACCACATAAAAACTCTGTAAGAAGGTGCTATTTCTATAATACAAAAACAAAACGAGGGAGAGAATTCATAAGCGTGACTCAAAAATGTCATGTTCTTACTGAGAAGCTGGAAGCCTCTTTAATGTGATGAACTCGTAGTGTGTGGGGAAGAATTTCTGTAATTTAAGGCCTAATGACTAAGGCTTGTTTTGACCAATGAAGTGTGGAGAGCTGAAGCTTTAAAACAAACACAAACTGACAGGATGGAAAAGCACCACTGTGAAAACGTGAGTGGAGTCCCCGCACAACTTGCTTGGTAGAATTTCTGGTAAAATCCCTGCAGTAGAAGGCCATTGAAGTTCTTTTAAAATTGTTCCAAAGTTTCCCACCTGTCAATAATTCCATCCCATGAGATGGCTGACCCTGGCTTTTTCTGTCATTTTGCGCACCCTGCCTGACCTGGAAGTACCAAGGTTCAACGGATCCTCGGTGTGCACGAAGGTGTCGTTGTCGGAGTCATCGTTGTACAGGACAGTCCTCCTGCCCTCGTTCCTGGTTTTGATCCGAGGGGGGCGGCTGAACCTCCCCCCAAACACGTTCTCTCCAAACTGGCCCCCAAACAGGTTCTCAAACTCATCGTCGGCGATTCGGGCGCGTTTCGCTCTGGTGGCTCCTCGCGAGGCCCCTCGGCCTCCGCGGCCTCTCCTTCCTCCCCTGCCGCCGCCTCTGCCTCTGCCGCAGCCTCTTCCACCTCTCCCCCCTCTGCCCCCTCTGCTCCATCTCCCCCACCTGCCCCATCTGCCCCTCCTCCCTGTGCCCCTGCCCTGCCAATTCCTCTTCCCGGCGCTGAGTTTCCGTTTGATTTTCCGTTTGGGCTTTTTGGATTGCACCACTTTGCTGTAGTCATGGTCTCCGTCGATGTAATCCTGATCTGTCCTGGAGGTTGATTCCGAGTCGGAATCAGAGCCACTTCTGCTTTCAGAGCTGGAGCTGGATCCCGATTCCCCACTTTCTGATGAAGACAAACCAGACTTTTCCTTTAATTCTCTCTTCTTTTCCTCCTCCTCTGCCTCCTCCAGGTGCTCGTCCTCCTCCGACGCGCTCAGTAACTTCCTCTTGACTCCTGCCCGAGGCTCTCTGCCATCTCCATTGGTGAGGGGTCCATCAGGAGAGTGATCTAAGCAAACACAAAAAAACCCCATCAGCATCACACCTGAGCCAGGACAGGACACAAAGAGTGGGATTGGCCTCAGCTGCCTCTGGGATTCTCCTCAGCTGCCTCAGGTGTGCTCTGGGGATGATCCAGCTTGGAGCTACTCACCCTTTATGTGCTGGGGACACAAACAGGTGCTCTAAGAGGAAAATTCATCAAACTAAATGTAGCTCTTATCTGGAAGCAACAACTTCAAACTCTCCTAAGAGTTCAGGGAAAATCCAGGCAATAAAAGGAGCCCAGAGTGAACATCTAAAACTCAATCTGGTGAATCCTACCAAGGCAGGAAAAACTCTCAAATCCATTTCAAAGCTATATAAATGAAAATAACACTCTGCAAGCAGGATTTATTGCCCCTCAAATGCATGTTCTCAAAAGGCTGGGTCCAGGGAAGCATAATTCAGCAGAGTCAATAACCCAAGAAAGCTCACTAGGATTGTTGGGCATCTTAACTTAAAAATACATAAAATATCTTGCTGGTGCAGGACCCAAAATCCTACATGTTTTGAGAGTTAAGAATCTGATAATAACGATTCAATATCTTCTTTAACATAGGAAGAGCTCACCTGCAGCATCCAGCATGGCTACAGCACAGGGGTGTGGACTTGGGAAAGGCTCCAGGGTTCAGGCAATGCCCACTCAGTGCAAACTCTGAGTGACATGTCCCAGAAACAACTTACCACAGCTTCAAACAGTGTTTCCCTTTCAATCAAAACCACTTTGTCTTGAGTAGAATAAAAATACTTACATTTTTGGGGGAAACTTTTTTTCATCTTTGGTTTCAGCTTGATTAATAAAAGGAGGTTGTAGGGTGGGGATGCCTTTGGTTTGTTTGCTATTTGTAACTCCTGAAAGAACTGTAGGAGTGTAAGAGCAATCAAGCTTTTCCACCTGGAGAGATTTTAAAGGATCTCACTGAAGACCACGTGGAATCATGTGCACTCCACACCTCAGACAAGAGACCACAGAACTGTGAGGAGTAAAGTAAACTCAACTTCTTTTGTATGGTTTGGGAATATATATAATGTTACACTCAGGCAATAATACCATCAACATCAGAGAGAAGGAACATCCTTCATCTCTAGTGAAACCAGTTATTCAAACAACGGAATCTTATTATTTCTCACCTTGTTTCACTGGTGTGGATTTACTCCTGACTGGCCTGCTTTTCCCTGGATCTATGGCATTTCCACTTCGGTTCTGTGCATTGGAGCCTGAGGAAGATGGTTGACCCTCCAGCTCTTCACCAGTGGCTGAACCCAGAGGTTCTTCTGCTGTATCTGAAACTTTACACAGGACAGCACAACGTGACAGAGTGATTTTTATCCTCTATTTACAGGGCTGGGGAGGTTTTGGATCACCTGAGTTAACAGCCCCAGTCAGGTTCATCTCACCAAGCTGCCTCTACAGCCATGAAGAGACAGATTCCTTTTGGTATAATCCAAAGTAAGATTAATTTATCCATAACTGCTGTATGAGAGAAGCCCATGTACAGGAAGCCCAGGCTCTGGGGACTAGGTTAATTCTCACTAAGGCTCCCAATTCCCTGATCCTTACCCATAACTTCCTAACAGCCAAGTTCAGCTAAAACAACCTACAGACAACACATTTCCATGACCTTGCCACTTGCTCCCTCCTCAGGTGTGTTTAGCATGTGCCTCAGGAATTACAGATCCAATCTGTACATACAAGTAGGCTGTACTTTAGAACATTCCTCCTCACCATGAGATGAGACTGAAGAGCTCGTCCTGGTCAGGGGCAGTGAGGTATTCTGGTTGGGTTTAGGTTGAATCTTCATTTGTTTCTGCTTCCCTTTGGGGCTGAAAACACAAAATATCCCAAAGAGATAAAACTGTCAGCACCAAAAGACTCAAAGACAAAACCAATTTCCCCTGCAAAGTGCCTTGATTTTTGCAGTGAATTTATCAAACAAATATCTTTTCCCCAGTGCTCACACAGGTGTAATAACACTAAAAATAGTTACACCACCATGTGTCTGCTAAGGCAGATGAGTTTGCAGGAACAACACTTTATCTCCCTTTTTAAAACCAATACTCAGTTTACTTAGATAATGTATCAGACAGAAGGCTGATGATACTCAGTGTTAAACAACACTTTTTTCAACTAAATGAAGGTGAAGAGACAGTTGGTCTTTCATTTCCTCCAGAGGGAATAACTGTAACCACATAGTCTTTCACTTACCAGAATTGTGCACAAACTACACTTGAACACGATTTTATCACCCAAAAGAGCAACTGCAGCAGGAAATGAGCAACACTGTTGCTGCCTGGTTATCCTACCACTGTTCCCTGGAATACCACTGCCAGGCAGTCCCCCTCTCCCACATTACCTGGATGCTCTGCTGGTTGAGGGGGAGCTGCTGCTGCTCCTCAGCCGTTTTCGGTACCGTGGCCTCCTCCTCTTCTGACACTGCATTGCTGCCTTGTACTCAGAGATGATGTTCTTCATGTGATTCTCAAACAAGGCAGAGAGTCGAAGGGTCATGCTGTAAATCTGGAGGGAGAAAGCACAGTCAGACTTAGTAGAAGTTCAGTAACTTGGAAGAACAACCAAAAAACAATCACCAAGATGTCCAGACTGTAGCACAAAGGAAGAATTCATGGTGACATTTCACTACGAGGTCCTTTGCAGATAATTTCCTTCTGTATCCTCACCACAGAAAGTGTTTTCCTAAAAAGATTTATTTCCAGTACAAAATATTTCCAGAGTAAAAGGAAATTTCATATCTAAATTACTGGAATACAACCTCCTTTCTCAACCCCATAAAGCATGGAAGAAGCAGCCCATAAGATAACTTGAATACCAAGGGAAAAACAAATGGATTTTGCTGTCCCCTTACCTTGTTTTTGCTTTAATTCCATGGTGAAATGTCTTAATTCCACCCCTACACAGCTGCACACAGAAGCCAACTACAGTGTCCTCATTCCTAATTTCTGTAAACCAGATGTCACAATCTTTAAACCCTTTTCCTGCCCTCTCTCTAGGCCTTGTCTCTGTGCAGCCTCAGCCACAAGTTCACTCCTGGCTGTTCCTCCATTGCAATTATTACAATTTTATGTCTGAAAACACAGTCAAAACTCTGTCTGCTTTTATACCATGAAGACACCAACCACTCCAACTCTGTTTTGCACCAACAGTGCTAAAACTGCATCTGTTCTGGTGCCAACTTGTGATTTTTTTGAGGATAAATATCATTACAGCACTTGAAAATTTTAGAGTAATTTGATCATTAAACATCTTAGGAAAAGCTGACATGGGAACACAGATCAAGCACAGCCATGTTTACATATCAGTCACATACCAGTTGTCATTTTACTTAGTTCATACAAAAATATCTATATTCCAACATTTTGATCTCCCTTTTCCCTCCTTCCATATTCTCCTTAGGGCTTCAATCCAGTCCATTTTTTCTGCCTCTAAGTCCAAGCAGCAAAAAGCAGGATTAGCACCTGAGAAACATGGGCAACAGTGTGCAAAAAGTACTGCCAAATATTCTAAGTCAACTAGAAAAAAATAAGTATCTCATCTCCTCTGGTAGTAGAAATATTGCATCATATTTCCATTAATTTGAAAAGGATCCTTTTGTAGACAGATGGACAGAGATAAATATGCAGTTTTCAAGCTGACAGCCTTGTTTCCAGGAATAAATTATTGAAAAAAATAAAAGCACCTTGTGATCAGTTTTCTGCTGCAAATATTTCAGGAAACAGCTGCAACACTAAACATCTCAGAAGCTTTAAGTTCAGAAAGTTCAGACGAAAATGAAAGTTTTAAGTGATCTGGGTGAGCAGAACAAAGCAAATTTATAAGCACAGGCCCCAGAATTGATATACACTGGTTATTTTTATTACACCAAGCAATGCTTTGCTCTTCAGACATTATTCCATGTGTTTTATTCATGTAGGGCCAAGGCCTTCGAGAAAAAAAAAAAGGCATTAAAATTTATTACTTACACGAGACTTTTTATTAGGAGTGTAAGCCTTAGAGTTGCAGAATATCAAACGAATGTCTTTGTAGAATTCCAAGGGACTGGTGTAGTTTCCTGCTTCCAAGGTTTCTTTCACAGTGCTGAAGTCCATGGGAGTGTCTACAATGTCTCGATAATCCTGGAAGGACACGAAACAGTAAAGGCTGATGAAAACAGTAAAGGCTGTCAAATCCTACAGCAATAAAAGCACCTCAGTGTTCATCCAGTGGCTCAAGTAATTATTATTTTACTTTCAAGTTATTGCAGATAATTCTCTGCTCATAGAAGGGAGAGCACAGGCACGCCCAGCACGGATGTTTTGCCAAAGGATGAACCATTTTGGATGTGGGAGGTGCACTTACAGGATAAGAGAAGAGATCAACAGGCTGCCTAAAAGGCTCCGAGTCCTCCCGTTCATAAATCAGGTTTAGCAGCTGCTGGCACTGCTCCTTCCAGGCATCAGGACTGGCTTTCATGGGCTGCCTTTTCACTCGTCGTCTTACCTGCAGGGAAACAGAAAATATCAGGAAATTCCAATTTTCCCCTTCAATTTCCTATTAATTTCTCAGCATTCTGAGTCAAAGATCTCCACAACCAAAAACAGAAATCCAGGAAGATTCAAGCAAAGCTGATGGCCCAATTTGGCTTTTCTGGTCATGTGTAACACTCAACCCCAAAACTCAAAGCTGCAATATTTCAGCCTCAGCCTCGCTATTTGTATCAGTTTTATCTAAACTTGACTGTTGTTGATATTTTTCGAATCTAATATAAAAAAAAAGACCAAAGCAGAAGTTTTACTCACTCTTCTTTTCCCAGAGGAAGTTCCTGGAGCGTCTGAATCCACATCTACTTCTGCCACCTAAAGGCAAAGGGAATGATCACACACAGGGCCTTGGATGGACCCTCAGCCATGGAAAAAGGGTTAAAAACCAGACAAAAACAAGTAATATTTTAAACTACTCAAATGTAATAAATGGCTCAAGAAAAGCAAAACTAATTTCAAACTAGAATTTACATAACTCGATCCACCTGATTCCTGATTTTAAGCTGTTTCATGCTTTTTCCAAGTTTGCTTCCATAAAAAATGATACATAAAAACATATGAGAAATAGGAATGGCTGATTTTCAGTCCTTAAGACTCAGCTCAGTTGCAGCCTTGCAGAGCTTCATTACCCTGCCTCAGTTTTCATGCTCTGAGCAGCTGCACTGAGTTTATTCAGGTTTCATGCAGTGCCTTACTTACATCAGGTGGGTGTAATATTCTTTTCAGAACCTGAATTTAGGAATTACAACAAAAATTCCTTTGTACACAGCTTTTACCAGTAATTAAATATAAATAATTTTTGAGAGGACTGCACTAGATCAGGTTGCTCCATCCAACCTGGCCTGGACACCTCCAGGGTTGGGGCAGCCACAGCTTCTCTGGGCAACCTATGCCAGGGCCTCCCCACCCTCACAGGGAAGAATTCCTTCCTAACATCTAAAAAATATTTAAACTTTTAAAATATTATAAAGCAAAACACGTTATAAACCAGCTCTTTGGAAGGCTGGAGAGAGGAAGGTGATATAGAAGGAATTTTGGTCACTTCTGAGATTCAAAACTGAGAGTAGAAGGTTGAGTTGGGAAAGGGGGGTCTGCTATTTTACCATGGAAATCTCTCATTTTCTTCAAAATACTTTTTTCACAGTCTGTGAAAACAGATGGTGTTATTCCATCTTCAGTTTTATAAAATAATGAAATTATTTCACTGTAGCACAGACTTTAATTTCAACACAAACCCATGAGAGCAGCACCAGCCCCAAGCAAACAGGTGCTCAGGCAGCACCAGGTTTAACTTTCATATTTCCAATTTGCCACAAAGGAGAATGTCTTAGGGAAGAAACCTCCTCACTAAATCTTATACTACCTTGTGTATTAGAAAATAACACTGAAAAGTAAAACCCAAGCGATTTAGGTTGTAACAGGTCACTTTGCAACAGGAACTACAGCCCATTTCAAACTGTACTGAAGGGGAGAAGGTGCAAGGAGAGAGAAAAAGCTCAAGGAAGTGATATCTGGGCTCTACCTGACATTTCACTCCAGGGAACAATGGATGGGAAATGACACAGAATTACACATGAAAACCATCTCTGCTGCCTTGCTGGCAATGGGGAGCTGTTGTCCTCTGATTGAGTAACAGTTCCACTTCCCAGTCCCCTAATTACTCATCCTTCCCCACACAACAAAACACCATGTACTGGCAGCAGATTAAAGACAGGCAGTTCCAAGAATCATTTTTACCTACTTAAGGGAGCTTATTGTCCCAGGTGAGCCTGAACAGGCTCATCTCAAAACCTCAGTGCAATTACCCAGAAAATAAAGACTCAACAAAAATCAAATTTCTTGCACGTGCTGAACTTCAGAAGGCAAGAAAATGATCTTACCTCCTCTTCCTCATCAGTGCTGCTCAGGTCTTCTGCTTTCACCTTGTTATAGATCTCTAAGATATCAGTGCAGCTCTGATCTCTGCAGGACAGTGACAAAAACCAAGATACACAATCAAATCTCTCAGGAACTCAAAGCTGTGGGGGCTGTGAAGTCCAAACCTACCCAATGAAGTGCAGTAACACGTCCGTCACGATTTTGGCTGCTTTGACTATGGGACTGTCTGGCTCGTTGAAGGTCCTGGCGTTGTGTTCAATGTATCTGACCTCCCACATCAGTGCAGAGATTCTCCTAAAAATACAGAAAATTTAAGAAATGGGATGAAGAAGAAGGTGTGGATTGTTTTCCCTCTGAGATCAGTAGGATTCTGCAGTAAAAAAAGGAATTGGGGATTCAGAGCGAGGAGAAACAGGTGGTCCTCAGAGGGAGAAAAATGATCAGGATGTTATTTATTCCCAAGTTGACTGGAAAAAACCCAGAGATTTCCACTTTACAGCATTTAGCCCATTTCTGGCAACTGCAACACCAGCAAAACCTCCGGTTCAAAGGCAGTAGGGATGGAAACAAAGTAAATATGCTCTGCCTCCAGCACAGAGCGAGGCTCAGGATGTTAAACACACTCCAGATCCAGCCATACCGGCTTTTGCCTTAACAACCAAAAGGAATTTATTATTCAGGAAGACTCACTTTGCCCAAGGCCAAACAGAATCCTATCTGATGCTGTTGCTCACGTTGCTGGAGGGGCACTACAGAACATTCAGCTCAGGATTGCCCTCCATGGGGCTGTAACAAATGGAGATTACAAACAAATCCGAAGCCAACTGACCTATAAAACCTGTTTTCAAGTCTCCTCCTGATCGTGGTGAGGTCAGTTGGATAAGCAACGACAGTGCAATACATGGGATAGGCACTAAGGTCCACTGGGACTGCAAAGGGATTGGAAATGTCTGCAAGACAAAACACCAAAATCATTCAGATGCCTCAAAGGGATGTTACACGATATCGATATTTCTTTTAATGCTTTCTGGGTTTTCTTTCTAAGAATTCAGCAAAAGCAATCCAGATCTACAGCTGGAAATGTCATTACACAAAGGGGACAGTTCTTCCTCTTGTGCCATCTGTTAAATACTCTCGAAAAAGCACTTTTTGTTTAAGTATCACATCTGAGGTTTGTGTGTCAGCAGCCAAATGTGCCACTGAAAGGAACATGCACATCACTTACAACAGGAATGCTACAACAAGTAATATAAGTTAGGAATACAGACATGTCCTGGGTGTAAATATAGGCAGAAATTAAACCACAGTGTGCTATTAAATGGTTACAAACTATTTACAAAGGATTTGTTGGTGAGGATGTTCAGTGAGGATCTGTTGGTTGGTTTTGAGGGGTTTAATTCAATGTTTTGCTCATTCACATTTAGATATGACCCACTGAGAACCCCCATTGAAAGAAACCAGGTGAACCCCTGGGGAAAAAAAGGAATATAACTTAAAAGGAAATTGAAATATGAAATTTAAAAGGCTCTTTTCAGTAATTTAGTTTCCATTTCAAATATTCCACACCAACTCCCAACATTCCATCTCATCTACATGATATTCTGATATTAATATACCCCTTCTCTTCAAACATACCAAGGGAAAGAAGCTGCTCAATGCCACGGATCACTCGTTCACATTCTTCATCTCTGGAATGGGCCCCCCATTCTCCTTCCTGGGGTTTGTAGAGGAGAGCTGTCAGCTCCTCTGGAGTCACAGGAACTCCAGCACCAACCTCCTCTGGATAGGCAGCTGGAAAGGGAGAATTCCACAGGCAGTAAGTCCCTGCAGTGGCAAAAAGCTGCTTACTTTGTACAGGAACACGAGTTCAACACTTACTTCCTTCTGGGATTGGTTCCATGTCCCAGGGACTCATCCTCTCTCTTTCATTATTGTCCCAGCTATTAAAACAAATACATTCAAAATGCACAAGTTAAAGCTGAATATAACAATGCACCTTTTCTTTACCAGATTTACACCACAAAGGTCATCCCTGTTAGGAACAAGACCTGTCACTGAGGACATTCCAACTCCTTATTTTCCTCTTGTATCCCCTCTATAGTCACTGCACTGCTGTTTACACCAGAAGTGTTGCTTTAGGAATAAATTCAAAATTAAATAAGTAAATCAAGTGGCTGGTTATTTATTTAAATGGAAGAGATGCTGATGCCTGAGGTACCCGTTTGAGTTGTATGTAAAACATGTAAAAACTCACTGGACACTGTAGCACTGGAAGGAACTGTCAGGATACTCTGCCTGGAAAGGCTGCTGACTCTCCACAGTTCCAAACCACCAAGCATCATCTATTATACTGCGAAATCTATCCCCTGGAAGGCAAAATATTGCATTCAGCACAAGAACAACATCAAAAATTATTAAATATTTCTTTTTAGAGAGTCAACTCCATCTTTCATAAATGCACTACTTCAATTTTTTACATTTTGCACTAAAGGAATGGAGCCCTAAAGGAAGGCCTTGGATACCTCTGGGAATTACCCACAGCTGCTTCCGTGCCTCAAATCACAACACATCAGCAGATTCTCCTGCTCTCACAGGTTTTGGGACAGTTTCTCTTATATTTTTTGGTTTTTTCTGCTATAGGAATTGCAGCAAACATCAAATAAAAGTTTCCAATGACCTCTATAATATCAGGGTGTGACTCTTGGGGAAGGTCCTGTGCAGGGCGAAGGGTTGGACTTGATGATCCTCGTGGGACCCTTCCAGCTCAGCCTATTCTGTGACAATATCACGTGTGCACAGTCCTTTACATGATGTAATGAAGACCCTGCATCCCATTAAACAGCTGCAGAAATGGTGCAGAAAACATATGGAAGTGGGAAGGAAAAAAAAAAAGGAGTCACCTATTTGCCAGTTCCTTTCTTTGGCTTCGTTATAAAACTGATGCAGCACGAGGAAGTCAATGACATCTGGCATATCATGGTACCTTCAGGAAACAAGACAGAGAAAAGTAATTACTACCCAGAAATATAATTCTACATGCACAGCACAGTCCCCAAATTCCATGCATTTGGAAGGAGGAGGGAGAAGCTTTTACACTGCAAAAAAACTCTCCTGAAGGATGTCATCAGCGTTCCAGTGACTTACTTTATGGAAAAGGATTCTCCTGTCATTTTGCCTGTGATTGGATCCAGGAATGCAAGCTTCAAGCAGCAGAGTGTGGGAGGCCCAACTTCGTATTTAATCCCTACAGTCTTCACAAATTCTTGTTCCTATTTATCAATGAATATGGAACAGCATTATTTTTAACTCGCTGACCACAAAAATATCCACTTTAAAGGATTAAACGTATTAATAAAAACCAGTGTTTCTACTCTACAGCCCAGGTAATTTCACCCATAAATTTTATTTTTCCAAATACTAAAAGTCAATCACTGACACCTTAAAACCGAAAACCAGGAAGGTGTAAGATGCTCATTCCCTTGGTAGATTTGTGAATAGAATTCCCACAAATTACTTAAGAAGGTTCTAAGGACCAAACCCACTCTGGTTTTAACCACATTGATGGCACCAAAGTTTAGCCCTGACCTAATCCAGGGCTCCTCACTCTTGTACAGGGGGGAAAAAGGAAATTCTTCCTCTTAAAACAGAAATTCCACAATAGCCTTTATGTTCACATCCTGTCAAACTCTACCCTAAGTGAAACGCTGTTTCCTTTTCCTTACAAGCTGCTGATGCCCTGGAAAATTACAGCTGGAATCACTGAATACTTCAGCCTAGTAACTGGGTATTGTTCCAGTTAAGCAATTATTTTCATATAATAGAAGCACTGGCATACACATATATGAATATTAGCACATCTATGGACTCTTCTTTTGATATAAAATTGGAGTAAAGCAGGAAAAAACATGGCAACACTGTTGTGGATTAAGTACTAGGGGACTCTGGTTCAAAGTAAGATCCAGTGTTTAAAAGAGCTTGTACACACACATTATGGTGTTTACACCATAATTTCTTCCTTCTTACCATAGCATTAAAAACAAGAACTAGAAACCAAATGTTCAGGTCATTGTAGAGCAGTGAGAGAACTATAAACAGCTTTGGAGTGGTGGGTTCTGAATAAATTAGTGTTAAATGAAAATAATTTGTGTGGAAAGTGACTCCTGAGAACCATGTCCAAAATCAGGAACTGAACAGATGTAAAGAATTAATATTTACAATTTAAACTTCAATATTAACATTTTAAAGTCATTCCTTCTTTGTATTTTTCATGCTGGTTTTTCGTGTCAGTTTAACATTACAGAGACACTCAGCTCTTTGAAGTATTTCTTTAAACTTACCCTGAGTTCCATTTTGTTCCATGGTTGTTTTTGCATGTTAATACTGTAAATTTTGGCTTTCCTTACTGCCCTCACATAAGCTTCATGGCCTTGCCTAAAGTATATGATCTTAAAAGGGGAAAAAAAAGAAAAAAGGGAAAAAAGAGAAAAAAAGAGAAGGTTATTTTACTGAGAGTTCTCTTCCTGTTCATTCTAAAATTTCTATGAACAGGAGGCCTCAGGGATGAGAACTTACTGCCCACTTATCTATTTCATTATAAAACACTCTTCTAGTTAAAAGTATTTCTATCAGCCCCCCAAATCAGCACTTCCTCTGTGCTTCAGAAGTGGGATAATTAAGAAATGGCAGGTGAAGGTGAACAACCAGCTCTGCCTGCTACTCCTCAGTCACCACTGCAGAAAAAGAGACTCAGGATTATCTGCAAACAACAAACTGCCTGAGAATTATCAAAGTTCAGCCTATTTTGGGGCACAATTCACTGCTGGATATATAGTCCTGACCAACCCAAGCTCTCCAGCCCCTGTGGAATGTGGGAATTGCTGCAGGCAGTACCTCATCTCCCATCTGTGGGACGAACGGGGAGCGCCGGGGAATGGTGTCCAGGATCCACTGAGGAGCAAGCCATTCCTCACTGGGCTCCCCTTCCAGGGACAGCAGGCCACTGGGCTTCTGAAATATATTACATTGAGAATACAATTAATACAGTATTTAGAACACCATTAATATAATATTTAGAATGCAACTACTAAAATATTCAGAATGCAACTAATTACTCTGGCAGAACACATGAAGAACTGACCATACAGCAGTTACTGCACATAAGAGATATAAAGCAAAGGAAATACTGGAATGTCAGCCTTCCCAAACCTCCACTAAATAGCAGGGAATAAGACATGTCTATTATAAATATAATAGAAAATTAAAACATTCATAAATTCATTAAAATGCCCATGGAACAAGGGTGGACTTTAAGGTCCCTTCCAGCCCAAACTGGGCTGTGGTTCTAGATAATAAATAAAAAATAAAATAAAATAAAGAGATTGTACTTTTATAAATATTCTAAACAGCTCTTTTTAAAAAAAAATACCAGGAAAAAGAAACCTGGCAATGTAGATACAATACAGATCCATTGTAATTTTACAACAAAACCATCCTGGAGTAAATCTAACTGCAGGGAAGAGCATAAACCTGGGAGAAAACATCTATGTCACACAGGAAAACAAACAATAAAATCACTTTGGTACCACTGGCACTACAATTCCTGTGCTCTCTATAGTTTCTTTCTTCCTATATACTTGTCTGTGAACAATTTTACTTTGAAAAAAACCCACCAAAACCCCAAATTTATATTCATAAAGTAAGACAGACACTAAAAATTTACAAATGCTGACCTTTTTTCTAGGCTGTTTAAGTTTCCTTCGCTTTGGCTCCAGTCCTTTTGTTCCCTTCATATTTTCATCTTCAGAACTACTACAGATTTTCCGAGCTGCCTGCCTGGTTTGTCTCTTTGGAGGCTGGAGATTAATTCCAGCATCTGCTGTCCAGTCTGAATATTCACTTGATGAATCACTGGAGATAAGAAAAAGTTGTAAGGAAGAGAACAGAAAACTTCAGTTTTCACACAATGGACTGAAAGGCCCAAACATTCAACCCGCTCTCCTGGGGAGCAGATGTCAGGATCAGCACAGAATTTTGTTATCATGTGAATTTAGAGAATTTGTGATTTCAGCAAATTATTGTAACCATTTGAAACTCCCAGTAAAACTGCAGCTATGGCTGATACCAATCTTCATACTCATCATCTCACTAATTCACAGACCGATTTCAGAAGAACCAGTAGTAAAAAATGCTTGAAAAATGTAGAAAACCAGAGCACTTCCCTAAAAATCCAGTTCTGACTTCTTGAATATCAAATAACACACATACAGGATTTGCATGGCAAACTGGCTTTGATTTTTTCAAGCAGTTCTTAATTAAAGACACCATTTTCTTACAAATGGTCTTTCAAAACTGCTTCTGACTGAAAAAATAAAAACACCAAAAAACCCACAACATAAAACGTTTCACAAAGAACTGAGGAAAAAAAAAATCAGTCTTCAAAATGAAGTCTGAGTATCACAACATCAACTGTCTTAATTAAATTCCATAATAAACCAGTATTACCAATTCAGAGCCCAGTAAAGGTACCTGGAACTGCTTTCACTTTGCCAGGCTGCCACGGGATCATCCATGGAGGCATCACTTGTGCCAACAGTCTCATCTTCCTGTGTTAAAAACAGAAGGTTTCACTTTGGGGTCAAGGCTAAAATATGTAATTTCTGTTTGCAAGCAAGATGTGTCATCTGAGGAAATGTGTCATCTTTGTATTTAAGGGTTGGTTTAAATTGGAACAAGTAGGTCCACAGTTTCTTTCTGTATCTTAGTACGACACTATATGATTTTATAATTCCCATATAAATAAGTAGACAATTTCTTTCTATGTATTAATCAATATTATACTTTGTCCTTTTTGTCCCTTATAGTTAAATAACATAGTATAAATAATTTTATATGCTATAACTCCTATAGAAACAGATGTGAATTTTAATTCTATTAGAACCATAACATGAGTTCATATTTAAATGTTTGATTAATAAATTTTAGTGCCAAGTGCCCAACTTTTTTAGCTATTCTGCACATTCAGTGCATCTACAAAGCAACAATGTTCGGCCTCTTCCTTAAGGACAACAAGTTATATTTAATCTGGGATATTTTAAGTTCCTCCCTTGCCAATATCAATGATTAATACCAATACTCCATCTCTTTCCACAGCAGTCCACAGATGTAGCTGAAATCAAAGCACTGCAAAACGAAATCAAAGCCCTGCCCTGAATCCACGTGCTGTGTGAGATCCCAAAATAGCAAGTGCTTTAACACAACCCAGTTAAATTTACTTGAAAACGTTTCAGGTTTCCAAAAATACACGAGCTGTTTCATGCTACTTTCGAACACTGTCCTGGCACTGAGGGAGAAGATCCTGCACCCTCCCAGACCAACACGCCCCAAACCCCAGGGAATCAACGAGCCGAGTGTTCCTCCCCGCACAGAGAAACTCGGGAGTGTTGCTGTGCTGTGAGATTTGGGAGCAGGG
The DNA here is from genome assembly GCF_009829145.1 of Chiroxiphia lanceolata. Taxonomy (NCBI): domain Eukaryota; kingdom Metazoa; phylum Chordata; class Aves; order Passeriformes; family Pipridae; genus Chiroxiphia; species Chiroxiphia lanceolata. The sequence continues at coordinate 3,705,215 of NC_045650.1, forward strand.
AGGGCTGTTGGGAGGTGTCTGGGGGGGTCAGACCTCGGAGGAGCTGTCGGATTGCTGGCGGGCACAGGGGTGGTGGGCGGCTCCCTGCGGGCTGTGCTCGATGGTGGAGCGGGTCTGGTAGGCGTGCTGCCGCCGCCGCTGGTTCCTGCGCAGGGACCTGCCGCTGCCCGCCTGGAATTCGCTCTGCCACGGGGACAAACAGCACAAAACCGAGGAGTCAAGGATGAGCTACACACTTAAAAGATGCCTCGTTAACGTGACTGAATGTCACATTCCAACTGCGAACAGGAAATCGCTGCAGAATCTTGGACGCACCGTGGCTCGTTTAAGGGCACTTCCAAGCGTGGTTTTGGGTTCAGTATCAATTCTACTTTATAAAGTAGAAAGGAAGTTAGGGAAAACATAATTTTTTCTATAAAATTCCTGAAATCTCTGCATAAGATAACTCCAGCCACTTATAAAACTGTGGCATCTCTGAAGTTTCTCTGTTTTCAGAGAATCACAGGATGTGCTGAGTTGGAAGGGACCCACATGAGTCATCAGGTCCAACCCTCAGCCCTGCACAGGACCATCCCCATTTTCCACAAGTCAAACTGAAACCCCACTGTGGCTCTGCTCTTTTTCTTTCCCAGAATCTTCCCACCACTGAAGCCTCAAGGATAGAGATTTACCACTATTTGCATATTACAGACAGACAAATCACAGTTATAGAAGGAAGACAGAGCCAGAGGAACAATTAGGACTATTGATCTTCTAAATAATTTAATAAAATTGGGTTGGGTTTTTTTTGTTTAATTTAGTGCTATAACTCACCCGTTGTAAGGTGTGGGATGGCTTTCTCTTCTTTTCAACAGTGTATAAACTAATTTCTATTTCACCTTTGGCAGCTCGACATTCTTCCTGGACCCTAATTATGCAGAAGAAACATCCCTTTTATTCAGTAAATCATCAAATAACTCACCAGTCTCATTAATACACACACAGAAATACTTGTTCTGTTGCTATAAGAAATCTGTGCACAAGCAGCATCACTCCTAGAATCATAAGTTAAGGAAGCAAACTCCTTAGCTGAGCATCCATAAATACTTCCAAGCAGACAGGAATGAATTAAAATTATTTGCATGGGGTTTGTTTTAAATAAAACTTCAGGGAAATGTGGTATTTGAACTACTGAAGAAAGACTGAACTGTGCAAAGAAGGAATTACTATTCTCAACTCCCCACTCCAACCCTAACATTCCAAACAACACGATCAACCAACCCCCAAAGCCAACGCGCTTCTGCAAAATCACTTCAGGAGTACGGATTAATTATTAAATATTACACAATGAGATTTTTTTTTCCTCCCCTGGCTCACTTAGCATCTTACTTGCTGACGCCTGGAGGGAGCTCGTTGACCACCACCCTCCTGCTCCAGGCCATGAGGTCCCTCTCGGTGGCCATCTGGCTGCGGGGCGCGTTGTGGTGCATCTGCCGCACGCCCTCGATCTGCCCGCTCCGGCGGAGCCCCACGTTCGGGGGGGAGGCCACGTCCAGAGCCGGGCTGCGAAGGGCTGAGGGAGGGAAAAACAACCTCTTCAACTTCCATAAACCGTCACTGGAATCACGCAATCATGGCTGGGTTGGAAGGCACCTTAAAGCTCATCCTGTTCCACTAGCCCAGGTTGCTCCAACCTGGCCTTGGACACTTCCAGGGATGGGGCACCCACAGCTTCTCTGTGCTAAGGCCTCATCACCCTCACAGGGAGGAATTCCTTCCCAATATCTAATCTACAATTTAAAGCTTAAGGACCACACAAATTCTTTTTTGGCAATAATCAACACTTATTCGTCATGAAGTGGCTTTTCTTTTGCTCCAGGTGAACATTTTTGTGTGCTGGTCTTAGGGATGTGTTTGCTGCTGGCTTGAGGTATTTCTGAGATACCTGAGGCACACAGAGAATGTAATCCGTGAGGAAAGTTTTAAGGGCACTTAAGTGAACTTCAAATTAAAGTTTTTCAACTGCTTAAAGGCTCTAAAATCATCAATCTTAAAATTTTATGGAACAAGAAGAGATGAGGTTGACATCTAAAATAACAGACTGCTGCAAGGTTTACGTTTTGTGTTGTGTCTCCATTTGTTTTGTGGTTTTAATTCTTATTTGCTGTGCCACAGGCACTGTTCTGCTCTGGGCTTCTCATCAGGTGGCACAACACAGTGAAAACACACACTTCAGGCAGCAAAAAGACACAAAAAGCCTGCTAATAATGGAATGACTGCCATCATTGTTGTTGTTTAGCTCATCAACACAACTCCCACATGCTTAAATATGGTCAACCACATGAATATACTGCAATTTATGGTTATGCAAACCTGCATAAAAATATTTGGCTGTTTATACATACTCTAATTAGCCTACATCAATTGGGTGATCACATAGCAAAGTCACTCCACAGTGCAAGTTCTAGAAGGGAACTGCTTTAATTTCCATACCATTCATACCTGGAAATTCCTTTGTACAACTACAGGGACACACAAATAAAATGGAAATTGGGACTGCACAACACATCACCCTATCCTAAGATGCAGAAAAGACTTTGTGTGAGCTGAAGGTGCCTTCTAGACACCCTTCCTGACATACCAATTTAGAGCAAAGCAAAAGTGTATTTTCAGCATTTTTCACCGATATTTTTCCTATTCCTTCTTGAATTTCAACACAAGCAACTCCAAATCCTAATGAGCTTTTCCAGAAAATCTACTTCAAACATGTGTAATCAGTCACTTAACCTAGAACTAATTTATGAGCAGCTGTAAATTTCCCAAAGCTCAGGATGACTTGCAGCTCAGGTCCTCGACATCTGCTCCCCTTCCATCAGCTGCGCCCACTCAGCTCTTCACATCTGACTGAGTTAGGTTTAAATTTTTAATCACTTTGTGTATTAAAGATAAAATCACAGTAGCAGAACATTTACCAGGAGAATAATCTCAAGCTTTCTAAGGAAATACTAAGACAGAGCAACATGTTTATTTTATTACCACTGATGCTCAGCCTTCCGCTGCAGCAGGAAACCATTAGTCTGTCACAACACTATTCACTGACAACCTCTAATTATATGCTGTTATTTTGACATTATGTAGTTAGGAAGTATCATCTCTGCAGTGATATCAAGACAATACAGTGAATTTTATGTTTATTTTTCAGGAAAATGGTTCATAACAGGAATAGTTCCAGTCTAATAGCTTGAAGTAATCAGACACAGCCCAGTCAGACACTGTGTGCCCTCAGCTGCACCTTAAACTTTTAATTTCTCTGCTGGAATCCAAAGAACATCCAAATGCTCCCACCACAGGTTAACAAGGTGTACAAACAGGAGAGAAAAGCATCTTCCAAGACACATGAAGACATTTTGATCAGTACCTTCTGTGATTAAGGAAAGAACTGCTGGAGACAAGGCAGGACACTGACCTCCATTGACAGAGAGGGATCTGTTGAGTGGAGGGTTTGGAGGAGTTTCTCCTTCATTAATTAGTCTGAGATCTTGTTCCCTCTGGAGCTCCCTGATCATTCCATCGAGGATACTCTCATCCTGGTCATTTGTTTGCTGCCCAATGACTTGTTCAACTACTTCACCATCACCTTGGCAAGAACAAAACCACAAATATGAAATGATTAATTTCTGTTATAAATTAATCTCTCTTATAAAGTGATTACTGTTTTACTAAACACCACAGAAACAATCCCATTTAAAACTCTGCCCTGCAGAACATCTGATCACCAGCTGGCTTTTTGCTCTCATGGAATAAATGGAGGCAAAGTTTAGAAGAGAAGCTACAATAAAAACCTGAAACTCCAGAGCACATGCGAAACGTAAGCACAAACCCTTAGAAACAGCAGAAAGAAATTATGCTTCAGTGGGTAATAATGGAAGATCCTTTCTGGAGACTAGCATTTTGAAAAAAATTATGTCTACAGGGAAAAAAACCCCCTGTTTTGAAAACCAAAAGCTGTTTTTATCATGTCTTTCTCACCCTCCTGGTTCCTTCCTCACATCCACAGTTACACTGAGGTTAATGGGACAATGCTTTAAGCATCTGCCATATATGGGAGAAGTCCACAGATTTTGGAATATTCTTGCTTCCAGTCAAGTTAGTTCCAGACACTTCCTTAGTGCCATAAACTCACCCTATCTCCTCTTCTACCTCTCTGCTGAATTTAAACCACTAATTTATAAATTCTTACAGCACCACCTCACGGAGCTGCTGCTCAATCCTGTGCCACACATGTATTATTCATGAGGTTTAGAGAGAATACCATTAGCTACATATCCCAGCTGAGGAATGAGCTGCTCATCCTTGCAATTCTCCCTCCCTGGGACCAGGCGCTGGAATCTCGTGGGATGAGGATTTCCATCAACATCCACCAGGAATGGAGGAGGCATCAGATGTGGAGCCTGTTGGGTCTGTTCATCCAACACGTAGTTATTGGCATCACGGATCAGAGGCCTGTAATCCGTATGGAAGAACATCTGATCTGGAATCTGAAAGAAAAGCAATTTAGGGAATGAATCAATGGCCATTTGCAGCTGTCTGGCTGCTCTGGAATGACTCCATACCCATAAACCACAACTCCTGCACTCAGGAGCAGCAGCAGGAATGTTGTGACAGAGAACAGATTCCTGCCACAAATGTGGTTTATTACCAAGGCCTGATGCAGAAATTCAAGAGTAAAATAGGCCAAAAGAGGTGAACAGAGAGAAGTTAATGCTTTGCTCCCCTGTCTAAGATTCTCTTGTCTAAATATTTTTGATTTAGGTAAAAAGCAACTGCTTCATGATCTAATTATTATTTTGTGTGAGGCAGGGTGAGGGAATAAATTGTAACACAAATACTTTTAAGACAAAATCAGGTCAAGACAGGGAAGAGTTTAAAATTCATTCAACCCACCTTTTCATAATATTTATTGCATCCAAAACCAAATAGTAGCAGATGTCCATGAGAGTCTGTGCAGGCAAAATGCTGCCCATCTGGTGAGAACTTGCAATCAAAAACAGCTCCGTGGCCTTGGCCCTCAATCTGGATCAAGCACAGAACATTCCCTTCACCATATATTCTCTGCAAGAGCTTTTTTACAAATATTTCACCTGTGCTCCAACACGTATTTCACGCTCATTCTGTAATTTCTCACCTTACTCAAGACTGATTTACACTTTTACGTATTAAACTGAACAACACTGTAAAACTTCACATTTTGTCTTTGTTCTGAAATTTCAGCACAACTTTTAATGTATGTTCTGAAACAACTCCCTGGAAGTCTGCATTTTATCTTAATGGCATACACAGAGCAAACCCACGCCAAAGATCTCAGACCTGTGCTGGTTCTGTAGGTGTATAATGAAATCTGCTTTTGTCCCAAGATCAGTTTTAAACAAATATGAAAATAAAACTCCCTGATCCTTCTTACCATGTTGAAGTAATTGCGAATTTTTGTTCCTTTGTCTATATCCCAAACAAAAATATTCCCATCGTGACCCGCTGAAAGCACAATCCTTTGGTCAAAGGGATGAGCCTCCAGAACAAACACTTCATCATCATGACCCTACAACGACAGCAGGGGGAAAAAGGAACTTGTATTTCTCCATGTGGTACCTCCAGATGTGTTGGTAATTCGTGTGACGACATCTCAGATCAGGGAGCAGCTCAATCCACTGGATCTGGGACTGGAGCTGTACTTGGACAACACTCCTGCCACAGGTTTGGCATTGTCACTGCCCTGACTGCAGCTCAGCATTGCTGACATGGGGAGGAAGGAGAAATCAGTGCACAAATGGAGCCTTCAAAGGGCTCCTTGTCAGCCAGAAATCACCAGGATCCTGGCCATCAGCTCCTTTCCCCAGGATACACCCTCCTCCCAACGCGCAGGGCACAGCCGGATACTTCCGAGACCAAACACTCCTCATCAGGGGGAATGATGATGGAGTTTAGCCTCAAATCAATCTCAGAGCTGAACTATATCCATTTGGGATTCCCCCTTGGAATGTTACTCACGGATAAGCTATGGAGAAGCTGCCCTGTGGATGAGTTCCACACTTTGAGAAGGAAGTTGTTGACTGCAGTGATGACAGTGGCATCGTATCGATCCCAGGCCACCATGGTGACCTTCAGCTTAGTCACCTTGTCCTCCCCAGATGCCACATTGTTTCTAAGGAAATCAATGAGTTAAAAAGGAATAAATCAGTAACTGCATATGGAAACATTTCAGTGCTAATCCAGTATGGAATTCAGGGAAGATGGATGTGACTGTGACTCTGGCTGGGGCAGGAGAAAGAAGGATGGTTCTGTGGTGGTAAAAACAGGATACAGGAAATATTCAGTGCCACTAAGATTTATAGATCTCTATGTCCTTAAAAAGGACATTTTCTCCTCTGTTCTTAAACCACCACTCTTGCCTACCCCAGGTTTTCCTTCCAAGCTCTTCAGATCTATTAAGCTTTTTCCTACAAGGCATTTTTATCATCAATATCAGTAAACTCCACAAAGAGCAGGAACCTGTTAAATAAGCCCAAATCACACCTCTGACAGCAAACACTGCAAATGTAACCATATGAAACATAGAGAAATCTGCCAAGCAAATGCGTAACAGATTTCTGCTCTTTGTTGTTGTGCATATCCAATTACAACGCACTTACAGGAGTCACTTGAGGATCTCAAAAAGACAAACTCGAAACCCTACTTGAACCTGAGAACCAGAACACCACATTTCACCTCTTACTTTGAAAATTAAGGAAGAAATACAATGTTAAGAAACATTCTGGATATATATATTAGCACGTGATCAATGGGGTTCTACTAAAACCTGTTTTTGTGACATAAAACTGTTTGACATTCTTCCTTCATATGTAAAATACTAAATATTCCCCAACTATTAGGTGGGGAACCACCAATGTATTAATATTTTATTTGGTGGGTTAATTAACTGTGTAAATTAACAGACAGAGCCATGGCATTTTCAATACCCAAAAAAAACCCCATGCATGGAAATTAACTCAAAATGGCAGTAAATGAACAGTTTTCAATATGATGGAGGATTCAGTTTGCATGTAAATGTGGCCACGAGGTGTGTTCTGCTTGGTTTGCTTTACCCTGTCATTTTAGTAGCCATATCCAGGACCACACTCTTCCAATCATGCTGATGGTAGTGCCAGATTCTTGCTGTTCCATCTCTGCTTCCACTGACAAACCTTAAGCTGTGGGGCAAAGAGAAAAAAAAGTCATGAAATTCTGAATAAGGATGGTCTAAAACCCACATGTACATAAATATACAGACATATACTGGAAGTGTGTCACTGCTTCTCCTCCTTGTGAGGTTCCAATTTTCATATCAGATATTGTACAGAAGAGTTTACAACATTAATTACATTTGGCTCCAGCAGGCAGATGGCCTTGGAATGACTTCAATGTCGTAATTCATCCGAGCTGCACATTCCCTGTTTCATGACATCAGCAAATCCCTGGAGCAGCTCAGAGTGGCAGCAAAGAAAGAGCAACTGTGTGCCAGGAGTGTGGCATAAATTACAATACATTAACTCAGGGAGGGGGTGATGACAGGGGAAGAAAAGAGCCAAATTTACAAGTAGGTAGCTCTGACTGGGAAGCTGAACGCGAATATTTTAATTTTTAAACTCCTCCTGGTTTAAAAATTTTAAGCATCCAGCAAATGTATTTAACCATATCAGAGTGTTTGGCCATCAATGCTACGGAAATCATTTCTGTTGAGAAACTGGAAAAGAGCTCCTCAAGTAATACATTTTCACAGGATGGCCAACACCTTTAAAAGCATATATTATACACAAAATTACACTTCAAAGTCAAATCTATTCAATTTTATTAAGTGATTGTTTGCCCCTTTTCAGTTTCCCTGATCTGAATCTTTTCGTTGTGACGGAAAAGAGTTTTAAAATGCCTTTGACAAGTTTATTTTCCTCTTATTTTTACTTCTTTGTATTAAAATAAAAAGGAAACTACTTTTTCATTCAAAGCATCACTGCAGCATATAATTTTCAGTGATGACATGACCTAAACCCTCTGACATGGCTTGGAAAGAACTGGTAGCACAATTACAGCACCACATTCTCACATAATTTCATGTGACAAAGATCTCCAAGTACAGGTGCAAAGCTACAGTTTGGAAGGCTCCTGCTTCCACACATCCCTTATACCTCCTGCCCAGGAAAATAAGGAAATAGGAACAAAAGCTGGGAAAAAAACACCTACATTAAGTTCTAACTTTTGCTTTAAACTACATTTATTACAGTGCTCTTACTCCACAAGTAAATCCCTCTGTGGGAGTTACCTGGGAACTAAGACACTCTTATAGAAAAGGACACAAAATTTGGGTTCCAATATGCTGTTTTAAAGGGAAAACAAATTAAAAGCATAATTACAGAAGGTTTTTGTTGTTACAGCAGAGGACAACAAGCTGGAGCTTGTGACCATGACACACATCTTGCAACACACTTAAGTAGTTTGTCCAGGATTAATCAGAGCCCACAGGCAGTTTTCCTGTTGTGCCAAATTTTCCATGAAATGTTCTTTGGGCAATTAAATAGCAGCACTCTCAGGTGCAAACCCCAGGACAGCCACTCACCTGTCCCCATTGTTACAGAACTGGACTGCAACCACCTTGTCCTGAAGAGGAAAACACAGCAGTAAGTGCTTTGTAGGCTGAAAACACTCACCCTAAAAGTTCTCAATCAGTTGATTCTTGATTAGTTTTTATTTACCACATTGTATCTTTCCTACAACAGTCTTAAAAATTCGCGTATAGAGAAGTTTTATTTAAAGCTAAAACTTCCCCAGACTTACTGTGTTAAACACTCAAATATAGAAAACTTCAGAGAGGTGATGGTTTCCTGCAATTTTTAGATCTAATATTAAAGTGCATCAAAAAAATTTAATCCAAAAAATGCAAACCTTGGCTTTATTTCCACTCACAAAGTGCTGAGAAACAAATGTTATGTTTCAGACATGAGTTGGCCTTTTTTTTAATTTGCTAAACACTTGTGTTGGCTCCAGGCACTTGTATTCTTACTCCCACTGGTGTCTCCAGCTCTGATAACCCATCTGGGATTTGTTGTCTGCAGGATTAAGAGTGGATTTAAAAAACTTAAAGGAATTACAGCTCCTTCCAAACCTGCTCAATACAGAAAACACTGTTTTGTGAGCAAAATACTTGTTAGCTGTGTTGGTTTGGAGATTTAAATGGGACACCCAAGACTCCCCCTTAAGTTCAGTGAATCAGTTTAGATCTCAGGCCTAATCCATAAAATGCTGTTAGGGTGGGAAGTTTGAATTTTTATGGGAACCCTTCTGCATTACCTGAAAAAAGATGCCCCTAAGCTTAATTTTCTAAAGGAAATTTCCATCATGATCCAAACTTGGACTAAAACCTGAATTACTTTGTTTTTCTTGTTATGTGAAATTGAGGTCACAACTAAAGTTAAATACTCAGCAGTAAATTCAATAGGAAAAAAAAAAACATGGTGTATTAAAAGTGCTTTAATTCCTCATTCCAACCCAGACTTTTTTCAAGAATATGGGAAAATCACCTGATCCCTCAGTTTTCTGGGGGAATAAAATATATAAAGCATATTTTGCACAAATTTCTTGCCTCAGAGGGACTTAAAAACAACCATCCCCCAAATTCCCAGGCATTTAAACACCACAGTGTTGAGAGCCAAATAACTTCTAGAGAGTTAATAAATCAAACAGGATGTAAAAACCCAAGTTCCTGAAATCAGGTAAAGGGGGGGAAAAAAAAAGATTTGTGTCCTGCTTTCCCTCTTACCGTGTGAGATTCCAGCTCAGCCATTTTCTCTGGAGATTCTGAGCCCAAATAATAAATTCTTATCACGTGGTCAGTGCTACCTGTTGCAATGAACATGCCACCTAAGACAGAGAGTTTTCCATGAGAAGAAAAGTCATCCAAGGAATACCTTCTTTTAACTTTGTTTATCTGAATTTGCTGCTTTCTTGTCAAAGCAGGAAACTAGTTTTAAACAGAAAATTTTAACACAATCTGCTAAATATAAAATAAATCATTTAAGTGCATCTTCCATTCTATTTGACACAAATCAGAGAAATTATTGCTGAATCAGGAGTCAGGGATTGCTGAGAAACTGGGAAAAAGCTCCTTAAGTAATACATTTTCACAGGATAGCCAACACCTTTGAAAGTACATTCCATTTATATACAAAATTACACTTCAAAGCCAAACCAACTCAATTTTATTAAGTGACTGTTTGCTCTTTTCAGTTTCCCTAATGAATTTTTCCACTGTGATAAAAAAGTGTTTAAAAATGCTTGTAACAAACTTACATTCTTAGTCTCACTTTTATTGCAATTTCTTTACAATATTGCCCAAAAAGGGCACTGTTGTGTAATGTACTGCATTTGAAATGGGTTTAGTTATTTCAGGAGTTCTGGATTGAAGAAAGGAACATGGCTCTAGAAGAGTTCTCCATTTCAAAAAGGCAAATTTCATGAGGAATTTTCTTTGTAAAAATATAAAAAAGTATAAAAATAAAAAATATCTCTGATGTGCAAAACAGGAGACTTTCAAGCCTTGGAGCTGGTCAAGATATCTTAGCTTAAATTATAGGAAAAAAGAGAAAAAGCAACTTGAGGCAGACACTTGGCATGGAAAATTTCAAGCAATCCCAATGTGACAGAGCTAAAATTAACTGGAAAAGGGTTTAACAGTATTTGTATTTAAAGAGAAGTAGCAGAACTGCCACCAAAGGACCCAAGTCCATGGAATACCTGACTGGACACGTACCAGAACTGAAGGATGAACAGGAGATCTGAACACCAGGCCTGGACCTCTCTGCAAATTTTACAGGACGATCCCTACGTGCAACAACACAACATTTTTAGTTTTCATTGCTTTATTCAACAAAAACATCTCCCTGCAGCTCAGGCTGGGGTCAACAGGCTCACCTTAAATCTCTTTATATCACAATTCTCACCTAAGTTTCCTACAACTTTTCATTTGAGGCATTTTTGTCCTTAGTTGAATAAGAAAACCATAATTTTCTAAACTGAAAAGACTATTTAACTGATTTATCATGATACTCACCAATTAAAAACTATTTAAAACAGAACCTGCCAAACCATTCATCTGATGGCATTTACTCCCTATTAAATATGGGTTTGGTGACATTTGCATATGCATGTTCTTCTGATTAAAAGCAAATTATTTCTTCTGTCATTTTGGACAAAGACTGATTCCTAAACACAAAAGCTGGAAGTTCTTCCACAGCTTTGCCTTGCAAGGCACAAACCCCAGAAATAACAACCCCAATCTCTGCCTCCCCTCTGGGTTCCAATGCCACAGAACCCCTGCCCTCCCCCCCCCACCAGTTTACTGAGCAAGAGAACGTCCTTATTTAATTATCTCAGCATTCCTCTCCAGGCCAAAACTCAAAATAAATCCCTTCTCGAGTCAAAATAATTATAATTATCTAAAGAGTCTTACTTAAATTTCATGGTGTTCGCGTGCCACTGCCAGAAGCAGATTGTTCCGTCGGCACCAGTGGAGGTGAGGTATCGTGTTGTTCCTTTCCTTGCTGGAGAGAACTAAAAATAAAGTTGGAACAATTAAACCAGCTGATTTCTTTCTCTTCTTTCATGCTGGAAACCTGTAGAGAATTTTTTTCGCTCGCACATGAGCTTTCTGCCCAGGAGAACAGGGAGCAGGGATAGGCACAGAACCTGAACTTCCATAAAAATCAACCTGATGGAAATGGAAAACACCCACATTTTGAGCAGGAATTCTTTATTTCTGCCACACATAGGAGAGTAAGTTGGAGAAATGAAACAAGCCCAGACTCTTTTAATGGGGTATTAAAATGAGGAAATAGTTCTTTCTAGGATAGAACTGGATCAAACATGGCAAATAAAATGATTCCTGCATCCCAATGAAGAACAGCAGCACAGCAGGATCCCCACTCCCTCCCTCTTCCTGAATGTCTCCTCTGCCTCTCTAAGGAGCGGGGAGGCTTTTTATTCTTAATTTCATAAGTGCAGCAATGCCTTTAATCCTCTGGTTATTTGGTAATTTGATAGAGGAATTGTTTCCTCTATTTGCATTGTTTGCACTGTTTCCTCAAAAAACCATCACTGATTATATTCTAAATGATCAGAGTTTTACAAAAAGCTTGTGAGGAACATATATATGTGTGTGTATATATATATACACACACGCATATGTAAATAAGTAATATAACAATTATAAAACCAGGTTGTAAAATACGTTTCCAAAACAATCCCCTTAATATGGTTGAAATCAGGCAAAATTGGAAGTGTAGGGAACAGGGGGAGAAACAAAGCTCCTGGGGACCACTGGCATGATGGAGAAGCCTGTGCTGAATCCAAGGAAGCACAGCTCCCGAAGAGAGGGATTCTGAGCCAAACAGCCCCCCCTCACTCTGCCCTCTAACATGCATCACCTGCCAAATTGCAGGGAATGGGTTTTTTTTTATCCTGGAATTTTGATTTTTGGAGGTTTCTGGCAGTTGTGTTGTTTTTTAAAGAAAATCTGCGCTTGCTACAAAACCCAGAACAGCTCCTTACGGTACAAGTTAAGATAACAAAGAAACAAGAAATGTGGAACAAGGAATTTTAGCTGATTCTTCCGAAAAATAAATGTTCTCTACGAACACAGGACTGTCGGCTCAGGTGCTGTGCCAGGCCCAGCACCAAAGATGCCAAACACGATTCCTTGGCTCACTGAGAGCACCAGATCTATCATTTTCTAGACCTAAGGAAGCAGCAGTGGGATCCCACAGCTAAAGGCACATGGAAGGAGCAGGATGAAGCAGCAGTGAATTTGCCAAAAAAACACCGTCGAGTTGGGACGAACCCCCGCCGCCAGAGAAGAAACGATAAATTTTACCTCCAACTGCCAATCCCTTATTACCATTTTAACTCAGACCTCATGGTTGCTCACCTGTATGGAAGTGATGGAGGCCGAGTGGCCCTGCAGGACGGCGAGGGGGGCGCAGGTGCGGAGGCACCACACCCGCACCACCTTGTCGCAGCTGCCCGCGGCCAGCAGCGTGTTCTCGTAGTTCACGGCCATGTCCGAGATCTCGGCCGAGTGCCCCCGCAGGGTGGACAGCAGGCGCCCGTCATCCGTCGCCCAGATCTTCACCAGACAGTCATCTGAGCCCTGGGAACACAGACATTCCCAAAGATCACCTAAATCTGCGGGCGGGCAGGGATCTCTGCCACCGCGAACGTGCCGGAAGCGCTTCAGCGGGATTCCGCTGTTATATTAGGAATAAATTCTTTACTGTGAGGGTGGATATTGGGAAGGAATTCCTGGTTGTGAGGGTGGAAAGGCCCTGGGCACAAGTTGCCCAGAGAAGCCGTGGCTGCCACATCCCTGGAAGTGTCCAAGGCCACGTTGGACGGGGCTTGGAGCAACCTGGGCTAGTGGAAGGTGTCCCTGCCAGATGTCCCTGCCCATGGACTGGATGGGCTTTAAGGTCCCTTCCAACCCAAACCAGTCTGGGATTCTATGACTATGAACTATGTTCATATGAGTCTGGGGATCACCTTGTAGAGTCAAGAATTTCCATTTTATAAAATCACAGGATGGTTTGGGTCAGAAGGCACCTTAAAACCTCATCTCATTCCACCCCCTGCCATGGGCAGGGACACCTTCCACCAGCCCAGGTTGCTCCAAGCCCCATCCAACCTGGCCTTGGACACTTCCAGGGATGCAGAGGCAGCTACAGCTTCTCTGAGCAACCTGTGCTCAGGGCCTTTCCACCCTCACAGCCAAGAATTCCTTCCCAATATCCCATCTAACCCTGCCCCCTTCACCCGAAGGCCATTCCCCCTTGTCCTGTTACTCCGTGCACAGGGATTAACACTAACAGCTAAAAATGCAGCATTAATTTGAAAAATCTACTCATTTTTAAATATGCCCAACAAAAAGCAAGGGCAGTACCACAGAAACGGATGCTACTGTATTCTGGAGAAAATCTTAAATTAATAGTCACGTATTCACTGACAGACCACAAATTCTGGAAGGTAAATTTAGTATAAAACTAACTCGCAGCTGAACTAAGTTGTGTCTGCATCTCAATCAGTGACCAAGAGGCACATGAAACAAGGAAATCAAACCAAGCAAAGCAATCTTCAAAAAAAAAAAAAAAAAAATCCAGTTTTTAAACTTACTGTAAAAATTCTCCTCCCACTGCGGTCAAAGGCGATACAATAAACAGATGAGAGGTGCCCCAAAATCCTCTTATGCATCTTCATGTGTTGGTAGGTGGATGTTGGGAACAAGTGGCTGAAACGGCCACATCCAGTTAATTGCCTGGCAGACAGGATGTGAACTGGGAGAGAAAAACAAAGCAAAAAGAAAACTGAGACATGAATTTTTGCCTAGGACTCGATGTAAATGAGTATTACATCAAATATAATGTTCCTTAACAACTTTAGTATTATAATCTATAAATCTGAGCCTCTTCCACCTCATCAGAATGTTCTGTATAATGTCCTAAAAAGAAATCCCACTCCTAATAAAGCCTTTCAATGCAGCACCACATGCTGCACCTGCTTCCTCACCAAAAATTACAGCAAAATTAAAAGTTCCTACCACAAGTGGGAGTTATTCCAGTCTTCAATTCATGAACAGGTACAGATACAGTTACTCTACATGGATTAGGGAAATCTGCTTTATGGATATTAGATGTTCCTAATAACAACTACAAGAAATTTAGTTTTATAATATAATAATTGTTTATTTTCAGTGCTTTTTTTGGTGATAAAAATCTTTCTTTGGAATGGCTTCTAGATCATATGGGATGGTCAAAGGTCTTCCACGTGTTCAACATCAACATCACTGCATTCCTAAGGCTGTGGAATTGAAGAATAAGAAATATGTGGCACTGATGGGAAACTCCCAATCAAAAGAATGGCAGGTACAAGAAAAAACTGCAATAACAAATTATTTCCCACTGCTACAGACAGAAATCCTTCCAAGAACAGCCTGAAATCTAAATCCACAAAAACACCACGTAAAAAAGCCCATCTTTGATCTGATGCACAGTTTTAGCTTGTTTTGAGGTATTTAATTCCACCAACCCTCTCTCATTACTATTTTACCCATCCTCATTTGTGGCACTTGAACTTCAAAACCCAAAGTTTGGAGAGGTTTTTCCAATGGCACTTGAGGCTCTAACACTGCTGGGCTGGTGGGTTTGTGGACTCTGTGATAGCAGATCCCCTGGAGAAACTCCTTATCTTGCCTCCTGCACCTTGAAGTAGGTTGGGCTTCACAGGAGCACCACGAAGCTCCTCAGTGCCTTTCAACCCCTTAGTTTAAAAGTACAGTGAAAAACTCAACCCATTCCTTAATTGTCTCATCATATCATTCCCAATCTCCACAAAAAAGATTATGGAATATGATAAAGAAAAAGAAGAAAAATCTACAAAGTCAAGAAGTGCCATTTCAAAGGGTTACAAACCCATAACTCACTTGTGTAAATTTGTACCATTGAAGCATCTCTTAACAAATAAATTTATTTCAGCTTTACAGAAAGTATTTTTGTCTCAAATTTGGAAATTTAGATTATTTTTCATCACTCAATGTACTTGAAACACAACACATGAGGGAAAAAAGCTGCATAAAAGACACTTGCAAAAGCCATCAGGCTCCAGCATAACCTCACCTTCAGTCAATATTTGCTTTGCATGTAAAAACACATATTCAGCAGCACTAAAAAGCAAAACACACTAAAGTAAATTAATTTACTGTCTACCTACTATTGAATTGATGCCTGACATTACACAGGGCTGTTAAACAAAACTGTCTCCTCAAACAAAGTAAAACTGAAATTTTTAACCTTTTTTCACACCTCTAACACAGAGATCCCACAGTGCTAAATGCTCTACAAAGGTGCCTCAGGTTTTCCTATACATTATTTTATTTACTATGTAAGTGTGACAGCTAAAAAGCTAAATATTTAAAAATATTAAACCTCCCTTTCCCCCCACCCTGTGGACCCTGTGTGCCAACAGAGGGATGGAGTCATTCAGCAACCTGGCGATTCTGCTGTGCTTTTCAATGCTTAAAGCCTTTAAATACATATATATTTATATATTTAAATACATAATAACAGTGTATCTGCCTTTAAGCAATTTCAAACAGCTCTGAATAATGTTTTAACCACACAAAGAACTGTGAGAATCAAAGAGGTATTTCAAAATATTCCCAATAATCACAATATTTGCTGTGTCTCCCTGCAATCCTTCTGAACATTTACCACTGATTTTTGGTGTAAATCACATGAAGGAAACACTAAAAGGTATAAAGAATATTCAGGCACCTAAATCCCAGTCTTGGCACCTCACTTTTCCGGTGGATTCCCAGCCTTGCAATCAGTTCAGCTCCAGCGGATATGAAAGTGATTTCACTTTTTTTTTTCCTGTGTTTATTTCCCTATTTGCACAATGAGGACAAAACTCCTCAATCTCCCATGGATAATTACAAAATAAAAAGCCCTGTTTATGAAATGCTTCAACCAAGAGACACCCAGAACTATTGTTGTGCCGTGAGGAGCAACGACTTTATCAAAGCAACAGCATCTCTGGGCAAAAAAACTATCACTGCTTCAAAGGAACAAAAAAACATCCCCAATTCCAGTTCTTAGGAAGATTAATACACAATATCTAAATAGGGAATTACCCCCACATGACAAAAATCCCTGTGAAGTTTCCTTTCTTCAGCACAATGAAGTCCTTGTATCCCTAAGGCCCCAAAGCATTAAAAACCAACTCCCACCAAGAGAAACAGCAACTTAGTAACCCTAAAAGATTTTAGCAACCTATCTAATTAACTGATGTATTTCATGCCATACTGGGTGTAAAAAATGTCAAGTCCATCCCCTCTCAATATTCCCTGCCAGGAAAAACTTTCCAGACAGTTATTTCACATAAAAAGGGAGTGGATATTGTCTTCTTGATAAGAAAAGTTAGTTTTGTCCCCAAACTGAAGGGCCATTTCAGCTCCTCCAACTACAACCTGTAAAATACAGGCATTTTTCTTTTTATGTTCCACAGTTCTTGGTCCTGGAAAATCACACTTTCAGGAAAATTAAGAGTTCTTAATGCAAGTCAGATATGCTGTACATCAGCAATTCATTGATCACAATTTACCTCACATTCTACCAGAGGTAACAGCACGAATGTAAAAACCCCTGTAAAGAAAGCTCACCTAGGAAGGATAAACCCCAAAGCCTGCAACAACAACCCACCAGTGTAAGGAAAGTTTAAAAACCAATCACCAGACAGCACAAATTTCAAAGTTAAGTCACAACTTCAGAAGGAATTCAAGCATTTCAGATGGAAAAGTCACCGAGCAGCACCTGCTTAAATTCCTCCTCTCCCTACACACCCTTGTGTTGCTCCACTTTTTGCAAGGAAAACTAGAAAACAGGAAACGGGTGCAAATGTTTGGTTTAAAACCAGTTTCTCGAGGGTGATGAGTTCACATCAGACTGTTTTACCCTCTGCAATGAGCACTGTAACTTTGGAATGAGGACTTAAATTTTGCCCTCATAGCAGGGCTGGAATGAGCAAGGATCGGGTACCACTCACAGAGTGTGGGAGAAACACAGGTCAGGATTTCATAAGAATGCTTGGAATTAAATACAGTTGGCTCACATATGGAAAATATCTTCTCAGAGTGGCCACAAAGAGAGCTGGACCCAGGAAAAGCACTGAAAGCACGACGTGTTCCAGCTCTGGGAGCCGCTGACCTCATGGAACTCATTTACAGCATGAGAGACACCATCGATTCCTGACCTCATCCCAGCACTGCTCTTTGGCACGGCCAAGGTAGCTGGATCACCTTGACTGTGACTTTCCATCCAGCTCAAATGCTTGTTCACTGAGACTGTGCTTTCTGCTTCCAAATTCTGTGTTATTTTCACTAACAAGTTACCTACAGAAAGATTTTCATCCTCAGGTTAGAGCAGCTCGTAGAGTCAAAACAACCTTCCTTCTGATCTGCTTTGAGTTGCCTCCAAAAAACAAAGCTCTGACAAACTGAAGCAGCATTAAAAGCAGGTTTATCAAAGGGGAATAACTCCCAGTGCTGAGGTACTGCATGACCAGTCTTTCCACTTTCTGACTGGGAGAGCACAAACGGAGCTCTAAAAATCCCACGACTGTAAAACCTGTCCAGAAAGGCTCGACCAGACCATCTCCAGTGTTCCCTGGGTTGTCCTGGCAGCAGGAAGCTCTGCCAGTGTTTTCCCTCCCTCTCCTCTCCCAGCAGATCCCCACAGACTCAACACACAGACACCACATCCCTGGGAACAACTTCCACAGATCAGCACTTTCTCGGAGACTCCCCCAGCCAGAAGATTCCCAGCTCTGCACAAACACGCTGGGAAAAGGCAACACCAATTTCCTGCTCCAGTCCACCAGACCTTTTATTTTGCAGTACTGACCCCAAAGTCCCATCCCAACCAACCCCAACCACATGGAAAGGCAAACCACTGCAGCTACCAGCTCTTCCAACTGGACCCTCCCAGTTGATCCCAGCTGGACCATCAGTGATCCTGTTCTCCCAGCAGAACAACACACTCATGGTGGAAAACTTAAATCCTTATCACTGGAAGGGAAATGATATAGGAAGCCTTTTAGCTGCTCGTTCTATATCTTATTTACTAGTTCACACAGGTAAATGCACAATCATCTCGTCTCACTCCTGAACACACATGACCATGGATGTCTTTTCCTTCAGCAAGTAATTCCAGAAAACTCCCTCTGACTGAGTGAGCACAGTGTGGGAATTCATGGTTATGCCAAAATCCCAAGGAGGTCAGACACTCTTCTTCATCTTGTATTTAAAACAAGACACACTGGCTGGCACCACTCAGCAGGACAAAAACACCCATTTTGCACAAATATATATATAATTTTGTGACTTCGACTTCAGGATTAACAATGAGGAATCCCAAAACCAAACTCCTGCCTTAAATATAGCCAACTCCTTATTTTAATCTTCATACACATTTTCTTCTCTTACTAGTAGTTTATGTAGCTACACCAAGCAGGGCTGTATTCCTGTATTCTTCCAGGAATCAGTACTTATAAAAATTAATTCCTGGATAAAAAAGACCCTTTTCCATATAATAGCTTTGCATTTATTAAAAAAGCAATTAGGAAAACACCAAACACAAGAAATTATTCTGTTCTTTAAGTCACTAAATAATCACCAAGCAAGCAGCACAAACGTTTGCCGTGAAAACATGGCAAATGCTGAAGCCCAGTCTGCCAGGTTGGTTCATTAATAATACCACATACTCCAAAACCACACAATCTGATGAAAGAACTGATCCAAGAATCCATACAGAAATACAGCTGTAGAAGTTGTGTGCTATAAATCTCCAGTCTAGGTTATTAGTAATCCATCAGCACAACTGCTCACAGTAAAGCAACTGCAGAACCAGCCTAAAATAACAAATACAAAGATATGGTAAAAACAGAAAATTGCCATCACCATCCCTATACCTCCAAAAGAAGGGATTCCCTGACAAACCAGCAAAACATTTGCACAAACAGAGATAAAATGCTCCAAGAAGAACCAAACCAAGATTTACATTTATGCCTGCAAGAACCAAACTTGTTTGCTATAAAAATAGTTAACCAAAGTTCAGACCATACAAGGAAAACACTTCAGTTTAAATAAAACAGAGCAGCTCTGTGATGAGATGTCAGCTGAGAGCCCACATATTTTTACACAAGTTCTTTATCTGTGTGGACAACTGAGTCTGAAGTAACACAAATGTTGCTTTGGTGATTATTTCCTTTTAGGAGAGGGATGTTGCAAGCAGTCTGTTTTCTGTCATAATTAAACTAAATGGAATTCTTGAGTCAAAAAAAGCTCCCCGGGAGCCAGACACTTTGTTCTGGCTAAGATTCCTCTGATGATTCCATGATTCCATGCTCCTGTGGTCATGCCTAGCCAGTCTTACAAACATATGTATATATTATGTAGGTGTATCATAAAAAGATACTCAAACCTGTTGCCCTCCAAACAAGTTGATGTGCAAAGCTTTGCAAAACATGTCTACACAGTCTGTGGAAGATCCAAGCCTGAACAACACAAAAATCATTCTACTTTCAGGGAGAAATCTATTTTAGATTAATTCACAGCGAGATGTTAAAAACCACATTAATGCAAACCCATAGCATTGTTTCAGTCAGTGAGTGCAACTTCCAGCAGGACAGGAATAAATACACAGAGGGGGGAAAAATGCAGTTCCAAACTCACCCACGTTTGGTGGCTTCCCATAGTTCACAGGGAGTTCTGGGGGTCGGCCCCTGTGCAGAGCTGCAAAGGCAGAGCCTTTCCATAGCGTGTGCCTGAAGTCTGCACCACAAAGAGGACAGAAAATCATCAGTAAATGAAATAATCAGGAGATCAAGCACCGCTCCCAGCACCCCAGAATAAGATCTGCCCTGTTAAACATTTTGCCAGAGACCTAACACTTAAAGCTACTCTGATTTCTAGTTCCTAAGCAGTGTCACTGTAAATGATTTCAACTTCTTTTTGGTTAATTTGGGTGGGTAGTGAGTCTAAGTTGATGGAAAGAAAAAGAATTTAAAAAGTGAGTGCATTTTGTACTGAGACAGGCCTGAGCTTTGCCATGTTTTTAGTCCTGCAATCCCAACACTGAAAGCACCTCTGCTTAGGAACTATACATTTGAGAATACACACACACATTTGCTCCCTGAAAGTGGAAAACCGAGGGTTTTTTTCAATAAATCTGTTTTCCTGCAATTGGTGGCAACATGCCCTCCTTTCAGATTGTCCTCTGCACCCCAACCCCCCCAAAAAAATCATTGTTTTAAAGTGAAGTCTGCTTTCTTTAAAGACTCTCCAGCTCTCTGCTGCCAACTGGCCTTGGAGAGCCTCCTCTCTAGAACAATAGTGATTTTTCTGAGTGCCTCAAAAATCAGACCTGGATTTCTTCCATTTCTGGCCATCTGGAAGGAGAGAAATGAGCTTCCACGGGGAGTAAGTAGTGAAACAGAAGGACAGTGCCACAGGTTGGTGGGTCTGTGTAGCACCATGTACATCTCTGGACATCAAGTGCACGAGCTCAGGGGACTCAGAGACCCCTGAGAGCACCTGCTGATTAAACCCCAAACTGCAGCCCAGAGTATTAAATGATACTCATTAAAAACAGCACTCAAGACTTCCCAAAATAGATCAATCCACCTCAGAAGTTCTCTCTCCCTGCATAAATAAAAATGTTTATTTTCTCTCCATGTTTTGCTGCTGTTTTCTGCAAACTGAGTGTGAAATAAAGGAATGTTTCTCTGCAAACCTGAAATTCTCCACCCAATTACATCAAAGCACAGGCAAAACAAGACTCAGTCCCAAAACTCTGGGTGTTTGCAAACAGTACAGCCCTCCAGGAGACATCCAATGGATCAGCAGAATGCCACAGTCCTTGTTAGCATCAGTGTGACTTCACAGGATGCAGGGAATTAAGTGCTCAATGCCACCAAAACAGGAAGGTCCTGCTGTCCCATCCCTCCTCCTCTGCCAGGATGATGCTCCTGTGTCACCTCCAGCCCTCTGATCCTTTTCCACCAACTCATTTAATTCACTGTAACAAATTTTGCAACATTTCAGCTCTCTGAATCAGCACATCACAGGATCCAGGAAGTTCTGGCTCCTCCAGGGAGGAAGTGTCAGGGGCATGGAGTGAGGAGGGAAGGGAGGAATCACTCTCCAATAGCAGATGGCTCTCAGATCTGTTTAGTTTTAACACAAAACCGCTCTGAGGATCATTCTCTCAAGCAGACCAGTTTTTCAAAGGGAACAGGACTGTTCATGAAAGGATTGGGAGCTTTCAAATTAACTCTAAGCAAGGGTAAGCAGGAATTGTCACTGGAGAATCAGCCTCACCTTCTCCCACGCCCTATATGCTGCCCCAAACCCCACCTTGCCCTGTGTCTGCACAGCCAGGGAATCAAACCATGAAAGAAATTAGGCTCAAAAATTGCCCAGCAAAACACATCGACTGCTGGGTGATTTTAGACACTGGTGTGTGCAAATGTATATGAAAAAATGGCATTTTTCAGATGGATCAAACCCCTCATCCAGTTCACATCATTTACACAACTACCAGTCCAACACACTGGGGAAAGGGGGCAGAGAAAGCAAGTAACAAGATCAGACAAGAATTGCTTAAAATGGCACTTTCAACCCCAGAAAATATATCCAACAGGGCCAGCAACAACTGCATTTTAGCAACAAGAAAGCTGGCAAGCATAGGAGACAAAGCAGGGCTCATCAAACACACAGATAGCACAACATGAATCGAAACAAAGGGGTTTTTTGATCATCAAGGGTTTTTTGAGCACAAATCAATGGAGACTCTTACCTTTTGCTGCTCTCAGGAGAGACTGGCGCCCGACACCCAGCAAAGTCTGCACCCCTAAAACACTCTGGGGGATTTCCTTGTCTAAGAGGGGTCCAAGCCTCTCACAGATCCTAAGAAGATAATCCGGAGGGATGTGTGCATTGACAGCCACCTAAACACGGGAACAACGCAGACGTTGGAAAACTGCTTTATTCTTGCTTCTCCTGGTATTTCTTTCTTTCATATTCAAGCGTAAAGTTACTGAAATCAAGCCTAAAAACCCCTCCAAAATTAATTATACAAATGTTAAAGTGATGTTGGAGCGTTGAAAAAGTTAGACCAGAAATTCCAGGTTCGAGCAGTTTAATTGTAATTTAGGATATCCCTTAATAACAAACAAAGTCCTTGAAACTCGGAGTTCCCAGTGCAGTGCTCTGCTCAAACAACTTTTTTTTAAACCCTTTTTACCCTCCAGTTCATTCTTTTCCCATTTCTTGCTTAGCTGAAACACCCTTATGCTGACATTACTGTATGAAGCGCATGTGCTAAAACCTAAAAACTTTAAATCTTACCCTAAAACCCCTAAACATCACCCTAAAAGCAACACCCAGTCTCCAGCTCCTGGGAATAGGTATTTTTAAGACCCACATCTGTAGGCTCCAAATTTGTCACGTTGAGAAAACGCTCTTGTTTTCTCCTTTCTTTTCTACTGAGAGACAATATTTTTTCCAAGAGTCTGTTATCCAGAACATCCCGCACTTGCCTGACTTTCATATTTACTAACTGGCAGGAAAAACTCCCCATCAGGGCTCATTTAGCCCCTTCAATGCAGGACACACAGGTAAATCCACCTTCTTTTATGGACCAACAGCATCCTGCCTTCCCAGATCCCAAGGATATTCCCAGTTCCCACCCCACACACCAGAGGGAGCGGCAGGAATCGGGAAGGAGGAAAAGGTGTGTAGTTCACTCAGCCCTGCTGCCAAAACATTGTTCACTCAACTGTGTCATCAAACAGATTATTAGCACAGGGCAGTGGGAATTTTTTCATTCCAATTGGGCAACAGGAGTGGAGCTACAGGACACAACATGGCCAGGCAGGGGGTGGATAATGTCACCACCTGCACCATGAGCAGGGTCACCACCATCCCATAAATCAGATTTTAACAAAAAAAGAAAAAAGGGAAGGTTTTTCTAACAATATGTACAAATTATCATTTAACTAAGGCCAACTAAAAACTCTTCCAATGTGACTGAAACTCCTGGAGAAAATCAGGCTCCTCTCTCCACACATCCTTCAGTCACTGCAGGTTAAAGGATCATTCCTGGCCTCCCAGTGGAAACAGGAGGATCATCCCTGTGCAGGGAAGAGAAACCTGATGGCTGCATTCACATGTTCCCATTCCATGACTTTTCATCCTGTGAGTGTCAAGGAATGACCCCAAGAATGCTCTCCTGCTCTGACAGGTTCCTCCAGCCATTGTAACTTCTTTTTCCCCAAAGTGGAGTTCCAAAATTCACCTTCTCAATATAATACAGCCAGTGAAGTTCAGTGTATGAGCATGAATTGCCTTTCATTGTAAATGACAGGATATAACAGAAGTCAAAATGAGATGAAAGGATTATCCCAAACTTTGGTATTTGCCTCTTTTCTTACTCATTCCTAAAATATTCTAAATGTGTTAATGCTACAAAATATTTTATTACTCTCCACCAGCCTCCCTGCAAAGTGTAGGGGATCTGAAAGGGTCTGGAACAAGGGAAGTCTCAAAGAGAAAATCTGCAATTTAGTAACATCTGAGTATGAAATCCTCATTTACATCTCTGATAACCAGTAACAACCTTCCCAGTCACCAGCTGCCAAATATACAGCAATATATCAAGCTTAAGATTAAAAGATTAAAAGGAGTAACCAGCCCAGAAGTGTGAAATTTTACTTCCAGGATAAAAATAAACCAAATCATACCACTCTCTCTGGAAATACAACATTTCACATAACATTCCAACCCATTCTCCCAGTGTAACACGGCAAACACTCCTCTTTTCACCCCAGAGCTGGTCTGGGAGTATCATCAACATTCCACGTTAAGACAAGCAAATATCCCACAGCAGAGACAGAGCACAGGTTACTCCACAAGCAGTCCTGACTAACTCCAACATGGAAAAGGACTTTGTGTTTAAGGATGAAGCCACAGTTTTACAGGGAACAGCAAAGAGGGAACACGGGCACTGGGGTTGGGACAATGTTCCCAGAGGAGGGATGGCTGGAGCAGCCTCATGGAGCACAGGGCAGTTGTCTGCACATGCCTGGGGGGAATTTCCCTGGGATATCCAGAGGTTGAGCAGCTCAGGATACCAGACCTCTTGTTTGATCACTGCCCAGACCAGAAAGGCTGGCAAATCCACCATGGAACCATGGGCACACGTGAGCTGCTGAAGCTTCTACATTTTAGTGTAGTTTTATTGGACTGTAAACTTTCCAAAGGAATATTTAATGTGGAGCACATTGCCCACACCAGGCACGTGCCACAGTGACCATTCCCTCTTCTCTGCATTTGCAATCCAAACCATGCCACACCACAGAGAAGGCTCTATCACACTCCTTTCCCTGCACAATTCCATGTTTCTACAAGCCACAACAGCCTAAATAAGTGGTGCTTAAGTTCAGCATTATTACTGTTGTTACTACCAAACAGCTCCAAAGGCAGGCAGCAAAACCAGCAAATTCTCCTGGAGACTTTTTTCCATAAGAACTTCCAGATAAAATGCTTAAATCACAGCCCAGAGCTAAACAAGCAATTCGGTTTTCAGGTTTCCAAAAGGACTTGAAACACAAATCCTTCCTTTCACCTCTGTGTGAGAAGCTGTAAATGGATTTTAAGTACTTTTCTAAAACACGAAGCTGCAAACATCCAGCTGAGAAAACCAGTCTCCCAGATCAGATTTCCCTTAAAAGAAGGATGGAAAAAAGCAAAGGTATAACCACATCTCTTAGTGTCTGCTTGTCCAAACCCAACATGGCAAAATTAGACAACAGTAAGGATATTACTGGCTCCTCAAATATATTAGAAAATATTTTTAGAGTGTATGAAAATATTTTGGAAGATAATTAGAAAAGTGGAAAAAAATTAAAATTTTTTAAAAATACAGGCCCAAACCATGCATGTTTAAATAATGCAGAAGAGCTGAAAATGTTGCTAAGTGAGAACAAATACTGCACCTTGGGATAAATTATAAAGACAAAATGCTTTGTTGCCTGAAGATGTGAAAAACTCTATAAATAAAGTTAAAACGTGAGAGCACAAGAATGCCACAGTACCATGGAAGAGTTCACTGACACAGTAACCACACAGTTATAATGGATCTAAAAATGAAGAACTGAGTAAAGCAAATCCGTTCTTTATAAAAGAACTCCTCTTTTTAAAAAAAGTCTCCCAGTCCCGACTGCTTGAGTCAGGCTGCAGAGAAGTTGCTACAGTGATAAGCAGAGGAAAAGAACTGTAAGTGAAGTCATGTCAGGGCTGGGAGAAATTCAACCCCCAAACCTGTTCATGCTCCTTTGGTGGGAGCATCAAAGTGTCACCTCAGAGACCATGAGCAAGGTGTCCTGTGATTCCTGTTTGGACACCTCTCTCAGGCACAGGGTGGGATTTTGGGGTGTTCTGTGCAGGGTTAGGAGTTGGACTTGATCATCCTTGTGGGTCCCTTCCAACTCAGGATATTCCATGACTACGATTCCATGACCGCTGACAATATCTCCTCCAAGGAAGGTTTCAACAAACAGGAAACAAAAAAAGACTCTTTGTGATGACTACTTAGGGTGTCTGTCTTCCCAGAAGTGGGAACCAGGGAGCTCGGAACCATCTCTTTTGGGAAGCCCAGTGAAACATCTCTTCCCAGGATAGGTCTGAGGCAGGAGGTGCAGATTGAAGGGGAGCAGCAACGTGGCTTTTCAGAGGCTCCTCTGCCCCATCCCTCGTGGGCAGGCCCAGCTGGGCTTCAGCAACACATTTCTGCCCTCCAGGTAGTCCTACAACACTTTTCTCATTTGGAAAATAACCATCAATTAAGAATCAATTGAGAACTGTATCAAAAAGCAGAGGAGGAGGCCGAGAGACCCAGGGCAGCTGAGCAAGTAGGAAATTACGACCTCAAAGAGGGAATCTCAGCAGAAGGAATCTCAGACACTGGACCTGCACAGGATGCCAACAATATGCAAATAGATGTGGATTTAAAAAGCCTTTACCCACTTGGTTCCCCAGAGAGAACAGGTTGGAATGACCATGTTACCACACGACATAGTCCTGAGGTGACAAAACTGTAACATCTCTTCTCTGCTAATGCTGGGATTGGCAGGATCTATAAATACCAGCACCTCGGACTCAGGGCTAGTTTTAAATCAATGCAGATGGGCAAAGCAGCAACTCAGAGCCAAATCCCATAAGCTGTTCCATACCAGCACAGCCATTCATGGATGCAAATTCCCCACTGTCCAACAACAGCTGATTTTCTGTTTTGCCTGAAATTACACATATTTCAGCACAAAGACCAAAATGGGCTGAGCCAGAAGACACAGCCCATCAGAAAGTTCGTAAAAGCAGAGCAGAGCCAGTCACCTTTATCAGGAATAAACAAAGATAATGTGGAACAGCAGGTCACTGGAGACTGCACTGATAATCGGAGTCGTTCAGCCTGACTCATCTGTACAGCAGCTGAGTCCTCATCGAGGGCTGCTGCTCATTTAAAATCACAGCACTAATTACCTGCAAGTTGGACACGCTTCAGGCCAGGCTGGATGGGGCTGGAGCAACCTGGTCTGGTGGAAGGTGCCTCTGCCCATGCCAAGGGTGGACCGAGATGGGCCTTGAAGTGCCTTCCAACCCAAACCAGTCTGGGGTTCTACGATTCTGTGACCCTGCCCTTTACAAGCACATCTCATGCCTCGAGACCACCAGCAGCCAAAAACAAAGTAAAGCCACTCTGGAGCACCCCTGGACGATTCAGCTGGAGGAGACTGAGGGGAGATTCATGGGGCTCTGCAGCTCCTCCCCAAGGACAGCTCTGATCTCTGCTCTGTGTGACAGTGACAGTACTCAGGGAGTGGCTGGAGCTGAGTCAGGGGAGGTTTAGGGTGGATCTCATGAAAAGGTTCTTCCCCCAGAGGGTGGTTGGGCACTGACCAGGCTCCCCAGGGCAGTGGGCACAGCCCCAAGGCTGCCGGAGCTCCAGGAGCGTTTGGACAACGCTCTCAAGGACAGGGGGAGATTGTTGGGGTGTCTGTGCAGGGCCAGGAGCTGGGCTGGATGATCCTTGGGAGTCCCTTCCAGCTCAGGATATTCTGTGATTCTGTGATTACCTAGACAGGCAGCCACATGTGGCACACAGAAAGTGCTCCAATGTGCAAATATGCAGGAAAGACAAAGGGAACACAAATGCATGTGAACTTGTATCCTCTGTGTGGTTTTGCTCACTAAGTACAATTCTTATTAGTGTGTCTTAAATAACTCTTCTGTCTTGTGGCACCTGTCATTTGCAGTAAAATATTAACTTTAAAGAAAAAAGAAACAAAGAAATCTCAGAAAGAGTTTTCAGATCCTGACTAAAAACTCGAGTGAAGTGGGAGTAAACGTTCCTTAGATAAAAACCACCCAGCAGCCACTGGGTTGTTACATCCTTATCATTTCCAAAAACCCAGAAGCAATAACAACATACTCAGTGGCCACGATTGGCATATTTTCTGAAAAACACCACTGCTGACCTGAACAGCCACACTGAGAATGCAAACTAAGGCTGAAACAGCAGAACCAGAAATACTCTGTAATAATACTGAGCAAACAAACAAACAAATCAGACTTGCCTGGGTTGTCAACGCTCATCACTTCAATTACCTCAGGCCTGCCTGACCAGAGGAGTTGCAACACCCAGCTGAGATTGTAAATAATCTTGGTTTTCTGTCTTTAAGGTTCAAAAAGGAGAAATAGGTAGGAAAAAAAAACCTTTGGCACCAATTGCAGGCAACTAAAATTTAATTTTGGTTCATTACGCGCCTGAGATAATTAAAATGAAGGTCGGAGAGATCTGTGTCCTTCACAACCCTGGCTCTGTCCTGAACATTCAGACATCCAGACAGCCCTGAAGTCGAGGAGTTTGGGTTAATAAAACAATCACATGCAGCCAAAGGTCCAAACTCCAAACACATCAGACCCTAAGCACAGAGAGGGGGAAAAGCCTTCCTTCAATATCCTCAGCTCTCTGAGGATTAACAGAGAGAAGCTCAGCTCATCCCACCTGGCATCAACCTGTCTCACTGTAATGATTCATTTATAATCCCATTCCTTCCTGTAAATCATGAGAAACAGTTAAATAATATCAGAGAAAAAGGCAAACCAAAAGGATTGGTTAGTGTTGATTAGTTTAAGACAGAGGAAAAAAAATCTTAGGACTTAATATTGATAATTTTGTACAGAAAAAAGCAATTTTCCATGAACTTCAAAACTCACTCCAAAATGGTTTGTTTCCCATTTCTGAAATTTTAAAGAAAAGTACATGGTTTCAAGATGCAACATACACACAAAAAAAAAGTGTTAAGGTTTTAAAGCTTTTCTATCTATGAATGAAAGGAAAAAAATGTATATGTTAAAAGACCAGTATGTCTGACACCAGACTTTACACTAGCACTGCCAATATCCCTCTTGGATCCTGGGTGCAGTCACAAGCTAAACCTGAGACAGCCCATAGCTAGATTTCAGATTCTCTGGGAAGAGAGAATCAGAATTTATTGAATGCAGTACTTACTCTACATCTGCTCACTCAATTTACAGTCCCAGAATTATCCACCAGAGGTGCGATGAAGCACAACTTCCCTGGAATTCTGAATATGCCTTGGGAAGGGAAAGGCAGCGGATCCAAATGTGAACACAAGGAGCTCTCCTGTCTGCACCTGAGCTCCTACAACGTTGCTGAAGTGGGAAACCACGTCTTGAGCAAGGTACAGCGGGGTTTGAGCAACAGCCATGAGCAAATCCCACACCCCACTGCTCCGTGGGAGAGGCCGGGCCGTGCTTCCCATTCCTTCCCGGTGAGGTGACGGTGCTGATCACAGGTATCAGTGCCGTAAGAGCTACCGGGAAGTTCACAGCATTCCAACTGCAAAGCGCCGCCCGGCATCACCCAAAGCTCCCAGAAACGACACCAAGGCCGTTCGGACCCTTTGGAAACGCACTGGAAGGATTCGGGTTTGTCACTTCCACAGTGACACATCCCGGGGGGGCGCAGGGACACGGGCCACCCCCGGCCCTGCCGAGGGGCCTGACCTTCCTCAATGACACACATCCGTACGTTTATACCTCAGCAAAACCCGCCGCTCCGTTTATTTCACCGGCATTTACCAGGCACAACACCCCCGTCCCCGACCCCCCCCTTCCCCGCCTCACAGCAGGCCCGACCGCTGCGCTCAGCGGCGGCTTTCGCGCAGGCCGCCGCAGGCCGGGAATCCCTGACCCAGCCCGGCGGCACGTCCGGCACGTCCCCCCGCGGGGCTGCGGGGCCCGGGCGGGGCCCAGCGCGGTGCGGGGCAGCCCCGCGGGCCCGGTGCGGCCCCGGCCGCGGGTGCGGGGGCTCCGGGGGGACCCGCGCCCCGCGCCCCCCGCCCCGCCGCGGCGCCGCCGCAGCCAATCAGCCGCCGCCTCACATCGCGGCGCAGCGCTCCGAGCGCTGTAAGGCGCGGCGCCATTGGCTGCGGCGGGCCCCGGAGCGTGCCCTCGGATAACCCCCGGCCCCACAATGGAGCCGGGCCGGGGGCGCTGCGGGCGGACTGGGGAGGTCTCACCGGGTACCCCCGGCCCCGCGGAGCCCACACGGCCTCCCCTGCGCTCCGCTCCGCACTCCCGGCCCGCCGCGGCCTCGGCGGGGCGCAGTCCGCAGCGCCGTGGGGGACACGCACACACACACACACACACACACACATACGCGGGGAGGGGGGGACGCGGCGCCCGGTGCGGCGGCGGCGGCGCGGGGACGGGGGGGGTGGGTGGGAAGTTGCCGGGAAAGTCGGGAGAGAAAGTTGTCTCACCAGGTCCTCGAAGCTCCGGCGGTGCTCCTTGCCCTGCCAGTCCAGGCGCCGCGGGATCAGCTGCGGGAGGGACACGGGGCCGGGGGCGGCCGTCAGACCCCAGCGACCCCTCCCGGGGGAGCCCCCGCCGGGGCCCGTCCGCTCCCCCCCGGGAGGAACCCCCCCGGGCAGGAGCCCCCTGGCCCTGCCCCGGCCCCGCCGCGGGGCCCCCGCGCTCCCCGCCGGGTGTCCCGGGCGGAGATGGGCTGGGTTAGACGGGGCAGGGCAACCCCGACCCCCCCCGTCCCGAGGGCTTCCCCCGTCCCGCCGGGGCAGGCGCCTCACCTGGTGCTCCTCCAGCTCCTCCACCAGCACCTGGGGACAGACGGACACACAGACACACACACACACAAAGGACGTGAGCCGGGCGCCCGCAGCGCAGCGGCTCCGCCGCCCCGTCCCGTCCCGTGGCCGCCCGCCCGGCCCGGCCGGCTCCGCTCACCTGGGCGGATTTCTTGCAGGGTCCGGACTGCAGGAACCGCGCGATCAGGTAGTAGAGCTCTGCGGAGGGGCGGGGGAGAGGGCGTTAGACACGGTTAGAGCGGGGGGTGGCGGAGGTTGCGGGGGGGGTGGACGGACGCGGAGCGCAGCCCCCGCCGCCAGCGATACCCACCGGCTTCCAGCTGGGTCGGGGCGGCCGCCGCCGCCATCCTCCTCGGGAGGGGGGGAGGGGAGGTGGCGGATGGCGGCCCGGGGGCACGGCGCTCCTAGAGCGGGCGGGGCCGCATGCCGGCGCGGCGGGGCGGGCGCGGGGCGCGGGTCCCGGTGCGGGTGCGGGCGCGGGTCCCGCCCGGGCTCATCGCGGCTCCCTCCGCGCACCGAGCGCCGCCGGCACCGCCCGCACCGCCCCCGCCCGCCGACGGGGGGCGCGCGCGGCTCCGCCGGGCGGGACGGGCGGGCAGGAAGGGCGGCGCCGGCACGGGGCGGGCACCGCTTCCGGCCCCGGAGGGACGAGCGGGAGGAGGAGGAAGAAAAAGACGACGACGACGAAGAAGAAGACGGAGTGGAAGTGCCCTGTCCTGCGCCCGCGGGCTCTGAGCGCCGGCACGGCGGGAGCGCTGAGCTGGGATGTGGCTGAGGGGAGCACAGCCGCCGTTATGAGGGGAACGCTCGCGGACTCGGCCCTCGCGGCCTTCAGGGCCTCAGCGCTCCCGGCCCTGGTCCTCTCGGCCTCGGGGCTCCCGGTTCCGGCCGTCACGGCTCCAGCCCTTCCAGCCCTCACGGCTCCGGCCTTCAGGGCTCACGGCTCCGGCCCTCAGGACTCCCGGCACCGGCCCTCAGGGCCCTTCTAGCCCTCCCTGTCTCAGCCCTCCTGGCTCCAGCCCTCCCGGCCTCAGATCTCACAGCCCCTGTGCTTCCAGCCCTCCCGGCCTTCCCGCTTCCCACCTCAGATTTCCAGGGCCTCGGCGTGACCTCCTCCTGCCCACCATCGCCTGAGAAATGGAGCCTCACCGTGGTCCCGAAAACGAGCAGTTTTATTTAAACGAGAACGCAGGGATCCAGGAATCTGATACATCCTGTCATGGGGAGGGGCACAGAGCCCATCGATGTGTTGTGGAGGGGACACACTGCACGGGAGGGAGGTGACAGCCCTCACTGGCTCCTGGTAAACAAGGCCTGGATGTAAGGAAAGGTCTCAGGTTTGGGTGGCCTTAGTAGCCAGATTAAAAGTGTTTGCTCCCAGTGACCAGGAAATAAAAATAAGATGGATACGGCACCCATGCTCCCCAAGGAACAAAGGGTTCAGTGTCGAGGTAGAGAGTTTTAATGGAAATAAATACTTTTCCATGGGAAGTGTCCTGTCAGAGCTCAAGAATTCTGTGTCACTTCAGCAATAAGTTGCTAAAAGATGAAGTGAATTGACAGCATTCGTCAGTGTAAAGTTGTGTTTTGTCACCACAAGTACCTGACATTTGGTGTTGGGACTCCAGGGCCTTGGCAGTCTGAAAATCGCTGTCATCATAGGGAATAACAAATGACAATCATCCTCATGCCTGGAATACCAGGAGCTGAATCACTGCAGATCGATGCTGTGGAAACATTAGGAATAAATCCAGTTTGAGCTTATATTTATAGCAGCTGCTCAGGACTGGGCCTGCTGTGAAGCGCTGGCTCAGAGTTCCCTGCTGTGCAGTCCTTCCTGTTGGCAGCTCCTCAGATGCTTCCAGGCACCCAGCTAGTCTCTGGAGAAGGATTTTGGGATTTGACATTGAGCTGCTCCACATAATTCACCTGCACTCACCTGCTCTTCATCCACTGGGGAAATTGTTTTGTGCCAGGAGCTTGGAATAACTGGGTGGTGTGTAGATCCCATTTCTTCTTCATCCTCCAGAGTTCTTGAGCTGCCAGTGACAGTTCATAAAATCATAGAATGGTTTGGGTTTGGAAGGGACCTTAAAGATTAAACAGTCCCACCCCTGCCATGGGCAGGGACACTTTCCACTAGCCCAGGTTGCTCCAAGCCCTGTCCAACCTGGCCTTGGACACTTCCAGGGATTCAGGGGCAGCCACAGCTTCTCTGGGCAACCTGTGCCGAGGCCTCCCCACCCTCACAGGGGAGAATTCCTTCACAATATCCCATCTAAATTTACCCTCCTTCAGCTTAAAGCCATTCCTCCTTATCCTGCTGCTCCAGAGCCTTGCAAAAACTCTTCTACCTTTCTTGCAGGCTCCAAAAAATTACTCTTGGAGTTTCTCAGGGCACATTCATTACTCAGCTCATTAGTAGCAGACAGGAGGTGCCCCCTCACCAACTGCAAGTTCCAGTGGTTTCCCAATAGTAACAGCTTTCCCACCTTCCCAGCAGGACCCTGGAGCCTCTGGGGCTGCAGCATGGAGCTTCCTGGGAGAGAGACAGTGTGAAACTACGGCTCCCAGAATAAATGTCAGCCAAGAAAAGCACACACTGATCCCACTCTGGGGAGGTAATGCTTCTCCCACCTGTCTTCAGAGCCCAGAACTGCAAGCTCATCTTTTTATGCATGATGGGAAGGCACAGGAAAAAACAGGGATGATGTTTCATAATGTGTCCTAGAGGTACGAATACATCTTCCTGAGCTGAATAAAATTCCATGTCCGGAAAAAAAAAGCCCCACAAATACTGCACAGCACCGTGTCCTGGCGCATTCTGGTGCTGACATTCCCTAATATATCCCTGCTCAGGTGAGACCCCACCTGCAGTGCTGCCTCCAGCTCTGGGGTCCTTGTTTTCCAGTGCAGGAAGGACAAGGTGTCCAGAGGAGGCACCAAGATGATCTGAGGGCTGGAGCACCTCTGCTATGAGGAAAGGCTGGGAGATTTGGGATTGTTCAGCCTGAGGAGGGGAAGGCTCTGGAGAAACGTAATTGTGGCCTTCCAGTACCTGAAGGGAGCCTACAGGAAAGGTGGAGAGGGAATATTTACAACATCCTGGAGGGACAGACAAGGGGGAATGGCTTCCCACTGCCAGAGGGCAGGGTTAGATGGGACATTGGGAAGGAATTCTCCCCTGTGAGGGTGGGGAGGCCCTGGCACAGGTTGCCCAGAGAAGCTGTGGCTGCCCCATCCCTGGGAGTGTCCAAGGCCAGGTTGGACGGGGCCTGGAGCAACCTGGGCTAGTGGAAGGTGTCCCTGCCCATGGCAGGGGGTGGGACTGGATGGGCTTTAAAGGCCTTCCAACCCAAACCACTCTATGATTTTATGATTCTGTGTTTCTTTAGGAATGTGGCATGTTTCCTTGGCACCTTTTGGTGCCTTACTGATCATGATTTGCTTTTATGTGAGCGTGGGGGTGGCACAGGTGAAGCTGCAGCACCGCCAGGCAGGATTGTTCCATTAGGGCCCATCAGGGGCTGATGGGGATTTTAAGCAGTAACTAAAACGGGCTCTCAAAAGCCTGGGATAGAAAATGCTCCCAGCATAAGCTCATCCGTGCTTTGCTTATGTCCTTCCCGCAGCATTCCAGCTGGAAGCCTGGCCACGTGCTCTTTGCTTAATGCCTGTAAATCCACAGCCGTGCTCCGCGTTGCTCCTCATCGCGGCTCGCACGGATTCATGGATCGGGAGGAAAGGAGGGTGTTAGGAATGCCCCAGGTGTGTCCCGTCTGTGCTGCAGAGCACAGGGGTGCACGTACCTGCAGGGGGGGCAGGCACAACCAGCAGCCCTCGTTCCCAAACAGCCCTTGTGGAACTTCCCTCGGCCCTGCTGGCACGGCCGTGGCTGTGCTGTGCTGCTCTGCAGCCACTCCCGAGCCTCTTCCCAACGTTCCCGGCTCTCTGGCAGCTCAGCTTCCTCCCCTTGCCATTCTCCCAGTTGCTTTATTACTCCCTAAGCGTGCTCCAGGCTCTGTGGTCGATACCTCTTCCCACCTGTCCCGGGTTTTCCCCTGCAGGAGTCCTGTCTGCTGAGTAATGCCCGTCCCGTCATTCCCCAGGAGCTCCATTTCCCCGGCACACGCGGATCTTGCATCTCCGTGACTCATCTCTTTCCGGATCCTCTGCATCCAAGCAGCAGCATGCTGGGGGTGATAGTAAATCTCGGAGTGAAGGCAGGATTTTATGGATGTGCTGATTCATCTTTCCCGGGAGCAGAGCTCTGTTATGTAAATGCCAACAGCAGCCGTGGCAGAGAGGAGGGAGAACGGACTAATGAGCCAGAGAAGGATTCAGGAGCAGAAATGCTTTAAGGATTGGAACAGTTTCCTTCCATACTGTTCTTTAAATAGATAGAAATTGAAGTTTTTAAGGGATTTTAGGAGTAGGAAGTAACACTCAAACACCCATCACTTCACCCTGTCTGGTGTTGTAGAAAGGTTTACTCCGAGTTGTAGCTGAGAGGAAACACAATCCTCTGTTCAATTTGATTATGAAATTAAATGAACTTCCCCAAGGTCAGCTTGGAACACCAGGTAAAGGTGTCTCTCTCATTTTATTTATGGTTTAGTGTCCTGATGAGTCAAATCCTGACCTCTGCTTTAACAGTGGAAACATGATTGTGGTTTCTCACAGCCAGAAATGTACATTTACAAGTAAAAAAACCCCAAAGTTTAGAGTGGGATTGTGCAGGTGTGGTGGGTTGTACCTGGATTGTACCTTTCCAATAAATGTAGCTGGGGATGCACATATCTGAATCCAGCTGGATTTAAACACTGGAACGAATTAAGCATTTTCAGCTTTTTTATTTTTTTTTTAATATTTTCCATGGACATTTTATAGAATATCCTGAGTTGGAAGAGACCCACAAGGATTTCTATCCTGCTCATCTTGGGCTTTTCATATGGAGCTAAATTTCATTTAATTAAATTAAATCCAAAGTTTTGTTTAGCTGATAAAAAAACCCAAGAGGTGTTTAGAAGGAATTTAGGAGTTGGTGCCTTGTGCTGCACAATTGTGAGCAAATAGGGACATTGAAAAGTCATTGCTTTAAGATCTCTAAATACAGCAAACTCAGATTTTGGTATCATAGTTATTTATTCTAATAAATATATGAGGTGCAAAATAATTAGCACTAATTACAGTTGCTGGAGTGCAGGGCTGCTGTGTGCAAACCCACATCCTGTTTTGCAGGACAAATATCCCAATTCCTGCTTCTTCCTGGGGGTTTTCTCCCTCAGGGAGAGCTGTAAATAATAACTAAATAGCCGTTAGATATTATACAAGATGTGCTCTAGGTTTTTTGCTGGTTTTAATAATTTAGTATTTCATTTCCCTGCTGCATCATTCCAATCATTCCTCTAGATGGTGCCCGATATCCAAGAGTTGGGTGTCACATTATCCTGTAGGAAAGGCGATGGAGGAGCAGCCAGGACGCCGCTCGCCTTTGTTTCGGAATTCTGTCACATAGTAGTTCATCTCCTTGATAAATTACTTGTTCTGCACGATGTAAATATGATGTTTCTTCCTTCAGAGAATCCTGAAATCCCCTCACCGGAGCCTAAATTCCAGGTGCCTGCAGCGGTGTCCTCCCGTGCTCCGTGGACGGATCCGTGTCTCCTGTTCCTTATGGCAGCCATTAGTGTGAGCTGGGAGCAGCTGGATGCTCTGCACAGCCCTGCTGCAGCCGGGGGGGTTAACCTGCCTGCTTTGCAAAGAAATTCGATTTCTGACTATTATTTACGCGTTTCCCTTGTCTCTGTTTTGCACAGAAAGGCACAATTTCGGTTATGGATAAAACCGTGTCCCTGTGTGCTCAGGGCTCTGCCGGCAGAAGGACCAGGGGGATAAAGTCGGTGTCAGGTCCATCCTCGACATCTCAGAATTCCAATTTTGTCCCTCCGAAGTGCCTGGAAGCCCCCAGGTTTTACAGCAGGAAAATTACTCCTGGTTGTAAGTGATAAAGTATGTTTTGTTCCTGTTGGTATTACTATTGCAGTCAGCACATCCCTGTCTAAGGGATTCTAACCCATATCCCCTGGCTGGGATCAAGCTCCCTGCTCCCAGCCTTTTCCAGCTTCTCCCAAGGTGCCCATGGCAGCTGCCAGGTCAGGGGTCCCCTCCATAGGGGTCTGGTCCCAAAAATACCAGCTGATATCTCCTGCTGGGCTGACTCAGCAACTTCAACTCGTGGTAAATATTTTAAAATAAGCCTTTCATGTTTGGTTTGTGATTTTTGTCAGTTTTAGAGCCAAATCCTGCATCTTTGACTTCTTCTGGAAGTGTGAGCACTCTCTCTGAACGTGCAAATTTTACTGGAACTCCCCCAGTATATAATTTTAATAAAATTACATCCCTGTGTACCCCATACCCTTTCTTCCTTAAGTTTTGAGGATTTTTATGTTTTAATTATATTTTTCATTTTACAAAAACATGAGAAATATTGGGAAGGGGCACACCAGGGTTGGTTAAAAATGCTGCTTCTATTGAAATAAAAAGTTTTAAAACAGTTTGATGTATTTTTTATATTTATTAATATCCCTAACATGCAGACATTGTAAATAAGCTCATTAATACTCTTTAAATGCAGTCTCATAAAACTAAATATCAATCACTGCATGAGGTGATAGATTAGAAAGCTGTGCTAAGTTTTCCCAAAAGGAATGTGAGTTTATGATGATCTTTCTAAGTCATGAATCATGGAATCCCAGGATGGGATTTTGGAACATTTCTCAAAGTGCTGTCCCACACAGGAATTTTCTTCCCATTATTTTCATTTATTCCGTTGAAAGCCACTTCTAGTGATTCTAGTTTGAGGTGATTTCTCCCTCTTATCCTTCATTAAGAAAGGCTTTAACATGGAAGCCTCCATAAATTCCTCTGTGGAAAAGAGACTCCCATTTTTCATTTAGTTCTTGCACTTCCATCATTTACTGGACATACACATTCCCCTGTGGCCTTCCAGCTTTGTATCTCTGGGAGGAGTCTTTCCCCCAATATCCTGAGTTCAGGTTTCAGAACCTCTTTTTTATTTTTGGCCATAAATTGCTGAGGTTTGAGGCATAACCTGCTAAAATATGTTTTCTGTCCTCTCCATTTGGAGAGGACTTGAGCTCTTGGAAGGCCCTTTAAAGCTTTTTTTGATAGGAGGACTAATTTAATTGAGCCTCTGGTGAAGTGGTTTCCAACACCTGCAAGTTCTTGCCTTATTGGCTGTTCCCTTTCATTTCTTTTACACCAATAAAAGAGCTTTCATTTAGAGTTTGGGAAGTCCCCAAGTTCTGTGGGTTTAATTTCTGATGGGACCTCTGAGGCTGTAGGTGGGAGATGAAGCTCATGGGTGGCCATAAAATCAGAATTATGTCCTTGGTCCTTATTTCCCTGAGGTGTTTAGTTGTTATCCCTGGGTTATGATAAGTGTGGAATGCAATTGCACAGACTGTAGGGGTGGAAAAAGGCATCTCTTGATATTTTCCACATTGTCCTTGGAGTCTTAAAGGTCCTGCCTTTTCCTGTTGAGGATTCTCTTCTCTCCATGTGTTTCCTGCTGTCTCTCTGGACACTTTTCCCTCCCCTGTTCCTGTGGCCATCAGTAGATCTGAGTCTCTTCAAATATTTCCCTTTCTTTGCTCCTTCCTCCTGTTTGGTGACTGAATTTGTTACAGGTAACACCTTCCAGACCTTGAACTTTCCTCTAAACCCTCCTTCCCATCTTGACTTTGCTGCTGCCTGTGGACTATTCCAGCCCCCCATTCCCTTGTATTTGGATTTTTTGGTCCTTGCTGATTCCTGAGATGCTTCTGGAATGACTGAGGAACATTTCCATGGGAGACAGAGTGCACCCTGAAATGGGGGCTGGAAAAATCCCATCGGGAGCAGTGCTGACCTCTTGGCACAGGTTTTTATTCCCTGCTGGCTGACTGTGTCACGTTCCAGCCGACACTGGAGAAATCCTGGGAGCTGAGCACCAGCCGAGGAATTTAAGGAGAGCAGAGGCTCCTGAGGTGCTTTGATACTCATTAAACACTCGTTTTGTCTTTCTTGAGCATGTGGAAAGCAAGCCGGGCTGCAGCGCTCCCTTGCTGTCAGGAGAAGGAAGCAGCAGGACAAAAACTCTTGCTGGAGCTTCCCTCCTGCAGCACTTCCATCCCTCCCACCCCCGGGGCGGTCGGGGCGAGCCGTGCCCACGTTTGGGGGGATCCAGCCCGGGGGGATCCGGGTGTCCCCGAGCTGAGGACTCCGCTTTGTTCCCTCAGCCCCCCCCGCCCCCTCGGCCAAAAATGACATTTTTCCTCAACAGCAAAACTCTCCCGCTCCTGTTTAGCATTATTTTGGCCGTTTCCAGCCAGACGCTGAGCTCCCTCATCCAGGAATCCGCGTGGCAGCGCCGAGCTCCGGCCCCATCTGGGTGACAGAGTTTTGTTTCCTTTGGCAATATGGATTTGAGTGCCCGCCCTGGGAACCGTTTCCCTCAAATAACTGCAAAATAAAGGATGGGCCCTTTTCCAGGGCAGAGCTGCAGCCACCCAAAATGCCACTGCGAAATTCCCAGAGGCCACGCAGAGCCAGTGCGTTAAGCAAGGCTTAGGGGGATTATGGAATTAAATTGGGAGCCCCTTCCACCCTTCCCCCCGACGGAGACGTTCGGAAATAAATACAAAAAAAGGGTGTGAAACCAGCACAATGGGCTTGGCTCAAACCTCTGAGAGCCAAGAACCTCGTGGTGGAGGCTGTTGCTGTGCTCTGGACTGCTGTTGGATCGGGCAGGGCGCTGTGTTCCGGAGGGATTCCAGCAGGGAGCTGGAGGGGATAATCCCAGAGACACCCTGGAATGCTCTGGGAATGGCTCTGCTTCCCGAATTCCGTCTCGAAGGAGAAATGCACACGGCACAGGACGTTTCTCCATGCCTCTGGATCGTGGTGCCTGTCTTTGGCATTCCTTATTCCCATCTCTGCCCCTTTCCCAGCAGCAGGAGCATCCTGCTGCTTTCAGGGAGAGTTTGTGCAACGAAAGCTTTGCTCTAATCTGGGCTGGATTTAGCCAGATGCAGCAATCCTGGGAAGGCTTACGTGGAGCTCAGGACTGCTACAGGCACAGAGCCGTGATTTGATAATCTGGGAATGGTTGATTTAAAATTAAAAACAATAAAAACCTTTAAAACTGCCTTTTTTTTTTTTTTCCCCGAGCTCTTTTTGGCCTCGCAGGGCTCTCGGTCACATATAGGGGCTGGAACCCATGAAATAGGTTTTAGGCTAATGAGGCACACTCTGCTTGCTTTAATTAAAGGAATTATAGCCCCAGAAAGGCATTTCCCATTAAAAAAAAATTAGCATCATGATCATACAATTATTGAAATATTTAATATATAAATATGTAAAATTAAATATTAATTTCCACTACACTTACAGAGCCCATTTCACCCAAGTGAACCCAGGAATATTTCCTTACAAGGGTATCCCTTTTCTTTGCATCTTTATTAACACCACATCAAACCTTTGTGATTAAAATCTTTACTTTGGTGCAGTTCTCTTGGGAATAAAAAAAATTCCTGGGACACCTGTGCAGCA
Organism: Chiroxiphia lanceolata; assembly: GCF_009829145.1. Classification (NCBI taxonomy): domain Eukaryota; kingdom Metazoa; phylum Chordata; class Aves; order Passeriformes; family Pipridae; genus Chiroxiphia; species Chiroxiphia lanceolata. The sequence continues at coordinate 3,745,682 of NC_045650.1, forward strand.
ACAAATAGGATTTACAAAGATTTTTGGGGCAAACACCCCCAGTTTATCTTTGCCCATGCTGGAACCTGGGGTAGGATGGACGGCACCACAGCCAGCTGAGTGTTGTTAATCAGTGCTAATTAATAAAGTTATCAGATTATCTTTGACCTTCTCCCAGCTCATTGCAAGGGATGGGGAGGAAGGATAAGGGATGAGCAAAGGAATATCCCTGTGGTTGGCTCTCCCCTGTGGCTCCCCAGGATCCCGTGTCCCCCCCGTTGTGCCTTGGCAGGGAGCAGTGACACCTCATCCTGCAGGTTGGAGCTGGAATTCCGAGGGATCCTGCAGCACCCTGGGGAGCTGCTGTCCGGGAAGGACCTTGGGATATGACTGCTTGTGTTGCCTGGGAGAAAACCAAGCCAGCAGCGGTTGGAAACCTGAGTGATGTCACTATGGCAACAAAATAACTCACCTTCCAATAAAATGTGCCTTGGGAGCAGCCTCACGTGCTTGGGGAGCAGGGAGAGGGGAAGCTCCTAGTTTTTATATATATATCTTTATATATATTTTAATATATTTGTAATATTTTTAAATTTTTTTTGGCTTCCTGAATTCCTTCCCTATCACCAGAGGCTGATGCAGATATTAAAAAATATTTTAATTTCTCTCAGCAAGAAATGAAACTGAACATGACCAAACCTCCTGAACAAGGTAAAATGTGTTTGCTGTGGGGCAGGAAAACCCTGGAGCTGCTGATAATCAAAAGTTCTTCTGATGGATGTGGGATCCAGAGTATCCAGATCTGCTGCTCAGGGCAATGAGCAGGGACTAATTATTGCTAATATTTTTCATGGACATAGTCCATTTCTTTCCAACAGTCCCAAACACCATTTCCATGTTTGTTCCTTCCAGCCAGGTTTGTTTTCCCATTGTTTCTGCATTAAATAAGAACAACAGGTGGAAATTCAGATGTTTCTCTGGGAATGCCAAGTGCTCTTTTCATCCCACGAGCATCCCAGCAGAGTTGGGACCGTGATGGTTCAGTCACAGCGCTGCTGGTGAGATGTTCCCAAGTTTACTCACAATCCTGAATGCTTTTTTAGGCTGGAGTGAGTAACTTTGACCATCTCTATGTCAGGGAAGTGAGATGGGAAGTGCTGAGCTGGAGCAGCACCGGCAGCTCCTCAGGGATCAAACCCTGGCAGCAAAGAGAGGTTGTCCTGTCAGGGGGTGTGTGCTGGGGCCAGACACAGCATCTGCCTGGAAATGGGAAACCAAGTGCCAAAGGCTCTGGAGAGCCATGGGATTTTCCTCTTTTTTTTGGCAAAGTTCAGCCGGTTCAAAGAAGCCGTGGAAAGCCCAGCACATCCCAGCAGGAATCGCCGGCACACGTGGCTGTGTGAGCAACTCTGCACTTGTAGTTCTTGCAGTGCAAAAATGACTATATTTCTGTCATAATTATACTATTATTTTATATAATAGACTAATTATGATATAATTTATAATATGTGATTATGATTATTATATTATATTATATCATATTATATTATAATTTCCCCTCTGTATATCCCACTCTCTGAGAGCTTTGCACCCAGTTTGCCAGCAACAAAAATAATGTCCTTCCAGCTGCTTTTTCATAGGAAATCAGAGAAAGTGGATTAAAAGGAATGAGGTTATGGAGCACAAAAAAATGCTTCAAAACAACTCCCAAAACTGAGGAGGAGGGAAGAGAAGGTTTGGCTCCGGCACTGGGAGAGTTCAGGTGGGTGCATGGAATATTTGGGTGCCAGATAACGGTGATAATTGGGAATGTCACGTCTTAACGTCGCCGGCACAGCATCCAGACACTGCCTCTCCCCTTCCCGTCGGTGTTTCCCTGCAATCCCACGTTTTATGCATGTGGAGAACAAGGAATAGCTGCGGTTCTGCTCCCGGAGCGCGAGAGGGACGAGCCGAGATGGAAATGATTCCCAGCGTGGATGCGGGGACAACTCCAACAGCAGCTCCGGCTCCATCCACCCGCTCCTGCCCCATCCCTGCGCCCGCCCAGGAAGAGGAATCACTGCCTTACCTCGGGGTTAATTAGTCCCTACTCCAGAGCTAATTAGGAGCGCGGTCCGGCGGGGTCGGGGCCGGAGCCCTCCCTCCCCTCCCTCCCTGTGCCATCTGCCATTGCCATGACACTGACTCTGCTTTCACGCCTGGCTGGGTACTCTGGATGCACCGGGGGAACTATTCCCCCCCCCCCCACACACACACACTTTGGTCTTTGGAAAGGAAATAATAATAATAATAATAAACCCGAGAATGGCTGGAGCTGCTGAGTGCTGCCCTTTCCCTTCCCGCTCTTGCAGCTTTTGAGCATTCAGTTTTCCAGTAATTTGGGAGGAAAATTGCCCTGAAAGAAAGAAACAAAAATCTGCCTGATTTTTTAACACACCCCCCCCCCTCCCCGCGCCACACAGGCAGCTGCAGAGAATTTCTCTTCCAAATGGATGATGTAATGGGCTTTGTCAGCCAATGCTGGAATGAATAAAACCCCAGACCCGAAATCCATCCAGGCTTTTGATGAAACTCCTGAGGTTCCTGGAGCAAGTGGTCGCCAAAATGGGCTGGAGCCGGTGGTTTTGTCACGCAGATCTGGGAGTCAGGACTCCAACCAGGGGATAACCAAAACTGCTGGGTTTGTCCCTGCTGAGGGAAAGGGGACCTGGCACGGGGCATCTGGGGGCACATTCTTGTGGAGTGCACAGCCCTGGTGCTGGAATATCAACCCTGGCTTCAGCATCCACCACAGAGTCACTCCTGATCTAAAAAGAGGACCTGCAACCACACCTTACAGATCTGTGTATGCTTATATTTAATATTATATGTAATGTGATATTGTTGCCCAGAGAAGCTGTGGCTGCCCCATCCCTGGAAGTGTCCAAGGCCAGGTTGGATGGGGCTTGGAGCAACCTGGGCTAGTGGGAGGTGTCCCTGCCCATGGCAGGGGGTGGCACTGGATGGGCTTTGAGGTCCCTTCCCACCCAGACCTTTCTGGGATTTAGTGATATTCTATGATATGTATAAACATAAATATATAAACTATACACCAACTATTGCCAAATATCACCAATTCCTGCTGCACCAATGGGCACATCATTGCTCTCCCAAGGATGTCCCTGAATGCGAGGCCGGGGAACTTTGCTGGGGAGGGGATAGTTCCAGCCACAGGGAACAGTGCCACACCTGGCAAGTCACAGAGGGACGTTGGGGACAGGGCTGGGAATGACACCCCTGGGACTGAGCACATCCCTCCCAAGTCATCACACAGCATGTGGACACTTCTCCGGGGTCAAAACCCGGGCGAGGCACCAAATCAAGTCATAAAGTGGTTTTAGTGCTGCATCCCAAGGGAGAGCAGGCTGGCTGCCCAGAACTCACCCTCTGGTCCCTGATGGTGGGACTGGAGGGTAGGGACACACAGCCCCTGAATTCCTGTGCAGAAGAGGCTGCAGGGCAGGCAGGAGGAGCACCCGGCACTCCAGAGCGTTCCGGCCCTCGCGGGGACATCGCGCTCCTGAGCGATGGTGGAAATCCATGGATACATTTTCCCTTGGCTGCCCCGTGGTCCAGGCTGCCTTGTGCAGCCTCACAGGGGGCTTCTGCTGAGGTAGCTGGGACAGAGCTGCTGCCACCACATCCCCCAGCCCTGAGGAGCAGCCGTTCCAGTGCCACGGTGCCACATCCAGCAATGCCCTGGGAGCTCCAGGCTCTGCTCCTGCCATCCCTGCTCCTGCCATCCCTGCTCCTGCCATCCCTGCCCCTGCTGTACCTGCTCCTGCCATCCCTGCTCCTGCCATTCCTGCTCCTGCCATCCCTGCTCCTGCAGTACCTGCCCCTGCTGTACCTGCCCCTGCTGTACCTGCTCCTGCCATCCCTGCTCCTGCCATCCCTGCTCCTGCTGTACCTCCTGTGGGTCCCAGTGCCTCACCCCAGGCAGCTGGATCCCCCCAAACTCCCGGGAGCTCCTGCTGCCCTCGCTGGGTGTGCAGAGCACAGGAATCCCCAGCCATGACCACCACCTAGAGGCTACAGCACTAAGTGAAGCCGGAAAGATTTATAGCCAAGATGGGTCAAAAAGGGCATTGGAAATATTTCCCAAGCTCAGATCAAGCAACACTGGGAGCTGGGAGTCTGGACCCCCTTCTCCAGCTCACTTGGCCTTCACCTGACCTTCAGCCTGGAGCCCCCAGCAAACCTGGGCCCCAAGGTGGCTCTTAGGGAGGGAGTTTTGCCAAGAGCAGAAGGACGTGGTGCCCTTTTCCTCCTGGGCACCTTCTCCTTCTGGAGGGGGTCAGGAGGAGCCCATCCTTCAACTCCAGTGGAGAATATTCCTGGGCACACACTTGCCCAGGGGATGTGCACAGCCCAGGTGGGCAGCACAGGGTGTGTCCACAGAGTCTGTCCCCACCAACAGCCACGTGCAGGGGACAGGAGGCAAATTTTCTGCCTTTGGAGGTGCCTGGAGTGTGGCCAGAGGGGCTCAGACCGAAGGTGGGTCCAAACCTGTGTCCCTTCACCCCCAGCTCCAGCCAGAGGTGACAGGGAAGGGCAGAGCCAGGGGACAACTCCAGATGCTGTCCCACCCCCAGCAGGTTGCTGGCCCTGCACTGGGGACAAGTCTTTGTGTCCCACAGCCCCGCCGGGTCGTCTTCCAAGAATCTGTCCAATTTCTTACCAACCCATCATGATTTTTGGGCTCCATTTGTGCAGTGAGTTCCGTGGCTTAATTACACATTGTGTGAAATATGTTGGCTTTGCATCTGCTGCTCAGTAATTCCACTTGGGGCCTCTTTGTTTGCTTTGTGTCCCCACACAAGAGCCACCGGCCCCTATTCACTGTCCTGGTGCCGCTGCACCAGGGAATACAACTCAGGGAATACAACTCCCACCTCCTTGTTCCTCCTGTCTGTCAATTCTTTGCAAGACAAAAAGGGTGATTTATTTAATTGTTGCTGATACAATGTGCTAAAACCCTCCTTTCCCCTCCAACAGTTAATTACACTTGTTAATTATTTTAATTATTCCCAGGGTGATGCTGTAGGTGTAGAGGAGCCCACTGGGCTGCACACGTGGGAATAAACATGGAGCAGGGAAGTCAGAGTTTGCTCCAAGATCTCCATTGGTAACAGGTCTGTAACCACATGGGTGAAACAGAGCAGGGAAGGCTTGGCCTGGATTTGGAACTGTCTGCTTGCAGCAAGGAAAGATTTATAGGAGGAGAAGGCAGATCCTGCAGGATTTCCCTCGGATGGGGCACTGGGGGAGGCGACTCCGGCCTTTCCCTGCTGCAAAATGGAACCACGACTTGGCCAAGCAGTTCTGGGCAGCACCTCTGGGATGGTGGGTTTATATGAGGGAAGGAATCAAGCCAAGCAAACTTCCAGCCCGCTGGAAAGCCGAGGCTCAGCCCGAGGCTCAGGCACAGCCCACCTCTATCCCGGCCGCGTTCCGAGGGAGCGGCCCCGGCCCCGTCAAACAAAAAAGCTGTTTGTGGTCTGTGGAGCAGCCCCTGCCAGCGCCCTCGGAGCCAGGGTGAAACCCGAGAGCAGCCCCAATCCAAACCTTCCCCGCAGCTCCTTTTATCTTCCTGGGGGGAAAACAAACAGCGCAGGAGCCGAGGCTTTGTGGCCGGGATGTCGCACATCTGGTTTGAGCTCCAAGAAATGCACTTCCACCCCCTCCCCGAATTGTTCCTGTTAAACAAATAAAACCCCGGCGAGTTTGCGAGGTTTTGGCTCTGGGGTAACTTTGGAGCAGCTTTGACTGTGAGTTCCAGGCTTGTGCTTCTTTCATTGCTAACGGGAGCAGCTCACCTCGCTCCTGGGAGGGAGGCACTTCCAAAGGGGGTCCTGGGACCCCCCATGCCGGGAATGCCGAGGCTGGGAGGGGGTAGTGGTCTTGACCACTCTGTGTTTAGGTTTCAATCCAGCATTTTTCCCTGTGTTATTCATGCTTCCTCCCTTCCCCCTTTTTTGAGAACGTCTGGAATTGTTTAAGATGTGTCCAATTGTATTAAGATTCCTTTGAGAGCTTTATGGTGTCAATTGGATTCCAACTCTTAGGAAAGAAGTTTTCTAATTTGCCGTTTTTCCCCTTTTCTATCACATAAGCACCAACTTCCTTTCAGTCCTTTCAGGTGTTACCTCAGCCTGAAGTTCACCCTAATCCTTGGACATCACGTACACATTCCCATGTGACACATTTCCAGCGACTCCCTGGATGGTGCTGCAGGAGGAAGGCAGGGAGTCATTCCTGGGGGATCCCCTCCCACTGGTCCCTCTGTCCTCTCCCAGCAGAGGTGGATAAATCAGAGCAGATCACAGAATCATGGAATCACAGGGTTGTTGGGGTTGGGAGGGACCTTAAAGATCATCTCATTCCACGGGCAGGGACACCTTCCACTAACCCAGGTTGCTCCAAGCCCTGTCCAAGCTGGCCTTGAACACTTCCAGGGATGGGGCAGCCACAGCTTCTCTGGGAGCAGTTGAAAGGTGTGGGATGAAGGGGATGGGAGCAGCATTCCAATGCTCTCCCCGTCCTCTCCTGGACTCACCCAATCCCAACCTCATCACGCTCCTTCCAAAGCCGGGCACGGTGCCCTCGAGTCACCTGTGATTCCATCCCCACCTCCACCCTCACTGGTGACCAGCTCCAGCTCCTCCAGGCATGGGACAGGCTCTGGCTGGAACCCACGTTGACATTGTTCCCTCCAAACCAGGGAGGCTCCTCGACAGCCCCAGCAGGGCCTGGGGGTGTTCTGGGCTCTCTGGAGCCCGTCCAGGGCATCAGGTTTCAGAGCAGGGGCTCCGGCAGCTGCAGGGGAAGGAGCAGCAGTGGGGACAGGCAGAGGGAGGAGCCATCCTTGCCATTCCAGGGATTCAATTTGCTTTCTCCTTCATCAGATTAACGCCAGTGTAACTCCATTAACTGCCAGGGAGATGCTCAGGATCTGAAAATCAGACCTGTCGGATTTTCATAGACTCGCAGGATGGTTTGGGTTGGAAGGAGCTCATCTCATTCCACCCCAGAACCATTAATCTCTTCACCTCGTTGCATCAAGGTCTCTAATTGTTCTGATTAATAATGACAGTCAGATTCACAGCAATTCCACGGATCTTTCATAGCCAGTATCAGAACAGGTAACACACGCTGCCTGCACCCAGAGCCAGCCAAGGACCTCAGGGAAGGTGGTTTCTCCACAAATTCCAAGTAAACCTGAAAGTAGGTTGACTCGACAGGTTTTTTTTCCCTTCAAACCCTCTACTTTTCAGACAAACTAAGCCAAGCTTGGGATGCACCATGGAGCTGGGCTTTGGTTCGGTGTCTACACACCAAGACCAGCCCATGAGGAGGGTTTGGCAGAAGCCACACAATCCACTGAGTTGTGCAACTCCCTCAGTCCCCCATGGCTGCGAAAAGTTCTGAATGTGAGCGAGGAAGTTTGTCTGAGAAGTTCTTGGGCAATTTTCTGTACTTATTTGAAAGAGGAATTTGATCATAACAATAGTTATAGAATTAAGAACAACTCCCACCCTGGCACCAGAGGAGGAAGAAATAACCAGAACCAAACACTCAGTTGTATGTTCTGGGTAACAATTTCGGGACTCCAATGTTTGAGGGACACAGCTCAGCACCAGTGACCTCAGTTAGTGTGGGATGGGCTGGTTGCACCGTGGCAGAGGGATGGGCCTGTGCTAGGAAGGAAATATCGACTATATTCAGTGTCTGCTGCTTAAATAACAATGCTTGAGACACTCAAGGAGGCTGAAGGAGAAGAGAGAAGGTTCAACAGCATCAGGAGCTGGAGAAGGAACTCCCCTTCCTGCAGAACTGGGTTTCTATTTGAAGCCCTTTTAGAGAAACAACAGGCTGGGGGAAATGTATAAGACATTTCATTCCAATGTTTTCTCCCTGGAGTTCAGGCCTGTTGGGATTTCTCATCAACTGCAGGCTAAACTCATGGAATCATGGGATGGTTTGGGTGGGAAGGGACCTTAAAGCCCAGCCAGTTCCACCCCCTGCCATGGGCAGGGACACCTTCCACTAACCCAGGTTGCTCCAAGCCCCATCCAACCTGGCCTTGGACACTTCCAGGAATGGGGCAGCCACAGGTCTCCCAGCCCGTCCTCTGTAGGAGAAAAAATTCAGTGAATCATTTTTAGATGTAAAAGGTTCGGGATGAGATTTGAACTATTGTTGGATCATTTTCAAACTGGAACAGTCAGAATTCCCCTGGTTTTAATCACATCTCACCACTCTTCCAACCAAGCAAAGGGGATCCACTTATTTATGTCCAGTTTTAACTGGACGAGAGACCAGAGTACGTCCCAAAATGTCTGCTGGATTAAGGGAATACACTGCCAAGGAAAAGGCCCCTCAGAACTCTCTCACCTTTGCTGCTGAGGAAGCTGGAGCCCAGTTACCCCTGAGCAGTTCTACAGAACAAAAGCAGCAGGAATAAGAATTCCCAGCACTTCAGGCCTGGAAAATTAAATCCACATTAAACATCCTCTAGTAGCCTGTGCCCTGGGGGACTGATCCTGAATCCCACATTTAATCCAAGACACTCTGCCCTGAGATGCTGAGCTGGGGTTTGGATATGAGATAAAATATTCAAGCCCCTGGAATTTCCAGGCTGGGCTGCAGAACAATTTAAAGGCAGAGATAAAGTTTCTGCATTGCAGACATTTTTCTTCTTATTAAATACATGGTGTAGTTGGTCACTGATGGGACGAGACTTCCTATAAAAGGAGGGCTGAGCAGGAGAATTGGAAGTGTCCTTGACAAAGCTGCACAGAAAAGCTGTAGCAACAAAACTGAGACTAAACCCCCAGTCCACTGCTCTGGTCCAGCTGTTATTCCCAGAGGAAAGAAGTTTGGATTAATGGGAAATCACACAACTGAAGCAGAGAGGGGTTCAAGCCCCAAAGCTCTTCGCTCTCTCCCTGTCCCACTGCAGTTCTCCTGGAATTTGGGAGCTTTCCAGCAGCACAAGCAACAAACCACAATCAGCTTTTGAGGAGTCTTTTTTATTAAGATAAATCCAGCAAAATTCCTAACAGTGGGTACATACAACCAACCTGCCCTTTTTGAAAAGAAATGTTTGTATTTCATTTAAAAACAGGATTACACTTTTATTTATTTATTTTTTTTTTTTTTTTTTTTTTTTTCAAAACTGACAAAATAAAATTACATTTGGGAAACAACAGATTTCCAGCTCTTAAGGTTTTTTTTTTTCATGAAAATAGCTCACCTTCTTTATAAAAGCAACCCACAGAACCACTGGAATGTTTCACACAGTTATTTGTTTTGAGACCTCCCCACTTTAAGAAACCATACAACACATACAAGGGAAAAATTAAAATCTGAAGTCTGTAAGCATGACTTACACAAAAAGGGACACACTGACAGAAGTCAAAAGCTACCACCACTTATTCTTTCCATGTACCATACAAACTATTACAATCACAAAATTTAAAAACAATGACTTTTTTTTGTTTTGTTTTGTTTGTTAGGGATTTAATTCCCAAGTAACCGAGATGAAGATGTTCCATAATTAAATTCATGCTAAAAAAACCTGCATTTATAAAATAGTTGATAAAAATATTCCTCTCTGTTAACAATACAGCATGGAGGTACGGAGACCAAATGATGGAGATATAGGGCAGGGTTAACATTACTCGGACTTGGCTTCCTTATCATCAGATGCTTCAGCAGCTGGTGCCTATAAAAGTGTTTGGGAAGAATAGAAATATTATTGGAAATGCTAATTGGATTCCAATCTAACAAGCATCAAAGAGAGAGAGCAGTTTTGTTAGCAGAAACATGGACACTCTGTGTGGATAGGCAGGAAGGCACAGAAAGGACGGACACAGCAACAAGGCTGATAATTGTAAAAATTCAAACAGCCAGAGGTAATTTTGGAATAAGTGCCTACAGAGAGGCACAAGTTGGGAATGTATTTTAGATTAGGACCAATGATAAGCCAGGGGAAGTTCAAGCCCTCATTGTACAAGGAAGTGTCAAGAGTTACACATCAACCTGTGGTACTGGTCTGTTGTCCAGGCTTTGGGGAATCAGTTCCCACCTGTTCTCTACGAAAATGTGCTTTTACTATTGAAGGTAACACATCAAACCTGCAAAGCTCCTCTCAAAGACCCTCTGAGGCACATCAGCCACGTATTGCTTTAGCAAAGCAGCTCCTGATCTCATTTTAGAAATGAAAGAATAAACAACCGGTTGACTGATGGTGACACTGAACCCGTGAGGAGAGACCAGTGTCAGTCACAGAACACAAGGGCAAAGGGAGCCCTTGGAAAACTCTGTGTTCCTACTGCCAGCAAGGGATCTGCTGGGAAGATCCTACCAGGATGGAGCCTGCAGCTGGTCCCAGCAAGAGGCAGCTCTGAGGTAGGAGCTGCCACAGCAAGGACCTGTGAGAAGAGGCTGCAGATGAAGAGACAGGACCGAGCTGACTCTGCAGATCTCTTGAATTGTTCTGAGGGAAAGGATTGTTTGAAGGAATTGTGTAAAACTGAAAACCAGATTTCTGGCCCAGCACCAGCCCGTGCTGAGCAGCAGAGGGAAGCCAGCAGCCCAGAGAGGGTGTGCAGAGTCAGCTCAGGGCTGGAGAGCTCTCCCTGAGCTCCATTGTTCCCAAACACCCGGCGGTGCCTGAGCCAGCCCTGGAGGGACCCCAGCACAGCACAGCCCACCTGTGGAAGGGCTCCAGCACAGGGCAGGAAGGAGCTGGAAGGACAATGCTGTTCCTCCAGGCTCTCCTGGTGCAGATCCCCAGCTGGGCTGTCCTTCCAGGGTGGCAGTGAGACCCCCCACCCCGTGAGGAGCCAGGGGAGCTCCTGCAGCTGGATTCCCAGCACACCAGGCTGTATTCCCATGGTTAGTGCAGCTAAAGTACCTCGTTAGTTTTGGTATCTCCGTTTTCAGAGTGGTTTTCTTCTTTAGCATCCTCCTGTTTAGTTTCCTCTTTGCCTTTGGCTCCTTTCTTCCCTTTTGTTGCTGCCTTTTTGTCCTCCTTTTTATCATTTGCTGCTTTTTCTTTCTGTTAAGAAAACAGACCACGGTGTATTAAATTCTTATTTCCCACCTTGTACATCTGCATGTTTATAAACTCCCAAGCCCTCCACACAACCTCCTTCCACACCCCAAACTTCCCATTGACAAAGATGAGATCAAAGTTTTGAAGGAGTGTTTTCCTTCTATGCTCTCCTGAACATGCTACTGGGAAGTGCAAAATAAAAAAAGCAGCCATGGCTGGGGTTAAAAGAATTCCTATTTTAAATAGGCATTCAATTAAATTAGCTAAAAAATGTTGAACTGGCCTTTATTTGTACCCTGCTGCTGAAAGGCAGACACAGAACAAAACCAACATGTACAACTAGTGGAAATACCAGAATCCTTCAGATGTGCTGTTAATGCCTATTTAGAAAACTGTAAAACTGTAACAAAGCTGTAGTCCAAGGACTTTCCCTCTTCCCTGCCAAAAATATTCCTTATTATAATAAACCATATGTGTGACAGAAAAACTGGGGGCTCAACAGCATCACTCTGCTAACAACAAGAGCTTTGCATTTATTATTTAAGTGCAGTTTCTTATACGTGGATCAGGCTAAATCAAAACAAACACCAAAAGTTGATGCTTCTGTAGTAATAATTTTCCACAGGCAAGGTCAGATCCCGACCCAAATAACTGACTCTCATTAGTTTCACTTCCAAGGATCTCTCTCTTGCTGCCAGTAAGTAACTGAACTAGCTCAGCTCCTGCTTGATTAACCTACTTCCAACAAAGGAACCATGAAACCTGCAGAATCTATTCACAGGGAAGTGAAGAAAACCAGAAAATTACTGAAATATATACATATACTCAAAACATTTGTTTCAGCCACTAGAAGTTACTAAAAGGTTACAAAAAGTTTACTTTATTATTCCAACCCCTCGCTGATTAGTGCACAAAACTAATTCACCTTAAAAATGAGCTGCTGGTTAAGGGCAAACTCATGAAATAAAGGGTGAAGGCACCTGATCCTTCAATGACACTGATGATTAAAAAGTCACCAAAATTAACAGCAAATCCTACAATGGTGCAGAACATTTAAGACAGTGAGTCAGTAGCACTCAAATGGGTGAAGGTCTCTTTCCTCTCTTAACTTCCCACATTCAAGTCTCAGGGATTTCAGCCCACCTGGGAAACTCCACCACAATGTGGTGTCAGGAACTCCCTGTACTGGGAATACCCAAGTGCTCTGGTGCTGTTTGGCAGCAAGATTTAGAATTACAGTTCTACTATGGCAGTGGTTACCTTTTCCTTCACCCCATTAAAAAGAGACAACAAAGTATTTACAGAACTAAAACTAATTCCCTGTAGCCCCCCCCGTGCTGGTAAAGGCCCTCCTCAGAAAGCATTTGAGGAGAATCCAGGGAAACTGGGTTCCATGGCTGGAGAGAAAGTGTCTCCCAGGACACAGCATTGTATTCATGTTCCTCAATAATTCTGCTATAGAGAAGAGATGGCAACAACAATTCTGTACTGAGGTCACATGTTTTAAAAGTGACAAAACTCCTTTCCCAGCTCTGGTTTTCAACATTGGCAAAGTTTAACAGGTGAAATCTGTTCTGACACACACAAAGCCACTCTAAGAACCTGAAGGCTGACAAGCATTTGGGGGAGATGGGAATTAAAAATGCCTCCACAGTTGTTATTAAGTCCCGTTTTTCAGAGGTATTGGTGCAGTATGAGGAGCTGCAGAGAGCCAAAAATGCAGCTCTGGTACTCTGGCTTCAAACAGCACCTTAGGAGCAATAGGACCAATGCTTCCAAGTCAAGCTGGGGGCAATTCCCAAGGCACTGCTCCCAGGAGTTATCCCAAAGGGATACCACACTATCCAGTTGTGCAGTGAGGGCCCAAACTAGGTTTGACAGCCCCTTACAGCCCTAAACTCCCGCATCCCTGTTCCTACAACTTTTCAAATCAGTTACAGCAGCTTTTGTGTTTAAACCCCAAATATTTCCATGAAGCAAACTTGAAAAAAGAAGCAAACACCAACCATGTGGATGATACACAATCACCCTGCCCTGTGTGTGACCCTGAGCAGGGGCTGTCACAGCCCAGGCCAGCTCTGGGCTGGCAGAGCTATTCCTGGGGCACCAGCCACTAGAGGGGAGTGCAATCCAGAGTGTCCAGTGCTCCATCCACCCAGGAATGTGGAGCTGTGGAGTTCCCCATGCTCTGGAATGGACCTAGAATTCCAGCTGCACCAGCAGGCTGGAATGTGAACATCTTGCTCTGTGCAGCACTGAGGTTACAGAGCTGAGGGATCCCCAAAAGGACACGTGGGGTCCTCCCTCTTCTCCATCTCTCACGGCATCTCCGCTGCTCCACACAACGGGACTTGGAAACAGTTCCCTCACCTGGAAGTCTGCTGTGCCACAGGAAATTCCAAGGCATTTTACATGGAAAAGGAAAGAGCTCCTGGTTCCCACTAATCCTCCCCTTCTGTGACCAAAGCATCTCTCACTCCTGTGCTTTGCCCACCTCATCATCCAAACCCACGAGGAAAACGTGTGATGGGAACAGGTTAAAAAGAAAGCACTAAAACCAGGTTAAAAACAAATCACTAAAGTTTTGTTGCTGGGGTGTTTGTTTTTGTTTTTTGTTTTTTTTTTTTTTTTTTGAGCTGCAAAATCCTAAATATTTACAGAAAAATCTGGGGAAAAAAAAAAAAAAAAGCACTGCAAACTGACTGCTGGGAAGGCTGTGACAGGAAAGGGGACGCAAAGAATCCATCATGGATTGCAGAACTGTCCCCCTTGAAATTCAAACTGTTGCTCCAAAGCAAAAAGGAGCTCTAAATAGGTTTTTTTTTTTAACTATACTGTCAGACATGCCAATATTTTTGACATTTCCAAAAAACATCCAGCTTAAGGAAAGGGGTCTGCAGAGCTTTCAGTGATTAAAAAATGATAAATTGATAACTAACTGCAGAGAGGGCCTTGGAAGGGAAATATAGTAAGGAACTGTAATTAAAAGCATGATTTTAAATGCCTTCTCTAATTGAGTCTCTGATCTCTATTCCAAGCATCATTTTCCCAACAATACACTATATGAAACTTCAGAATGGCCTTGCAAAGCTTCACCACAAGGGATTTAAAATCTGCTCAGTTTACCACATTCCTTGGCCAGAAATTGGATAAAATTCTATCTTTTAATTCACATAATTCCACCTTAAACCTTTAAAGATAATTATGAAAACCCCCAAAGTTGTTAGCTGTGGTGGTTTTTTACCCCTGTAAACACTTTGAGAAGGAAAATATAACTCCAAGAGATCTCCAAGACTTACCTTAGGTGCTGCCTTTTTGGGCTTTGGCTCCGGTTTGGGAGGAGCAGGTTTCTGTACAAAACACACACAAGGAAACAGAGTCAGGTGAAAGCCAGAAATAAATATTTATACTTAAAAATAAATATTTGTGTTTTAATGCTGGCAACTTTTGAAAACTATTTACCCAACAGTTGGCCCTGCAAAAATCAGTGGGCAAATTATCAGGCTAAGGAGAGAGCAGGTAATTTATATAGAGCCACGAGCATTTGTATGAACAAATCCATCCTCAGATCAATATTCCTTGACTCTGGATACTCATAAGTCCAGACTGACTGTTCACTAACACAGATGTACCTCATGTGAGAAGCCTGTAATGTGTGAATACATGGAAACATGGAGTGGGAATTTTAAATACTGAATACTCAGTTCTGGTGGAAAAACCCCAACAGTTTGTCTTGAACTGCCCCCATCCCATGGGATGTGATATCAAAGGAATAAATAAGGATACTCACAGCGGATAGTCTGGCTGACCTTCTCTTTGGCTGTACAAAGAAAGATGTGTCACTAAAATTCAGAGAGCACATAAAGCACAGCTTTCTCAGAACTGCCACCCAAAATAACATGCTGTTGTGAAGCCTCACAGAAATCCTAAGTTTTATGAAATTATGGGCATTATGGTGGTGGATTTGATGACTCCCCATCCCTGGGAATGTCCAAGGCCAGCTTGGATGGGGCTTGGAGCAACGTGGGATAGTGGAAGGTGTCCCCTGGGGGGTGGAATGAGATGATGTTTAAGGCCCCTTTCAACCCAAACCATCCTGGGATCCCATGATCCCTGTGGGTCCAGCCCAGGATATTCTATGACTCCCTAGAAGTGCAGCTTTGCTCAGCTCAGCTTTTCCTCTGCTGCTGCCACTTCACCCCACTGAGGTGGGAAGGATAAAGTTTCTGTTCTTCCAGGAGCTGAAAAGGGACATAATCCCACTGGAAAGGGACATGTTCCTATTGGAAAGAGGAAGTGTTCCCACTGGAAAGGGACATGTTCCCATTGGAAGGGGAAATGTTCCCATTAGACATGGATGTGTTCCTACAGGAAAAGGACCTGTTCCCATTGGAAGGGGACATGTTCCCACTGGAAAAGGACATGTTCCCATTGGAAAAGGACATATTCCCAGTGGCCTCTGGCTTCTGCTACGTTCCCATTGGAACTGATTGTCCCTGGCTCCAGCCACGTTCCCACTGGAACTGATGATCCCTGACCTCAGCCTTGTGGAGCTGCTGGACCCCCCAGCACCCACCTCAGGTGGGTCACCCATCACCTCAGGTGACAGAGACGGCCCTGAACACCCCAAAACCAGAGGCAAGGCCACTCCCTCGATCTGAACCGCACCCCCCCCTCCCCAAGCTGCGCGGGCTCCCTAATTTTTGTGGAGCCCTTTGAAGTGGCGACCACAATCAGCTCCTACCTCCTCCTTTACCTCGCCTTCAGCTGGAGCCTGCAAGGAAAGCGACACGTGAGAGAAAGCAACATTTAACCCCCACCAGAGCCCTGAGGGGGTGTCACAATAACACCCCCCCTCCCCTCCCCAATACAGCAATGGCGGCCCCCCCTTCCCCGCCGCCTCGCGGACTACAACTCCCACAATGCCCCACGGCCGCCGTCACCGCGCCGGGTTCGAAAAGTTCCCGCCAATTTCCCCCCCCCTCCCTCCACACAACAAGGTCGCCGAGGGCCCCGCAAGGACAATGAGGGACAACCGGGAGCGCGGCGATCGCGCCCGCCCGAGGGGTTTCGGCTCGGTCACGGCGCCCCACGGCCCCGTCCCTGAAACCTCTCGGGCGGGCGCCTCGGTGAGGGGCGACCGCGTCCCCGCCGCCCCCCTCCCCGCTCAGCCCGCGTTGTGAGGGGAAGTGGTGGTGGGGGGGGGGACGCCGCCGCCTCGTCTTCCCGCTGCCCCCAAAGTTCCCGATCACGGCGATAAATTCCCCCCCCTTTTTTTTTTTTTTTGTCTCTCCTTAAAGGCCAGTATTTCAAATTCTGCGCCGCCTAATGGCCCCAAATTACCATTGCACAACCATCTGGTATGACAAGAAGTGGGAGGCAGAAAAAAAAAAAAAAAAAAAAAAAAAAAAAAAAAAAAAAAAAGGGGAACAAAGGCAAAACCCCGGGGAAAGAGGCGACGTTTAAAGGCGGATCGTGGCGGGGATGGCGCGATGGGGATTAAAAGGCTGGCGGAGGTGGCTGGGGGGGTGTGTGAGGGTCGCGGCGCGGGGTTTTTGGGGTTTTTTTTTTTTTGGCTGCCCCGCGTTTCTCCACAGGGGCAGCACAAGCGCTATGGCTGTTTGTAATCCAGCATGGAGACACTGCTGCTCCAGCCTTCTCCTCCTCCTCCTCCTCCTCCTTTCCCAAACAAAACAGCCCAAAAAGTGAACTCGCCGCGCCGCCCGAGCCCTCCTCTTCCCCCCTTCCGCTCCGCGCTCCGCTCTAGGACATCCACCAAAAAATTAAAAATGCAAAGGGGGGAAAAAAAAAAAACCCACACACACACACAGAGCACACACCAACCCAAAAAACTCCACACACACACACATAGGCGCGCGCGCGCTAAAATTTTTTTTTTTTAAGCTAAATTTCCGCGATTGCCGCTTTAATTTCTTCCCCCTTCGCTCCCCATCTGCCTTCCCTCGTTTTTTAATTGGGTTTTTTTCCCCGTACTTACCTTTCTTTTGGGCATAGTTGCACCTTAATAGTTGATTGCAAAACCTAATAGAGATAAGATATCGAAAATAAATGGAAGCGGCGAAAAAAAAAAACTGTTCCGACCGTCCTGCAAAAAAAAAAAAAAAAAAAAATTTGACAGGAAAAAAAAAAACGAAAACCGAAAAAGCACCGAACCCCCCCTCAAAAAATTAAAAAAGGAAGATGTTTAAGGGACCAAGAGTTAATTGCGGCAGAAACTGAACCAAAAAAAAAAAATCCCCCCCTCTTTATTGCAAACAGTAAAATACACCAACACGCAACCAAACTGCATGAATGGGGAGCGCGAGATGGGCCCGGCCGCTGACTGACGGCCGCGCGGGCCAATGGGCGCGCGGGGAGCGGCGCGGGGGCGGCGCGGGGGCGGGGCCGCCGGAGCGCGAGCGCCGCGCGCTTTCCGCGTGTGCGCGGCCCGGAGCGCGGCCCCGCCGCCCCCCCCCCGCGCGCCCCCCGCCCCGACCCCCGCGCCCCCCGCCCCGACCCCCCCGCCCGCCGCCCCGCAAACTTCCCCCGAAAGTTCCCGCAGGCCGCGGGGACACAAACATGGCCGCCCCCGGTACTCGCGGCCTGCGGGAGCGCGGCCGCCCGGCCCGGCCGTACCTGCCGGGAAGTGCCGTTGCGCGGCCGCGGAGCGCGGGGGCTGCGGCCTTTGTGCGGCCCGGCCCCGCGCGGGGAGCGGCGGTGTAACCGCCCCCGCGGCTGTTGGAGCAGCGCGGGCTCCCAACCGGCCGCTGGGGTGGTGCAGGGCTGAAGCCTGGGAGGGTGTCCCCGGAGCAGGGCCTGCGAGCCTGAGGTGGTTCAGAAGGTGAAGGCTCGGACTCGGGCACGGATTAAGGGAGATGAGCTTTGTCTCCCTCATAACGGCAATGTCTGACAGCGTTTCCACCATGCATCTGGTGTATTTCCATAGGGAAAGCACAAGGTGTGTTAATCCCACTTTCAGGGCCAAAGCACTTTGCCACTGAAGAGGTGAAGCAGGAGGTGTGACTGTTCCTGCCCAAAGCCAGTCCAACCCTTTCTAAAACCTACAATAAAGTGGATTCTGCAGTCTTCCTAGGCAGCCTATTCCAGTACCCAACTGCCCTTAAAAACCCCAAAGTTTTCCCCAGCATCTAAACTGTGCTTTGGTTGTGAACTGCTGTTTCTTTGTGCAGTGCCCAGCAGATACAAAGAACGATTAACAAGCATCAAGTTCCACTAACATTTTAGATACTGTGTCATTTCACATAATATTATCATTTTCTCCCTAAAACTTTATTTTTCTAGACTAAACAAATTCTCCGAGGCCTCATGATCTCATAGGCCATATTTTGTAAACCTTTTGCCATTGCTGGGCTGCTCTAGACTCCTCTCAACTTTGCATTCTTGCTCAGGTCTGTGTCCAATAATCAGGTTAATTAGGTAACGGCTCTCAGCGTGGTATTTGCAGACTCAGCAACAGCATCACCACGTTGGTTCAGACTCTTCCTGATCCCCTGTAATCCCTGGATCCCTTTCAGTGCTGCTCCCTGAACAGCTGTTCCCCCGTTCTTGACAAATTCATGGTGACTTTTTGATTTGTCACTCCTTACGTCACCCCCCTCTCCAAGGGCCGGGATGTCAATACTTTATTATCTTCCTGCACTTTGCAGCTAAGCTCAGCAATTTTCCGTCCACGGATCCACCTTTCTCCCCCTTCCTCCGGTCAATGTTGATCCATCAAATGCCATGATTATTTGGTTAAAACACACCAATTATTTAAGGATGTCCCTGACTGGCCTCCTGCATCCTGAGGACTGCATTTTCCAGGCACTGCCGGCCCCAGTGTAACCACATAACCAAACACAATCGCTCCCCTTTCAAGTTCTCCAGTGGTAATCAGGATTTTAAATAGTCTTGCCAATAGTTTTCTCCATCTTCTGAACTATAAATGGCCTGAAACACATTTCAAGAGCGCTTGGTCTCCAAATTCTCCATCACCAAAAGGTTTGTGCTCCAGTGGCCTCGAGAAGTTTCTCCCCTCTCCCCATAGTTATTGCTTTATCCTTTCTCTGTTCTGTGAGAAGTCTTTGTGGAGGAGAAACAGTAATTTGTTGGAGGGTCTATCAACACCTCCTGAACAACTTGCACAACCAACAGTTTGGATCAAAATGTGCAAGTGAAGCACAGATTGAAAATTCACAACTAATTTTTGCGTTAGATTTGCTCTGCCTTCTGTTTCATCTTTATATTTTCTCAAGCACTTTGACTTTTTCTTAAAATGCCATCATTAAAACACAGACTGGCCTAAATAACCATTAGTGAGAAGATTGTTTCCCTCTGAAGAAATGGGATAAGCTGTTGTGAGATGCTGTTGTGCTGCAAGGGAAAATGGCTGTAACTATGCAGGAAATTACAGACCTGGCTGAAGCCAGGAGAATAAGTTTATTCTGGAGCATTATTTTATACCATGTTACTTTTTTGGTGCTTTTGCCACAACTGGCATTTTTTATTCAGTACAAAACCACCTAAAACTGAATTTATGATACTGCCTCACCAGACTACCTTGGGAATAGATCAAAGCAACAAAACAAGTGTTCATCTTTTGTTTGTGCCACTGTTTCCATGAGAAAATTTCGTGCTAAAATTTAAATTTCTGCTGTTGTCCAAGGCAGGAATGTCCTGCAGGGGAGGAGAGCCTGTTCCTGATGTCAGAGATCTGTAGTTCTTGAGGAATGCTTTCCTGGACCACATTTTTGAACTGAAGCAGATCAAGACCTTCCTGAATAAAGGTAAACCACATCAAGGTCACTCTTGGGTGACTGGCTTCTCACCTTCCCTAAACAGGCAGTTAGATATATGTTGCTTTCCCATCCCTTTGTGCTAAAATCCATAGGAGGGAGGAACATTAGCAGATCCTTTTCCACGCATTCCACTCTCAGCCTGGTTCATCTAGATGTGCAACAGCCCCACAATCAGAGTTCAGAGGCAAGGGAAATTAGGATTCTGTGTGTGCTCAGAGTCATGGCACATATAACAAGTATAACATTAATACATATTTTTGGGACAAAATACCACAAAACACATTTTTGTGTTCTGTACCTGGTGTACAAAGTGTCCTTCAGCCTTATTTTATAGAACTTTCGGGATGAGCAGATTATTGATCTATAGGAGATGTTTGTGCTTGCTAATTTTATACTTTATTCTGTGTGATTTTGTGGTTTGTCCTGGATAAAAATTGATTTATGTGTCAAATTCAGTATTGATTGCAACAAAACGTTTAGAGCTTATTAATTTGGGAATATGAGGATGAGGAATTAAGGATTCTCACTGAGTCTGTTCATCCTCACTTCAGTCACACCTTTGACTTAGCCCCAGTTTTCTACCCAGTCCCTGACAGTGAAGGGGGTGACTGCACACACCAGGCTTGTATTATTGAGATTATTCACTGGTTTGGTGAATTCTCAACATAAAAAATAAGTGGAAATGTCTATTTCTGCTTACAACACACTGGTACAGGTTGCCCAGAGAAGCTGTAGCTGTCCCTAGATCCCTGGGAGTGTCCAAGGCCAGGCTGGATGGGCCTTGGAGCAACGTGGGCTAGTGGAAGCTGTCCCTGCCCATGGCAGGGGGTGGCACTGGATGAGCTTTAAGGTCCCTTCCCACCCAAATCACTCTGTGATTCTATGAAATGAAACATAAAAATAGTTGGGTAAAAGCAGAGCTTGACTTACAAACAGGACTTACATGACTTACAAACAATTTAAAACCATAGTAAGTCATTTTTCTGTCTTGGCAGGAGCAGGAGGCCCGAGAGATGATCTCTAGAACCAGTCTGCTATGGAGGGGTAAGGGACATGCAGAAAAGACAAAATCAGGGCAGAAAAAACAAGTGAGTTTAAGTGAGGAGGCTGGGAAGTTCCCAGACAGGAACTCAGGAGCTCACCTGAGGATCTGTCCCATTGCAAAGCACCGGGCTGGGTTAGAACCGACGGACACAGCAAACTGTAACAACCTGAGCACTGCCAGATGGTCCTCTCTGCACCCCCAGGGGGGGCAGAACTGCTCCCACACAGCCTCAGGAGATGGATGGTGCTCCCAGCTTCTCAAATCCATTCCCAAGGAGACTTGGCAACTGGGACAATTGTGACTAAGAAAGCACAGCAAAGTTTTACAAATCACACTGCCTTTAGCACCTATTTTAAACTTATTTGATTGAAAGTCTTTCCAACAGCTATTTGAAGATTCCCAGAGAATCTGGGGACAGAAGCCTACGAGCAGACCCTTTGACCAACACTGACTTGGTCCTAGGAGACCCCAAGGCCTCTACAAACTCAAAACTGAATGCACAAGCCATCTCCATGTATGTTAAAACTTCCAATACCTTCATGGCAGGCAGCACATCCTGCTTTGCAGCTCCACTTCCCTCCTTCCAGCTTGCTCTGAGCTCACAGCTAGCAGGAACTGCAGGTTTCTCACTGGATGGGCTCGGGGAAGGCTGGATCTAGTGTTCAGAGCACAAACTCTGTTCTGTCCATTCCAGGTCTTGAGTCACAGGGAGCCAGAGACCAGGTGAGGGTGTTGTCAGATTTTGGGATTGTGCCTTCTGCCTTTCAGGGCAGCAGCCCTCAGTGAAGGCCCAGTTGAAGTAAGTGGCCTAAAACAGCATTAACAGAATCACTATTCCTATTACTTGGGCTGAAATCCTGGTATCTCATAGAGTTCCAGGAAGGTTTGGGTTGGAAAGGTCCTTAAAGCTCATCTCCATCCCCTCCTGCCATGGGCAGGGACACCTTCCATGGGACCAGCTTGCTCCAAGCCCTGTCCAGCCTGGCCTTGGACACTTCCTGGGATGGGGCAGCCACAGCTGCTCTGGGCAACGTGTGCCCCAAAGTGTCCCAGAGCCCCAGGAAAGTTCCTTGTCCCCCCCTTTTCCTCCTCCTCCTCCCGGGCCGGGCCCTGCCCGCCGTCCCGCCGAGGGCCAGCAGGGGGCGCCCTCCGGCAACAACGCGGGGCCGGGGGGAGATGAGCTGGGACTGGGGGGGCTGAGCTGGGACTGGGGGAGATGAGCCGGGACTGGGGGAGATGAGCTGGGACTGGGGGGGCTGAGCTGGGACTGGGGGAGATGAGCCGGGACTGGGGGAGATGAGCTGGGACTGGGGGGGCTGAGCTGGGACTGGGGGGCTGAGCTGGGACTGGGGGAGATGAGCCGGGACTGGGGGAGATGAGCTGGGACTGGGGGAGATGAGCCAGACTGGGGGAGATGAGCTGGGACTGGGGGAGATGAGCCGGGACTGGGGGAGATGAGCTGGGACTGGGGGAGCTGAGCTGGGACTGGGGGAGATGAGCTGGGACTGGGGGAGATGAGCTGGGACTGGGGGGGCTGAGCTGGGACTGGGGGGAGATGAGCTGGGGCTGGGGGAGATGAGCCGGGACTGGGGGAGATGAGCTGGGACTGGGGGGGCTGAGCTGGGACTGGGGGGGCTGAGCTGGGACTGGGGGAGATGAGCTGGGACTGGGGGAGATGAGCTGGGACTGGGGGAGATGAGCCAGACTGGGGGAGATGAGCTGGGACTGGGGGAGATGAGCCGGGACTGGGGGAGATGAGCTGGGACTGGGGGGGCTGAGCTGGGACTGGGGGAGATGAGCTGGGACTGGGGGAGATGAGCTGGGACTGGGGGGGCTGAGCTGGGACTGGGGGAGATGAGCTGGGGCTGGGGGAGATGAGCCGGGACTGGGGGGCTGAGCTGGGACTGGGGGAGATGAGCTGGGGCTGGGGGAGATGAGCTGGGACTGGGGGGGCTGAGCTGGCCTTGGGGTAGCTGAGCCCAGTATGAGGCAGCTGAGCCGGGTTTGGGGCAGCTGAGCCAGGACCAGCAGGTCTGGGGGTGCTGAGCCGGGCCCTCTGCCCTGCACCTGAACTCAGTAGTTCCATGGCACAGGTAAGGAGCAGCAGTCACAGAGTCCCTGCTGTGTGCCCTGTCTGTGACTTCCTCGTGCCACCCAGTGCCCTGTGCCTTTCACAGCCACACATAATCAAGGAAACCCGGCCTTGCTCAGGTTCCAGATGAGAAGCAGCAGATCTCTTAAGCTTCCCAACCCCTGTGCACAAACCCTTTGGAGCAGGGGAGCAGAGTTTCCACCCCCCTGGATGCAGCAGGACACAGCTCTCAGAGCATGGCAAAGCCAGGAGACACGCTCTGAGTCAGGATTTGCCTTCTGGCTCCAATTACTGCCGGGCTGGGATTGGGAATGAAGGATGGGTTCCTTATTTCCTACTGAGAGTGCTGAGCTGATGTCCCTTACCCATCACACCTTCTCCATGTCATACAGATCCAGATCATCTGCTCTGGCACAGGCAGGATCCAAGAGCTGCCCCTGGCACAGCCTCGGGTTACTTGCAGGTGGATTCTGGGTGTATTTCTCTCTGTGGTTACAAAGCAGCCCTGGGGCACGTGGAGCACGTGCTTCCTGACCTTTTGGACAAGTGGGATTTTGCAGTTGATTACTGGAATATCTTTCACTGTGAGTTTCCCCCACATTTCTTTTTCTAAAGCAGCTTACTTTGCCCGCACTTGGAAGGCTCCGTCCTTGCCTGTGCTCTAAAGAAAAGTGAGTGGATCTTTGCCATTACTGGCAACAATTGTAGCTGAAGTCCCTGGATGATTCCAGGGTGGCCGATCCCTTGGGCTCTGCTTTGGGGAGCACCTAAAATTTATTCATTTCATTTGAGGTTTTGCTCTACCTTGAGAAGGATAATTCACAACTTCACAAGCGTTTAACAGTGAAAACAAAAACAACACCATAGATTTTACAGGAGTAGCCTGGGAATAGAAAACATTGTGCTTTTCCACCAATAAAGTAGAAAATTTACTCTTATGAGTCAAGAAAACCAAGTTGCTTCAATGATACCTGATGTGTATATTGCTTTTAACTTAATAACTCTCATTTCATGAAGACAAAATGCCTCCTGAAGTGCACGTTTGAGAGTAACGATTGTCCCAGGGTTTTTAGGAGGCTGAAAGATGAGGTGCAGCTCGCTCCAGGTGAATCTCACCTCCTGATTGCAACTCTCCAAGGAAAGGAGAGCTGCCAGTGTGACAGGGGAGCCCAAAGTCCAAGTGATCCTCCCTTTCCCGTTCTCCACCTGCATTTTTTCCATCTTTCTGATAAGCTGTGGTTTCTCCCTCCCTCATTCCTCGCCATGAATCAGGTTACACACTGGAGGCAACAGGAATTCCCAGTGTGTTTCTCAAACAGCTGGGAAGGGGTTCACAAACACATCTGAAGAAACATTCCTTGAAGAATTTTAATCTCCTGGACTTAACTCGGTTTGTTTTAAAGAGATTAAAAACTACATTATTTGTTTTATAAAATTTTGAAATTCCTTATTGTGTACCATCATCCTAAATAAATGTTGGCTTATTGCTTTCTCAAACACAAAACTCATTACAGGCTCGAACACTATATAAGTATCAAAATTAATATCAAGTTTAGGCATGTTATTCTCAAAATAGTGCTTTTCCTGTTTTTTCTTTTGTTGGCAAATTAATAAAACAAATATGGGTGACAATTCAGTACTTTTTAATTCGATGGGTTTTTTTAAAAAATCATTTCTTTGGTTAGGAAAACCACCTTATAATTTGACAGAGGAAGGCTTGTGCTTGTTTGGAAAACTCATTTCAGAAATAGCTCCTTATTTTTTGCCAAGAGCAGAACAAATATCTTTCTTTCATCTTAGCTTGTAGGTGGTAAAATTGCAGCTTCTTGTGCTTATCAACCTAAGTATTTTCCATTTTCTGCGAAGCTGTTATCAGAATATATAATACAATATATATGAGGTAATACTTGGAATACCAGAGGCAAATGGGAGATAGGTGCTGGATAATAATTTCCCTAAATAACGTGTCACCATGACCATAACTATTAAAAATGTGGGGGGGTTGATGCTTTGTGGGGATGATACTTTACAATAATGATGAGAATGCGAAGAACTCACTGGATGCCGTGTGTCTTTTGACAGGGGCCGGCACATCACTCGGGCAGTTCTCTCCACACTGGAATAAATTTTTAAAAGAAATTCTTAATTCAAAATATAACTTCCCAGAAACATCTCCCCATTATCCCTGACTCCTTTTGCCGCCTGTGCCCTCACACCGCGGGCACGGCCATGGCGGGGGAACGGGGCGGAGGGGGAGAGGTACCGGCGGAGCCCAGGACGGGTCGGTCGGTCCCGGGGAACTGGCCGTGAGGGGACCGGGAGAGGAGCAGCCATGAGGGGATCGTGAGGGGAGCAGCCATGAGGGGATCGGGACCTGAGAGGGGCAACCATGAGGGGAGCGGCCGTGAGGGGACGGGGACCTGAGGGGAGCGGCCGCTGCCATGGCGGCCCCGCTCCGCTGGCTCCTTCTCTCCCGCCCCGGTTGTCTCTAGTGCGCTCCGGTTCTCCTCGCCGCCCCGCCCGGTCCCCCCCGTCCCTTCAGCGCGGCTCCGCCGCCATGGCTCTCCCGCCCCCTCCCCCGCACGTCTCGCGCGGATCGTCGAGAACGCGCCTCGTCTCCCCTCTCTTTCTTTTTCTCCCCCCCTTCCACCTTATTTATTTATTTATTTTTTTTTAAAAAAAACCATTTTCCGCCCTTCCGGGCTCGGGCGGCGGCGGCCGCCGCGGGGCGAGGCGGGGCGAGCGCTCCCGCCGCCTCCCCGCGCCCGCCCTCCCGCCTCAGCCCCAGCCCGCGCCCGAGCCGCCCGCACACACCCACCGCCCGCCCGGCTCCGCATCCCGCCGCTCCCAGCATGGTCATCAAGGTCTACATCGCCTCCTCCTCCGGCTCCACGGCGGTAAGCGGCGCCCCCGGGGAGCCGGTGCCGGGCGGGGGGCGCTGGGGGAGGCCGGGGCAGCCGCGGTCCCCTCACGGCTCCCGGCGCGGCGCGGGCGGAGCTGCGGCTGCCGCCGAGGGAAAGCGGCGTTTCCTCCGTGATTCGCAGCCCTCACCCTGCGCTGGGAAGGCACAGCCTGCAGTATTTGGGGCTTTTTTGTTGTTGTTGTTCTTAAAGTTCGATTCTAAATGTGTCGCCCGTCGTTGGGTTTGGATGAGTTTATTCCTCGTGGGTGGTGGCGGGCGTGTGGCCGCTGTCCCGGGAGCTGCCGGTTCTTGCCGTGTGGGAACACCGGGCTTCGCTTCTCGTGCCTCCAATGTCTTGTAGGCAGACCTCGGGCTGTGTTTTTCAAAAGAAAAATAAGCAAATAGACAGAAATATTGGGGGAGTTGCCTACGTTCAGGTGTAGCTCAGTGTCCTCAGGATCGTCTGCTTTCTGTTTGATCTGTGAGAGATGCTCCAAGGCTGAAATCCAGGGGATTTGGTCGCACTTGGTATGGATGTGCTGGAGCACTACAAAATGCCAGAGACTCGGGAAATGCCAGCTATTGCAGTTAATGATCAGTGACTTTTACTGGGAGGAGATAAAGAGACCGAGCTGTGTCTGTGTGATGACCGTTCCCTGTCACAGACTCTCTGCTTCAGGTGCAGGTCCCCAAACTTTGGGATTGTGATGTGCAGAAGATAGAAACAAACTGTCACTGAATTCTCCTTCTCTGCCTGAGCGCAGCCACTGATCAGTGGTCTTCAGCGGATCAAATACCAGTTGGTAGCTTGTGGCCATGGGGCACAGATGGCAAAGAGGGCTGTGCCTCAAGTGTCCCTGCTGTCCCTCCCTTCCCGGGTCATCTTTGTTAATCTTGATGTCAGTGCCGTGCTGGTGCTGCTGTTGAAAAGCAGATACCTGTCTGATGCTGCTCTGGAGAGGGTCTTGAAATCCCGAGTAGTTCATTCATAAAAGGGATCCAGAGGGATTTCTGCGGGATTCATACAGAATGATCATCTGGAAGAAAAGAAGCAGTCATTAGCAGATTGAAAAAGTAATTCTTTCTTTCTAGTGCAGCTGTTAATAGGTTTCAAGTTGACTGCTTCAGTTGCTATAGATTTTTATCGGTGCTCTCTTCATGGCACCTATTGATTTCTGTCTGTGTGGTGATACTGAGCTTCGGGGGTGCACTCACTGATCTCAATCCTGACTGTGTTTTCACGGTTTTAAATGAAGTTTTTAATTATTAGCTGAGCTATTTCTGTGGTGCTGCCTTGTCCTTGTGTGGGTTGTACATGTTACAAGGCTCCAGTCTGACTAACTGCTGCTTTTTAGGCTCCTTTGTGCATCCCTGACTGTGGAATTTGAATGTAGCGTTGGTGTAGTCTGTTTTGGGGGAATTTGAGTGTAACGTGCACATAATTGCCAGTTTTATGACGTGTATATATATTTTTTCATATACTCATGCCTGCGTCTAAAGCTGGAACAGCTCAAGTGATGTTGTGGTAATGAGCAGGACTTGCACATTTCTTGGTTTCCTCTGTGCACTGAGGGTGTTTCTGTTGGCAGGGACCAGCCAGCACCTCACAGGGTGATGTTTTCTTTCCAGTATAAGAATTTTAATCGATGTTTCAACCTAAAGGAAGACAGAGAGGCACCTCTTTGAAGGGAAATGTGCTCCATGGGAACGAGTTGGTTTTATGGGTCTTAAAGTGTTGGTGAGACCGGCTTTGCTTGGAGGGCCAGAGGAGCCTTTCCTGTGCTGAATTTGAAATAACTCATTCCAGGAATGGAAAATCCACATCAGAGGAGGCTGCTACTGAGAGATGGAACAGAGACAAGGCTGTTTGCAGCAAAGGGACTGAACTGGGTAACGTCAGCCCTGGAAGGGCTCTCTCTCCTGCTAAGTCAGCTTTGTACTGTCAGGAAGCCCGGCAAAGTGTTAATTTGGGGTTTAAAAGGCTAATTTGGCTGAGTAGAAGCAAACCAGAAGTAAGTATCAAATCTCCTCCTTCCTGCCCTGTTTCTGCAAGCTAGAGAAGCTTTTGTGAGACTGGAAAGCATCGTCTCCCACTGAAGGGAAAAGGGTTGGGACTGCTTCACACCTCACACCCTGGGGCTCTGAGTCTTGGAAGGTGCCCAAATTTTGTGGTCTGTTATTGGCAAAGTCCTGCTTTGTTATGTGGTATAATCTGCCACAGTATATAAAATGTTGCCCCAAGGAACTGTTCTCCATAATGTTTATGTTCAGTAGGGTGTATCAGTGAGGAAAAAATACTGTGTGAAGCCCATGTCTAAGCAAAGGCATTTTATGAGTGTGTTTCAAGGGATTTCTGGTGAAGTGTGTGTTGTCTGGCCTTCCATTTGAATTTCAGCCCACAGTATGATGGTTACAGCACCAGTTTCCTGCTGTTTGGAAGTCTTACATGGGAAGTTGCCTCTTCTCTTTAATCTTTCTCAGTGTGGGTGTTGCACTGGTGAGTTGTGGGCTGGGCAGTGGCACCTGGGCACTGAAGATGAGGTGAGAACACCCAGTGTGGGAATATGCATGTGGAGCTCCTGCCCAGGCATCTTCCTGGGGGACCTACAGTGGGAGTGAACAGTGTTCCTTAGACAGTGTTGGAGGCTCTGGACATAAATGACAGAAGCAAATGCCCCAAGTGTTGTAGGAGCAGGGACCGTCCAGGCTATTCAAATCCTTCAAGAGGCAAAAGGAGGAGAGGCCTAAGAGTCATTACACTCTTGATTTGGGAAGAAAAGGATCCAAGGAGAGAAGAAGCTGAATGGCACAAGTCCAGTCTGTGATTTTCTCCATAGGATTTCGGTATTTTGTTGGTTTTTGGGTAAGACATTGCCCGGCTTTCCTGCAGCACCAGAATCCCTTTCTTCCTGGAGGCAGCTGGACTGCCAGGTTTATTGATCTGCCATGGAATGGAGCCAGCTGTTTGAATTCTTCTCAGTTTTACGAGTGTGCATTTGTTGCCAGCAACTGCACCGGGTCTTGACTACGGACTTTGTCCGAGAGAATTGTGTTCGTTCATCCCCCGTCCCCTTGCAAGCTCCAGGAGTGTGGATGGGGAAACTGGAGGCTGGAAGCAAAGTGCCAGCACTACAGATGGTGGGCTGAGCTCTCCCCTGTGCCACTGCCAGTGCTGTGGGCTGTGGAAAATGCCACATCAAACCTCTGGTGTCCAGACACTCCTCAGAGCCAGGCACTTCATCTTGGTGATCTTTGTGATGTTTCCAGGTCTCCAGGCTCTCCCCCCTCCCTTGTTTTGATGGCTGCGTGGGTGGTTTTCCTTCCTCGCCTCCTGCTGCGGCTGCAGACAAGGCAAGGAGAAGAGATGATCTTCGGAGTCAGAGTGCCGTGTTACACAGACTTGCTGCTCTTTAGGGCTGGTTTTAGAGAGGAGAGGAAATTTTAGTTTACGTTTTCATTCACACAGTTAAAGATGGGGGGGGGGTTCATGTTTTTCTTGTATTGTTTTCTTGCTTGGGAAAGGGTTTAGGTCTTCTCCCCACCCACCAGGAAGTGAAGAGGAAAGTGGCCTGTGGTCAGGGGAGTGAACATTTGCTCACAATTAATCTCCTCTTTTCCCTCATAACCCAGTAAGGCACTGGTGGACTTGCTGGTGCTGCTGGGGATATACAGCCAGTGGCAAGAGCTTCCTATGGCATTCCAGGGGAGAACAGCTCTGGAGAAGAGCAGCTGGAAACAAGCAGTGTGTAACCACCAGCTCTTGTCCCTGCTCAACGACTCAGGGCTTTGGGAGGGCTTTGGGAGGGCCGGCGAAGCCACTTCATCCTGCTGGAGTGTGAATCCCAGGGAAGTAATACATGGAGAGACGGAGATTGTATGAAAAAAATTCTATCTTGCATTGAAATCCCTCAAGGGCCTTTTTCCTCAGCTTATCACAAGAAATGCACATCTTGCCACCCTAAGACAGAATGAGCAGAGCCTGTGTGGTTCGTGTTTGTGTTGCCTGTCTGCTGCTGTGAGGTTTCGTGGGATCAGAGAAGCGCTCAGGTCGGGACAGACCTCGAAGGGTGCTGGGCCGTGGCAGGAGGTGGCTCTGAGGGCGTCTCAGGGTGTCTCTGTGCACGGAGCCGTGACCAGTGTGCATCACCAGTGTCTCTGCTCCGCTGCCACGTGCAGCGTTCCCCGGCGCCGTCCCGGCCGGACGCGTGT
The DNA here is from genome assembly GCF_009829145.1 of Chiroxiphia lanceolata. NCBI lineage: Eukaryota > Metazoa > Chordata > Aves > Passeriformes > Pipridae > Chiroxiphia > Chiroxiphia lanceolata. The sequence continues at coordinate 3,775,814 of NC_045650.1, forward strand.
GGTCACGGCGCTCACCGCGCAGGGCCCGAGCGGCTCCGGAACTGCCTTCGGCTGCCGGGCAGGGCAGCTCCTCTGGGAAGAGAACACCCAGAGGAATCTCTGGTAAACAGTCTTGTAATGGGATGCAAGTTTAGGTAAACCCACATATCGTGGGGAAAATAAGCTGCATCTGTAGTTCTCAAAGCAGTCTCTCCCCGTTTATTTGTTTTGGTGATACTCAGCTCATGCCGGTAATAAACTGGGGGTGAAGACTTGACTTGGTATTGATTTTAAGCCCCTCTGTTGTGGAAACATAATATGTGAGAAGGACTTTTTTGGACGCCCAGTGTTCACCAAACTGGATTTCTCTCAATCAAATGGTAGGAATTGTTCTCAATTAGAGTTCTCGGGGTGGAAGACAAAATCCATAACACGGGTTGAGCTCAGATGTGTTCCATCTGCCTCCTGGGTTGTTTTTTGCTCAAGTCATTGTTCCAAACTCTAGATAAGTCAAATATTTTTCTTGATATATTGCATTCAAATTTTTAACGGAGCCAGAGATTAAATTGGCTGCAGTTGTTGCAATAGTTTCAGTATATCAAAATAGAAAATGCTCTACTGTGCTTAAATAAAACCAGTTTTCTGACAGCAGGAGAAAGATGGAAAATTACACTTCCACAGTTAAGGCTGGGAAAGGCTTTTGGCTGCAAATTTCTATACATTGTATATGCAGGTTGGGCAGTGTTTATTCTGAGGTGGTGCATCAGGATTATGTCTCTGCTTGAGGAGAAAAGGCAGATTTTGGGAAGAAGGTGGATGTTGTCAGCCTGGGCTGGCTTTCCTTGAGCTCTGATCTGCAGCGTGTTCTGAGAGATCTTCCACAAAGTGTCATGTCAGGGCTGAGCACTTGGGGGCTTGAAATAAATATTTATAAAGTTGAGCAAGGAACTTTGCTTGTCCTGAGGCAATAAAGTTACACTCAGAAAATTCCTACAGAAGTCAGTAAATTGGCATGTGTGTAACGAGCAGAGGGTGCCAAAACCAAGAGTCTCTGCAAGGTTATTCTTACTCCTCCCAGAAAAGAAGGAACTGGGGAAACAGGAGACAAATGGAGCTACACAAACATTGATAGAATTCAGCTGTTCAGGCTCAAAACAGAACTAAAATATTCCCCTGTATGTTCAAAAAGGACTAAGGATGTGTTGTTGCTGTAGCCAAGGGAGGTGAGCTCTGCCTTATGTCCCTGGGCTTTGTGCTCCCCAGCCTGATCTCAGTTCCTGGCACTGATCAGAGGGCTGGAAACCTGAACCAAATCCCCAACTCATATCAATACTCTGCTATTCAAGAATGTTTCTGCTCAAACCTGAACATTTGGTGTTAATGCCATTTGTTTAACCTCAGCTGTATTCAGGGGAGACCTTTGGTTTATGATTAAATTTAACGTGCTTTTGTTGGTCAGATATTTAATCGAGCCTGAAAGAGTTTTAATTGTAACGTTTATCTACTGTTATTTGTCCCAGAAGAAAAGCCTCAGTCCAGGAGCACGTCCTCCCCAGGACAGCACCTCCAGCTCGCTGTTTTCTGACATTCAGGAGGCAGGAGGGGACTGAGCTTTAAGGCACCAGAAGACAATGTGAAGGGTCAGCATCCAACTGGCCTGACTGAGTTAGTGCTGGCCGGATACAGCTCAAGTTGTCTTTACATCCTGACTTACAACTCCTTCCTGGACTTATTTCCCCTGTGAGACGTGGATGGGATGATTTATTTCTTTAATTAACTCTCTGAAGTGCAGCTTTACTGGGGCTGTTGCTGTGCACCAATCAGCCTCTGGAAGTTCTAAAGGCGCTGGGGTGTGAAATGGTAACTGTTACCTGTTGTTTGATTGCTGGGGGGGTTGGAGTGAGGAGAGGAGCCAGAGGCAGCTGTGCTTAACCAAGGATCTCAGGGAAATGTGGGAGCTGCGAGCTGCCTTTCCAGGACAAATGGATGTTATTCTTTGCTAGGCTTTTTCCCAGCGGATGCTTGGACAGAGACAGAGCAGGGAGGAGAATCAATGCACTGTCAGAGGAGAAAGCTGAGCCTCACACCTGAGCTGCCTGGAGCATAGGAATGAGGGTGATCCCTTAAGAGTGAATCCCTGGACTTCTAGAAAGTTTCAGACAAGCTTTGGCCAGGTTAAAAATCTTTTTTTCGTAACAAAACTGCTGTGGGATAAGAGGAAAGGATTATTTATTTTCTTTTTTGACTTATATAATTAATTACACATCAGTTGCATAAAACAAATAGCAGTCAAGATTTGGGAATGTATCAGCTGCTTTTGCAATATGCAGAAGATACAAGGAGGTTCCCACAGAACTCTAAGCAATCCCAGTGCCAGAGGAGCCTGCTGTAGCTGTTCCAGTTGGGAAACTAGTAAGAAACAGTCATTGTCCTGTGTAATCAGATTTAAACTGCTAAAATACTGTTTAGCAGAGAGGTCTTGGAGCTGCACGAGGTAATTCTACAAAAATACCATATTTGTGGCCATAAAAAGCAAACAAAATGTCAGGAACTCTTAGGATTGGAAAGGACAAAAGAAAAAAAAAACCAAAAACCAAACCACTGTATAAAAGTGTGGTGAGTCTGTATCTTTAGAAGGCTGGAATTTTTGCTTTTAAATGATCTATAAAAGTGAGAAAAGGGAAGAAAGCAGGGTGAGGTGATTACTGTGGGAGGAACAACCCAATAAGGTAGAATTTGGGGATGATAATTAGAAGCTGTGGCTGCCCCATCCCTGGAAGTGTTCAAGGCCAGGCTGGATAGGGCTTGGAGTAACCTGGGATAGTGGAAGGTGCCTCTGCCCATGGCAGGGGGTGGAACCAGATGAGTTTTAAGGTCCCTTCCAACTAGTCCATGATTCTGTTAATTCTGCAGTTGATAAAGAAAGAACTGAAAAAGTCTGAAACGTGATAACAGCAAATGAAGCATGGGAGAACAAACAGGAAGGGATTATTCATAAATTTCCCCAGTGGAACAACTGGGGTAGAACAAGTGAGAGTGGCAGGTGGCAGGTTCAGAATAAATGAAATACTTTGTTTGCCAACAGGGATTTAATGGAGAAACTCCCTGCCCGAGGACATGGTGTGGAGCAGACAGTGCACAGGCTGGAGAAGCAGTGAGACAAATTAAGAGGAAAGTCTATTAAGGGCTATTAAACATAATTACTACACCTCTGACTCAAAACTGTGTATTATTGGAGCCTGGGAAGAAAGCATGATGTGGTGTAGCTCTCTGTGCTCAGTCTGTTGGTGTGCTCTTCCCTGGGATCTGTGACCAGGGGAGACAGGATACGAGTGTTGGATCCAACCCAGCAGAGCTTTCTTCTGTTCTTGGATGAAATTGGCTCTGCTCCCAAAATTATGTTAATAATTTGCATTTAAAAAATTAATTCCATGTTGTCCAGGAAAAATGTTTGGTGTAAAGGAATGTATGTGTGTGTTTGGGATGTGCTGGTTTGGTTTTAATTTGGGGGTGATTATAGATACCTGCAATTGTAGAGGTATTAGAAGGCTCTGGTTTTGGTGTAACCAGAAAGTTCTTCTGAAATGCAAACAGGTTCTGTCTCTGTTTTATATTCAATGTGACCGAAATCTTCCCTCTCTGCTTTGCAAACTGTGGAGGGGCTGTGAGAGACTGTAGATATGAGAGGAACTTTTAGCTGTGGTCCTGTCTCTTATCCTGAGCTGGAAGGGACCCCCAAGGATCACCAGTCCAACCCCTGGCCCTGCACAGACACCCCAACAATCCCCCCCTGTCCCTGAGAGCGTTGTCCAAACCCTCCTGGAGCTCTGGCAGCCTTGGGGCTGTGCCCACTGCCCTGGGGAGCCTGGTCAGTGCCCAGCCACCCTCTGGGGGAAGGACCTTTTCCTGATAAAACCAGAGCCTGGGGGAAAGCAGGAGTTAATGCCAGTTCTCTTGGTTTCCTGTGAACCACTGCAGGAGCTGAGGATGTGGCTGTGAGAAATGTTGTGTGAAGCCATTTGTCATTCAATAGCTGCTCAGAACTTTCTGTTGGCAGATAAACAGTGAAATCTCAAGGTTTGGAGACTGAGTAAGACTTTGCCCAGGGAAACCTTGCCATTAGGTCCTCTATTTTACATGGAATGAAGTGCACTGTAGGATTGGGATATTAGTGACTGGGACAGTGGGCATGGAACAAGCTCTGCCAGGTCACAGCCAGCATCTTGTTTGGGTCGGGTGTGACTGGGAAAAGGTTTCCATTAATCAAAGCTGAAATGTCACTGTTGTCCTGGGCTCCTGGGCAGACAGGGAGATGGGAATGAGAGCACACAGGAGCAAACATGGCTGTTCTTCGTGTGTCTCAGCAGTTCTCACCTACAAAACAAGCATTTGGGGAGAGAAACAGCAGGTGATTCCAAGACCAACAGGATTTTGCAGATGCTGGCAAACATCACATTTCGGGGGTGTCTCCCTAAATGTTCAGGGAGGTGTATCAGACACCCCTCCTGCCTCAGGCATAAATCAGAATCAACTGGAAAAGCCTGGTGGAAACAGCAAAAAGGAAGCCTCTGGGAAAAAGAATCGTAGTTTTCACATAAAGCCACGTTTTTTGAGAATAGTGGTTTCCAGGCAGGTTTAAGCAGCACATCTGTATCCACCTCATGGGATCAATCTCTGGCTGTGCTTATGTCACTGGGAGTTTTGCCATGGACTACAGCAGGACAAGACTTTATTCCTTAGGAAATACTTAATGCTGCTTATCCAAGACATTCCTGTGCACATGTTGTAAATGTATTTGGCCAGAGCAGCAGCTGCAGAACAACTGGCAGAGTGAGAGAGGAGCAGAATAACCCCGTGAATGGATTAAAAATACATCCCAAAACATTCTCACTGGACGTGGATAGAAATGTAGTTCAAGTGGAGCTGATTTATGGACAAGAGATGTTTGGGGTTTTTCCCTAGGCAGGAAATACAATATATGTGAATAGAAATACAGAGGGTCAGGTTTGCAAATTTCCTTGTTAGTGACCTGATAATCCTGATTAAGAACTGGAAATTCCACCCTGTGATGCAGAGAAACAAGTCCCACGGTTCTGGTGGCTCAGTCTGTGGAACTTTGTGCTTGAGCACTCTTGCTCTGAACTTCTGTTCCCTTCCATCACATTAAAATGTACCAGGAGGTCGCTGGGAGAGCCTCCCTTCACCCACAGAGGGCTGAGGTTTGCTGTGCATGCTGTGGAGAGATCAAAGGAAAGCCATAAAGCTAACTTGGGCAATGTTCTGCCCAGGAATTTATACCTGTGTAAACTGAGGAGAAGCTGGACAGACATCTGCATCTTCCACAGAATGATCTGGGACCAAAATTAGGCTTGGAAGGTGTTAGGAGACCCATCACCTCACAGTGCCAGCCACTGAGCATTAGGCTGAGACTGAAGAACATCAGGGGAATGAAGCTATTTTGGCTGCCTGCCCAGGCCTGGAGAACCCCATCCTACAGCAGATAAACAGCTGGGGGACTTATACTTTTAAAAACTGACCTGCAGTTCAGAGGGTATTTCTCTTAGTTTCTGACTGGGGTGTGCAGATGCTGGCTTGCACTGAGGCAGAAGGAAGCTTGTGGTTTACACAAAAACCCCAGGCAGATACCATGGTGACAGGAGGGATCTATAAAAGTTAGAAAAGATGGGGGGGGAAGTTGCAGAGTGGCTCGAGGTTGTGGCTCCAAGGCATGGGCAGCATCTGGAATTAGTGCTCTTGGGCTGGGGTGAAGGTGGCACTTCCCTTTGGGATGCAGTGGGTGAGAACAGCTGGTTGATGGGAATGACCTTAATGAGTTGGAAAATGCTCCATTTTGTTAATTCCTGTAACGAGTGACTTTAAGATGCCTCCTGAGAAGTCCTGAGAGCAAACCCCCAGGCACTGGCCTTCCTGGCTACGACAAAAAATTGGCCAACTCCTGTATTGCTTCAGCTGCCCAGAGGATCAGAAACTGCAGTGTGGCCAGCTCCTGTGAGAAGAATTTATCTCCTCCTCTTGAAGACACAGTTTCTGGAGTTACAATATTTTGTCCAAGTAAAATAAAGAAGGATCTCGGGCCTCCAGGGTGATTTGCACTTGAAGTGTTACCCAGGGCAGTTACCTGGCTGGTCAGAAAACTCCTGCCCATACACACTGTGCTCTGCTGAACCTTTCCTCTCTACTCTCCAGGATGATTTTGGTGCTATTTCAGTACAGCCTGACTTTTCCTGGAAAGAGCAGGAAAACTTGTATTAAATCCATAGCTTTTTCTCTTCTTTTGTATTACGACATGTATGCATTTTAGTTCAGGAAAAAGGCTTTGTTCTCTTCAAAAAATTCATTGGTTTAGTTCTAGAATAGCAGTCAGCAAAAAGACTCCTTTGTTAAGTAATACCTGTGGTATAGGAGTTCCTCAAAGATAAAAAGCAGCACACATCAGAAGCACCTGGATCCCTGAGGTCATGTTATATTTCTTTTTTAAGTAGTTTTTTATTTAAAGAATAAATGCCTGGCAGTATAAAGGCAGTGAAACAGCAATTAATGCTGTAAACTTTTAGTCTTGTTGGTTAATTTAGCTCTGCGTGCTAAACCATACAGGAAATAAACCTTCCTTTTATTGCAAACCACAGGGGCCTCCTGCAACACTGTCTGTGCTTTTAACTCCTTTTCTAACCAGAGTTCACCTCATCACACAAACAAAACCAAACCTGTTTTCCCTCTGCTCTCTCTGTGCCGTGCAGGGCCAGCAGAAATCCACAGGCTCTGGAAAATAATTACAGGAGCAGCTGTTTCAATAAACAGCCCAAACTGCAGCCCTGGGGGTGTTATCTCAGGCTGGTTTCTCCAGGAAATGTTATCCCAGTGCTGGGCAGACGTGGAGGGTGAAGTCTGAGGGGGCACCAAGGTGGGACCTGTGCAGTTTGTGCCAGTTTTCACAGGGTGGAGTTGTGTGGACCTGTCCTGGAGTTTCCATGAGGCTGAAGATAAAGGAGGAATAATTCTTCTGGCTCTCAGAAAGAGGCTGCCTGAAAAAAACAGATTTGCAACCTGACAACAGGGATGAGATCCAGACTTTCAGTTTTCAAAGCTTCTAGAACAAGCAGTCAGGTGGTCAGTGGCACCCTCGGTGTCTTTCCCCCTGTTTTTCTCAGCCGCATTGGAAACTTCCGAGTATTTAGGAATATGTCATGGTCCAGAGTTTTCTGTACTCGTGATACTGAGCCTGATTATCTTGCTGGAGATCAGTCTTCTGTGGGGTGAATTGCTTTATAGTTGGTGTGTAAAGCCTGGCTGTGGGGCTGGGCTGTGGGGTTTGTAGAAACAGCCAGAAATGACCCCTGAAAGTAAACAAGCAATGGTTTGAAAAAATAGTTATTCCTGCTGACTAACAGCTTAGGAAAGGAAGCTCTGAGAGGTGAAGGGAAAATTGTTCAAGGAGTCTGTGACAGAATTAGCTTGGACTTAAGGACTTTTTTTGTTTATTTCCACATAGCAAAAGCTCCTCTTTCCCTGACTTGTGTCTCAGGTAAGAGAGTACAGGGAGATGCTGAGGCTGTGGAGACCCCAGGAATGCACTGAACAGTTGTGCCAGGAGAAGGGGCTGTTGCTGGAGCTCCCTCTGCTCAGCTCCTCTTAGGGGTGCCCACTGAGCATCCCAGGCCTGAAAAGAGAGGGTGAGCACAACTTCCCCTTCCATCAGGGCTATCCTGGCCAGCACTGCCTGGAAAAGGGGACATGGAGTGGTCCAGGAGAGCCCAAGTGCAGGCTGAAGGGTGGGAATGCTCCCAGGTCCTGCCACTCTCACCTCTGTACTGATCAGGAGTTGTTAGTTCCATACTGGACTTTGGGAGGAGCAGATCTGTTGGTTTTTATTTAACCAAGCACAGAGTTTGGATGCTGTGAGACTTCCAGGGAAACTCAGCCCACCAAGCTCCACGTCTGCTGCAGAAAACAACCGTGTGTAATAAATGAAGAGCTGCTATTCTGCTGCTGCCTGCGCTTTGTTAGCGGATAACCGGGATAATGGAGCCTGTATTCCGCAGGAGGAAGCTCACTCTGGGTTGGTTTTGGAGCAGACAAGCAGTTTTCAGGCTTGTGAAAGGCAAATGCCACACGACTGACTTAGAATATTGCCAGGGGTCAGTTTATTTAGTGTTGTAATGGTGGTGTTTTCCTTTGGATGGTGCCAATTCCGGGTGCCGTGATGGTTTGTGGACGGGGTCAGTGCACGTGGTTAAAGCTGTGGTTTGCTATACATCAGTTGTTTCTTTACATCCTCATCTAAGGGAAGAGAAGGGGAAGCTTAGGTCTGGAAGCTTCATTTTGCAAGATGCACTTATTCTGGATAACTTCAGTAGTCCCAAAAAAGTCTAAAAATATTCCAGATCTGGGAATATTTGCACACAGGTCCTTCCTGCTGCTGAGTGAAGCAAAGGCCTGAGGCAGGAATGGCCTGAGGCCATGGTTTGATCCATGATTTCAGTCCTTATTGCTGCTGGGAGAGGCAGTGACTCCTCTGGCTCTTTCTTCCCTTTCCTTGAGATGGGACAAGAATCCTCGTGTCAGCACAGTGAGGGGGTTGGGACCCCCAGAACAGCACTGCTGTGTGACTGGGGAGCTTCCCCAGCTCTGACCTCCACGGAGCCCTGCCAGGGCTGGCACCGACCTCTGCTCTCTGTGACCAGGGACAGGACCCAGGGAATGGCCTCAAGTTGTGTCAGGGCAGGGTTAGGGTGGATCTCAGGAAAAGGTTCTTCCCCCAGAGGGTGGTTGGGCACTGCCCAGGCTCCCCAGGGCAGTGGCCATGGCCCCAAGGCTGCCAGAGCTCCAGGAGGGTTTGGACAGCGCTCTCAGGGACAAGGGGGGATTGTTGGGGTGTCCTGGGCAGGGCCAGGAGTTGGACTGGATGATCCTTGCGAGTCCCTTCCAGCTCAGGAGATTCTGTGCTTCTGTGATTCTAAGAAGAGGTGAATCCATGCTCAGGGACGGGCCTTTGGAGTTCATGGAAAAGGTCTCTGTCCATAACCCTGAGTTATGCAGGTTGAATGTGTACGGTCCCAGGGCCGAGCTGTGCTTCCCCCACGGCCTCTCCTGCCCGGACCTGGCGCTGGAGCAGGTGAGGTTTGGGGGAAGCCTGGGCAGAGCCCCTGCAGGAGGATGGGCAGGCTTTGGATGCTGGAGAGCTCTGGGTGGAGGAGTTTGGAGCTGCTGCCAGACAGTGCCCAGAGACTCCCCAGAGACTCAGGCTGCTTCCAGTGCAAAGTTCATCCTTAATCAAACACAGCTCCTGGTGGGGCTGTTTGCAGGGATCACATGGAGGGAGGGGAGACTTCTGCTGCTGCTCCTGCTCCCGAGGCTGCTGTCCCTGCTCCTAGGGCTGCTGTCCCTGCTCCTAGGGCTGCTGTCCCTGCTCCCAGGGCTGCTGTCCCTGCTCCCAGGGCTGCTGTCCCTGCTCCCAGGGCTGCTGTCCCTGCTCCTAGGGCTGCTGTCCTTGCTCTCGGAGCTGCAGGGCCTGGAGCCCAGTGGGAACAGAGTGAAGCAGGAGTCAGGACATCCCCCGTGTTTCCAATCAAGCCTTCCTTGGGCGAGGGGACAGGTGTGTCAGCCTGACACCTCTCCAGGTCTGGAATACTTCTCCCAGTGTTCAGCACTTGGAAGCTTCATGTTCATTCACTGTTTTATTGTGTTCAGGCTCTTGGGTTATGCACAAAAAGTAGGTAGGGAGATCTGGTGCCTCTACCAGTGACAGCTCTGGTTCTGCCAGCCCCTTCCTGGGGCTTTTGGGTTTTAACTCCTCCTTTTCCTGCTGGGAATCTTGTGTTCCATGTGCATGGAAGTGCAGTGTAAAAAAGGCTCACAGCCAACCCATAAGCAAACATCTCTGGTTTTTTGGCTCATGATGGAATGAAATTTTAGATGTTAGAATCTTGCATTAAAATCCCTGCAGATGGAAGTTTTGGCTGTGTGGGGATTGTTTGATTTGAAATCCAGGCAAATAATCCCACTGGGCATTGCTGTCACTTTTCTCAGAACTTTAAAAAAAAAAAGGAGAAAAGGAAGGGAAGATCCCAAAGAAAGAAAAAACCAGTCTCTGGATGTGCAGAGGGTCTGTGTTTGGGGAAGTGGCCTTTGAACAGGCCATGACTGTGGGGAAGAGCGTTGACTCGGCAGTGGTGACCCTCCTGAAGCACTTGACAGAAGCATCTGCAGCAGAGTGGAGGGATGGTTCAGCTCTGGTTGGGCTGAGGACACGTGTCCTGACTGAAGGCAGGGGGCATCTGATCTGCACAGCCCCCCAGAGCTCTGGGGAGTTTGTGCTTGAGGCTGAGCTGGGCTCTTGGGCAAAGCAACTGGATGCTGCCAGTGTGGTCCAGGAGCCTGGGCAGGCCAGGGAATGGGGAGTGAGCAACTGAAAAAGTGTCAGGGAGCAGCCAGGAAGGAGAGTTAAAGGGGAATGCTCTGTGTCACCCTCCTTCTCATAGAATCATGGAATATTCTGAGTTGGGAGGGACCCACAGGGATCATCCAGTCCAACTCCTGGTCCTGCTCAGGACACCCCAACAATCCCACCTTGTCCAAACGCTCCTTGAGCTCCGGCAGCTGTGGGGCCATGACCACTGCCCTGGGGAGCCTGTTCAGTGCCCAACCACCTCTTCCCTGCAGCCAAAAGAGAGAAAGATTTTCTTCTGAATTTGGTGCTTCAGTAGGAAAAGAGGTGTGGTTTCAGCTGACACAGAACCATTTTCATGCACTGGAACAAAATGTGAAGTTTATTAAATGGTGCTTTTACACCCAGTCTTCAGGTGTTGCCGATGATAAGATGTTCTGTGCTAGAATCCTGGTGGCACCACAATAGTCCTCAACAAGCAGGTGTTAAAGGATGAATGGATTCACCCCCACACACTCCCCCAGCACTTGGGTATTGTTTGTTAAGAGCAGAATTTGACTGAAGCTGTGATAATACGTCGATTCTTAAGGTGCCTTCATAGAAAGTAAACCTAAAACGCATTAAAAAGTCATCAGGGCTTTGTTAGGCAGTGATGCTGCTGCTGTTTGCCAGAAGCTGGGGAGATATAAATAAGGAAATGTTACTTGTCCTCCTACTTGACTAATGGGTAAAGGAATCTGCTTTTGGCCACTGTGGGAGGAAAGTAGCTAAACAGACACTCAAGAGGATGCAGCAAGTCAGTTCTGACCTATTTATGGCCTTTTAGTATCTTGTTAGAATTTGACTGTAGTGGAGCTGTGGTGGAATTGGCTGTACTGTGTGTCTGGCACCAAATTAGTGACACTCAAAACCCCAGCTCCAACATTAACTCAGACCCTGTGTACATTTAAATGAAAAAATCAATACCATTTGAGTCTGAATATTCAAATCATGTAGCACTAACAGAGGCGATTTGCTTTTGTCAGCTTCTCCTGTGACCATGCCCACAACATCATTAAAGCCTTGAGCTTTGGCAGCAGATGTCTGTCTGCTTTTGTAGGTCCAAATGACATATATCCCAAACCTTTGTGTGGTGTGACTGCAAAGAGCCTTTGGAATCATGTTCCTGAGCAGTTGCTTTCCCTCCTCACCACTCTCCTGACGGACTCTGTGCATACAGAGCTCTGCCTGCAGGGATGTGACAGTGCTCACCTGGGTGGAAATCACAGAGTCACAGGATCACTGGGGTTGGAAAAGACCTCCAGGATCATCCAGTCCAACGTGTTCCCAATCCCCACCTTGTCACCCAGCCCAGAGCACTGAGTGCCACGTCCAGTTGTTCCTTGGACACCTCCAGGGATGGGGACTCCACCACCTCCCTGGGCAGCTGTGCCAGGGCTGGGCAACCTTTTCCAGGAAGAAATTCCTCCTGCTGTCCAACCTGACCCTCCCCTGGCACAGCTTGAGGCCATTTCCTCTCATCCTGTCCCTTGCTCTCTGGGAGCAGAGCCCGACCCCCTCTGGCTCCCCCCTCCTGTCAGGGAGTTGCAGAGCCAGAAGGTCCCCCCTGAGCCTCCTTTTCTCCAGGATGAGCCCCTCCCAGCTCCCTCAGCTGCTCCTGCTGCTCCAGCCCCTTCCCCAGCTCCATTCTCTTCCCTGGACACATATCTCTGGAAGGACCCTTGGCTGCATTGAGAATTCTGATCCCCCAGGACTTTAATGCATGGAGGTGACATAAACTTTCCTGTTTGGTTCTTCTGGTAGGAAAAAACTTGTTGAATACAGAAGGATCTTCAGACTTGGGTTTTGTTGGTGTGGGATTTAGCAAGTTTTCAGGCCTTGGATTATTGAATGAGTGCACTTACAATGGCATTGTAATCCATGAGAGAAGCTTTTCTTTTTGTTCTCATGAATCAGCTTTTTCATTTATGTAACTTTCTATGCTTTCTGGAGCAAGTCGTGGTCTTGTTTTGGGAAGTGCAGACTTTGTCCTTTGTTCCAGTTATATTCCTGGCTTGTGCTCCAAAATCTGGTCAGTGGGGTGGTACCTTAGGCCTGGCTAAAGCCCCTCTGCAGACAGACCACGTGTTTCCAGACGTGATGCAACCTCTGGGTTAAATTGCAAAAACCTTTTGGTGGCCTGGATTTTCCCCCCAGTCTCTCCCTTGAGTGGTGGTCCCTTTGCATCCTTGCACACCAAGACTCTTTCCTGCTTTTAAAAAGTGTCCCCAGAACCACATGTGAGCAACAGGAACGTGGTTGTTGCTCTCTGTGTGAGCTGGAGCCTGTTCCCTCCTGCCCCAGCTCTTGGGCTGGTGATGCTGATGCAGCTTGGGGTCAGTGGTAAAAACCATCCCCAAATAAACAAATTTTAAGCTGTTGGGGTGTAACCACATCAAACCAGGGCTGCTCTGCAGGATACATGTGGATATGCCATGGGCTTTCCCAAAGGGAGGCAGGGAGTCAGTACATATGGAGCCCATCTGGACATTGCCTAATTTCTGGAATTAAAAAAAAAAAAAGAGCAGCACAAGTCCAGCGTGAACTTTTTGCAGCCTCTCGTGTGTGATTTAGGTCACGGAAGTTTGTGGTGGTTTTGCTGTGTTTGTCCTCAGTCTCATTCCCTGCAGACCAGAAGCCAAACATCAAGAGGGACAATGATGGCACTGCTATGCTTAAAATAGCCAGAACAAAGAAGTGCTTTGAGTTCTGTGATGATAATTACCCAGGCCTAAAAATAGGCAGATGTTCTACCAGGCAGGGAGAAGTAACAGTGAGACAGGAATTGCTGGGAGACACCTGGCAAAGCTCTGAGCAGGCAGGTCATTGCTGGAGGCACCTCGGGGTTTCCCACCCTCTGATCACCATTCACAGAACTGGCACATTGGAATTTTAAGCTAATATGAGGGGGAGGGGGGGAAATCCGGCTTGTTCATACAAATAAAACCAACAAAACCACTTAGACAACAAAATAGCTTCTGAAAAACCAGGGAAACCTCTGATGGAAGCCAGGGCTGAGGCTGCTCAGGGGTGTTTTGACTTGGAAGGGGGGGCCTCCTGCAGTGCTGGGGTGGAGAATAAGCTTAGGGGGCTGTCAGGATTCCCTGACATTTAAATCCATGGCTGAGCTGCCAGGCTCTAACTCCTACAAATTATGTTGTACTGGGAGGTGAAACTCTAAGCGTTTTGCAGCTCATTTGCAAGTCTGAGCTGCTGCATTACCAACCCAGGTGGGGAAGGCAAGATCATTGTAGAAATCAGATGAAAAATGTAAAAACCAAACGAAATCCCCCAGTATTTTTCCCTCCTCATTCCAAGCAGTGGCAGTGGGTGGCAGCAGTGCTGGCCAGGCCCAGCAGCACAGGCAGGCAAGTCCCAAAGGCAAGGCCAGAGCTCAGCCCAACTTACTTGTCTTGGCAGCAGCTCCACATTCCTCGTGCTGCCCCATCCTTCCAAAGAAAACCACTTCCTGGGGGTTCTCCCCTTGCTCCTGGCTGCCCATGGAGTTTGCTGAACATTTTTTATGCTGCACTTCTTCCATTTGCTGTTAAATTGCACCTTATCAATCTTGCAAAGGCTCTGAAGTGTTCAAAGAACGGATGGACACAAGTCTGGCCACAAACAGTAACATCACCTGGAGTTCAGACTTTACCTCTTGCACAAATGATGAAGCAGCTTCTTTAAAATCATCAGTGGCATAAAATAAAACTGTTTTAAAGCTGTAGTTGCTTTTCCTAATCTAGAACTCAAAAAGCTGGAATTGGAAATGGCAAAAAAAAACCCCCTTTTAAAGCTGTTTTTGTCTTGAAACTGAATTGAGAAGTGTGTGAGATGCAGATGTGCTGGAGGGTGTGGCTTTGCTGCTGTCCTGGTGCTGGATCCCAGCTGTGAGGTTGGGAGAGGCAGCTCAGGACACACCTTCAGCAGGAGCTGGAGAGAATCATGGAATTGTTAAGGTTGGAAAAGACCTTTGAGATCATCAAGTCCAACCATCAGCCCAGCCCCACCGTGTTCACCACTAACCCATGTCCCAGGTGCCACATCCACACATTTTTTGAACATTTCCAGGGATGGTGACTCCATCACTTCCCTGGGCAGCCTGTTCCAATGCTTTGCAACCCCTTCCATGCATAAATTTTTCCCAATATCCAATCTAAACCTCCCCTGGTGCCAGGACAGCAGAGCCACAGCCAGCAAGTTTGTTTTGTGACCAAAACAGCAGCACTCAGACTGTAAACTCGCTTCGGGTTCCAGTAGTCCTTAAATAGATTTCCAAAACATGTCTATTGTCCAACAAGGGATTTATTTATAAACTGAAAAAATAACAAGACTTTAAAAAAACAACCCAAACCCCTTCTTGGCCAGCTGTGCAGACAAGACTGCTCTGTGTGTGTGTGCCTGTGTACAGCAAGGAGATGGAAACAGAAGTGAAGTTCAGTTCAATAAAGTGTTTAAAATAAGTGTTTCCCTGCAGTTGGCTGGTGGTAGGAGAGGCTGGTTGTTGGACAGGCAGCACAATCCTGGCTGGAGCTGAGGATGGAGTGTCCTGCAGCATCATTCCTGCCTCCTTTTTTGTTATCTTATTCCCACTTTGGGGTTAAAACTCCCTCTTTGATGGACTGATTTGTTGGAAAATATCACCTGTTTGTACTCTTGGCAGCTCTGACGTGGTTCCTCTTGTGTTCCTGACGTCACTGACGGGATTTAGATCTAAGAACAACAAATTACATTTTTGATGTGTATTCAAGTGAGGGACAGAACTTGTTCATAATTTTATGCTCATTTTTAGAATGTTCTTCGTGCCCATGCTCTGTTGAAAGCTTAATGTTTCTTGTTTGGCTTCTAACTGGAAAGGAAGAGGACCTTGATACCCAATGGGTCTTGTACAGAAGATCACAGTGTGGTGCTGAGACTTCACTTAACCACAGTAACTTATCATAAAACTATTTCTGTCTCTGGAATAGACAATGAAAGCCCAAAGAAAGAGAAAATAGATTTATTTGGTTAAATGCTTCTTTCAATATTACCTTGGGAACAGCAGCAAAAAGTGTAAGGTTTCCATTGGTGGAGCCATTGTAGCTGTTTTTCTCCCAAGTGTGTTCAGGCCCAGAATCCAGGAGTGTGTTTCTGTTCCTGGGATGGGGGTAAAGGCACCTGTGAGCAAAACTGGCTTTCCCAAGGGTATCCTTGTTTCCCAGGCAAGGCAGTGGGGAGCTCCAGCACAGCAGGACTGACTTCTTCTCCCACCCCATCTCCTTCCATCCCTCCGTCTCCATCCCAGCTCCACCCTGGGATTCCCCCCATCTCCATCCATCCACTTTGCTCATTCCTGCAGGCTCTTCCCTTCCTTACAGCTCTGTGCCCATCCCTATCCTTGTTTTCTCTGTTCTGGTGCTCTTGTGTCTCCAGAGTCCTCCTGCCCCCCCCAAGTGTTGGTCCCAACCCTCCAAACCTTGCCGGGCTCCACAGTTCCTGGGCTGACTCTGTGCACATTCCCAGCTCTCCTCTGGTGCTCTGGGCCCCGCACGACGTGTCAGGAGCACTCGGAATAAACAGGGATTTTTGTGTTTGCCAACTGCAGGGAGCTGCAGTTGAAAGGCCAACATCCCTTCAGACATGACAGTTGTTTACGTAGGACGAGGTGTGGGATCTGGAGAGGCGCTGGCCCGTGTCCAGGCCTGGTCAGGCAACCGAGAGAGGATTTCTGGGAAGCGAGGGCTGTGTGTTGACAGGCGCATCCTGAAGGAAGGCTCCTCGCTCCTTCCCAAACATGGGCAGCAGGAACCATCCTCCAGGCTGTCCTGAGGAGAACGTGTGCCCTTTCCAGTAAGACAAAACACCCTGAAGCAGCAGCAGACGTCTCTTGCTCTATTTTCAGCCTTTCCCTCCCCGTGGTATTCCACTGCCTGGGATTAATGGAAGTTGTCTAAATAAAATCCCATAAAATAACCGGATCTGGCAGCTTGGTGTCCGCTCTGCCCAGCGGTTGGGGCCGTGTTTCTCTGGAGCAGTTGGAGCTCTTGTGTAAGCTCTTGTCACCTTGTCTGAGGAACTGGGAGGACATCGCTGCTTAATATCCCAGCTTTTTTTTCCCCTCTGGCCAGAAACTAAGATTCAGACTAATACCCCTCATGCATCAACACCAGCTCCTTGGTTTCCTGTAGAGCTCTTTGGGGAATTACCTCCCTTGCCCACAGATGGCCTGAGGGTGACACAGAGACCAAACTTCCATGTTTGCCTTCCAGTGGTGCCTCTTCTAGCGGAAAAAATACATTTCCAGCCTTGCCAGCTTTTCAAAAACAAGCAGAAGGGGGTTGTGGTGGCCCTTTGGAGCCACAGTCCTGAATCTGGGATGTGGTGCTGCTACTTGGAGCTGAAAAAACAATGTCTGTCCCAGTGTGAGATGCTGTGTGAGGAGGTGTGGGTGGCTGGGAGACGATCCAAGAGTCAAAATGATTAAAAAAATAAAGGCACTTCTCAGGAGATCAAAATGCTGATTACTGTCCAACTTAGAGCTCTTGTTTTTCGTTGCAGATTGTATAGTTTAATGGCAAATTAGGTAAAAAGTTGGTTTTCTTTAATTTCTTATTAATCCCAGGACATCTCAAAATGTGTTCTCATTAAAGCATCAGATTTTGGACAAGTTAAGGGACTGAAAACTATAGAAAATTAATTGGATTTGTAATTTAGACATTGTAGGAAATGCTTAATTAAAATCTGATGGGTTCAAGGAAAAAAAAATACCATTTGCTGCCAGGTCACACTGGCAGAGGAGTTTGCAATTCCGAAGACCTTTCCCTTATTTTAGCCCTGCAGAACAGTTCCTGAAGGAAGTGCTCACTCTTTTTTTCCCTGCGAGCTGCGGGAGAAAAGGTTCCCCTGCTCCTCCTTCCTGCTGCTGTTAAAGGCAGGGGGAGAAACCTCTTACCCTCCGGGCTGAGTCTGCTCAGAAACGTTTTTCTCTGCAGCCTCTCCATGAATTATTTCCTGGGGCGGTATTAACTCTTCCAGCTTTATTTATTTTTAGCCACAATGAAAATTAGCAACATCCTCGTGTTCGAGGGTGCTCGCACATGGAGTCCAGCGGCTGCTGTGCCCACACGGGAGGAGGAGGAATTATGTTGGCTTTGCAGCCCCGGGCAGGCAGTCGGGGGTACGTGAGAGAGCAGGACTGGTCCCTCTGTGCTACACCAAGGTTTGGTTGAGCCTGGCCACGGATAGAGCAGCTAAAGACTTCAGGGTATGCGTGAGGATTCCCTCTTTGGATTTGCCGGGCGCTGCTCCCCAACCCACCCCCTTCCAGGGCAGCGCTTTCCCCCCTCTCCCACCTCAGCCCCCTGCTGTTCCCGGTCCGGATGGGTGCTGTGGGTCCGGATGGGTGCTGTGGGTCCGGATGGGTGCCGTGGGTCCGGATGGGTGCCGTGGGTCAGGATGGGTGCCGTGGGTCGGGATGGGTGCCGTGGGTCGGGATGGGTGCCGTGGGTCCGGATGGGTGCCGTGGGTGCGGGGCTGTGGAGCCGGGGCTCAGGCTCCATATTTGGAGCTGGCTGTGCCCTGACCCCGGCGCTGCTCCGTGTTTTCCCGTGGCCGTATATGGAGCGGCTGCTCCGGGAGCAGGGGCTGACCTGAGTTAGCACCAGTGCAACATCTGTATGAAAGGGCTGCTCTTGCGGCTCTGAGCTCCTTAGGTTAAAGCCAGGCCTTGGACTGGCTTTGGAGTGAAGGGAGTAATTCGAAGAGAACGAATTTCCCATGAAATCCCGTTTTTTTTATTGTTTGGCAGGATGTGCGTGGTTATAATTTCCTTTATGGTGGTAAAGTCATGCAGAGGGAGAGCAGAGCATAAGCAGAACATCTCTGAGTGAGGAAGTCAGTAATTCAGAATGACAGTAACAAAAACCACCTTCCCTGTGCAAAGCCAGTGCAGTGTTTGCTGCGCAGATCATGCTTTTCCTTTGGATTCTGTGTGAGTGCACAAGGACAGGCAGCATCAGGTGTGGGACCTCAGCCAGCCTCCCTGACACCAGTGGGAATGGGGGATGAGGGATCACAGCTCTCCAGAGACTGTACCTGCCTCTGTTGACACCCAGAACACAGCAGAAGAGGGATTTTTTTTTTTTGCAAAGAAACATGAGCCAGAATTGCCTTGGGATCTTACAGTTAATGGACTCTGTGAGATCTCTGTCCTGGCACCAAGGTGGACAAAAATGTGGACTCTGAGAAGGGGGATTCGGCCTATGCTGAAGGAAAGAGGTTATGCCTCAAATGTGCCTCAGCAAACTCCACTGCACCTGTAAGAACAACATTGCCCCGAGATAACTGTAAAGCCCGGCCAGCACAGCCTCTGCAGGGCCCTGCTCACCCCTCTGCTTTCAGGGGGCACCTTCAAGGTTCACAAAGGGACAGTGTCATAGGCTTCAGCCTGTTCAGTTATGTAGGAGCCAAGTCAAAGCTCAGATCTGACTCTTCAGAGATACTTTTGGATTCTAAGAACTCTCTTACCGCTTCCATTCTCAGCCTGTTTCGCACTCCCTGGTTCCTGTGTCGAACCCCGCAACTGCAGGAAAGATGGTCTGACTGATTTTGTTTGCCTTCTCTCCTCCCCTCCCTCTTTTGTGACAGATTAAAAAGCAGCAGCAAGATGTGTTAGGCTTCTTGGAGGCCAACAAAATCGAATTTGAGGAAAAGGATATCGCCGCCAACGAGGAGAATCGGAAATGGATGCGCGAGAACGTCCCCGAGGACAGTCGGCCCGCGAGCGGGAACCCCCTGCCCCCCCGGCTCTTCAACGACAGCCGCTACCTCGGGGTGAGGCTCCCTGCCCCATCCCACCCCTCCTCCTCACTACCTCCCTGCCCCATCCCACCCCTCCTCCTCACTGCCTCCCTGCCCCATCCCACCCCTCCTCCTCACTGGCTCCCTGTCCCTATCCCACCCCTCCTCCTCACTGGCTCCCTGCCCCATCCCACCCCTCTTCCTCACTGTCTCCCTTGTCCCCATCCCACCCCTCTTCCTCACTGTCTCCCTTGTCCCCATCCCACCCCTCTTCCTCGCTGCCTCCCTGCCCCATCCCACCCCTCCTCCTCACTGCCTCCCTGCCCCATCCCACCCCTCTTTCTCACTGTCTCCCTGCCCCATCCCACCCCTCTTTCTCACTGTCTCCCTGCCCCATCCCACCCCTCTTCCTCACTGTCTCCCTGTCCCCATCCCACTCCTCTTCCTCACTGCCACAGCCTGTGCTTTGCTGCTGTGACCAGCAAGGCAGGGCTTGGCCAGCTGTACCCTTGTGAAGGGTGTGGAAGGTGTCAGACATTGCCCCTCCTCTCAGGCTTTTAATAATAATTGATTCTTGAATATTCCAGTTCCACCATAAGAGAGGTTAAAATTTGGACCCCCTATTCAGATCCCACCTTGCAGTGTATATGTAATTTTTTTTCCTTGTGGTTTTTTCCCCCCTCCTACAGTTCAGAGGTTTTTTTAATTCTCATGATTGTGAACTAACACCTCACAGAAACCGGCCCTGTTGCACCAGCCTTGTGTTCTGTAGCAAGTTCAGAGATCTGTTCTGCCCAGGTGTGGATTCCAAATCATATAAAGTCATGTTCTGCCATGATAATAAATCAGTTTTCTTCTTGGGATCAGCTCTTTGTGCTGCTGGCAAAAGGAAGGCTGCTGTGGTCCACTTACTGCAGTGCCTTGCACAGATTAAAACTCATGTTGCAAACACAAATCCTACTGGTAATTATTTTAATGCTTGATCAAAAGTAAGTTGCCCTGCAGTACTTGTACTCAGCAGGCCATGCTTGAATGATTATTAGATTAACTGTTAGATTTATTTTTAAAACTTAATATGCTCTGAACAGAGCTCACAGTGTGCATTCCTCTGGTCCTTTTGAAGTCTGGTTCTGACCTGCAAAGTCTGTAAAGTCAGAACTTGCCAGTGCTGGACCTTTGTGAGGAGATTCTGTGGCTACTAAAAGCAATTACTCGCAATTGTGCCAGGAATTTTTCTTGCTTGTAATAGAAGCAGAACTTGAAACAATATTCACAGAGAGCTATTGTACCCCTCAGCTCTCAGAATTTACTGACTGTGGTTATGACATGGAAAAAGGTTGGTTTGGAATGACAAATGTGAGGACAAATGTTAGCACAGATGCTTCTCATGCACCCCCACTGCACCCCAAGAGAGTTCTGAATACAGGAATTTTGGGGAGGGGTATGGGTACTTCACACCAGTTCTTGCAGTTCTTCTTATTTCATCCACAAAATTTTGCTTGATGTCACTTTGAATGTTTGAAGTTCAGTCAGTCTGTGCTGCTGGATTCAAGTTGCTCCAGTTCAGCTTCCAGGAAGGTAAAAGTTAATTCTGTGCCCAGAATTTGAACCTCTTTCTGTCTTTATCTGATGCCTCTCAAGCATGAACTTCCCTCTTTGTTCCATCTGATGCAGCACAACTGGCAGAGGAAAGAGCAAATTGACTTTCCTGGCCCGTGCACAGCAGAGAGGCTGGAACTGGGGATGCTGTGCAGGTTGGCAGGAGCCCTGCTCCTCACTCCCAGGAATTCCTTTCCTGGGAGATGCAGTGGAACAGGCTGAAGGACTGTGCACCAGCAAGATAAACAAGCCCTTTGTTATCAAGCAGCCCCAGTCCTGTCAACGGAAGGACTTCAGGGAGGATTTACCATAATCATCCACATTTTTATCAAACTGGTACCCAAATGCTGCGTGTGCAAATGCAGCAATAATTTGCCATCCCTGGTCTCCAGGCAGCTGGAATTCTCTGCTCCCTGTACTTTGTTCTGTTCCAGCTGCAGCAGCCTCTCCTCGGAGCTGCCCCTCTCTGCAGTCTGCAAACAGCAGTTACTGTTCCTTAGGCTATTCCCCACCAGCCAGCCAGGAATCCAGAGCAGTGTGTGCTAAACAGCAGCTCTCCCAGACTCCAGCCTGAGACTGCTGCCTTGCCGTGGGCTCCCCAGCCAGGACTCCTGCATCCAGACATTCCTCAGGAAAGCTGGAGGAGGCTGGTGCTGTGCCACAGTTAAAAGGGAGAGCAGGAAGGTCACAGGGCAGATGTGTGCTGAGTGCAGGAGTCAAGAGTGAGGGAATTCCGTGGTAACTCAGACAGCAGTGGGCTTGCACAAACCTCCTGGGTTCCCTTGGTTGGAGTTTGGTATTCCTTCTTTTATTTAATTGTTTTTACCATAATTTCCCTGTGCGTGTGTTCGGGGCACCTGTAGTGCCCTGTGAGCACAAGGAACAGTGCCACCCCTTTGCCTTCATTTGCACAGACCAATCCTGAGTGGGAAACACGGTGGGAAAGGTGCACTCTGAGTGTAAAGGTTTCAGTTGAACTTCTGACAGGTTTAAGGAGCTGGAGTTCCCAGTTGCACTGTTGCCATCGCTGATCAGGAATTAGCAGTGACATCTGGGGACAGCAGTGGTTGTGATGACAAGGTCCAGGCTCAGCCTCTCCTGCAGGAGGGACATCCACACCAGACCCAGTCACAACTGCCTTGGTATGGAGTCTGTGCCTCTGGGAAAGGCTGGAGCACCTCACAGCAACATCTTGTGGGGACAGAGAGGGAAATTCTCAGCTTGTCCCTTTCCAGCGGAGCAGTGGGTGTGGCGTTGGTGCCAGTGACACATACCTGAGGTGACACCGCGTTTGGCATTCGGCCACACGAGGCAGTTGGCCTGGTGAGAGTTGGGTGACACCCCAAGCTGATCTGAGGTCATTTCTGACAATTCATTCTTGTGTCTTTGTCCCCCTCCCTGACTCCCCCGGTGCAGGACTACGAGGCTTTCTTCGAGGCGCGGGAGAACAACGCGGTTTACGCGTTTTTAGGCTTGACTGCACCCCCTGGTTCAAAGGTAGGTGAACCTCAGAGTGAACCCCAGTCTGTGTCCTAGGTCTTGTTCTTCTCTGCTCATAGTAGGGTGTGTTACCTGTGCCGTGGTTGCCCCAATCAACCTGTGAGATACTCAGTCTCCAGAGGCTTTCAGGCTTCAGCTTCAAAAGACGAGTTAATATTTGCACCGAGGAATGCATAAGAAATCTAGATGAAAAAAAGTGTCACAAAACCAAAGAATGTTTTCAGTTCAGTGAAAAAATTTAATTCATGTGGAATTTTGATGAGATTTTTGTACTAGAAAATCCCTTGAAACCAGAGTCACTGTTTCTGAAATAACGTGGTCTTGCTTCAGAGTTATTTTTTTCCTCCAGCTTGTTATCCAAGGCTTGTTTTCCTTTGCCAATTACAAACTGGGCTGCTGCTTTGCAGATGCAATGGGCTGGAATTCTCCTTTTGATTTTGATAGGATAGGACAAGCCTGCTTTATACGTTTCACTTGACAGCAGCAGGATCCTCCAGGTCACTTCCAGCGTTCTTGTTCCAGTGGATAAACACGGCGCTTCCTTTCAGCTTTACTCAAGTACGAGTCGAAGGTCGTGCTGTGCACATCACCAAGAGACCTAATTTTAAGGGTGGATGGTGACCCATCAGCAGTGAGACCTGCAGGTTGTGGGCCAGACTGAAGCAGTTTAGGGAGCCAAACTAATTTCCAGCAATAGCTCCACTGATGGGAACGGTGCTGCCTCGTGCAGAGAGCAAAGCCTGGGATCTGTGCCCCAGCGTCACACGCTGCCCTCGGCACACAGTCCTGGGAATCTCAGGGAAGTTCCTTGGAACAGCTGCACAGCAGAGCCTGCAGGATGGAGCCAAGGAGGGAGGAAGCAGACTGTGGGATGCAGGGAAGCTCGTTCCCTACCCCTGGGAAGTGCAGTGGTACCGGAGAGCAGCTGCTGCCATAACAAATCAGGTCACCTGTCTCCGTAAGGTGCGTGAGCATCGCTGCTCCCCGGCCCTGCTGGCTGGCAGAGCACACAGCAGGGTGGCAGTGCTCTGACTCTGTCCTAAGGGATGCTCCAATTCCGCCCTCACCTAAGGAAAAGGTGAATTTAAAACAGGAGGAATAGAACACACTTGTGCTCTGCTGAATTTCCATGTTGCGTTGGGCTGAGGATGATAAATAACCTTTGCAGAAGTGACCTTTACCCCCCTGCATCCTGTTCTTGGGCTGACTTTGGGAATCCCTCCCACAATTAGGATGTACAACCAAACCAATTTCCTGCTGCTGAGGAGGAGACAAGGATGTGCAGGTGCTGAAATTGGAATTTACAGTGTAGCTGGGCGAAGCTTGGATACAACACTGTAGGGAATGGCATTGCATCTGCATAAAATGGAAGGAGTCTGGGATCAGCCTGTGTGTGATTGGAAGGAGGGTCTTGGCAGGAAACCTCCATTCAATGCCATTGTGAGATATTTCAGAAGTTAGTTGACTCTGAATGCAAAGGTTTCATATAAATGCTAAACAGGAATGGCTCAGAAGTGAGCATGGAAAATCCAAGTAACTATTTTCTGAGCCCTGGTGATTTGGTTTGTGCTTTGGGCACTGAGAGTCCAATTGGATCTACAAACCCTGGGAAAGGCTGTCATTGAACTGATCATAAATATCCCTTTTTTGATTTTATAGGGAGAGGAATTTGTGAATCAAAGGCTGTGTTTAATTATTTCCTTATTAAGGATTTAAGGACTGAGAAGATGCTCAGTGAGGGGCCTAGAGAGAGAAATAAGGAAAAGTGGGAGAGAGGGACAGTGTCAAAGCTGGAAAGCTGAGCCTCTCCCAGGTAACTTGCAGGACCACACCCAAGGAAATGGAGTTTGACCTTCAAGAAAAATAGGTCAGCAGGTTCTTCAAGTTAATTGTACCCAAGTTCCTGGGGATGAGGGAAATACTTCTCCAGGAATCCTCTCCAGCTCTCCACTGCCTGTTCTGAAGAGAAGTCCTTTGTCTTGCAAAAAAAAAAAAAAAAAGTGAGGTGTCACTATTGCAGTGCCCAGGACTGGGTAATGGAGTTATTACAAAGCCAAGGGAACTGATCCTCCTTCTTACCATTCAAAGAACCACTTGTCTTTCAGAAAGTATCAAACACCCTGCTTTTTTCCAGGCTGTGTAGTTCTTTTTGACCTTCCCCATATTCTTCACCTGCCTTTTGTGCCCCAGAGGCACAGGGTGTCCCTGCAGGAGCAGGGGGTGCCCGATGCCATCCCCACGCACGGCCAGCGGAGCAGAGCACGCTCCTGGAGCGCTCCCACGGCCCCAGTTCAAAGGCAGGATGAGGGCAGACAGCCAGGAAAACCACAGTGATCCACCACCCCCAGGATAAGGGAGAGCTGCGTGGGACTTCCTGCAGGCTGGGCTCACCCACTGGGTCCCCTCTCTTGAAAATCTTACAGACTTCTTGGAAATGGTTCAGCAGTGCTGGCTCCTGGTAACAATGGTATTGTTGAGTCTGTTAGTTCAATGCAGTCACAAAAGCAAACAGCTCCATTACATAAAGGTTGAGTTTGGCAGATGTTGAACTTTGTCCTTGCAAATAAACCGGGCTGTCCCCACTGAGGGCACTGGGACTGGAATTCTCTTTGTAGGCCCTGTTGCTGCTAAGAGGTCATTAAATTAATCTGCAGTCAAAAGTACACTTGGAGAAACCATCCATAAGGAAATTCCTTTTGTATTTCTCCTGTTGTCGTTCTGTTCCCATTTGTGATCACCTTAAAAAGGCTGAAAGACACCTGAAAAATGCAGGTTATTGTTTTATAATGTTCCTTCTGAACATACTGAGAAAGTCCTAATAATCTATGTAATTCTCTTTTGCTGTTTCAGGAAGCTGAAGCACTGGCCAAGCAGCAAGCGTGAATTTCAACTGCCTTAAATTTGTCTGTAAAGGGAATTTCCACAGCTTTTTATAAAATAGTCCAACTGTCTCTGCTTCAAGAAATGTAGATGTGATTTCTAACATTGATTGGTGCTTGCAGCATTCACTGTACGTAACCCAAACTGAACACAAGTGGAGATGGGAACTCGAGGTGGGGAGCAGGAGTGGGTTGGGATGGGTTGGAGGCTGAGGAAGCCCAAGCAATCAGACATGAATGATTTCACTTAGTTTAAACTGTCCTGGCAATTCGTGCATTTTGTGGGAACTTAAAAAGAAACTATTTTAGTACTAAAAATGCAGGTGGGTTTTACCCAGAGATCCAGCTATTTAAACAGCATCTAAAACCTCGTCAGAGGTTTTAGGTTCAGTGCCTGAGTTGCCTCAAAAATGTTACTGAATTACATAGTAATTTTTCCGTGTCTTTCCTGGTTTCAGATGGAACTTTAGGTGGTACTGTGTAGTATAACCATTGTAGTTGCTTTGGAAAGTTGTGTTTGTTCTTTTGTAGAATGGCTATTTAAGGTTTGTATTGTTACACACTGTACAGATGATAAAACCCCAGCGAACCCGTGTATTTCTCACTGAAACGATCCGTGTGGGCTCCTTTAACAAAAAGGGATGTGGGCCCTGGACAGAAGTCCCTCACAGCTGCCTAAGCACGAGTGATGACACATCTGGGGGCAAGACTCAATGTTGCAAACAAGCCAAAACGGCCAGAAATGGCATTTCCTTACCTGTGTAAGGGTGAAAGCCTTTAATGTATTCCTCTACAAAAATTCCAGTTCACACTGCTTAGAGCATTAAACATCTCACTGCATGTTCAAGTAGCCATTTGGTTCATATAGTATTTTTTCAAACGAGGAAATAAATGTTCGAATAGGAAAAACTATTATAATTAAGCAAGAGGACTTCTTTTTTTAAGGTTTAAAAACTTCTTTTCTCCATTGTTATTGCCATATCACAAAGCTAATACAGGAGCTGCAGATCTATCAAAGTGTCTTGTACTGGTGAATTTACCACGTGCAATATTAACCTGTGTGTTCTCCCAGTGCTCAGGAGGGAGCCTGTTATTCCTGGCCATATTTTAATTCCTGATTTATGTTTTGGGGAGCCTGGGAGGCAGTTTGAAGCTTGTGCTTACAAAAGCACCCCAGTATCACAAGGCAGAGGGATGGATGGATTTTGCCTTACCTTAAAGAAAACACACACAATTGTCCTTTTTTTATTAACAGGCTTTATCAGGAATTACTGAAATCCTGTGAAATTTAAGATCTCTTGGAAATAGAAGTTTGGTTACGTTTTAAATCCAGCATCAGATTTTTCTTGTTTACTATGATTTCATCTTTCTGAACGAGGTGATTTTTCTTTCTTAATATTGGCTTAAACTTTCTCCGTGACTAAACTCCTGGTCAGGTTTTTTGGGACCTATGGAATACTAAGTAAGTGGGATTTGACACACAAGTCTCTGCACCCACACCAGCTTGCTGTGTTTTCCTGTGCAAGTTTGGTGAATTACAGCCATTATTTTGGAGAAGCTGTAATTAAAACTCGCTGCCAAATTCTGTCAGTTCAGCGACCCAAAACATTCAGAAACGAGGTCAATCTCTGTCTCAACGGTCAAGAAAATTGCCAAGTTTAAGAAAGCAAAGTCACTCCCCTCGTCTGTCCCCCCCCTGCCATATGGGAGCGTTCAAACTGTATCAGCATTCCTAAGCCAGCTCTGGGAGCCAGGCTGAATTATTCCTTTGTCTGGGGAACAAGGCACCAACACAAACTGAAAATACCGAAAATCTCTTTGTGGTGTGTGTAAAACTTGAGTTTTTTGATGCAGATCTCTTGCATGACTTTAGGAGTGCCAGGAATCTGTTACCTCTGTGCTGTATTTCTGTTTCTATGGGTGCAAGAACTGAATTTGTTCCTTTCTTTCTTATTTTTTCCTCTGTAGAGGGCAGGCATTGAGGATTTAAGCTGTATATTAACCGTTCCTGTATCATTCCAATAAAATTGTTTTAGAAAGCTTTCTCACACCATCGGCCTGTTTGCATGTTTTGTTCACGGTTTGAAGTTTTAGGTTGGAAGAAGAAGAGTTTTCAGATGGAAATCGTGCTTTTGAAAAGTTCAGGATTCATACGAGGTGAACATCACTAATCCACCGCTGCTGTGGGCGAATCTGCTGGCTTGGATCTCTCACCTGTTGCCACTAATGGGTCTTAATTACTAAATGGGATTTAATTTCAGATACATCTCCCCAAAACTGTCTGTAAGGTTTGAGGTTTTTCCCTTATTAACTCATTTCCCGCTCGTTCCCCAAGGCAGGCACAAGTTGGAAGCAGCCGAGGCAGCAGCTGCATCCCAAGCCCAGAGAGCTCTCCCAACCCTCTCCCTGCTCTTTTACAAACCATAATTAATTAGCTTTATGCTGCTCACAGCAGGGAACTGTGGTATTTAATATTTGTGTTGCCACAGAGCAGTGCAGGAAAGATTTTAAACTAAAACTGTTATTTTAACCTTTCCCTGTTTGCCTGGTACATCAGCAGGTACCCCCTCGGCTTTGCACCACCTGGAAGATCTGCAGAGCTACAGGAATCCCATTCTCAGCTCTAAACAGCCCTGGGATTTGCCCAAATCCCAGACTTCAATTCACATCCTCTGTGGAGGAAACCAATAACCTGATTTTTTAAGGACTTTTGTGAGTTTTACAGGATCAGCTTCTTTCTGTGTGAACAACAACAGCCCAACCAGGAACTCTCAGTCACACTGATGCCTTTTCAAGGTGATTATTGCTTGTCTCTCACACTTGCTCTTCTTCAGTGTCTTAAAAATGGTCCATAAGATGGGAAAAGGGCTTTGGATGCCATTTCTAAATTGCAATGAATCCCATTTCCTTCCCCTGTGTATCCACTTGTCTTGTACAACCCACAAAAAAAAAAAAAATCACTGGTTTTCTTCTTTGTTTATAAAACATCTTAAACCCACAATTGTTGCTCATTAATGTAAAGCTCAATACAAATAGTTTTCCAGAATCTGTTTGGAAACCCAGCTCTGTGTGTGCATACAATGTGCCCTTCCCTTGCTGTTCAGGTTCCAGTGGTGTGTGCTGCAATAATAAACTTTTCTACCAATTCCTGTGGGATTTTATTAATTTCTCATATCCTCAGTCTCTATGCCATGGAAAGTTCTGGAATGTCTGATTATATCCCTCAGCTCACGTTGTACCCATTTCATGGGAGGGTTTGTGTTCTGCCTGCTCTGTACCTACACATAATAATCCACTCCACAAATAAATCATATCTTTTATTGTTTTCCCCTGCAGAAATACTCTGTGATTTATCCATATTACGTGATCTTGGTAGAATGTTTTAGATGGAAAAGTTCGCTATGAAAATTTTGAAGTTTATCGTTAAAAATTTGGACTGAGTGGGTAAACTTTTGGAAGTGCAAAAGGATTCTGAAAGTCCAAGTGATGAAGTAGAAATTGCTGTGTTACTACAGGAGGTGAGCACAGTGCTGCTGTGAGTACTGAGTATCCAAAATCCAGGTATTTAGTACAAAATACATTTATTTAGTGCGTTGTATTCATGACATATCAAAATTGGTCGTGTATATACTGTACTAGCAATATATAGTAATTCCTTATATATGTTAATTTTATATATAATATACACACCATATAGCAATATACAGTAATTCCTTATATATGTTAATTATATATAATATATATACACACACGATATAGCAATATATAATATTTCTTTATAGTAATCCCTCTCTCACAAGTTGGCTTATTGAAGATATCATCAGGAACCTGGCGATGTCTTCATTTTAAGTCGCTTGGTGTTTCAAAATCCCTAAATAAAAGGAAACTGGCACATCATTAATACAACGTGAGCAGCACTAGAACTCCCAGTTCTTTTCTGAACCCTTTCCCCAGCAAGCAGGACAGGTTATTTTGTGTTTATACAACCCGAAGTTATCGGACACACGTTTTATGACCGGGAGCATCCATGGAATCCATGAGTTTATCCGCGGAATCCCTGAGCTCTGGGTCCTGCCCGGCCCCGCCGGGAGGGGCCGCAATGGCGCCCGCGGCCCCTCAGCGCCGCCGCCGCGCGCCGTTGCTGCGGCAACCGGCAGCCACTCAGCGGCCGGGCCGGGCCTGCCCTGCCTTCCCATTGGGCGAGGTCGCCGTCCGTCAGCGCGAATTCCCTCCCCCCCAGGTACTTAAGCCTCGGAGGTGGCGGTGGCTGAGGGTGGTGTTATGTGGGGGTTGGCGGTCGGCAGTAGTTCTGGAGGTCTCCATTGCAGCCGCCGCTGCCTGTGCCCCCCGGGCTTCCCTATGCCCTCCGCTCGCTGGTGTGTGGGGAAAATGGGCGGTTTTCCATTAATAAAGCCCTGCCCTGTGTCAGCAGCGCGGGGCTGAGCTCACCTGAGGGCGGGCAGGGGCTGCTCTGCGG
This sequence comes from Chiroxiphia lanceolata, assembly GCF_009829145.1. Lineage (NCBI taxonomy): Eukaryota > Metazoa > Chordata > Aves > Passeriformes > Pipridae > Chiroxiphia > Chiroxiphia lanceolata. The sequence continues at coordinate 3,805,467 of NC_045650.1, forward strand.
CGGGTGTTCGAGGGCTCGGTTGGGCTACTCGGGGGAAGTGCTGGGGGTTTAAATCCAAACTAAAGGACTTGCGGCAGCTGTGCTCGGAAAAACAAACAAACAAACAAACCCCACAAAACAACTAAAACAGTCAGTGTCTGTTTCATGTTTTTATGCATGTGAAATACACAGGCTGTGCTGAAAAAGAGGACTTTGCTTACATGCAGCTATAGTTGTGTAATATAAGTATGTGTGGTAACATACCATGCTGTAGTATTTATCTTGGGCATATGTGTATATATATATATATATATATATATATATATATATATATATATGTCTTTTTCATATATTCCACAGCTGGTGAATGCTACAGTAGTTTTTTTACCTCTGTATTCTGACATCCTTGCCTTGCTGTTTCTTCCAACTATGCTCAGCTTCTGAAATAACTTTGGTTCTGGTTTTATTTTTTGTCAATAAAAGGGCATTTCTTTTTGATGGAATTGATAGAAATGCATTGATTTTCTTGGATGTTGGTGCGTTTAACACCTGAATCCTAGAATACTTTGAGTTGGAAGGGACCTTTAAAGCCCATCTTATTCTACCCCCTGCCATGGCAGGGACACCTTCACTAGACCAGGTTGCTGACACTGCAACTGGAATGGGAGGTGATTTGGTTTTAATCACACAAGGTGAATTATCTGACTTGGTTTCTTTGTCTCTGTTACTTTTGTGTTTTGTTGAAACAGCTGCACGAAAATTCCAGCTGCAGCTGGCACTCATTACAAGCTCAGCAAGGTTTTAAACTACTTGGAATTTGAACCACCCTGGTTCCTGCCCCCCAAGACTCTGAGCAGTGGCTCTGCTGAAGTCCCAACCACACCTTCTGTGCAGAAATTAGTAATGTAAAATGATTAAATATGAAGTAATTTTAAACAGCTTTTAAATGGGCTCTTATATAAATTCAGTGGGAATAAAAATAGCTGTAATTCTGCCTCCACAAAAAGTGGGGTCTTTTTTGAAATAGAGGTGAAAAGGAAGGAACAGGAGTAATTTTAGAGACTCCCTTAGACCTAAATGGCCAGAGTTACTTCAGGCCTTACATTAATTAATTTCTAAGGCACAACATGGCTTCCCACTGCCAGAGGGCAAGGTTAGGCGGAATACTGGGAAGGAATTCTTGGCTGGGAGGGGGGGGAGGCCCTGGCACAGGTTGGCCAGAGAAGCTGTGGCTGCCCCTGGATCCCTGGAAGTGTCCAAGGCCCAGTTGGATGGGGCTTGGAGCAACCTGGTCTAGTGGAAGGTGTCCCTGCCCATGGCAGGGAGTAGGACTGGATGATCTTTGAGGTCCTTACATCCCCAGCCATCCTGTATGAACATTATTTTACTACCAAAACATATTGTGTGATGGGTTGCAGTCAATATGCTGCTGTAAGGTTATCTTGACACTCCAGTTTTATTCTATATTGTCCTTACCATTAAGCAGTGTCATTTTAGGATCTTTTGTCTAGTACTTGGATGAGATTCAGCTTCTGATTTATTGGGGGGTTTTTTTGTCTTCTGAGTAAAAGGAAATTTAGAAAAGGCATCAACAGAAAACTGTGCAGACTGTGTATGGACTGGATGTTGTGCTGATCAGTGGGATGGCTCAGTGCTTGACCTCAGCTTCAGCTTGAAAAGGACACACTAAAACCCCCTTGGAGGAACCTCAGACGTGCCACTGAGCCAGCGGCAATTTTTGAGCCCAGAAAAAGTGAGTTTGGTCGAAGAGCGACATGATTGTCCACAGCTGTCCCATGGCTGTTGCTTTCACAGATCCTCATATTTGTGTGTTATAAACACGGCGTGTTTCATCAAAATCTTGATGACATGAAGTCGTCAAATTCTTTCCCATCAGCAGGACGTCACAAGAGTCTAAATTTAGCTGCGTCTCCGAAGGAGAAGTGGTGTGAATAGCACAGTAAGTCAGCTGGGTGGTGGAGCAACGCTCAACTCAACGTGTCAATGGACACGTCTGGTGGAATTTGGTTCCAGTTTCGAGCAGCACAGCCCCTCTGATCCCTCCCTGTGCCCTATTATGGCAGTCCCAGCTCGCTGGCATCACACCGCGGTCGGAAATCTCTCAGCCCAGTTTCCAACATCCTCTTTGAGGCTGGGCCTCCCTTTGTGTTCAAACCCCGCGCCCTTTCCCGCTGGGATCGCTTCTGTTTTCACAGGGAACAAAAAATGGGGAAGCACATCATGTGTGTGTCGGGCTCTTTGCTCACAGAGAGCAGTGAAGGAGGAGTATGTAAGAGTCTGTCCTCCCCCAGCAGCTGGAGTGGGACAGCTCTGGGCTCGGGGAAATCACCTCAGACCCTGCTGGGCTTGGTAAGTTGGGCTTTTTGTGCCTTGCTTTTTCCCTTATGCTTTATCCCAGAGGGCAGGAGCCACTTATTTCATTTGAAACAGAGCAGTTTTGTTAAAATTACCCTATTTCAGCTCTACGTGAACATTTTCAAAGCAATAAACCAAAATTTATTAGCAGGGAAGGAGCTGGGTGCCTTGAGGTCTTACAGACCAGGGTAAGGACCTGGTTACACGTCCTAGGAGGAACACAGCATTCCAAATTCCAGGGACCTTCAGCAAGATTTAAATTGCCGAGTATTCTCCTCTTTTGGGAAAATGGTTTTCTGGCTGAAGTGCTTCAGAATGTGTTGTCCAGCTTTTTGCATATGTAAATGATACAGTAGATAACCAGTGATGCTGATGTAGCCAAGTGTGCTTTGGCCTCAAAATTCCAGGGTTCCCTTCAGCTCCAGGGAGGGACTCATGCCAGTCAAGCTAAAACAACCCCCCAAAAGAAAAAAACCACCATTTCAAGCCATGAGCACACTGTGGGGATGTGAATGTACTTGAATTATGCAGAGATTCAAAAGATATTTGAAGGATAGAATGATTTTCTTGTGTTCATCTTTCCCATCCCTCCACAAGGGGAGTGGTGATGATCTTCTCCTTGGTGAGTTCGGGTCTGACTTTAAAAGTGAAGGTTCCCATTGATTTTAACAGTAAGTGAATTGAAAAGGAATGATAAGGAATCATTAAATGTAGATTATTTTGAGACACTTTTCACTACTTATCACTTCACTATCGGGGAGGACAAATTAACTGTGTCTTTTAAATTCATCAGTAAGAGGGACTCTAAGCACCTCTGTCCAGCAGCTCTGTGAGCTGCATTTTGGGTGCATTTTTATTATACTTGCAGACCTCTCAGCATCTTTTGAAGCTCCTTGGTACCTCACAGGAGGGCTCAAGTCAGAAACAACCTCCAAATCTGAATTTGCTCTTTATATCCTTCCTGTGTCACTTCTTTAGCTCTTAGAAATTTTTGTTTTTCAATGGAAAACACTGATTTGCAACTGATGATGGTGACTCAGACAAGTAAGATGAATTTGCTGATTTTTACAGCTTGTAAGTACTAAGTGTCTCAAGTAGCCATGATGCAGGAGAGACCTGGAAACAGAATGGATGTTAGAGATGAAAAGCTGTTTAATGCCCTCCCTTTATCTTCAGAATGATTTTTGTGGGCATGGTAAAGAAGTGAAAAGAGGAAAAGCATGTTTGCTAAAAATAAATACTCTCGAGAAAAAATAAAGAGAAAAAAATCACAATATTTATTAAATATGTTGTTATTATTATTATTATTATTCTCTGCCTGTCTTTCAGTCCCAGGGCTCCATGGAACTCTGGTGATCAGACTGTTACTCCCACTTGTCCTCATGTTGGCAGAAGGCATCTTAATGAGGCTCATCTATAAAGAAAGCTGTCATCAAGATAAGCCTCGGAAATCCCCTGCATCCCAAAAGGCTAAAGAGGGAATCTGGAGACAGAAACTTGTAGACATCCCAAAAATCAAAGGCTTTGCTGATGGATGCGAGAAGAGGGATGAGATCTCTGCTCGAAGCAGCAAAACAGAACCCAGGAGCGGCCCTGGCTGGGGATCCAGAGAAAGGGAACCTGCAAAAGATCAGGAAATGCAGGTTAAAGGGCCTGTATCCCCAGCTTTACACATCCCCAGGAGAGGCCAAAGCCTAGACCAGCTGGATTTGTACAGATCCTGGCCATGCAACAGCATTTACCAGAACTATCCCGACCTGCAGATCGGGGGGGACCATGTGGGGGAACACACGTGTGACTCGGGCTGTGTCCTGGACCACGTGTGGGATGAACTTCCTGATGGCCCTGTCCTGCTGTCCATAGATATTCCCCTGGGCCAGTCCCCTCCCTGGGAGCATCCTGAAAAGCCCAGTGTGACATCCCTGTCTGGGCATGAAGCTGAAGCTGCAGAGAGGAGCATCGTGCTCTCTGAGGAGCCTCTTTCCAGCTCCACGCTCAACAAGTACATGGAAGCCAAGGTGGCAGAGCTCTACAAGCAGTTTTTTGAAGAAAGCCTGGCCAGGTGTGGCTCTGTAACAAATCTCCTGACCTGCAGCTGGCTGAGGAACAGCCTGGAGCAGATAAGCTTCCAGATCTCCCAGGAGCAGAACATAGAAGCCTCCAAGGCCAGAGGAGCCCTCCTGCACTCGCTGGCTTTGTTGAGTTGGCGAAACGCTCCCAACAGGAACAGCTCAGAGTTCAGCACCCCAAACCTGCAAATCTCCAACCCAGAGGGGGTGAAACGGAGCTGCAGGGTGCAGTTCCCATCCTGACTGAGCTGGGCTGAAGGGATGGATGGCATTAGGGTAGGAATATTTCGCTCCAGGGATGAGCTTGGGAAGTTGGAACATTTACACACTACACTTTTTCAAATCACTGTTTTAAGGCTTAAACTGTAGGGGAAGTAAAAGTCACTGGTTTCTTTTTTCTAATACAGAATTTGAAATTAATTTCTCTCTAAAATGCTAGTTAATCATGTTTTTATAGTGTCTATAGAATCATAAATTCATCAAGGTTGGAAACAACCACTAAGATCAAGTCCAACCATCAACCCAGCACCACCATGTCCTTGAGTGCCTCATCAACATATAAAACTGTTTAATTTTTGTCAAAATCAGCAAGCAAAAATGACTGCAGCATCCCTGAAACAGCAGTGCAAGGTTCCTGCATCTTTGGTAATTTAAATGCAGATTTTGATATGGAAATCCTGTTACTTTCAAACTCATTTTCTTCCCTTTCTCTTACTTCTCAGTAAGTATGGAAATGAATCATTGTGTCACCATTGTAAAATGAGAAATGAATTGGATTGTTACCTGCCCTGCAGAAGTTTTTTTCTAGTAAAGAACGTTTTTTGTTGTTGTGTTTTGGTTTTTTTTCCCTGTGGTTTTGTTTGTTTGTTTTAATCCAGCATCTTTATTTGTTGGGAGTTTCTTAAAATCATCTCTGAGCTGAAAGAAAATACCAATAGGCTTGAAAGAACATTGAGAAGATCTGAATTCACAAGGGATTCACCTTGAAGCTCCTAATTCAAATAATATAACTTATTAATTAGTGGCATTTACTGTAATAGAAGCTGTGTGATGGGGCTTAGAGTTAAAATTGGGCCTGTTTTGGTCTGTACAGGGATGGGAATTTGCAGATTAAAGGAATATGGACCCTTAATAATTAATTTCCCTCAGCTGCCTTCTCAAATCTGATTCCTGCTCTTGCTCTCATCTTGAAACCCCAACTTCCAATTTTTCATGTTATTTTTTAAACAGCCTTCACCCTGAGGCAGACTTTGCCTTGGTGTCACTGTGGTAGGATGGGCATTTTCAGATGGAGGAAAGAAAAGAGTTTGGCTGGAGTTTGGGTGGCAGGATTGAGAAGAAGCTGCTCCTGAGGGAAGAGTGATCTGGGTGGCCAAAGTAAGAACTTCTCTCTCGTGAGTAAAATGACAGGCAAAGACAATTCCCACTGAGAAAATAATTCCATAAAATCAGACTCATACACATCCAAGACCTAACTGATCATTGCCTGATGAACAATTCCCATTTTCTACTAACTCTAATACTATATCTAGTCCTTTTTTTCCAAGAGGATGACAAGGAAAAGGATGACTTGCTTCACTGTGGCTTGCCCTCATTCCACATGTGCCTCATGAATGCCCTTCTCAGCATTCCAAATCAAGTCAGGAGTCCTTAGGAAGAGGCCAGATGACTTCATTAAACTCCAGAGCAGTCCAGGGTGGGCAGAACTCCTAAGTTTTCCTTGGGAGAGAGAATAAATTAACTGAGGGTGAGGGGGAAAACATTCCGAAGGGCACCAGTAACCCAAGGGTTTGCAGCTAACTGGAGAAAAAAGTGCTCCTTGGCATTTGAGCTGCCTTTGGTTCCCCCTGGGATCCGTTTATAGTTCAAACCAAAGTCTGGAAAGACGTTAATTGCATGAGGTTCTTCCTCAGGAAATGAGAAAGTCGGAGGTTAATCCTGAGGCCCACCCAGGCTGCGGTTGTTTTCTGTCCATCCCGGGGCTGAGAAATGCGTTGGAGAAGCCCCACTTCGCTCTGCTGGTTCCCTCAGAGCCAGCCCTTGGTGTTAAAGTCAACAGGTCATCATCAGCTGTTTCAGTGGGAGAATCCCTGACGGATCTGCTGCTCCATTGCCGTGGCAGAAATGGAGCAGCAGAGAAGAACATGGACATCAAAAATGAGTGTTTGGCACAACCCGAGGTTACTGGGGAGCTCCGTCCATCCTGTCCCTTCTCAGGGTCGGGTTCAGAGCTTGTTTTTTAATTAGTTTTGTCAAATATGTGGACAATTTTAGCTGGAATGAAAAGGAAACAACACAACAGCAGCGTTTTCAGGAAAATTAAGTAATTTTTGTGGCCGTTTAGCACAATGATCTGTGTTTTCACAGCGCAGTGAAGGTGTAGAGAAATACACTTGGTTAATGTAAAGCACCACAGACTGTATTTTTGTACTGATTTTATGTAGATTTGTCCATGGGAAAATGTCATCCATGTGCTCTTTCCACCCAACATTTGTGACTCTGGTTTAATCCAAAATTTAACTTCTCCAAATTAACTTCTCCTCACAGAAAGAAAGATATCTGAGATGTCACTGCAGAGTACATTTTAGGAGCAAAATCTGATCATTTCAGGAAAGATGAGACAAATCCATTTATTACTCACTCAAATACTATTTTTATTTACATTTTATTTTAATTGACATGTTGCAATCCGTTATATGCCTTGGATTTATTTATATTTGAAAGATGCTGAGCCCTGTTCTGAGTTTAACTCCAGTAAAACTCCATCAACTGCACTAGAGCTGTGGCTGTTTTCACTAGCAGGAAAAATGCCTCAGTGAACTAAAATTGCTTAGAGAAAATCCCTGAAAAGGTGCTTTTCCAGCCCTCTGAAGGGCAGCAGCTGGATTTCATTCCAAAGGAAAGCAGGGCCATATTTTACAGGCCAGATTCTGCCTGGTGCTGATTTTTATCCATGTGCCAGAAAATCTGATATTGAAAGGGAAATGCTGGCAGGGAATTTTTACCTTTATATCCAGTTCTCATTCTGTGTTCCCACAGAGGAATGTTCACCAGGTGCTGGGACACAGACCTTGGAATAAGCTGGGCTTAATCTCCCCAGTTAACTGAGTCCTGTAGTCAGGATATTGTTCCCAGTCTGCTCCAGGCTGTGGGATTTAAGCCCCTGTAGGAGGTAACTTCATCTGCCTGGAGGATAATTGGGATTTTTACACTCCAGATCAACATTAACAATTTTTCTGAGATTTATTGAATAGTCAAATGGTGATATCTAGTGGTGGTTTCCTTTAGTACCTTTCAGGTCAGGATTTCCAGAGCTTTACAATCATTTTGCAACTAAGTCTCAAAATCCACCTTTTTTTTTGAAGGAAGAATTAATTCCCACAGAAGGGATGCCAGGTTTGCAGAACAACAGTTTCCATCAGTTGATGTTCTTCTATTCTGCAGGTTAAAATCTAGAAGGACTCAAAACCTGGAAGGCCAAACCCTTCCCTTTGGGACTATAAAAGATGGAATATCAGATAATCAGAAAAATCTCAAACACTAAATACCTGTATTTTTCATTCATTCCTCTTTTAAAGAGGAAAATACCATTTGCTTGTCAACTTGGCATGAAACTAAGTGTGAGTGGCTTATTTTTTCACCCAAAATTTAAAATACTGAGCTGCTTTTAATGGGCTGAAATCTACTCTTTAGCAGCGTTCCTTCTCTCTCTCCACAAGTTCATACATGACATTGCAATACTGATTTTCTCCTCTCTGTTTTGCTCCTGCTTTACATAAAGGTTTCCAAAATTCAGCTATTTGATTGTAATTAACCTAATTTTCTTCCTCTTTAGGAGAAGATCCTCACAATTTCATCCCTGCCTGCTTTTCCTTTGCATTAATTCATTTGTGGTAACTCCATCAATCTGCTGGGAATATAAATCACTTGTGAGGGGCAGTGGTTGCTTGGTAAATGAGTGCCCAGGTGGCAGCAAACCATCCCACTCCCACATGTGACATCCTGGCTGCCTCCTGTGAATCCCAAGAGGGCCAAACTCCTTCCTTCTTCCCTCCTGTTCCACGTGGGGGTTGTGGATATTCCCTTTCACTTGAGGGAAGGCAAAAAGTCTGGAGGAATATTTGATGCTGTGGAGCAAACTGGGGGGATTTGTCTCTGAAGCTGAATTACTGGAGTTTGTTAGAAATCCTGTGTATGTCCATCAGGGCTTTATTTTCCTTAGGATGCTTGTTTGGGGCTCTCTTTAGGGAAAACATTTGTAGTTGTTGTTACAATATTTAAATTGCAATCCTTGGAAACAATCTGGCATCTCACCAACTTTTCCTGGGGCTTTTTTTGCCGCTGTTTAAGTGCTCAGAGAAGGTGAGCAAAGGGTTGAGGAGCTTCCCTTGGGGAAGGGTGACTTCAAGGGGCCTGAGGAACTGGGACTTTAAAACCAGCCCCAGAAGACTGAGACTTGCAGGGGGTTCCCGTGTCTCACCACTGCTGTTCCTCCCCCAGGGTAAGTGCAAACAGCATTTTTCCTAAACACAGCCCCAGGTGTGTGACATTGAAATGTGGGCTCTGGACTCTGTGGAACTCTCAGTGGGAATGTTAACTCTGGGATGGACTCAGGCTCGAAGATCTGAGGGGGGTTCACCTGGAGAAGAGAAGGGTCCAGGGAGACCTGAGAGCCCCTTCCAGGGCCTAAAGGGGCTCCAGGAGAGCTGGAGAGGGGCTTTGGGACAGGACAAGGGGGAATGGCTTCCCACTGCCAGAGGGCAGGGTTAGATGGGATACAGGGAAGGAATTCTTGGCTGTGAGGGTGGTGAGACCCCAGCACAGATTGCCCAGAGAAGCTGTGGCTACCCCATCCCTGGAAGTGTTTCCCTACCTCTCATCCCTGTGTTGGAGCACCAAGGCTTTGCTTCCCTGGGCTCTGACTGACTATTTAGGGATCCTTGATCTTCCTCAAAAAATTTCTAATTTTGTGCAATAATTCAGTTTCTTAATCTGCTGTGTTGCTATTTTTTGTTCTCATTCCCATCTGTGCTCACACACTTCTGCTTTGCAGTGCCAAATTTGTGAGGCACACGAACCATTTATTCACTTGCTCTGTCTGTTGCTCAACTGTGTAAAGTTGGTGTTTCAATAATTAATTACTAATTTGAGAGGTAACAAAAGTTAACAAAGAAGAGCGAGAGAGAATCCAGACTCTCATTTTTGCTTTGTGTACATAAACTGTATTAGTGCTTTGTTTCAAATGAATGAATTTGTGAATGTAACGGAACAGGGAACAGGACTGCAAAGCAATTTCCTGAAAATCTCAGCTTGATATTTTAAATTAACAAATTTCGTTCCTCTTTTCTGTTAGTTGAATCATAAAAAAAACCCCCAAAACTTTCTTGGAATAGAAAGTGAAAACGTTCCTGTTGCATATGCAACACTGGTGCAAATTGGGCTGTAAAATATTCCGTGTGGACACTTGTGCTGGTGGTGCTTGGAATGGAAACGGGCAGAGCTCCCTTTCCTTTGCTACCCAGGCACTGCTCCAGCCCAGCCATTAAACATCAGGGACAGGTCACTGCTCACAGGCAAAGCCATGGCACTGAAAGGGCTTTGGGGCAGATTTATTGAATATTCTTATATAACAAACACACCCCAGGAAATGGCCACCTGCTCATGTTTATTCCACAAGGAGAAACCAAAGCCTGCATCCAGCAGGGCTTCAAGGAAAGCACAGACATCCAGAGGTGTGTGTGGGACCAGAGTGGGTGTCCAGAGAGCAGCTCATAAGTGGAGACTGATCTCCCCACTGAGCTGAAATCCATGGATTAAATATCCATGGTTTCACTAGAAGGAGGCGTGAAGTGGTTGCTCCTCTGAGGAGAGAGTGTGTGCAAAGAGAAAGCCTTATTCTTTTGATTTATTCTTATTGATGTTGCATTTACTCAATGTAATTTCGTTGAAATTCTCACTAAACCCAGATTTTTGAGAGAAGTCACTGATGTTACATTAAACCCCCATCCTGCCTGGGCTCTGGGAGGTTCACCCCCCTCACTGCAGCACAAAGTTACTTCTCAGTGTCTTCACGGCCTGGGAGGTGCTGAGAAACCCCCCTGTTGCAGCTTTGGATTTTCAGGGGTTTTCCATTGCTGCTGCCCAGAATAGCTGTGGTTGTGATCCTGCCCAGAAAGGGAAGTGGGCTGAGGGGCGTGGAGGCTTTTCGGGTAAACTGGAAAAAAGGTTTACTTGTAAAATAGGGAAAAAAAAAAATGGTAACACTGAAACATCATCTGGGTGCTCCCAAATATCATCTGGTGGATCTCTAATTAATAGAGTTCAGCAAGGGCCACTGAATGGTTTCCCAGGGAAAGCCAAGAGCTTCCACAGGGATAATCCACAGTGTTACCTGTGGGGCTGCCTGTGGTCAGGAATGAGTATTCCCTGGGGGAAAAAGATGCAGAAATGTAACATTTTTATTGCAGCAGCCTGAATTTGGTCACTGATCCCATATCACTCTATTCTCTTCCCAGTCCTCCTCATTTCACCAGGTGCCTGTCAGTACAGTTGTGGGATCAGAATCCAGCTTGGAAACCCTAAAACGTGACAAAGAGCATTACATTAGGGAAAAAATGAAAGCCTGTCCATAAACACTGGATCAAATGGTGCTCACATGAAAAAGTGGTTCAATAATGTCAATAACCACTACAAGAGGAACAACATTTGTATTTTGTTATCATAGAACTTTGGGAAAACATTTTGTCCTTGGCTTTTGGTTTATTCATAGCTAGTATGTGTAATGGACAGGGGCAAAAATAAGGATTTAAGAGAATCAACAAGGTTATTTAGATAGAACTTCAGGGTAAAATGATACAAAAGGGAATAAAATGAGCATATTTTAATATTATCCTCTCTGCTGACCTTCCTCAGGTACTGTCCCAACTCTGTTGTTTTTTCTGGTTCCATTATCAAACAAATATTGATTCTACACACAAAACCATTTTCCAGAGCCTTGTCAAGCTCCCCTCTGTGGGTTTTTTTCCCTCCAAGATCCAAAGGTTTAATTTTTGGCTTAAGGTAAATGTAGGTGAATATTAATTTTCTTGACTTTTTTTCCCAAGAACAGCAAAAAAAAAATGCTTGTTTGGGGGTGGAGGGGAGTGGGAGGTTCTCAGAACTTTTTCCATGCCACCAAATGGAACAAGTCCTCAAACTCTTAAATTTAGCACCAAATATTTCAGCAGAAAGAGGAAATATGATGGCTTGGGATGTGAGCCCAGGCTCAGAGCTTCCGCTGCTCTTCACTCTGGCTGAGTAATGTCTTAATTACTTCTTAATTGCTGTTAAGAGCACTGTGTTCTCACTCCTTTAGAGTAATGAGTTATCCCTTCTGAGATACTGGGAAGAGATTCTGCCCTGTGAGGGTGGTGAGGCCCTGGCACAGGTTGCCCAGAGAAGCTGTGGCTGCCCCTGGATCCCTGGAAGTGTCCAAGGCCAGGTTGGACAGGGCTTGGAGCAACCTGGGCTAGTGGAAGGTGTCCCTGCCCATGGCAGGGGTGGGACTGGATGGGCTTTAAGGTCCCTTCCCACCCAAACCATTCTGTGATTCTGTGAATTCAAATTAACCACGATAAAGTAGAAAGAAGTTGCTCCTGGAGGGTATATCCCTGTCTTCCAAAATTTATCCTCCTCTTGCTTCACAACTGGCATCAGGAACAGGGAGGTCCTGTGCTGCTGAGGCCCAGGAGCTGTGTCGGGGTGATGCTGGGCTGTGACTCCCACACGGAATTGGGTCACCAGCCTGTCTCTGGCAGCTCAATTTTGGTGTCATTTGGGTGGCTGAAGGGAACAAATAGGCCATTGATCCGTCTGGACACAGCCCCAGGCGCCTGTTTTAATTGCATGTATTCTCTGCACTAAATTTATCCCTCTTGAAACATCATCAACCTAAAAGGAGCTTCACAGCAGAGGAATTTGACCCCATATGTTGGGTTTTTTTTTTCCTCTGTGTTATTAAAATCTGTTAAACGCTGTTGCAACTAATTTTATTTCTCCATCTCTCCAACTATTCTAAGCAGCTCAGTTTTTGATGCCATTTTCAAGTGGTGAAGAGAGATGAAGAGAACTTTTCTTGTAAATCCTTCTTATAGGAAGAAGCTTTAAGCAATTGTTGAATCTTATTTGTCTCACGCAGGTGACTTCCACCTGCACAGGTGACCTCCATCCCTGCAGCACTGTGTTTAGCACAACAAACTGGGTGGATTGCATGATTTACTGATGAAAACTGATTATCTGAAACGTTGCTGCCGCGTTTCCTCTGCAGAAATCCAGGGAAGCCCACGGTGAGATGGAGCTGTTTCTGGATGGGGCTTTTTTATGGGACCCGTTCTGCCAGGTCTGGCTGCTCTGACAGTGAAGATTAATTTTGTTCCCCTCCAAGAAGGGTTTTTGAGAGACTGGGAGCCAAAAATGCCCAGAGTTAGGACTATCATGCCCCTTGTGCAGTTGGTCTGAGGGCTCACGAGGCTTTCCTTCAAGGAAGCACTCCCGGGAGGAGCCTCTATTTGGCCATGTCGTTCCAAAGGGTGTGAATCTCCAGTGGGATCTCCCAGCTGGAAGCTGATGGACCAGGGAGGGGAGTCTGGGAGGTGGAGCATTTGCTCCTCCCTTTGCAGCCACCCACACGACGCGTGTGTGTCCAGCGGCATTCCCAACTACACACCCGCCGGAGCCTCCAACTGGGAGCAGCCAGAGGCTCCCAGGGAGATGGAGGAGCAGGGAGCAGCCGCTGTCCTGGCTGGGTCCTTGCTCTCCTGCCTTCTCCAGGCCCCCGGGGTGGGAGCCCTGCAGGAGCCGCTGCTGGAGGACGTGACCCTGGAGAACATCAGCTGGGCAGCCGAGGAGGCCCCGGGGAACGAGTCCTCGGAGCACACGTTCTTCTCCCTGGATTATCAGCACGTCCAGGTGCCCTTCGAGATCACCCTCTGGATCATGTTGGCATCCCTGGCCAAGATAGGTGAGGGCTGGACAGGGGAAGCAGGGATGGGAAGGGGTGGCCTTGGCTTCAGATCCTCTCCAATCTTGGAGCCTGAGATAATGTGCCCAGCCCATTAATGGGAAGTATTAATATTGTGTTTTGTATGTATAATTCTATCTATAACACTCTATATAATTTTATATATTATATGTTATTATATATTATATAATTCTATCTATAATATTTTATATAATATATAAGCCATTATATAATATTTTATATTTACCAAAATAATTCAATATGTGTTATGTATACTGGTGTGTACATTGCTGTACTTATATTTACTGTAATTAATTATTAATTATACAATAATATAATATAAATTATATATTATAATATTACTATAATGCAACAATATCAATAAAATGATACATAGAAATAATATTACTAATATTACAATATATAATATAAAATGTATACTATTATATATTATCTATTATAAATTTGTTATATATTTTTATATATTCATATAGTTACATATATATGTGTATATATGTATATATATTTATATATTTATATATACACACATATATTTATATATATACATATATATTTATATATATGTAATATATATATGCAATATATATGCAATATATATATTTTTATATATATGTAATATATATATGCAATGTATATGCAATATATATGTAATATATATATGCATATATATTTATATATATGCATATATATTTATATATATGCAATATATATATTTATATATATGCATATATATTTATATATTTGCATATATATTTATATATATGCAATATATATATTTATATATATGCATATATATTTATATATATGCATATATATTTATATATATGCAATATATATATTTATATATATGCACATATATATTTATATATATATGTAATATATATATTATATATTCTCCATAGACACATATATTTTGTTTTTAATATATATTTCTGATCTACTTCACCTTCACTGGGTGCATTTATTTCTGCTGCTCAAAGCTGTAATTTGCTGATGGTGGGAGAACGGGGAGTTTCCTGACCCAACGAGGTGAGACAACCCAAATTTATCCCTCTCCATCCCCTCCCAGGGTTCCATCTCTACAACAAGCTGCCTTCTGTGGTTCCCGAGAGCTGCCTGTTGATCTTCGTAGGGCTCATCATGGGGGGGATCATCTACGGCCTGAACGACAGGTCCCCCCCGGTGATGGACAGCGACATCTTCTTCCTCTACCTGCTGCCCCCCATCGTGCTGGACGCCGGTTACTTCATGCCCAGCCGCCCCTTCTTCGAGAACATCGGCACCATCCTGCTCTACGCCGTGGTGGGCACGATATGGAACGTGTTTGGGATCGGCTTCTCCCTCTACGGCATCTGCCAGGTGAGGGCCTTCCGGCTGCAGGACGTGTCGCTGCTCCACAACCTGCTCTTCGGGAGCCTCATCGCCGCCGTGGACCCCGTGGCCGTGCTGGCCGTGTTCGAGGAGATCCACGTCAACGAGAAGCTGCACATCCTGGTCTTTGGGGAGTCCCTCCTCAACGACGCCGTGACAGTGGTGAGGACCAGCCTGGTTTGGGGTGTTCAGCGGTCCTTTAATGTTTAAAGGAAGGGTGGGCTGGGGTGTGAGATCTCAGCCGGGAGAAAAGGAGACTCGGGGGGACCTTCTGTCTCTCTGCAACTCCCTGACAGGAGGGAGGTCGGGCTCTACTCCCAGGGAACAAGGGCCAGGACAAGAGGAAACAGCCTCGAGCTGTGCCAGGAGAGGTTTAGATTGGATATCAGGGAAAATTTCTTCATGGAAAGAGTGGTCAAGCATAGGAACAGGCTGTTCCGGGCAGTGCTGCAGTCACCATCCCTGACAGCGTTCCAAAAATGTGTGGATGTGGCACTTGATTAAATAGTTTAGTGGTGAACATGGTGGTGGTGCTGGTTGATGGTTGGACTTGGTGATCTTGGAGGTCTTTTCCAACCTTAAGGATTCTCTGATTTGCTGAGGGAAAAGGCATCAACAGCCTCTTCTAGCAGAGGGCTCCCTGTCCAATTCTCTGTCCTGAGGTGCTGAGCAGCTTTCAGGTGAACACAGAAGCTTTCAGGTGAAGAGCTCTTTGTATGTCTGGGGACAGGAACACCCAGGAGTGCCACAGCAGGCTTCTGGTAGGACCCAGACCTCAGGAAAGGATGGTGACCCTGCACTGTCAGAAATCCCAGCAGGGTGTTTGGTGTCATGACCACGTGTGGCCACATCTGGTGAATGTCTCACTAACACCCATTTCTCTCTTTCATTTTTTCCCCCCAAAGGTGCTCTACAAGCTCTTCCGGTCTTTCTGTGAGATGCCAACCATCAAAAGCGTGGACGTTTTCGCAGGAGTTGGGAAGTTCTTTGTGGTTGGGCTGGGAGGGGTGTTGGTGGGGCTGAGTTTTGGGTTCACGGCCGCCTTCACCACGCGCTTCACCAAGGACATCCGCGTCATCGAGCCGCTCTTTGTCTTCCTCTACAGCTACCTGTCCTACCTCACCGCAGAGATGTTCCACCTCTCAGGGATTGTGGCGTGAGTTCCTGTCCAGGAAAAAAAAATCTGTCCTGTCTGAAAATGTCCTTTCCCTGGCTGAAAAAAAATATCAGACAAAGTTTTCAACTCTGCTGAGTTGGAAATCTGTGTGTGCCAGCCATCAAAGCCCGTGGCAGAGCCCTCTCCGAGTGCAGCTCCATTTCCCAAATTACACATCAAATTGCAAGACACCAACAATCCTGCTGGTGGATTTATGCAGGTTATTGAGGAATGTTTGTTTGAGCTCCATGGTTTTTGTCTGGAAAGCCTGGAGGTTCAAGCAGTGAGAGTTTGAGTAGGTTTGGCAGAGCCAGAAGAGGCTTTCTTGGCTTCTTTAGTTATTTTCCGTGTGGCCCAGTCAAAACCAACATGGGAAGGGTTACAAGGGTTTAGTCAGATCCTTGGAAAGGTTTGGTCCTGCTTTACAGCAATTCTGCTCTCACATCCCCCTCCCCATCTGCACGTCCTGCCATCAGCCCACCCTGGGTGGTGCTCCCAGAGGGTGCACAGCCCCTGCAGGCACAGAGCAGAGAGGGATGGGGTGGGAGCTGTGCATTCCCTATGGAGCTGAAGCCTGAAATATTCCTGCTCTTTGGGAGAAGAGGGCTCTAATGGAAACTTCTGACTTGGCACCAGAAGTTCAGACACAGCTCATGGATCTGTCTGGGCTCCTGAGGGTCTCATCTAGCACCTCCCTGTCTCCAGTAACGTTGGAAATCTGACCAATTTCAGTCAAAGTTGTCAGAGATCACTCAATTAATTTATTTTTCTTTTTACTGGGTAGATCTTTCCATAAAATGATGGATTTGGGGCCAGATCCTTCAGTTTTAAGAAACTAACTTTGTGCTTATCTTCTCATGCGTTTCCCTGGTAGGGCAGGTGCTGAGATAAAAATTAGATATAATGATTCCGATGTTCACCAAAATCTCACCTTGGGAAGCAGAGAGAGATGAAAACCAGAGTGATCCAGCCCTCCTGGTTTCTGTGGGCTGAAATCTGTTGTGTTTGGTTCTCCCACCAAAACTGAGTCAGCTGGTGCTGAGGATCACAACCACCTAATATTCCCCCAAAGACTCTGAGCCTGCATCAGTAGCTGCAGTGTAAACAACTGTGCAGCTGAGAATAATGAAGATGAAAAGAAAATAATAAAATGAAGTGGGTTCTGAGCTCGGCACAGGAGGATCTGGGAGATCTATTTTAAAACTAATGATGTTGCTTTGGATATAAACCATTCCCGTGTCTTGCAGATTTTGTTTCCTCAGCTGGTTAATAGGAGCAATATTCGAGTGTTCCTGCAAACAATTCTAGCTCTGGGAATAGGTAGGAAAAGCCTATTTATAGGAGTGCAAGGCAGAACAGTGAAATAAATATGCTGCATAATCATCGTGGAGCAGAAAACATTCAATCTTAATGGTGTCTCCTTCCATCAATCACAATCTGCTGTACCCATTATGGAACCCATTTGCTGTTCTTTTGAATAATGCATTTTTTTCTAAAGCCAAACAATGGCAAAGGCAGCTGATTCCTGCCCTGTGCCCTTCTAATTGCCAAATTAGAAATGCCTCTCTTACATATCTGGAGTTCAAACAATTTGTCCCGTCATGCCCAGGGAATACTGGATTATAAAAACCAGCTTTTGGCACTTTGTTTCACTGGAAAATAATTTGATTGCCAAAAATAATCAGTTCTGCATAGCCCCAAAAATATGAAAACTGTGAATGCAACCCAGTCTGGGAAACAGCTGTGCAAATGGGTTTTAGTTTGATTTTGGGTTTTTTCCTTTCTTTTTCCCTTTTTTTTCCCTTGCCCTGGTGGCAATGTCCATCTTTGAGGCCCTGACAGATCAGGTTTATTCCCTCTCTGTGTCCCTGCTGTGACCCCATATCCATTCTCCAGTAGGCATTCCCAAACCACAGCTCTGGAAGTCATTTGCCCATAAATACTTGTTGGATTTCTTAGCTTCTGGCTGGAACTGTTTTACCCACTATTTATTGAGGCAGATACAGAAACTGAAGAATTTATTGGGTTTTTTTAGACTGTGGTTCAATCCCTGCTGCTCTTTCTGTCAAAGAGGGTCAGTCTAAATAGGATAAATCAAAACAGACCAGTTTTGGAATATCTTTAAGTATTTGTACATTCTCTTAGGAGGTGAAAGATGTGAATTCAAACAACATATGGTGAAAAAGGGATTTGAATCCTTGTCTCATGCTTAGGATCTCTTTCCACAGCAAGAGCCATCACAACTTTACCATTTTAAATGCAATAAAAATGTGGATGCCTTACAAAATAGCCATGGAAATCAGATCTTGGAATTTAGAGCCATTTTGTTATTGCTGCTACAATGTTTAGAATGAAATATTTTAGTCCAGGTTAAAATATAATAAAATGGAGCTTCGATGCTTCGAGCACTCGATTGTTTTGACCTTCTAGGATTGCTGGCCTGAAAATGTATTGATTTGGAAAGCTGATGAATTAGACTAACCACATGTTCCCTGGAACTTGAAGAGCCAATTATCCATGAAAAATTACGAGGCAATTGCAAGGTCAGAGTTTGGCAAAGTGAAAGAACCGAGACCAGTGTGTGGTGATGGGAAGGGTTGGGTGTTGTTACTTTTAGGTGTTGGTGTGTGCTCTGATCAAATGCAGAAGGTGATGAGGTTTTTAGCTGTTCAAAACCAGATTCAGGCAGTTGGGGCAACCTGTCTGAATTTTATTGTCCCGGTGGCCCTCTTGATGTCCTTCACATAGGAAGGGAGATGTCTGCAACCATCCAGGACTTGATGAAACGTATTTTTTTATAAATGACAATGAGTCGATTTTCAGTGCTTAAGGAGAAAAAGTTATTGTTTGTTTTAACTTTCTCAGCATCATTGCCTGTGCCATGGGCATGAAGCGTTATGTGGAGGCCAACATCTCCCTGAAGTCCCACACCACAGTGAAATACTTCATGAAGATGTGGAGCAGCGTCAGTGACACCCTCATCTTCATCTTCCTCGGAGTTTCCACCATTGGAGAAAACCATGAGTGGAACTGGCCCTACATCTGCTTCACTGTCATTTTCTGCCTCGTTTGGAGAGCTCTAGGTAGGGCTAATTAAGCATTTTATTTTTTAATGTGTGTTATTGTTTATGGGAGTGAAAAATGTGGTTTCATTAGAGAATGCTCCTGCCCCTCCGTCATCCTTTCCTGTTTGCTGTGCATGCGTGACTATCCCAGATAACTATCCCAGATGGAAATGCAAGGCCTGAACTGGGACATCTCAGCCAATGCTTCCCTCATCCATCCTGCTCAATTCCAGGTCTTTCATTGTACTGCAGTTTCCTGCTCTGGGCACTCACTGGTGTTAAATAGAAGTGCTCGTGACATTTTATCAATATCTCTGTCTTTGATCCCTCTTCCATTGCCCTGATCTCCTCTTCCATTTCAGTGCCTCTTGGTCCCTTGTTATCCTCACACCAGGAGGGAAATTGCAGGTACTTTGGGATCAGAGATACGTGTCGTATTCTGCAAGGCAGAGATTGAAGGGATTTAATTAACAACAAGCTCATGTACAGCAGCATCTTTCCATGAGAAACTGCAGGAACCTTCCAGCAGCTGTCCCTGGAGATGCTGATCTGCTTTACAGAACAGCATCTACCCAGGTCACTGCTGGAGAGATGAGATCTGGGACCTAAAATGTGAGGATGCTTCTGCTCCTACTCAAGAGCTTCAGGTCAGGGCTGAGAATGGCAGAATTGGGGAACTGCTGAGGTTGGCAGGGACCTCTGGAGATCATCTGGTCCAACAACCCCTGCCTGTGGCAGGGACTGTGTCCAGATGGATTTTGAATATCTCCATGGATGGAGACTCCAGAGCCTCCCTTGGAAACCTGCTGGAGAGTTTGACCAACCTCAGAGCAATAGAACCACCAAGACTTGGTGATAACAAGAAGAAAGGCATGAAAATAGTCTCCTGATGACTCTCTCAAGGGTTTCTTTAGCCCCAATTATAATGAAAACACAAATCCAGGTCCCAGAATTCCCTGAGATCCCATTTTCATGCATTCTAAATCAGCAGAAAAATGGATACTCTGTGTTTCTGTCATCCCCAGTTGTATTTTGAGCTGATTTGGTGTTTGGAGAGGCTGAGCCTCCCTTCCTGTCACAGTGTGCTGTCACCTAATGAGTGCACAGTGCCTGTCTCCTCATTTATGGATATTTTTATATATTAACTGTATTTGTGAATATAACAGCACCCACTTTTGGCAGAGAATTTGAGAGCTAAAAGACATTCAACAGGATTTTGTTTACAAACCACTGAGTCAAACAGTGAACTCGAATTTGACAGACACTTCAGGAAATTGTATAAATAGGATGTGCCATGATTAGCAAGACAGGGCAGAATGGGGTTTATTAGCTGTTAATCCATGCCAAGGTTTGTTTTAATAACTGCACCATCCTTGGAAATGTGCTCATTAGTTATTTGTACATTCAAGTGTTTTATTACAATTGAGTGGTTTTCTCCTGAATTATTTGCTCAGATAAAAGGAGTTCTGAACGAGTTTGACTTTTTTAGCTCAAAAATTCTTCATTGCAAGACATAAGGAACATAATAATGCTACAAAAGCACCCCAAAATTTTTCTCTAAGCCTTTCTGAGTGCAGCTCAAATTACGTGGAACATTATCAGGGAGGGTTCAGGCTGCAGCCAGGAGAGAAAACCCTCTGGTCAAAATGCCACTGGGAATTAAATAAGAACACACAAACCATGGCTGGACATGGTCTGAATGGTCCCTGTCCTGCAGCACGTTCCTGGGGAGCTGTTGGGGAGCTGGGAGGGTGAGAACTGGGCAGGAGCTGCTCCAAGCTGAGCTGGGAAACTCCTGCCTTGGGGATGGTGGTGGAGATCAGACCTTGACCTTCTCAGAGCCATCCAGCAGCTCTGGATGAATTAATAATTAATTAATGTTTGGATATTTAGGACAAAATTTCTTCATTGAGAGCTGGTCAGGCATTGGAACAGGCTGCCCAAGGAAGTGTGGAATTATCATCCCTGGAAGTGCTCAAAATACGTGTGGATGTGGCACTTGGGGACATGAGTTAGTGGTGGCCTTGGCAGTGCTGGGGGAGTGGTTGGACCTGATGATCTCTGAGGGCTTTTCCAGCCTTAACAATTCTAGAATTCTGTGATTCTGGAGGTGCTGGAGGCACTGATCCAAAAATAGGAGGTGCCACTGGAATTGTACTTGCAGGAACTGGGGGCTTTTGGGTGGGCAGGGCTGGGATTAGTGAGCAGGTGGTACCTCAGTCCTTCACAGGACCCTCCCAGTGCTCCTAAATATTTGACAAATGATTCTGCTGAAGTTTAGGGAGTTACTTTGATAGGAGAAAGATCATCTAAAGAGGAAAATACAGCCATTGCAGGACAGCACCAGTATTACCCAAGCCCTGGGGAGATTTCTGCCTGCTCCTTCCCAAGGTGTATCTCCAGAAGAAAATCCACTCTGCTCAGAGTGATTAATTGTATGTCATCTCTTGCAGCAAACTGGCCTTGAATTAGTTTAGGGTATGCTAATAATAATTTATGAGGAAAGATTAAATTAAGACAAAGGCCAGGATACCAGTTCAAGTAAATTTTGTTCCTTTAAATCATCAGCACTGCCTGAGCTCTGCAGTAGGTGCAGATGTGATGCAAGGAATGCTTTATTTTATTTATTTGGTGTTTTTTTAAGTTTCAAAGAACCTTGATACTGAAGAACTGGTCTGGACACCAGCTCTGTGGAGCTCTGGACATGGGGGAGGTGTTCAAAGGTTCAGTTAATTGAGTTATTCCCAAACATCCCCAGCTTTTGTTTTCTTCAAACTGGTCTGATGTGCACTCAAAGTTCAGATATTTTTAGCTGTAGGTGTGTGGGAAGATGTTTGATATGTACAAGTGCAATGTTTTTATTTCTCTTACAAACCTCCTCTAGAAAAAAGCAGCAGTGCTGTTGATACAGCTAATTCCTGACAAAATTCAGTGTCAGGCTGTGCCATCACTTCTCAAAATGGCCATTAATCTTTGGGAAATAAGATGTTTATCGCATCCATTGGTATGGAAATCACGGCTGCCTGATTTAAGGCCTGACTTTTTGTACCTTTCTGCATCTGTTTGTGTATTTGCAAATGGCTTTAAATCACAGCAATTGCTGTGTCACCTCACACAGCCTTAAATTCATCCTGTATAAATCTTTGAGGGGAAGAAATAATATTAACACAGGTGGAATGTAGCTACTTATCCAAGCTACTGCTTGGAAACTTTTGGAAGGAGGAGGGTAACTTGCAGCTAAATTGTTGCTGATGGTTTTCCTCGAGAGCATTTATAACCCAAGCAATTCAGTCACTTGCTGTCACTAATTAGAATAAATCAATATTTCTGGACTGTGACCAGTCAGTATTTGTAATCCCCTAAACCAGAAATATGTTGGGGATTAATTTTTATTTGGACAAATCAAATTTCAACCTGTTGGACCAGGCTGGAATTAAAATTCTCCAGTGGCGTGTTGGTAACACCCCCACTGGGGCCCTGGGCAGTTCCTCCTGGTCGGTGTTTACCCATCCCAGGATATTTTACTGTGAAATAGAAGATGATGATGAGTTTTCTCCAGTTGCTCTGTTTGTTTGCTGTGCCTCAGTCGTCTCTCCTGCCTTCCAGGGGTTCTGGTGCTGACTTTCTTTGTGAACAGATTCCACGTGAACACCATCACCAGCAAGGACCAGTTCATCATCGCCTACGGGGGGCTCCGGGGGGCCATTTGCTTCTCTTTGGTTTTCTTGCTCCCTGAATTTCACAGAAAGAAGCTCTTCATTGCAGCAACCACCGTTGTCATCCTCTTCACTGTGTTTGTGCAGGTAAAACTAACACTTTGAATGAATTCCGACTTGGGACCCCTCCAGGTGGATCATGGAGGAGGTTCCTCTCCCTCAGGTTGGGGTTGTAAGGAGTTCCGGGGCTCCAGGGCTGAGTCTGGAAGGAATTCTGGTGCTCCAGGGCTCGGGAGGAGCAGCAGCAGCCGCCTCGGCATTGCTGTGACATCTAGTGGTAAAACCATTCCTGCAGCCTTTGTGGGATGAGGATCTTGGATGTCTCTTCTCTGCCCAGCAGAGTCTCCAAGGGCTTCTCTGAAATACACCTGGCAAAGGGGGGGAAATGGTTTCCACCACATTTAAAGGAGGATGTGGTGGAAAAATTGGGGTCCTCTCATCCTGAAGTGAACAAGGCTGACGTTTATCCCAAAAATTAAGTGTGGGTCTCCATAGGGCTGAAGCAAGTGAGATAATGGGGGGCTGGAAAAGTTGCTGTGCAGAAAAACTCCCTGGGGGCTCCTGGTCAAGGACATGAGGTCCATGTGGAGCTGCTGACCCGAGTCTGCCCTTGTCCTGCCCTGGGATGGAGGGAACAGAGGAGTTCCTGGGGCTTTGGGAGATGGGGGCTCGTGGTGACAACTAACGAGTGGTTCTGTTGCTCAGCATCACCCTGAGAGCAAATTCCTTCTGCTTGGGCTCACTGAAGCCCTCAGTGGATGTGCTGGGCCCTGGGGCAATGTGGAGGGTTGGGGTTGACCCTCTGCTTCCCCACATCCACCTGAGCTCATCCTGAGCTGAAAAAGTGGTCGAGGAGGGGGACGTGCTGATGGGTTTGGAACTGGGACCCACAGGGCAGTGGGACTGGGCACAGCCTCAGCCTGAGAGAACAGGGGCCAGGGCTGGGGGGGAGCAGCCTTAGATAGAGGTTGACAAGTTTTAAGATGCAAATGTGGGTCAGGAATTGAAAAGCCCTGGTCACCAGGCACGTCCGCTCACGCAGAGACGCTCTTGAGCCTCACACAAAGGTTGTTCTAAGGCAGCAGCTCCTTTCTGCTGAGGCTTCGGGAAATCCTTCCCAGGACTGGGAAAAGGGCTTTTGTGTGAGCTCAGAGCTCAACTGGTGATGTCACCTCCTTGCAAAAGGGTGAGAGTTAAACAGGGTCCCCCCGGGTACGTGTGGATGGGGCGACCCCTTGACCCTCAGCCATTCAGAGGGGATGTGGTGTCTGTAAACCAGGCTTTGCCAGGCTCCAGGTACCTGCAGTGCCAAGGGGAGCTGAGGCCACCACCAGAACAGGGGAGGAAAAAACCAGGAAAGTTGCTCAAAAGCTGAGGAGGAAAGATATTGCTGCAGCTCAGCACAGGAAAGGTGGGGAAATGTAATAGGGGCAGGAATTCAGATGAACCTTCAGAAACCTGGGTTAAAGCCTATGGCACTGCTGCCAGACACATCGATGGATGCAGGATTGAGGAGTGAAAATCTTCCATATCACAGTGTTTTTCAGGGTGCACATCACTGGGGGTGGAAAAGACAAGAGAAACACTGGGTATGAAACAACTTCTGTGCATAGTGGACGTTCTTGTTGTTATTTTGTGCAATGAGCTTTCTTTACATTCACAGTGATCTCAACACAGATTTGGTGGGTGGTGTCTGTGTTAAAATAGGACAGGAATTAAGGGAGAGATGATTTGGGCCCTTCTAGGCTGGTTTGGACCAGCAAAGCATCTTGTAAGAGTACAAACCCACTTCCTTCTATGATTCCCTCAGCAATGCTGAGCATGCTGCTGCAGAGGAAGGACAATCCTGTAAAATAGCTGGGCTTGTCCATCCATGGGTCTGTCACAGCACTGCACAACCCAGGAAACTCCTCTCTCTTGGCCTCTCTAACCCAGTTGCACAAGGCTCTTCCCACAAAAAGCCTGGTTAATAATTTTGAGAAGGTTGACTGAGCAATTGTCAAATCCTCAGCGCTTCCAAGCAGGCTGGAGATGAGCCATGTAGACCAGGAAGCCCTCCAAGGAGCTGTGGGCTTGGCTGGAATGTCACAAAAAGCCCTCATTGTTCTGCCTCTCGCTGTGGTTTGAAATGAAATGCTGTGCTCTCCGTTTGAGGTTCACTCTCCCAACTCAGTGACCTGTGACCTCTTCCATGGAATTCTTAGCAAATATAAGAGTTGTGAAGAGGTGGGTGGGTTTGTTTGCTGCCCACGTTGCCCCTTTGGATGGCTGGAGGTGGAAAACGTTGTGTGGGCTGTGACAGAGCCTCAGGTGATGCCCTTGGTTGAGCTGTCCCTGGTGAGTGAAGGAGCATCACCAGGGACTTCCAGGTGTGCTGGGAGATGACATGGGATCCCCACAACGGTCCCAAATGCTGCTTTATAAATGCAAACAACTGCAGCTGATTATCCAAGAGGACAAGCAGCATAGTCTCCACCTAATTTTTGTAATATCTGTTATTTCTGAATTTGTGAGTTCTGTGTTGTTGACCCTGAATAGCAATGCATTTTTTATTGCTATTAGCTATTAAAATGACACATTAATTGTTTCTGCAATTAAAAATGTGTTCAACTCTCCTCTGTGCCTGCATTTGTGACATTCAGAAGTCATAAACATCAACTACTCCATCATTTTTGCTGTAAACATGTCCTGGAAAAGTCATTTCATACTGAAGCCAGACTAAGAAACACACCATGGCAGTGTTTTAGAAGTTCTCTCACGAGGCTTAAAGGACATTAAAACTTTTTCCTTGACCCTTCCCACCAGGTGCATGCTTTGATTAGCAAACTTAGCCACTGGCTGGCCGTCAGAGATCGTTGGAGTAATGGGCTGTGACACATAAAGCTCCAGAAGTGAGCAGACAGTTGCTGGCAGAGGCTCCACGCTGAGAAATCTCAGGGATTATCATCGTTTCAGGCATTTGAACTTTGATCATTCCAAGCCCCTCTCCATTTGGGAGGCCACAAGCAACGTCAAACCACAGGCTTGACCTTGGAATTATTGGTTGGCTCTCTGTGGGCTCTGAGCTGCCAGAGGGGGCGAGTGGAGCGTTCCCTCTGTGCCTCCCCCATCCCGAATTCTCCACGTGAGCTCCCGCTGACAGGCTGCTCCCACGAGCAAACCCGGGGTTTGGTTTGCAGTTGGGAGAGCAGGTTCTAGTCTTGTTGAAGCTTTGCAGGTCATATCTTGCCACTAAAGCAGGGCAGGTGAGAGGTGCTGGCTCAGACAGCAGAACATGGCTCATCCCCGTGCTGGTGGTGGTTTTGTCCCACCGGGAACATTTGATGGGAAAAAAGGCTGATTTTTGTGTTTGTGGTTGTTTTGCAGGGAATGACCATCCGGCCTCTCGTTGACCTGTTGGCTGTCAAGAGGAAAAGGGAGAGTGCTCCCACAGTGGGAGAGCAGATCCACATCCGGGTAAGGATCAACACAGGGCCAAAGCTTTCTGATATCTTTGCTGATAGGATGGGCCTTCTAAAATGGGGGTGTCTCCAGGGACCCTACAGACCTGCAATTTGACCCAAATCCTCCTCAGGTCAGTCCCTTTGCAGGTTGGAAGTCCTGTGCAGCTTCCTAACCATGTTGTTTGTTTTGGAAGAGCAGCCACCAATCAGGCTGATGTTCCATCAGGTAATGCACAAACATGATAGAAAAAGATGATCCCTTACCCAAAACTTTAAACTTTGACTTAACTCCAATTTTTCTGCTTCTCTGGAAAGAGAGATAGAAAGAAAATGAGACTTGGTTGGTTTCAGAGTCGCGATCCTTCCGTGTGTTCTCCAGTCCCATCACCACCAATGGTCTGGATATTTTTGCAAAAAAATCAGAAAAGGGAGGATGAGGTTGGGGTAGAGGAAACCTCTGAAGTGCCCCATCCCTGAGGTTGTTCCAGGCCAGGTTGGATGGGGTTTGGAGCAACCTGGTCTAGGGGAAGGTGTCCCTGCCCATGTCATGGGGTGGAATGAAGTGATCTTTAATGTCCCATTCAACCCAAACCATTCCATGATTCCAAATCTATAACCCAAAGGTGGGATTTCAGGATTTCAGTCACTTTGTTCTCACCATCCAGACATTGGTATTTCTAGTCATAGAGGACTTCAGAGGGAAGCTCAGCTCCAGGAGGTCAAGGGATCCCACCCATCCAGGTGATGCTTTGCGTTTGCATCTGCATCCCATGCACAGTTAGGATATTTCTGAATCCAATTGTTCAATCCCA
This sequence comes from Chiroxiphia lanceolata, assembly GCF_009829145.1. NCBI lineage: Eukaryota > Metazoa > Chordata > Aves > Passeriformes > Pipridae > Chiroxiphia > Chiroxiphia lanceolata. The sequence goes on from NC_045650.1 coordinate 3,832,473, forward strand.
GTCACATTTCTGTGGGTTTGGCTCCTTCAGGAATATTATTGTCATTGTCTTCTTTAGAAATAAAGCCATTAGGGCTGAGGACATTTACAAAACCTGTTTGGCACCCTCACAATGAGGTTGTTCTGCAGGGCTTTGTCTGAGGTGAACAGAACAGCTCGAGAGGCTGAAGAGTCTTTTCCTACCGTGAACAGAGAAGAGTTTCTTCTTTTGTTGCTGTGTGAATAGTAAATCATCTCTGGGAATGTGTTTATTAGGAGATGGGAGCTGAAAATGACTGTGTACCAATTAAGTTGAGAAGGTAATAATGCAGATAGCTGGAAATCAGGGATGCAGAAGCCAGGATAGCTTTCCTTCTCAAATTTATTTCTCCATCTGGATGGTCGGGACACTGTTCCTCACAGGAATGATGATCAGCGTGGGTGGGTTTAATTTCTTAGAATCGTAGAATGGGGCAGATGGGAAGGGACCTTAAAGGTCATCTCATCCCACCCCCTTCCATGGGCAGGGACACCTTCCTCTATCCCAGGTTGCTCCAAGCCCTGTCCAACCTGACCTTGGACACTTCCAGGGATGGGGCACTCCAGTGGTTTTGGGGGTCCTCAGAACATGCAGCTGCCAATGTGAGCACACTAAAACCCCACCAGGCTGCAGGGCTGAGGGAGCCACTCTGAAATTTTCTGTCTCTGACCCAAGAAAAAATAATTAAAAAAACAATTAGAGCTGGAGGAAGCTCCAGGGTCATTGGTACCCGAGTGGGGAGGGGCAGCAGAGCAGAGCCCTCTCCCCATTTAGAGATGCCAGTAGGAGGGAAAACAATTTGGGAAACTACAAAGATTTAACTTCTAGGTGAAAAAAATCAACCTGTCTGGGATTTTAAATATAATTTTTATATTCTAAACAATAATAAAAACCTCTGTATGAGGCACAGTATGGCCAGTGATTAGTGGGAAGTGTCTGGGGGGAGGCAGTATTAAGTATTCAAGACAAAACATCATTTATGAGTTATCTGCAGTGATATCCTGATTCCCTGAGTCAGATTGTCCTCAAAAACCCCAATAGGAGCATTTCCTTCTTCTCAAGGCCCAGTGGGCAGGACATGTGAGCCCTCAGCCATCCTGCACAATCAGGTGCAGGTTCATGTCCCCCAGCATTTATTCTCTGCTTGCCCAGATCTGAAAGCAAACCACTTATTGTACTCCAGAACCAACAAATCCACGTGGATGACTGGATAGGGAAATAACCCAAATCCCCTCTCCTTGTTTCCCAGCTCCATATTCTGAGCTGGAAGCATCCCCTGTGCTGTGTGTGGCTCTTGCTGTTTGCTGGCTGGGTTCATCCCCGGGGTACAGCCAAATCCTCTCTTCTCTTTAGTTCTTGGATCATCTGCTGGCTGGCATTGAAGATATATCTGGACACTGGGGACAGTATTACTGGAAAGACAAGTAAGAATGTGCCAAAAGAAACTGTGGACATGTGTAGAAAAAAAAGGAGGCTGGTTTCTATTCCCAGAGTTTCTGCTGTGGGCAGCTGAGCCTTGTTCATCCTTGTGGCACAAGAGAGATGACACAGGGGCAGCTTTTCCTTGTCCAAGGTGGCTCCAGGTTCTTGGAGCACTTCCCTGCTTGCAGACACCTCTGGTACATCACCCTAAAAAGATCCTTTCTCCTCTCCTGTGTTGTTTGTCCCTTCTCATCCAAAGGAATCTGCTGGCAGTGGAATGGCCACGACACACAGCCCATCCCTGCCTGTGCCCTCCTGCCTGTCTGGGCAGCTGGGAGCTGAGCTCCCCAACCCAGGCTCAGCAATTAACATTAAAACATTAAAAATTAACATTAAAACTATGAGTTTGCAGCACTGCTTGTTGTGGACTGAAATTACAGAGGATCTCTACAGATTTCTGTAGCCAAGTGCTCAATTTTCATAAAATTCCCATAGTTTGAGCATTTTAAAATTTTAGAAAACCACAGTGACATTTAAAAAAACCCCAAACACAAATAACATAAAATATACTAATAGCAATCTACCAGATTTAATTCCTTGACTGTGCAGACACAGACGCAGCTGGTAGATATTTTTTTTTTTTTTTTTTTTTGGAATGCCCATGCTTGGAAGTGCCACTAGAGGGTATGGGAATCACTGCTACTGAGGAGCATCCTGGCTCCTTTAGAGGTACCAATTTTAGAGGTCTTTTTCAACCTAAATGATCCTATGATTTGAGCTGAAAGCAAGAAAAATGGCTCAAAAGGGAATCTGGAAGTGTTTAAATCTGGGGCTGCTGCATGTACTTGCAGGACTTACAGTGGAGTTCATGCTAAATTTGGCATTTTGGGGAGTCTTTATTGTATTTGGGAAGGTTTTAATATTTTGGTTCATGTACTGGAGTGCAGAAATAATTAGGGATAGACTTCTTGGACCATCAATTTCTGGATAGAAGGTGATGGGATATAATGTAATATAATGGAATATGGGACAGCTGTGGGCTATGAACCTGCTGCCTTGCTCAGGTCTGGTTTGGTGCTGGGGAGTCCTGGAGCAGACTAAGCCCACCTTGCTTTGTCCTCAACCAGATTAGAATATTTCAACAGCAAATACCTGCAGAAGATCCTGCTCAGGGAGTATGACCAGCCCAAGTCCAGCATCGTGCTGCTCTACGAGAAGCTGGAGAGGAAACACGCCATCGAGCTGGCAGAGGCTGGGCAGCTGGGCCACGGGCCTGCCCACCCCTCCCTGCTGTGAGTAAACCCTCTTAGACCTCCCAAATCTCTTGAAGGTCAGCGGGTGGGTGTTACAAATGAAGGGCTGGATGGGCATCTGCTGGCACCGATGACATGGAGCCTCACCTGAGTGACGTGGAAACAATGCTCTGAGGAAGAGGCTCTTGGCCAATTTTTGAGGGTTTTGCACCATGAGGTGTCCTGGAGGGACCACCAGTGAGGCAGCAGGGATGAGTGTTTGAGTGCCAGAATGGGCACTTCGCCCCTCACAGGTGGTTCTGCTCTGCCACAGCTCTTCTCTCCACCCAGGAGCACAACGTCAGCACAGCTCTGATGCAAATACTGAATGAATTCCCCCTCTGCAAGGATGAGCTGTTGGTCATGTTGGCTGAAGGGCTGCTGGGGGTGCTGGGATTTGGGGATGCACTGGTTGTGTCCCTTCTAAAATGGGGGGGGTCTGGTTTTCTTTGCAGCAGCAACGACAGGACTGTCAGAACAGACCAAAAACTGGAGGATACTCAGAATCCTGATGTCCTGGACAATATGCAGGAAATTTTGGCGAGGAACCTGTACCGGATCAGGAGAACGGTATAACTTCTCCCTCCATCTGTATTTTAACTGTCCAACAGCACAAGTTACCTCAGTTATCTGAGCAGCCTGAGCAGATGTTATGAATGTTTCCATAATTACCCATGATGTCTCTTTGTGAGCAGAGAATAGTTGGCTGTGTGGAGCCAGATCCAGTTTCCAAGTCAGTGGCACATTTCTGTTTGCACATGACAGCTTTTGAAAGGTTCACCCAGTCAGCCTATAATTTCCCGGAGTATTTTCGGCATCAGTACCCGGCAGCAGAAAGGAGAAAGGAGGAGCACATGGAACTTCAGGCACATCCAGCAGCAGCTCCTGGTTACAGGGCAGAGCAGGGGTGGGTTATCCTCACACTGCACTTTTTCCCATGGAAGGGGACGCGGTGGGTGAGCTGTGAGTGAGGATTGATGTGCAGAGGTTCCAAAGCCGCCCGGCAGGTTTGCCATGGAACTGGTACAGCTGGTGAAAGAGCACAAACCCTGCTCTCTGTTTGCAGAGCCACTCGGGGATCACGGCTGGGGTTTTGCACAGCACCAGGGCTGTGCATGGTAATTGCTGTTCACATGGAGCCTTATCCCTAAAATCCACCTAAGCCTTTGTTTTACGGATTACACACGGAATGAGGAGTCCTTGGGGATGGGGCTGGTGCAGGCACTCAGCACAGGGGATCAGCCACCCCCTCCTGTCCCTCTGCTGAGCCAAGGGAAGCAAGGAAATAAGGCTGGGAGGAAAGCTATAGACGTGGTGAAGGGGATGAGGATAAAGGCACAGCTCCTGTTTGCACTTACTCCTGCCCAAATCCAGCCTCACCCCTTGTAGTGACAGAGTTATCCCAACTTCCATGGATGTTAGTGGGAGATTTCACTTTGGGATTTATGGTACCTGTTGTTGTTTGCATGATCTGTTCAGGAAGGTGGGGCTGATATAAGATGTTGTAGGGCTGGACAGAGGGACTGGGGCTGAAGGTGCCTCGAGCAGAGTCGTGGCACTCATTCCATGTGTTACCTGGACTATCAGAGCTGTATCTCAGTCTTGTCATTCGGTGATTTCTTGGGTGATCTCACCTGAAAAAAGCAGAGTTTGGAGCCCCTTCTCCCCTCTGTGGCTTTCCCTCCCTCCCCACCTCTCATGGATCAGTTTATCCCCATAAATAGGCGGGACGGTTACAGGGGTGAAGGCAGTGAAGTGAAGGCTGGGACGGTCCCACATCCAACTCCTCTCTGGTGCCTCGTGCAGGGCCCGGCGTACAACAGGCACACCCTGCCCGGCGAGTCCGAGCCCTCGGAACATGCCAAGGAGATCCTGATCCTCCGGCACAAGAGCCTCCTCGTGGAAGTGAGCGGGAGCGACGCGGGCAGCTCCAGGAAGGAGGTAAGAGGGAGCAGGAACAAGCAGGGATCATGAACAGGCTGCTTTCCCTGGGCGGATGTAACTACAGCCTCTTTATCGCTGAGGGTATTCCCTTTAAAAGACAAATCCTGGTACCTTAAACTAAAAAAATAAAGGGTATCTTAATCCCAAATCACGTTCCAGTGAGTAGGAAGTACTGAAGCAAAAGAACCCAACCCAACTCATGCCAAACCAGGGAGACATCCTGAGCCCCATCCACTTCCATGCTAGGAAGGTTATTTACTGAGCAAATGTTATTAATTGGGCTTCACTCTGTACATTCCAAGGTCTGTTTTTCCCATGTTTTCTGGGTGATATGATCAAAGACAGGGATTTGGTTCCCCCATTGTCAGTGGTCCAGGTGGACTGTAAATATTTGAAACTGTTTGGTGGTTCCCCACCCCACCAACTCTTTCAAAAGGACTCCAGCATTTTTGGGAGCTTTCTTATTTATTCTGGAGGTGGGGTTTTTGTTTTTAAAAGCAGCTACAGTTCTGGAGAGAAAATAGAAGTTTTGCTCACTGGATTCCTGGGAGAATCAAAACTTTTTCCAGTTTACTGCTGGAACAGTTGGTTCATGTTCTGCATCAGAGGAGAAACAAGGTGAATACAATGTCTGTGCTGAAGACTTTTCCTGATTTCTTTGGAAATCAGTGAGAGAAGCTGGGCCAGTTTCCTCATGGAAAGGCAAAATAGTCCAGGGATGGTGCATGAGGAGCAGGTTTGGTCTTTTCAGTTCCTCCCATCCTCTGTAACTCCTGTTCTAGAGGAAAAGCATTTAACCCCTGCCAGATTCTGTTCCCAAACCTCCAGGTCAGCAGCACGGTAGAATCATGGAATATTCTGAGTTAGAAGGGACCCACAGGGACCATCAAAGTCCAGCTCCTGGCCCTTCACAGGACAGCCCCAAGAATCCCACCATGTACCTGAGAGTGTTGTCCAAGGCTGTCCTTGAGCCCTGTCAGGCTTGGTGCTTGCAGTAATTGCTGAGCCATCCCTAAATTTCACCCACTTCTCCAGATTTTAGGTTCTGATGGCTTGAGCACTGTCCAAGTGTGAACTGTGATCTCTAACCTGGGCAGCAAGGCTCCATCATTAAGGAGAACAAAATGACCCTTGAAAAAGAAATAGATAACCTTTCTTTAGGTAGTATTTTTTCACGACAGCACAAGAACTTGGGGCTGTCATGGGCTTCCTTCCACTCCATTTTCCTTGTGGAAATGCCAATCATGGAGGAGCCCACCCAGGACAGCAGCAACGCCCCAAAAGCTGCTGCTTCTCAGCCCTTCATTCACAGAAAGGTGCTCCAGCTCTTGCAAACAACTTAAAAGCTTTAATTTGATCATTTACATGCTGATTGGTACTTACAATTCAAAATAGATAGGCAAGAACATGGCATGTTCCTGTAGAACATTTGGTATAATTAAACTTCAAAAGAGCAACATCAAACTCCGGCTGATTTTTCAGCACGACGTTCCTGCTTTAAGGATATTTGATTGTTAACCCTTGTGCTCCTGCTTTCCCCTTTGCTGCTGCATGAGGTGGCAAATTTAGGAGCTTTGGGAAGGCTGTTACTCCTGTTCCTTTGTGTTCTTACAGCTGGGCTTTGGGGGAGGAGAATATTTTTGGGGAATTGCAAAGGCAGTAGAACTCACTGCCTCTGACTCATGGATGGTGTTTGATGCCCTGTGAGGGTGGAAAATGCCCTGTGGGTTGTAGAAAATGCCAATTTGACTGAAAGGGACCTTAAGGACCATCCAGTTCTAATCCCTTGCCATGGATGGGGGCACCTTCCACTAGACCAGGTTGCTCCAAGCCCTGTCCAACCTGACCTTGAAGAGAGGGATACTAAATGTTGGGAGCTGATCCCAGAGACACCTGCAAGGGTGACTCTAAGCCAAGAACCATCCAGCTGTGCCCAAAATATGCCAGGCCTGTTTTGTGACATCAGCAGCTTATCTGGTAATTTTTAGGAATATCTGCCTTGCTTTGCTGTGAACAGAAATAAGGCAATGCCCCAAAGTGATGAGAAAATGTTCTAACAGAGCCCTGGAATATTAACATGGTATTAATTTTATATATATAATATTATATAATATTAAGGAGGATGGGTGAACACTGCTACTTCCTGCTGTAGGAGGACAGATTGCAGAATTTATCAGCAGAAAGAAGGAACACTGTACTAAAAAGTAGATTTTAGCCCATTATAAGCAGCCCCATACTTTAAATTTTTGGGCAAAAAAGCTGCTATTTAGTTTCATGCCAATTTGACAAGAAAATGGCATTTTCCTGATTAAAAAAAAAAACAGAGATGAATGAAAAATGAAGGTAGTTAATGTTTGAGATTTTTCTGATTGTCAGACATTCCCAAAGGGGAAGGCCTTGGCCTTCCAGGTTTTGAGTCAGCAAGAAAAAACTGGCTGCTGTCACTCCACACGTGTTTCTATTCTACATCTCACCACGAGATGGAAGCATTACAACTGTGTTTGCACATCCAGCTGGAAATGCAGGGATGGGGAAGGAACTTCCAGCAAAGGGCCACTGAAACCCCTCTGGGGCTGGTGAAACTCCTGCAGTTCTGTTGCCAGCCTGTTGGAAAAAGCTTTGGTGATGCATCCAGTCGGTTAAGTGTTGGGAGCTGAGGGAATAATTAAAGAATCCCTTCGGTTCAGTAGAAACCCCGTTTTTTTTTGCTTGCTGTGTGTTTACATATATATTTTTCTTTCTTAATGAAGCTGGTTAGTGCTTTGCTATTAAAGATGAAGGTGGTGCAGCTTGGATTCATCTCATAATTTATCAGGTGCTGGTTGGTCTTTCCCCCCCCCTCGTGTCAGTCACCACAAAATAAGGGATGGGTGGAACAGCTTCCTTCTGTAGGTCTGTGGCTTCACCGGGCTGGGGAGGAGCCAAATTCCTCTTGGCTCATGGACAATCCATCTCCTTCCACAGGAGAAACCAGTGCCCAGGCCAGGATGAACACCAGGCTTCAGCCAGGATGGACTGGGATTGGAACTGGATGATCTTAAGGGTCCCTTCCAACCCAAAGCATTCTGTGACTATGAATCACCTCTCCTGGGTGCCTTTAGGGGTCTCCTGCACTTTAGGTGTCTACCTGGGCTTTGGCAGTAGCGAGAGGGGGTTCTTAGGCTGCCTTTGGAGCCCCTGCCAAGGAGAGGTTGGAGAGCAAACCGGGAAAAAGCAGAGAGAAGCAGCAAGAAAAGAACAGTCCTCATCCCCCCGGAGCCAGCGGCGCAGGTTAAATGATTTACACCAGGCAGAAAAACCTTGGCAGGAGTTCGGGGTGACTTCAGAGCTGAACTGTAGCCCAGAGGATTAACTCCAAGACTATCTATTTCCAGCAGAAAGTTCGCCTTCCTCCGCCTCGGGACAAAATTCCTGCCGAAGGCTGCCGCTTCCTGGAGCCGCGCATCCCGCTGGCTCCCAGCGCCGCCCGCCTTTGGGGCTCGCCTTATTTTAGGCAGGGCTCCAGCACAGCCTAGGCTGGCAGGGCGGGGGCTGAGACCCGGGATAGCCTTTATTTCCCGCTGAGCACCAGCAAATCCCTGCACCTGTAGCCAGGCAACTTCGGCCTCTTTTCTTCTGCCAAAACACGGGTGCGCTCCCCCAGAAGGAGCCGACGTGGAGCTGCCCGTGAGCCGTGTGCGTAAATGACACACCGCCTCTGGTAATTATGCCCGAGCCCTTTCATGGAGCAGGCTCCGAGAATGTTAAATGCCCCTGGGAATGGCTTTCCAGGGAGCCGGGAAGGCATTGTTATTAAAATGGTCCATAAAAGGGAGAACAAGGGCTGGAGGGCAGCGGTCCTCGTTAGGGGAGGGAGGAGAACGAACCGAAACAAAACAGCAAACCAGGCTGGGAGGTGTCCAGAGTTATTTTGGCAGTCTGGGCTGCTGGACCGAGGTGCCAAATCACAGCTGCGTGAGAGACTTATTCCCAGTTTACGGCGGCACCGAACAATCCAGGCAGCATTGTGCTACCTGATTTGGATTTTTTTTTAGTTCTATTTGTTTTGTCCTGGAGGGTGGAGATTAGCACTGGAGTGAAAGGACAGGGAGCTCGTTAGTGCAGCTCGTTACCTGCCTTCTTGGCCTGCAGCCAAGGTGGGGAACAGCCAAGGTGTGAGAAACAGCCACATCCTGGGGACAGCTTTGCTTTCCCTGCCCCATCCTCCCAGCTCTGGGGCTGCTCCTTCCCATCCTTCCAACCACTCCTGGAGAGCCCAGACCTCTTCCATCAACTGAAATCAGTGTCTGTAAATGTTTCCTGCCATCCATTCGGTCTATTTTTAGCAATACTTCTTTTTGTTTGTTTGGTTGGTTGGTTTGCTTTGGTTTGGTTTGTTGTTTTTTTTTTTTTCATGGCAGAAGTTAAAGAAATGGGAGTGGAATCCTTGGAGGTTGGAAATGCTTGTTTATGAGGCAGGAGTGTGGCTCCCAGACTTGTAGCCATCTCCATAAATGCACTAAAGTCCTTCTCTCCCTCAGTCCCAGAAGGATGATTCCTGCTCGGCACAAGGTGATCCCACCCCCCAGCTCAAGCTCTGCCGCTCCTTCACTGGTAAGTTGGGGGGGGGCTGGGGGTGATTCCCTGCCCTCCCTGCCCCCTCCTCCATGTGGGATGACTCAACAGGTTCAGGGAGGATGTGTGGACAAAGTGGGGCTCTGTAGATGAGCATCATGAATGAGCAAGAAGAGCCTTCCCATCCCTGGGGCCCCTTCTCAGCCCAGCCCGAGATCAGTGGGAATAGTTTGGGTGGGAAGGGATCTTTCAAGGCTGTCTAGTCCAACCCCTCTGCCATGAACAGGGACATCTCCCACTAGATCAGGTTGCCTCATCCAGCTGTTTTAATCCACAGCTTACTATGAATATTTAAACGATGTTCTTTCTGAAGAGCAAAGTGATCAAAAACAGTGTTTCTGGGTAGGCTTTTTATCACCCCAGGGAAAACGTGAGCACAGTGGCCCCTGAGACAGCCTGGTGACAGGACTGAAGGAGACTGTAACCCTTCCAGGGTGGTTGCATGTACATCCCTCCCCCCCAAATCACTTAATGTGGCAAGGTGATGTTCCAGGTGCTCCTGCACCTTCCAAAACTCTTCTAAGGTGGTCGCTGATGGGAATTTTTGTTTTGTAAAGTTGCAGGTGGGGACTGACAAAGAATGATGATATTGATCCAGATACATAATGTATTTCAAAGTATAAACCAGGGGTTAAATTGTCTTTTTTTTGGGTTTTTCTTCTGTTGAAACACTGATCTTTGGTTTTATAACTGAGAAGCGATCCTTGGGGTGGAACAGCTCATCCCCAGTGAGCACATGGCCACTTTAGTAGCTCCTAGGAGTTCCTCATTCCTGTTGACCCACTAAGATGAATGTTTCTCATCCCAGTTGCTGGTTTTTCTCTTCCCACAGTGGGGAACACGGAAAAGGTCCGGGAAGTGAAGGAGAACCGGTCGAAATCCGTGTGCGTCATCCCCCCAGCACAGCCCGGCGGGACCTGGGGAGAGGGGAAGGACCTGAGGAAGGGGCTGAGTGTGGAGATATACAGGCACCAGTGATGCTCTGCCTTCCCACGAGGGTCTGGCTCCTCCTTGGGCAGCTGCTCTACGTGTAGATAATGTAAATAAGGTGCATATTGGAAGGGACAGCATGGACGGGGCGGAATATCCGGAGTGGCTTGCACAGAAACTTGGTCTTGTTGCCCAACACTGGGTTTTTCCCAGGGAAAAGATGCCAAGCTGAGCATTAGCAATGCAAGGGAGTGGCTGAGAGACAATTTCTAAGGAATTTCTAGGAAAAACCAGCCTGTTCAGACTGGGAAAACTGCTGAAACTGCCTAAAACTGCAAGGAGGGTGTTTTAATGAGGTGGGATATCAGATCTTCTCATTAGGTGGCAGGGATAGACTAAACAGCAGGGAGAATTTAGGTCATAGGTTGGGAAAAACTTGATAATCTCAAAGGAGGTTTTATTAGGGGGTGAAGGAAAGAGAGCAGAAACAGCAAAGGATCTCTTCTGCTCCTCAGGAACTGATGGATCCTGGCTAGGAACATTCATCATGTGAAGCCCAAAGGTAAATGACAATTAAATAAGGTGTTGTGTCTTATCAGAGGGGCCATCCCACACCTAGACACAGTTCTTCTGATGAAAACTTACCACAGCTGCATTAAATGGGAGAAATGTATTCTTGCTGATTTTCAAAAATTTATGTAAGAGGGGTTCACCTCAAAAAGTAAAATGAAGAAGCTCCAAATCCAGTGGTGGTACCAGGAGATGAGTGTGCCAGCCCTTAAACAGATGGGAGAGTCTTCTGACACTGTTGGTTGGTGGCAGCAAGGCTGTAAAGGTGCTCTAGGATGATCTTTGCTGCCCCAGCTGGGAGCTGGGGGCTCAGAGGGGGTTTGAAAGTAGCTTCCTAAAAGGTGCAGCAGAGAGGGACCCAAAACCTCCCTGCTCTGGAGGCACTTCTGCCAGGAGAGGTGTGACCCCTCTGCACAGCACACACAGGGAGCTCCCCAGGAAGACAGAAATCCCCACCTTTGGGTAATTTTCTTTGAAATTCCAGGTAAGTTCAAGCCTTTGAATTCTTGTCCTCAGCTGAACCCGGCAGGGCAGATTTGAATCAACATTTTTCTTTCTCTTCTCCTTCCTCTGCATTGAAAGATCCAAGAGTATTTAATACGAAACAAATTTTAATTTGAAACGAAATTAAAAGGAACTGTAGGAATTCACATACTTCATGATATTTTTGGGTTTCCTCCTGAAGGTGTGCAGAAATGCTCCATGAGAAGACCACTGCCTGGTACACCTGGGCTTTCATTTTAAATTAGAGACACAAAATTGTGTGTATTTGCTTTGCAATGAGCAGAGTTCTCATTGTCACCTGAACAAGCTCCTTTACAGTGTCCTGCCATAAACTGAGGGAGTTCCTGGTGACTTGAAGGCCACTCCTCACTGCCCCATCCCTGGAAATTCACCTCACTGCAAAGGAAAATTGGCCCTTTTAGGCTTGTATTGCATTTCATGTGTGTATATACATAGATGTACATATTTATTGATTTTAGTGTAACTTCATTATCATCTTCATTTACTTTATTAAAATTTGGGTTTGTTTCCCTCTTCTTGAATGGGAACCATGTGGATTTGGCTGTGCTTTGTCTAGAAAACTGCCCATCTTCAATAAGTTGTAATATATGATATGTATGACATAATATATAGCAGATATGAATATGTCGAGGTGTACTATGGTTTTATTTCAATTAAATGTGTTGTGTTATGAGCTCATCTCAGAGTTATCACCTCCTTGTACCCCCAACATGCTCATGAGGGTGTCACTGGGGCTCATTCAGCTCTGCCTCGTTCAACCCTTGGCCAGTGATCACAAGGGGACGAGGGAGGAAAGGGATTGGGATGAGGGAGAAAAATGGGCTGTTCATTGGCAAAGGAAACAAAGTACTGAGTCTGAAGGTCCTCAGCTCTCTGGGGTTGAAATGTCCCTGTTCACCTGCAGTTCCACGTCCTCAGTGGTTAAAGTGTCTCCTTAAATTCTGCGCAGTAAATACCTAGAGAAGGATTTACTCAGGGGGGTTGTTTTTATGCTGTAGGTTGAGAGCTAAAAGGAAAATAAATCAAGTTGCTTGTCTGGGAATCTTCAATCAGGGACAGAAAGTGTGAGTCCCATGGCTAATTCTTGCTTGGGTTTTGTTTGGTGGTTTTTTTTGGTTGTTTCATTTTGGTTTTGTGGTTTTGCATCTCAACTGTGTTGTTTTTGTCTGGAATACCTGGATGTCTGAACCATCTTTGTCTTGTAAAGCATCTGTCATAATCCTGGGCATCAGGTTCTTAAATAATGAGCTTTTCCCAACTGAGTTTCCCATCATGTAAAATCAGCTTTCTGCAATATCATTATGGGCTAGTGAGGACCTTATCAAACAGTGGCTGTTTTGGAATTTTGTAATACTGTTGTAGGCAACAGTTGGGAAAAATGAGGATGCAGCCAGAAAATGGAACTGAAATGTTATCTGGTGTGGAAAAAAGGAAAAAAAGTTCCTTGCATTTTTTCAGAATTATACATTTTCATCTCACTTCAGCACAACAGAAGACATTTCAATGGTAGGATCTCCCAGGTTCTGGCAATTCCAGGTGTTGTGGCTCGTAGCTGTGGAAGTTGCTCCATCCAGCCCCACATTCCCATTCACTGGCTGCATCCTGCACACATCCCAGCCCATCATTCCCTTCCAGCCCCACTTTGCAGTCCATAAGTACCCCTCTGCTGCATTAACCATTTGCTTGATCTGCAGAGAAGACAATATTCCCTGCAGCACATACTTTTCCAATGAGTCACTCTGCCCCAAATTTAACCTTCTGGATACTTTGGAGTTTTTCTTAAAATTTCTTCACAAAATATAAAAGCCCAGCTAAAGCTTTCATGAAGCATTTTCCAGCTGCTCAGTGGCCAAGCCCTCTGACTAGTTTGTATTTCAGCCCAGAATACCTTTGATAATCTTTGCCAGTATCCAGTGTTGGTGGTCTTAAAATTCTACAACTGAGTGGAAAACTGTTAAATGCTCAGGCTTCAGAGCGTGCCTAATTAATTCTTTCCAGGGTTTTAGTCCTTTAAAAAGTGTTGAAAACACGGATTCAGTGTATCATTGAATATTGCATGGTTCTGTGGAAATAAATTGCATCAGTTTGATTCCTTCAGGAGTTCAGAGAGTTATTGCTCTGTGTTTACTCTGGAAGTTTACAGGAGTCTTTGGAAAGTTCAGGTTAAAGTGGGCAGAAGTTGTTCCTGATGGCAAAGTGAGAGCCCAAAAGCCACCTCAGAAAACTCCAGGCACAAAGATCAAGCAGCCCCTTCAAAAATCAGGCAAAATCTCCTTAGCACTCACAATTCCAAAAGGCATTTCAGCACGTGGACTTGTTTTAATATTGGTGTTTTGAGCAGAAAATCACTCTTGTGTTTATTTAATTTCACAACTGCTTAAGGAGATTATAATGGCTTAATCCTGGAAAGGCCCAGCAGTGCTTAAGAAGCAGGTGAGGCAAATTTGAGCTTTTTTCTCTTTTGACATCAAGTCCTGCAGGGGATTCAACCTCCTAGGAAACATTAAGGATCTTTCAACATCCAGGCTTATGTGCTTCTTCCCAGAGACGTGGAGACGGGAGACATGAAAAAGGAGCATGTGATGGAGATGAACTGGAGATTATAATTGTAATGCAGAATTAAAGGTGCAAATGTCAACATGGGTATCTGTTCCTCTCCCTTCCAGCACAGGTCAGACTGGGGGATTGCTCTTTGTGACCATCTGAGGATTTTGGTGGCTTTTCCAAGGCAAAGTTGGAAGTGCTTGGGTAGCACTTGTCATGGTCTGGTTTTGTCATGGTTTGCTGTCTTTGGTTTCTCCTTTTTCTGAGGTTTGTGGAGACAACAGTAGAGGAAGAGACTCATGAGAGGCGTTCACCTCACCTACCTGTGGAAACACTGCGTGGAACATCCTTCAGAGTGTGATAGCTCATGGAATGGCAGAATAATTGAGGTTGGAAAAGACCTCTAAGATTGAGTCCAACTGTTCCCCCAGCACTGCCAAGTCTACCACTAACCCATGTCCCCAAGTGCCACATCCACATGGCTGTTAAATCCCTCCAGGGATGGTGATTCCACCAGTGCCCTGAACAGCCTATTCCAGGGTTTGACCACACATGATCATCAGGCTGAGTTCCAGTGCAGAAAGTTCTGGACATCTCCAAAGGGACTTGGGGGAGTCTCCACAAGCAGCCCTGAAATCTCATCTGTTCATCAAATTCCAAGAAATTTCTGCTTTCAGCAGGAAAAAGTGAAAATATGTTGCTCTAACTACATAAAATGTAAATTTTCCTGTGAGCACGGATCAAACCACGAGAAATAATGACAACACAGACTGTGCTGATGGAGCCTTTGATCAGTCAGAAGGTAAAACACCAATTCTGGGAAAAATCTGAGCTGACTTGCCCCAGCTTCTTGCTAGAACGTGTTTGTTTTGGAGATTCACAATTTCAGTTGAAATAAGTGGGAAAAAATCATCAGGATCAAACAGGAAGCAATAAAATGCTCAGGGTTATAACTTTACCTTCCTTCCACCTAAGTCCTAGGGCTGTTCTTGGTGGCACCAGAGTTTGACCTCTGTGGATAACAGGATGCTGAAGGCAGGTCCCTGCTGGCAGTGCAGGAGGTAAGGGAGGAAAGGGTGGGTTGTTTTCCTTGGGAATTAAAGGGTATTTGTGTCTGAGTTTGCACGGATCATGGTGGTGCTCAGTTAATACACCTCCCTAGCTTTGGTGTAGCATTCCAGAGATCCCAACACAGTCTGCAAAGGACAGCCAACATCATTACCAGTTTCTACAGGCTGTGGGAGAGACCACATGGTCTCATTGTCCATCGTGTCCAGGAATTTTTCAGACCCTGAAGGTGATGAGCACGTGCTTGAGGCTGCGCCAAGGAATCATGGAATCATCACAGAGCGGTCTGGGTTGGAAGGGACCTTAAAGATCATCCAGTTCCAACCCCCTGCCATGGGCAGGGACACCTTCCACTGTCCCAGGTTGCTCAGAGCTCCATCCAGCCTGTCCTTGAAAAGGAACACCCATCAGGAGTGGGATGGTCATTGCACAGAGAGACGTTTTGACCTTGTGAACTCAATTCCTCTTCCACAGCCCAGGAATTTGGAAGATGTTTGACTGGGCACAAGGCAGCCCGTGAGGAGCCAAGGCTGGGCACCAGCAATGCTCTGCCTCAGCCATGCAGGGGTTTCTCTGCCAATGGGACCCAGAATTGCTGAGGACACCTTCCAAATGGCAAACAGCACTAACTGGGAACGTTCATTAGCATAAATAGAGCAATGCCAAACACAGCTGACTCAAAACACACCCAGAAATGTGGAAGTGTGCATTAATCCCTCTTTTTTTTTTTTTTTTTAAATTTTAAATGCACAAGTGCCCACTTTGCATTTTAATTTCGTGCAGTTGCAGGGTGATCTACAAAAATGCAAAGCCTTGTCTTTGCTGAGCTCCTTCAAGAGTTGCCAAAGCTCCCCCGTCAGTCGTGTCCAGCTTTGAGGTGGAGATCATGAGGATTCTCCTTGTCACTTCAGACAGGTTTAACCAGAACTCCATGTTACTTACATGGTGACTGAAATTACACTAATTGATGATTTAGGTGATAGATACGTTGTGATTTGTATTTCATTAACCCTTTTATGCTCAATACAAGGAGCTCATCTCACTGCAGCTGTGAAGTACTGGATAACTGAGGTGGGTATGTTATGGAAAAAGAGTGGATGTGCTGGGAGGGGTTGGGCTGGGAGAGGGTTAATATGTGTAGGAATGGGATGAGTGGAGGTGTAGGGAGAGTTGACCACAAGCACCTGCATGGGAACCCATCGCAGGATCTGGGAGTGCTTCCAGTGGAGGTGGCAGCACACCATGGAAGGGTGAGTTCAGTGCCCATGGAGGGGCAGTGTGTGTTTATTCCTGCAGAATCACAGGACTGTGGCTGAGTTGTGACCTCTCCCACCTTTCCTTTCTCCCTGTATCAGTTTGGGGACTTCTCTGGGCAGGGATCTCACTCCTGGATCCTATGGGATGCCTCGTGCTCACGTTCAGCTCGAACAAACAGCAGCTCTGCCCCTGTGACTCTGAGGAAGAGAGGTATGACGTGCTCTTTAACAGCTACCTCTGCAATATTTAAGTAAAAACAATGCAGAGGATAGAAGAAATTATTATAATTTGTCTGTTGTGCCTATAGAAGAAGACTGAGTATATCCATCACTCCATAGGCCTCAACAGTTGGCTACCAGTGTAGTCAAAATTATACCCAACCCTCTCCAGGTTCCATAACCAGTGTGCAGTTGCTCTAAGATACCCATAGGATCACAGGTAACTTTAAATATTAAGTTGATTTGGAAGTTAATTTGGCAATACAAATTCCCATAGGATAGGGAAGTCAACATCTTCATCCCTCCCCCTGTTTAGAACAGGTCGTGACTTAGGCTGAGATTAGAAAATCAGAACTTGATTTTCACTGTCATTTGAATTTCCTCCCCCAGCCTCCTGGCATGTCACAGGAATATAGTTATTGCCCTACAGAAATTATAATTTTCCTAGTCTGGCATCCCATTCCTGGCAGTGATCTACAGCAGATGCTCCAGCAGGAGCCAAAAACGTCGGGAACCAAATGGCAATGAAATTCCATTCAGGAATGTCCTCGTCCCCAGGAGACACTTCTCCCACAGCAGGCTGGGCTGGTGGCAGTGGAATGGGTGCTGTATAGGCCACTCTTCCATGGCAGGAGAGGGAACATCATCCTACAGCTGCACAGCAAGACACCCCAGGTGTGTTGGTGTGTCCACCTGCTTGGTGTGGCTTGATGTGGACCTGCCTGGTGTAGAGGTGTTTGCATTGGTTGAGTGCATCTCTTTCAAGAGGGCCGGGATATTTAGGATATCACCAGTATTTCAGGGTTACTCTTGGATCTCTGGGGTTACTCTGTGTGTAAGGTGTGTTTTGTTCAGAGGAAGAAGGAGAAGCACGTTCCAGAAGTGCCACTTCTACTGCACTTGTGAGGACACAGCTGGAGGTGTCTCACAGCAAAGGCCGAGGACACTGAGGGCTCCAGGGTGTGGTGCAGATATTTTAGTTCATCTCTGCTCACACCAGGCTCATCTTCTGTTAATCTGTGCAGAAAGGCTGTTAAAAACTCCCTGGTGTCCGGGGAGTTGTGCACCGTGACTGAGGGCTCCCTGCTCCTCTCCTCTGACACGAGCAGCCATGTGTTCACTTGGAACCCTTCCTGCTCTGCCTCCAGAGTGATTTGTCATGATCCTTAATGCCACAGCTGTTTGGTTCCACCAGGTCATCTGCTTTTCTTAGTCCCATTCCACCACCCACTGAAACTCATACCAGCCAGGAGATCATCCCCCATGGCCAAAAATAGCACTCCTCTCGCCCCTCTCTTCCAGCCACCCAGGAAAAATTAGGGTTTTTCTTCTTTTCTGATCCCCCATTCCCTCGTGGTGCCCCATGAAGGCTGGCATAGCTGCCCTGGCAGCCGGGATCCTCGGCGGCACCGGCGTCTTGCTCTTCCTCGTCGCCTTTGGGACAGATTATTGGCTCCTGGCTACGGAGACCTGCGGCGCCTTCGAGCATGAGAACAGCACTCTGAGCACCGGGGAGGTGAGCTCTGGAATCTTGTCTTGCTCTGGAACAATTAACTTCTGTAAATAATTTAAAATTTTTAGGTCCGTGACAATATTTTTGCTCAAAGTGACCTGTTAATGTGAAACGTCAGCCCAAGCTAGAACTTTCCATTTTTTAAAATGCAAACAGGCTTTTCCACGGTATTGAGCATTTTGACTGAAGTAAAGTGTGTCTAGGAAACATTAAGACAGCACCTCTGTAATCTGGCAGATATGAACATTAGGGAATGAAAGGCAAGAATGTAAGAGCTTTAGTTGTTGACAGCATTTCCTTCTAAAGACAAAAGATATCTGCTGATATTTGCCATTAAAAGATTTCTCCCTCTGTAGTTTCTTCATTTAAAACTAGTTCATATTTAAAAGTGTGGGGCTTGGCAATCACTTACGTTTGAAGTGATACAACTGCAGCAGAGACAGAAAACAAAAGTGAACATCAAATGCACAGCAGTGTTGACAAGTTCCTGCCCATCTAAGTAGAGGAGACCTGTATATTTTCAAATTAAGGTTTATTGAGGATTTTAGTTAGTGAAAAATGTAATTTCTGAAGGACAGTTTGGTGTTTTAGTGCCAAGGACTGGTGTCACTCGTTCACAGATCCTTTCTAAAGGCAGATTTTTGCTGCACTTGCTGTTGTCTGACTCCTCAATGAAATAACAACTAGCTCAGTTCCTTGAGCCACCCACTCCTCCAAAATGTTTTTCTGCTGATCAATGTGTGGCTTCAATTACAAAATGACAGGAAGATCCTTGTTGTGTGCAGACTTTTTGTTACTTCAAAGTTCAATCCAATTAGGTTTGATTTTTTTTTTCCCTCGTGTGGTGACTCACCCTGGGTGAGCATCATGATGCCAGCAAGAAATATTTTCCTTTCATTTCAGAATCCCACAATCAAACGTGGGGCACTGTTTGCTTGAGTCATGGTTCCAAATGACTTTCTCTGTTGAGAAAAAAACCATTATGATGGAAAAACTGCCTGAAGAAGTGAAACAGGGAGGGGATCTTTACCATTTCAGGCAGCACAGTAAAGCCCTGGCCATGGCAGAGTTGTGGACAGAGAAGTGCTGCTGTTTTTGAGCACTTGGGAAGTGACAATGTTAATTGTTTCCCATTTTTGTTGTCCTTTAAAGTGGAGAGAGCAGAGATTCACTGCACACCATGAATAAGCATCTCAGACATTTCAGATACGCTCTTGGCCGAGTGCTGCCGTGCCTGTCACCGAGGCAGAGCCACTTCAAAGGCACCAGGCAGAAACAGGAGCTGCTCTTACTCTTCCCTCTGAGCTATTTTATTTCTATTTCAGACACTGTTTCTATTATTTCTATTTTTGTTGCTGTGTTTTTACCTTCTCTGTCCTTTCTTAAGCCGTCGAATGCTGTTCCTCACAGATAAGGGTGGGCTGAGTGGCTGGCAAACAGTGGAATTGCTGTGGATGCACCAAGCCAGCAGCCACCCAGCTGAGGGGGTTTCAGGACTGAATGTTACCCTTGTCACAGTCAGTGTTTTATCCTGAAAGGAAAAGGAGAATCAGGTCAGAGCTCTGGAATCTGTCATAATGTATGAAAACATTGAGGTGAGGGGAGTATGAAGTCTCCAGGGAGATCTTAGAGCCCCTTCTGGTGCCTAAAGGGGCTCCAGCAGAGCTGGAGAGGGATCTTGGACAAGGGTCTGGAGGGACAGGACAAAGGAGAATGGCTTCCCACTGCCAGAGGGCAGGGTTAGATGGGATATTGGGAAGGAATTCTTGGCTGGGAGGGTGGGGAGGCCCTGGCACAGGTTGCCCAGAGAAGCTGTGGCTGCCCCATCCCTGGGAGTGTCCAAGGCCTGGTTGGACGGGGCTTGGAGCAACCTGGGCTAGTGGAAGGTGTCCCTGCCCATGGAAGGGATTGGTCTTTAAGGTCCTTTCCAAGCCAAACCATTCTATGATATGATAAGTTCCTTCCAGCACCTCCCTGTTGAGTCCTCTCTCCTTTCTCTAGTTCACAGGATCCATTCCCATGTGGACATTCCCCACACTCCAGAAAATATAGTTCTGTTGCAATCCTCTTTCCTTTACCACACTGTGTGTGATAAAGATAAAATTGATTTTGGCTGTAGTTTTAACAATTTTTTTGACAAATAATCCTTGGCTAAACTTTACAGTATCTTTCCTTCTGGAAAGACTGAAACCTTGTGCTCACAGGTCTGGTCGGGGGGTTGAAGGAAGGGGTTTAAGAAGTAGAACACACCCAGATGCTCAGCTCCCTGCCATACCCATCCAGCTCTGGCCATCAGTGGTTTAAGGATATTAAAGAAGAAGCTGGTTTGTGCAGGTCTGGATTTTGGATAATTTGTTATCAGAACCTTTTGGAGCTGTGATACAGAAAGCCAAGAACAGCAGCTGCCTCCTCGTTCCCCAAAACCAACTGAAACAACAAGTGAAAACTCCGTCAGAAAATGAAAGCAACACCTGTCCAAGCAAGAAAATACACACTTTGTACCCTGATCTTCCCTGTGTCAGCTGGACTTTCGTTCCTCCACAGGCTGAAACACCGACGGAGACCAGGAAGGAGATCCTCACTTTCCACCACGAGGGCTTCTTCTGGAGGTGCTGGTTCTTTGGTGAGGGCCACCCAGAGACCATCTGGACCTTCTGGTACAGTGAGTACGATGCCACCACCCCGTACCCACAGCATTTGCTCATGGTTTGAGTGGGAAACGATCACAAGGAGGGCTCCCAGGGATGCTGAGATGGTTTTATTTCATGGTTTTCATTCTCATTGTCTCCCTCCCAAAAGCAAACTTGGCTCACCCTTTCTGTGTCCTTTCTGTGCTCTTTTTTAAACTTGGATTTTGCTCTCAGAGGGCTGTTCACAGAAATGTAGAAACATTTTTGTGCCATTTAATGAATCATTTTCAAAGTCTTATGAAGTGGTGGCTTCATAACCCACTTCACATACCTCCACAACCCTTCCTCACATACCTCTTGATGTTTGTGTTCAGCTAAATTTGCTAAACTTGAGCCCATGCCCTTCCTGGTCTTCTGTTTTCCACCCTATTTTCCACCATCAGGGTGCTGAGCATTCGTATCTCCCACTGATTTCAGGACATGCACATGTGTGGTATCTGCATGCTCAGGACCAGTGGTGGACCATGGAGGGCCATAAACACTCGTATTTATGCTCTTTATTTTAAGATCTTGCCTGCTTTGTTTTTTTAAGGTCATTCAAATTACACGTGAGAATAAACAGAGAGGGATATGAAATAATTATTGTTTTTTTCTGAAAGCACATTTACTCTTCAAAAAAAACCCCAAAAAAACCTGAAGAAGAAGGTGAAACCTGTTCTGAGACCCCAGCTGCTGCTGACTGGTGGCCCTTGTGCAGTGAAGGGTGTTGGATTTAAACACCACTAAAACCTTGACCCTCTGCCCGCTGGGGCTTCGATCCTCTCGGAGGTGCTCACATGGTTGTGGAGCAGCACAGTGGCCTCGTAGGGCTGCAAATAATGCAGGTTCCCACAATAAATCTACTCTGCATTGATTAAAATTTCAAATGACTTTGCTGTCTCCCCCAGCCCCTGACCTGTTCCCTGTAAAATCTTGCAGGAATAGTCACTGCCACCATTCAACTGAGCCGCGTGAGGTTTTTTCACACAAAGTTTTTGATAAGGAAAGGACAGGCTGGAGAGAGGGAGTTTGCTATCAAATTACATTGTATAAAAATACGTAGTGTAATGTCACCTGAAGTGAAATGACTCACTCTGATAACTGGCAAATTTGTGCTGCTTCTTTATGTATTTATTATAATAGGATTGATCATGGCAAATTAATTTGCTGCTCTCGTGGATGTAATAATTAATTCAATAGGTATTCCATAGTCAATTTAGCATGAACTAATGTCCACCTATTATAAAGTGTTCCTTTGAGCTGGGGAACATATTTAAATAAGTGGCCAACCATTAATTAATTCATTTAACATTCATTCTATTACTGTTAATCATGATAAGCCTCAGTGGTATTAATATTGATGGGGCACTTCTGTTCTAATTGTGCTTTTCCTTCTCACCAACTGGAGATCTTGTAAGGAGCCTTGTTCTGGTACCCAAACACCTTTGCCACTTCCAGGTGTTCTGGTACATTCCCTGGAGGAAAACAACAACGGGAATATTTACACTGGTTTCAGTTGTTCCATCTTTCATGATTTACATCCACCTAAGACTCAGATTATGAAAATGAGAAGATGTACCAGTAGCAGACCCAGATCCTCTGATATCCCCCCTCTCTCACTGTTTTTATTTATTTTATTTATCTAACCAAGACTTACCCTCCTTCTTTCCTCCTCAGCCTTCTGATTTCAGTGAGGGTTTTGCAGGTTTTACACGACAGCACGTGCCCATGTGAGTGCTGTAATGGTGATTCTGCAGAAAACAGAAGCAAACAGGGATTTAATGAATTTTTTTTACTCTTTTTCAGCCAGCCAAGCACACCCCAAGTTCTGCATGCATGGATACCTGTTCCCCATGCCCATTGCTCTTGGACCTTTTCCCCACCCCTCCTATGACACAACTGCAGGTGGGTTTCTGTCCTCCTCCCCCAGCAGCTCCTTTCCCAAGGGATTGGATAGAGATTTGGGATGTGTGTCAGTCCCTTGTAAATGCCTGTGGCCAAGCATGGGTTTTTGGAAGACTCCTTTATACACTGGCCTTGCTTAGTTAACTGCCACAAACCGTGGGCACATCAAGATGTTCTCCCACATCTTCTTTGCTCCAGACCTGCCATTCCTGGCCATGAGCTGTGCACCCTCCCACTGTGTGCTCAGCACCTACTCCCATGAGCCAGGCAGGAGATTAAATCCACTCTGTCCCACCTCCTCGCTCACTGGGAGGAGCTGGAGACAAAGGGCTTCATCCAGAAAACCCAAACCCATCCCAGTGCTGACTCATTCCTAGAGTCAGGCTTCTTAGGAGAGCTCTGGTGTTGATTTATTGCAAGACAAAATAAACAAACACTGGAAAATCAGTTAAAGACCAAATTGTCAGAAGATCCCCATAAGTGACTGGCTTATGTTTAATACCCTGAACACGGCGTGGTTGGAGAGCTGCCTTTCAACCAGCTCCCTTTTTATTTATGTTTCTCTATATTTTCCGAGTTCTTTAATGAATCAGCTGCTGTTAGGAATTTTAATTTGCTAAATTGGTGGCAGCAGCTAGAATTAATTCAATGATCTTTTTTGAAATGAATTGATTTCTTTAAATAGTGTGCATCAGTCTGCACTGCCTCCGGGGATGCAGGGCAGACGTTCTGCACAAACAAACATCTTGACCTTTTCCTTAGCCTTTAGCAGTACCTTTTTTTATTTTTAATTTTTTTTTTTTTTTTTTGGTTATGAGAAATTAATTGGAAAAAACCCCCCAACATTGTCAGTAGGAGAATGTGAGGGAGAGCAGCCAGTTTCTCTTGCTGCACTGTGCAGAATTCCTGCCCCGGGGAACACGCCGCGGTGTCAAATGGATACGAGGGACCTATGGATGGGAGGAGGTGGAGGAGCTGGGTGCAGGATGTGCAGCAAACACATGGATTAAGCAGTGGGATTTTTCCTGCTTAGGAGAGGCAGGAATGATGTTTCTGAATGGTCTTGCTGATAAACACACTTTTTTTTCCCGTCCTAAATAAAGGGCTGGAGGCATCTGCCCTTGTCTGTCAGCCCCTGCTATGAACCCTGCCCAGCTGCCTCTCTTGGGACAGGTCCCAGGGAGATCCCGATGTTCATAGAGATCTTTTCCAACCTGAATGATTCTATAGAGGTGCTGGGGAGGGAGCTCTGCCTGCCACCCACCCCTGTGATCCCTGGGGAGATGAGGGGGGTGTCTCAGCCCCCACATTTAGGACAGTGGGAGCACCGGGATCCTCCACTGCCCCAACTCCCTGCAAAGCCCCCACGGGGGCTGCAGAGAGCAGTTAACACTCCATTCATTTTTAACCAGTCCATCCTCATTTGCAAGTGCTGACAGACCAGGAGGCTGTCCAAGAAGAAGGGTCCTCCAGCTATTACCTGCTCCAGAGATAATTCTGCCTTATCTGCATCCTCTGAGGCTCCCTGAGAGAAGCGGGTGACGGGAGGTTAAACATGAAAATGAATTCAGTGGTTTTGGAGAGTTCAAGATACTTATCTCTGCCTAAGTGGCTCTCCTGACAAAATGGTTTCAAATGAGGAAAACGCATCTCCTCGGTATCATTTCTCTTTCAAGTGTGAATCATTTCAGCATTACCCACTTGCTCGTGCTCGGCTTAAATCTCTCAGACCAGAGCTTCTGAAAAACAACAGGTGGAGTGAGATGTGCTGGTCTGAGGGGATCAGATAAATCAGGGGAGCAGCGAGTGGGGCATTGGGGAGTCTCTGCTGGAAGACACCGCCTTTGGCTAAGGTTTATAGCAGTGACTGGAAGAGACTTGGCTGCATGGAGGCTGAAATAAGTGGACTAAATCCCACCCTGTCCCATCTTGTGGGGTGTGATGGACACAAGCTTGCTCAGCCCTGGGTGGGGTGGTTGCCTGAAGTCACAGCAAAACCCCCAAGCTCAGTGGATGAAGAGGCAGCTGTTCCCCTCTCCTGTTCTGCCCAGTCACAAAGGCCATTAATGGGGGAAATCAGGAGCTCCCATTTTCCCTGCAGTCCTGCCAACAAACACTGCCCTTATTTTAAACCAGGAACCTGGCACCTTCCCTAAACATTAATTAAAACAGAACAAAGCTCAGGGCTGATTCCACCTCTCCAAATTTTGCTGTTTTCTTTCCTTTCTTACCAAGCTTTTCCATCCTCCTCCAGGCCCAGATAAGCGCAGTGGCCTTTCCTCTCCCCCCTTTTGTGGCCTGCTTCCCTGGCAAACCCTCCCAACCCCTTGTACTCATTCCAATCCCATTATGTAGGGCATGACATTCACCCTGAACTTGCACCAGCTCCAGGCAAAGCAGGAGCCTCAGCTCTGCCTGACACGACACCGTTGCAGGTGCTTGTTTTTGCTGTTGGTTAAACACAGAGTCATTAAGGTTGGAAAAGAAGTCCAAGATCTTCAAGGATGGACTGAAGAAAGCCTCTTTTGCTGTCCTTTGCCTGACTCCCCTCCTGTTGTGCAGTGTACAGAGGGTTCTGGACGGCGTTCATCCTGCTGGCCGTGGCTGCCGCGCTGGTGGGGGGGCTCCTGCTGGTCTGTGGAATTCCCTTCGTCAGCCCCCGCTCCTACAAAGTGGGAGGTGGATTCCTCCTGCTCTCAGGTAAGGGCATGGAATGCAGGGGAGGCAGAGGGGGATGAGGTGCTGCCGGGGGCTCTGGTGGGAGCTGCACTGCTTGGAGTAAATGATTTCCCTCTTCCCCCTCCCTGGAATTAAACCCCTGTGAGCTCTGAGCCACATGAGTGGAAGGTGTCCCTGGAAAGAGATGGCCTTTAAGGTCCCTTTCAACCCAAACCATTCTGGAATTCCATTATTCTGTGCTCAGTCAGGCTTTAGCAAGATAGTCCTTCACAGAATCCCAGAATATGCCAAGGTGGAAGGGACCCACAAGGATCATCAAGTCCAACTCCTGGCCCTGCACATGCCCATCCCCAGGAGTCACACCCTGTGCCTGAGGGATCATCCAAACCCTCCTGCAGCTCTGGCAGCCTTGGGGCTGTGCCCACTGCCCTGGGGAGCCTGGGCAGTGCCCAACCAGCCTCTGGGGGAAGAACCTTTTCCTGAGATCCAACCTGACCCTGCCCTGACACAGCTCCAGCCATTCCCTGGCTGCTGTCCCTGGTCCCCCCAGAGCAGAGCTCAGTGCCTGCCCCTCCTCTGCCCCTCCCGAGGAAGTTGTAACTGCAATGGGGTCTCCCCTCTGTCTTCTCTTCTCCAGCCTGAACTTAATCCTATCAAAGCTGAGATTTTTGAGAACTGCTTTTTTTTTTTTTTCTCCCTACTCTTCTATGCAACCCAGACAGGCAGAGCCTTTTATTTGAGTAAAGCTGTGTTAAGCCTGTGCAGCATCAGCCCCACTCTGTTCCCTGAAGTCAGGCTTTGCATTTAGGCTGCTCCTGCCTCTGTTGTTAACATCTGCAAACCCACAGAGGGATGAAAGGCAAACCCTGCCATCCAAAATGGGAGGGCTGGCTTAAGGAGACCTGAAAAGATGAAGCGGTGGCACAGCAGGAAAATGAATTAAAAATAGGCATTTATTCATTACTCCCACTGCAGTTACAAATGATTCCATTGAATTATCACTTGGGCTTTTTCCTTTTCTGTATTTGAGAGGAATAACTGGCTTCACTACCGGGAACTCAAACTCAGAAAAAAGCTCTTTTGCCACTCAAGCAGCTCCAGGCTGGATCTCAGCTGAGCTGTGCCAAGTGAAGAACTTGGTAATGAAATCAGGCCTTTCTCTGAAAAACCACAGCTTAATTACAGGTCCTCCACCCAGTCCTGCTTCCTCATATCTGGCATAAATCAACCACGAGGCAGTGTCTTTGCTCTCAGTTTGGGCTCTAAGTGTGCCTGAATTTGGGGAGAGCTGAAACCATTAATGAAAATGTTTAATAAGAAAGGTCCCAACATTGATCTGTGTCCCCAGATGCCACATCTACCGGTCTTCTAGAGCCCTTCAGGGATGGGGACTCCACCACTGCCCTGGGCAGCTGTGCCTGGGCTGGACAGCCCTTTCCAGGAAGAAATTCCTCCTGATGTCCAACCTGAACCTCCTGTGGCACAGCTTGAGGCTGTTTCCCCTTATCCTATCCCTTGTTCCCTGGGAGCAGAGCCTGACCCCCCCCCGGCTCCCCCCTCCTGTCAGGGAGTTGCAGAGCCAGAAGTCCCCCCTGAGCCTCCTTTTCTCCAGGATGAGCCTCCCCAGCTCCCTCAGCTGCTCCTGGTGCTTCAGCCCCTTCCCCAGCTCCGTTCCCTTCCCTGGACACGCTCCAGCCCCTCACTGTCTCTCTTGTCCTGAGGGTCCCAGAAGTGCCCCCAGCACTGGAGGTGCCCCAGCAGTGCCAGCACAGGGATGGGCACGGGGCCTGTGACACTGTTCCTGATCCAAGCCAGGTGCCCTTGGCCTCTCACCCACCTGGGCTTGTGTTCAGCCACTGTCAAGCACCCCCAGGTGCTTTTCCCCCGAGCAGATTTCCAGCCAGTCTGCCCCAAACCTGTAGCTTTCCATGGGGCTGTTGTGACCCCATAATGGATAAAAATCCAAGGGTTGCACCAGGGCAGAAAACTTTCTCTTCCCATCCATAACCCAGGCCCCAGGGAGGCAGCAGATGTCCCCAGGGAATGTGTCCACTCTGCACGTTTTGCAGAGATATCACAGAAAAGGGTGTCGAGTGAGACTGAAAATCTTCTTTCTTTTTCTTTTTTTTTCATTGTTTTTGCACTTTATTTGACTACTTCTTGATTAAAGGGCTGGGGCGTAGAATGTGACACTTTTTAAGAGAGCTGATTATGCATCACATAAACCTCTTGGCATTAGACAAAGATGCTGCTGTTAAAACTGAAGTTTGTATTAATGCAGCTTCAATGTGAACAGCAATCATTGTTATTAACAGTCGTTAGGGGAATGAGTTCAGCTGGAAGACACTTCCTGCTGTATTTTCAATCCAAATGAGAACAGGAGGATGCAAGATGTTTTTCAGCAAAGTTTCCTTAGTGTTCCAGCTGTTCCTTTTATTTTGGGGGGGCTTATCCTGAACTCAGGCCTCTGGACCCTGCTTGGCCTTGGCTTCCTGATGGATTCAGCTTCCATCCCTCTGTGGCTATTTTCTTGTTATCCTTTCTAAAAATCTTCTGCATAATTGTGCTAAGCAGCAGGAACAATAGATTCACCACAGCTTCAGCTCCCCAACCACCCCTTTCCCTGGGACAGCGGGATGTGGAGGGAGGGATGACGCAGGAGAAAGCGCTTCTTGTCTTCTAATCATGGCCTGGGGGTCAGTGTTAATTAACCTCCCTTGCAGAAATGATCTCTCCTCGAGGAAGTGTGAAAATGCTGGCAATCTGTAGAGTGGGAAGGTGGGCTGGCAGTCGGGTGGCGAGATGGGGCACCACGCTGACCTCTCAGGGAATCCTTCGTAGGCAACTCCATTCTGCCCACGAGCCCCTTCCTTTTGGTGGAGGTTGTGACGGCACAGCCGTGGTTAATCACTGCAAAATGATGTAACTTTGGCCACCAAAAAGGCTCTAAAAGTGCTGAAAACTCACTCCCAAGCATTCATGGATAACCAGCCTCACATGGTCTTGAGGAGTCACATGTGTCCCTCTGTGCCAGGGGAATTCAGTGCTAAAGGGTGAAGGTTGTTACTGTTCAATAAACCCTTTGGGTTTCCTCTCTGAGAAGCCTTTTTTTTTTGTCCTTTCAAGGGGACAAATGTGACTCTGTGCCAGCACTGTCACCAATGGACTGCTCCATGGCAGGTGTTTCTGGGAGCCCTTTCAAAGGGCCAGAGCCACGTCCCTTGATTTCCTCTGCTGGGTGACTTGGGAAAGGCAGCCAGAGCCCATCTGGCATTTGCTGCTGCTGCATTTGCGTGTCCACTGCCCCAGCTGGGCAGCTCTCCCTGCCAGCTTGCTCCCAAAACCTGGAATACACAAGTAAATAGCCAGTGTGCTGCTTCCCTTCCAGCATTTACCATCCCGGCCTGAGCTTCGGTGCTTCCGAGGGGGTGGCAGATCCTGCCTGGTGACTAATTGTCCCCTTGTTTCAAAAGTCAGATGACAACATGATTAATTATCACTACAGTGTCAGTGAGAGGGGTGGGTGAACTCTGTGCTGCAGCTTTTGGAAACTCTTTGAAATGCTGAGACAACTTTGCTTGTACTTCTTCATTTTCTCTACCTTGTGCTCCTCAGTTTTGATTCCTTTTGGACATTAGAAGTGAGGCCCTGGCACAGGGTGCCCAGAGAAGCTGTGACTGCCCTATCCCTGGAAGTGTTCAAGGTCAGGTTGGCCAGGTCTTGCAGCAACCTGGTCTAGTGGGTGGCATCCCTGCCCGTGGTGGGACTAACCTGTTCTTCAACGTGACCCAACAGCATGAAAAAAAGAGGCAGATTTCCCAGTCCTGTGAGTTAAAGTGCTGAATTTTTTGCTCAGATTATCCCAAATCCGGCAGCACTTTGGCAGTCTGAGGCTCCCCACGTGCAGTAAAGGCTGACACTTCTGGAAGGGCAGCTGAAGGTCACCCCTCCATTTCCTCATTATTAACATCCTTAAGAGGCAACTGGTGAAAGAGGAGAAGGAGTCAAAGTTCATTATTGTCATAATTAGCAGATTGCACAAAAGTTCAGTAGCTTCCACAGAATAAGAGTTAAAGATTGAGTTCACTCACCTGTCCCTACAATTAGCAGCTATAAAGGTGTCACAAGGAAATCAAGAGAGAGAAAGGAAAAGCTCGACTCCAATTTACCCACAGGGAAGATGCAGCTCTGGGAGGGGGGGATGGACCACCGGGGTCCCTTGTTCTGCAGCGTTCAAAGGAGACAGATTTAATACCCCACTTCAATTTGCTTGCAATTAGCCCCTCCCCAGAAGATGCCATTGACCTCATCAGCACCGAGATGGAGTTTCACAGTTAATTTTTTCCTGTACCATCCTGATGAACAGAGGCAGAGAAGGAGAGAGATCACCTGGGTAATTTTCCAGCGGTAGAAACCACAGGGATGCTGAGAGCATTGTAAGGATGGTTTAGTTTGATGAGGTCTTCACTTCCCCTTCCCCAAACCCAACATGCATCCTGTCTCACAGGTGTGGGTGCCGATGCCAGTCTCATTTTTAGGGCAGAAAAATTGCGTTTTCTTCAGTTTTTCATTTTGCTGCTCAAGGCAGGAGGGAATCTGTCTCTGCACACCAAAAGCCGGCAGGAAACGAAGATGACTTTCCAGAGCATCCAAGAAAGGAGGTGGTAAAGTGAGACCTGTTCAAAAGATGAAAAATCCAAAATAAAACCGCGTTTTGAAACAAAAATGCCAAACACTTTGGTAACATGGAGGTGAATGCTCCTGGTTTTGTCGTTATGAAGTGTCTGCTGATGGCTGTGAGGGTGACAAATTTTAGGCACTTTCATGAATACTTGTGAGTGCTCCAAACTGGCATTTTTAGCTGAGCAATTTTTGTTGAGCTGCCCTTTCTCTGCGCTCCCATCGTCCTTTGGCTGCACCTGCCCTTCTGATTTTCTCTTCTCGCTGAGGACATGGTGCAAATCCCAGGGACTCTCTGTCACTCAGCTGTAATTATTCCGGGGAAGAAGGCTGCTTACTTTACAGTTTCTTGTCATTTTCCCAGAGTGTGAAAACATTCTTAATTTAGATGCCATGGCTGTGCCATCACCTCCAGTACCTGTTTAATAATAAATCCTTCCCTACCAAGGCCTGGCGCTTCTCCTGGGGCAAGGGGAGGGATCAATCCCAATCCTTAGCTCCTGGCGAGGTTGGGGATGGGACCACCACTCGTGGGACTTTTCACACCCTCCTCAGTAAGAACTGGAAGGTTTTGATCTGATTACTTCAAAAAAAGGAGACTCGCACCATCTAAATTGTCCTGGGACAAATCAGCACAGAATTCCTGGTTATTTAAAGAAAAACAGGAGAATTCCAAAGCACTTCACCAGGCCACGTTCTCTCTCCCACTGGGGCTACGGTTTCATTTGTGTCTCTTACCATAGGTATTATAAGTTAATGAAATAGAAATTGATCTTTAAAAGAGCACTTTTCAAGGTTCAGTTGCTATCTAATTAATTTAATTTTAAATTACATCGGTAATAAAGACTTAATTGCCTTCTTATCAATACATTGTATTTTGTAAAGGACATGCGACTATTTAAACACACGATGGTTTTCTTACAGTAGAATAATTGGTATTTTAAGCATACAACTATCATGGTAAGTGTAAAATATTTATTTGTGCACTTAATTTCAAGTGGTATCAAAACCTCAATGAACATGCAAATGTTCCAGCAGCTGCTGTTTAACTCCTCGCCTGCCTCTCCAGCGAACACAAGGACTTCTCCACATCAGGGAAAACCACTTGAAATGATAGTGTAGGGTGAGGTAAAGGATATTCATATGGTTACGCTGATTTTTTTGTTGATAAGTTTCCATTTTTTAGGGATGGGTGGGAGGCAGTGCAATGGATGTGACAGTTTAGGATGGGGAGCTTCAACTTCTGTATAACTCGCAATGAGCACTTTGAACCCTCTTACCTTCCTGTAAGTCTCATTTTTGGCTGTTTATATCCATTATAAACAGAATCACAGTAAAACACTGGCATGTTTTCTCTGACTGAGGACTCAGTAATCACTAAGCAGATAAATCAACATCAGGCTTTACCCCCTTCCTTTCCTTAGCAAAAGAGCTGGATTTTGGAGTGCATAAGCTGCCAGGGAGAATAATGAAATACACTACAACTACCTTTGATTTAAGAATGGCAAGGGGAGAAATTAAATCCTGCAGAAGCCACAACACATCCACGGAGCTGTGTGGTAACTTGTCAACTGAATTAATTTTGAGCTGTTCACTTCTACCACAAAAAGATTATAAGCTGTGATGTATTTCTTTCATATGTGTGTGTGTGTATCTATATGTTATACAGCACCTTTTAAAAATAGTAGCTTCTGGCTGTGAAGTACCAAGATCAGATATTACTGAAGTGCTTTCAGACCTGTCATCACACCATCACTGCTGAGTGCAGTTTAAATTCAACATATATTACAACTAATATATATTTTTAATTACATGCAGTAAATAGTATTTGGGCCACTCTAGTTTTTGTCATCTGCTTCATACGGGGGAAACTAAACCTCCAGCACTTGGATTATGGGGAAAGGAGGTTCCTATTAAGGCACTGAAGGCCCCAGGTCCAGGAGGTGCCTGTTCACCATGTGCTTTTCAGATGTGACCAAGCTCTTCCCGCTGACCTTCGACGGGAATGCAGCTGGAAATACGAGATGGGGAGGTCTCCTGGGAGACCTGTTTGGGTCATGGGCATCCTGCGAGGCCAGAGAGGCTCCAAGGAGAGCAGACCCCTCCAGGAGAGATGCTGACCTTGCACTCACTGCTCAGGCTTTGTGTGGCCTCAGCTTTCCTCTGTCTGGCTCCAGGAGGGCCAGGAGGTCTCACTCGCCCATGTGAAATCTTTGTAGCCTCCTGGTAAAAGCTGCTTATTATTTTCTTTTTTATTACTCTGTTATTTTGTAGCCCATCTAAGATTGGTATCTCGGGGCTACATGCCTTTCCCACCCTATTATGTGTTATTTCCTTGCAAAATAGGATCATCTGCACCTGCTGGGGGTGGCAGGTTCAGTTGCCATCGGCAGGACTGATTCCCATATCCTTGCATTTCTAAATTGGAAGTTGGATCTAACACTGCTTGGAAGGGTAGATATGAAAAAGGAAAAAGCGAGTCTGAGTGTCTCCTCATTCATCTCAGAGAAATTCAAAAGGCAAAAAAGCACCGCTGGGAGAGGAATTCAGGTCCCTGCTGAGAACACGAGTGGTGTTCACGATGGCTCCTTGTGCCCATGTCCAGGTGTAGCAGAGCCTGATTGTTAAAGCACGAGGTGTCAGTGGGCAGGAACTTGTCACAGTGTGGCCTCCTCCAGGACAAGAGGGCTTGGCTTCCACAGGAACCTGCAGAGCAACATCATGGGTACCAATGCTGCAACAGTAAGCTTTGGCTGAAGGACCTGCAGGGACAACTGGAGATCTGTTGAGATCTCTTCTTACTTTTACTCCCGTATTCCCTGTGCAGACAATAACTCATCTCTGTCTCCCTCTCCAGGAGGTTTATTTCTCCTGCTGGTGTTTCTCTTCGTGATGTGGAAGGAGTTTGCTGCTGACTTCCAGAAGTACATCCTGCTGGAGAGGAGCGAGAGGTGCCTGGACGACGTCCCCGTGCACGTCTACTACGGGTGGTCGTTCATGTTCGCTGCAGCCGGGGTGCCCCTGGTCCTGCTGGCTGGACTCCTCTTCTTCCTGGTGGGCAGAGACATTATGGAGTCCCTGGAGTAAGACAAGTTTGGAGAAGGCTTTGGTGATGTAAAGAAACAGGCACAAGTTTTTGAGATCATTTTTGTAGTTATGATTGTCAGGGTAAATTGCACTCACTCTTACGTGGAGGCAGGGCTGGAGCACTGAGCATCCACAGAATGGTTTGGGTGGGGAGCGACCTTAAATCCATCTCATTCCACCCCCTGCCATGGACAGGGACACCTTCCACTAGCCCAGGTTGCTCCAAGCCCCGTCCAACCTGGCCTGGACACTTCCAGGGATCCAGGGGCAGCCACAACTTCTCTGGGCAACCTGTGCCAGGGCCTCCCCACCCTCACAGCCAGGAATTCCTTCCCAATATCCCATCTAACCCTGCCCTCTGGCAGTGGGAAACCAGTCCCCTTTGTCCTGTTCCTCCACACCCTTGTCCAAGATCCCTCTCCAGCTCTCCTGGGGCCCCTTTAGGCCCTGGAAGGAGCTCTCAGGTCTCTGTGGATCCTTCTCTCCAGGTGAACATCCCCAGCTCTCCCAGCCTCGCTCCGTTGCAGAGCTGTCCCAAAACCAACCAGATGCAAACCCAGCTTCAGCATTTTTACACTTTGGAGAAGTTTAGGGGTGTCTGTGGGCTTTGCATGAGCTTTCTCTGCAGCCCAAGGAAAAGCAGCTCCATGGATTGTCAGCAGAGCCCCACATCCATATTCAGCAGAGTCGGAGTTTTATGGCATTCCCAGCATCCTTGTTTCTTGTAAAAGGTAATCGAATCTGGCTGCAAGGGGGACATTCTAATGTCTGTTTCTGAAAAGCAATTAAGGATGATTTTTTTTCCTTAGCTGGCTCTAATTGACGTCAAAGGACAACCTTTTTAATGGGATGTCGGGAAACACGAGAAACTTTTTTTTTTCCTTAAAAGCCCTGATTCTGAAGATACAAATTTACCTGGACCTAACCTAACTTTCAATAAGGGAATAAACCAATTTCTGCGGCATGAAACTTAACCTGAATTAATTAGTATTTCTTTACAGCAATGTGTTACTCCACATTTAATATTCTCCCTGGACACAGTGTTGTGGGGATCCACATCCCAAAAACTGAAAGATGGTCAGGGTCGAGGGAAAAGGAGGGGGGACAATGAAACCATGGCTTATGCCTGTGCCCCATCAGTTCTTATAAATTCTCACTACAAAATCCCTTTGAATAATGTTTGTCATTACTCTGGATTTAATATTTTTCTGCAGACAGTTTTGTGAGGTTTCTCAACCCAAAACCAGAAAGATGGCCAGAGCTGAGGGAAAAGGAGGTGGAAACAATAGCATGATATCATGGTATCTCCTTGGGTTATCTGTGCCCCATCACTTCTTCAAGTGATAATTTGTCACTATAAATTCCCTTGGAATAGTTTTTGTCGTTACTCTGAATTTAATATTTTCCCTGGACACAGTTTTGTGAGGTTTCTCAACCCTAAAGCCAGAAGGATGGTGGTCAGAGTTGGGGGGAAAGGGGACAATAGCCCTGGTATTTTTTCTTTGCTTGGTTGTGGTCGACCCTGTGAGCCAGCTCAGCGTGGGACCTCGTATTCTACGGACTCTGCACAGGAGTCAGCTCCACAAGGACAATTTCCATATCATTTAGATATATTCAAATTCTTCCAATCACTCAGGTGTCCCTTGTCTGACATGGCAGTGTCAGAAGAGCAAAGCATCCCTAATTCTACACCAAACCACCCAGGTGCTGGGGGGGGGGAATATAATTTACACTGAATATGCGGAGCTTTGGAAAGACACTTGAGAGATGACAAAGATTTGATCTTGTCATGTTTTTCGGGCTGGATGGGGATGCTTTGAAGTAGTTTGTGGGGTCTTTGCTTGCTGAGCTCGTTTGCATAAATTTTAAATCAAACTTCCTCCAAATGTGTGCAGTTCTCCTGAATGTCAGAGTTTGTGCTAAACATACATCTCCTGAGCTTTATGTCATGCTATTGACTCAGTACAGTTAATTAATAATGGAATGTAAATCTCTTCTAGAAGATTGTTGGCAGTATAAAACTGTTTGTTAATGCTCTTCCTAAAACATTATTCAAGTCTGGTGTTTCTTTCCTTCTGGAGCAAGTTCTAATTATTCTTTTACAAGATTCATGGCATACATAGAGTGAGAAATTGTAATTCCCACATGGAAAGATTAGTTCTTTCATATGAATAACTGGCTTGGTCTCCAGTTCTTAAGCAATATTCACACTGTTTTCCCTTCATAGAAATTTTATTTGAACAGAATTGGGATATGCAGGTAAAAATCGTGTTTTTTCCCAGGAAATGGATGCTTTCATGACGTTTATAAATACACAGATATTTCAGTGTTTTATTTGGCCATTCTAAACTGGTTTTTTTCCTGGTATCTCCTTGGGTTATGCCTGTGCCCTATCAGTTCTTCAAGGGATAATTTCTCACTATAAATTCCCTTTGAATAATTTTTGTCATTTAATTATCTATTCAGTGTGGAGACGAACACTTATGGTCACAAAGAATAAAAGTATATAATCCAGGAGCAGAGGAGGTCAAGATTTACAGTCACTTGCCTTTCCTTGATCCCATAAAACAAACCAAGCATGCAGGAATGATGATCCCATAAGAGACACCAGGGCAGAAGAATGAGAATGCAGCAAGAAATCCATCAGACTTATTGGTATCTGTGAAGCTGAGCATCCCTGAAGTTGTGAATATAGAAGTGAGTTTTATATTATAGAATGAAATATTTATTAACTTTCTCCATCTGTTCTTTAAAAAATTTAGTTTAATGTCATCAAGGCATTTATGGAATACATTGAGCTGAATCATGCAGTCATGCCTTAGGGAGTAAACCATCCCTGGAGACCTGCTCTTTCTGGATCAGCTCTAGAACAAGCAGTAGTTTAAAACTCCATCATTCTTTGGAAACACAGGTGGCTTTGAATCAGTCTTGAATAGAGAGTGTTTTGTTTTAAATATCTTTGGTATTGAGCACAGTCTCTCCAGTAGTCATCTGGTATTGAGCTTTTGGGTAACCCCATCAAATTCCCCTATTTCCCATAGGTTGGGCAAATCTCCCAGTGTTAGGTATAGATATACATCTAATAGTCACAACAAAAAGAGAGAATGATATTATAGAGCTGCATAACTGAAGAACTGGCTCCTCTATTAAAACTCCACGTTTACAGCCAGCACAAGGTTAACCAAACACACCTTTTTGGTGGAATAAAGAGCCCCCTTTGCTCTCAAGTTTCCCGTGACGAGCAGAGCTCAGGCAGACAACATTTTGTGCGAGAATCATCATTTCTGGAGGAGAAATTTCAAACCCCAACCTAACGAGCTCAGCGGTGAGGTCTGAAATTGCAGAAACCACGTTTTTGCTTTCATCTGTTGCATGTGAGGAAGTTTGATGAAAGGATATTATAGAGTAGTGACAAGGACCTAATTCTGATCCAAGTTTTGTCATTATAAATCACGAGTAATTCCGAAGATGCAGCAGACCCTTATCACTGTTAAACATCTGTAAGTCAGATCAGAACCGGGACTAATAAATACATTCAAAGATGCATAATTAAAACAGTGATTTCACATCACTCTGATGAATTTTAGTCAAGGATTTCTTCAAGGATGCTTTTCTCAGATTAGCATTTGATGTTAGTAAGCAATGAATAATTCCATTTTTTCTTTCCAACATCTGGGACACTTCCTGCTTTATTTGCTACTTACTGAACACTCTGCAGGAAATATTAATGAATCTTGGGTGTTGAAATGCAGGCCCTGTGATCGTGCTCAGGAGGCAGAGTTACGTAGGAGAGATGATGTGTCTTGAGATTAAGAGGCTGGATTTTGGTGAAGTTGGAAATTGGGAGATTTGCCAAACCTGAGGGAGAGATACAGGGATTTGAGGAGGTTACCCAAAAGTCAAGTCCCTGTAGCTCCTTCTTTCATAGCAGGGAGATTTTCCCTCATACCTGGTAGACAATAATTGATAATAAAAGTTTTTTCTGTTGGTCAGATCATCTCTTTTACCAGAAAACTGACTCCCAAGGACTCCCTGAGGCTGGGAAGGTGCTGATACCTGGGACCACCTGACTCAAGGAGACCTGGACCGGGAGACCAGCACTCCATGAGAGCATCACTGCCATGCCCAGCTGCTTTCTCACACTCCCAGAGGCCTGGAGGGTTTTCCCTTTCTTGGTAAATTATAAAATTCTGTGTTTGGAGAGCTCTGCTGGCTCTTCAGAGAAACCTGCACAGACCTGAGCTAAAAACCAGAGGCAGGAGAGCTTCCAGAGGAGGAAACAAATGTCCTTCTGTATTAGTGTGGAGTGAATTTGGCAGTTCAGATCTGACCAGGAGGGTGAAAACTCCCTCTGCCATGGAAAACAGGTTGCCAGGAATTTACCAACCTTCATTCCAGCCACGTGTATAATCCCTTCTGGGATTGCTTTGACCCAGCAGCACTTAAACCTTTCCACTTTTTCTTTTTGTCCGGAGAAATCCGTCTTCTCTGGACAGGAACAGTGTTTTCACCTTGGTCACACACACTCCTGCTGCCTTGGTGGGCTCCTGTAACAAAAGGTGGGTCTGCAGAACAAGGATCTCCCCCCAAAAGGTCCCTCCATCCCCTGAGCTCGGGGTTGCAGCCCCCCCATGCAACACGAGAGGTGCCGAGGCTTCACATCCCTATGGAAGACAACCCAGGCAGATTCCCAGGAGCGTTCCTGCCCCAGCCCTCATCCTGCTAAGTCAGCACCTTCTGCAGTGCCTCTTGTCCCTCAGGCACTGCCCAGGGAGAGGCACAGGTGGGGTGCAGCAAACCAAGACCCAAACCAAATTAAACTAAATGAGGAAATCCGGGCTGGCCCCACGCTCTGAGCACCGGGCTCTGCATTAGGGCAGGATTAAGCCCTATCAGCCCCAGCCCCTTTTACAAGAGTGCACAGCACCTCAATCCTACAATCAATAAGCTGTACATGCTGCAGCACAAAGAGCTCTTATCTGCAATACCACTTTGAATTTAGTGAATTTATTTAATCCCTGATGCCTGCAGAGCATCAGTCCTGTCGGCTGGGTTAATTTATTTATTCCGGTGATGTATTTTTAGTCTTTCAAGTCCTTGACATTTGAGAAGCAGATTTTCTTTTTTTCCCCTCCCGTTTCCTAAAAAAAAACCCCGTCTGAATTGGAAAAAAATTATTCACAGAAATGTATTATTTTTTTCCTAATTCATTCCCCAATTTTTCTCTTGGGAGCCAAGGGAAATACTATATCAATACTAATAACCATACACTAAATGGGCTGGAGAGGGCTCCTTTTTCCCCTGCTTGGCAGAGCCTGTTCCTAAATCAATGCTGGACATTCACTGATCTTCTCTCTTTCTTCTCATATTTTTTTTTTCCTACTAAGATTTTCTCCTCCTCTTAAAAAAAAAAAAAAAATTAAAAATCACCCATTCTTTAGTTATATCCAAAATTCTCTGCTGCATTTAGTTTGGGAATTGTCATGAGTGCATGTGATGCTCTCATCTCTTGGAACTTGATATTTCCAGGTAGGATCAGAACCTTTGGCTCGACCCGAAAGAACCAGTGGGTTAAACAGTGTGAACACTGTTAAAAAGAAATATCAAATGAAAAAACACTCTACAGCCACTGCTGTGGTGCTGTAGCAGTGATTATTATCAGAGCTGTAAAAAATGCACTTTAATTAACCCACCTGGTAGGTACTAAACATTTGGTTATGGAAGAGTAAATTGAAGCTTTATAAGGTTCAGGATCAGCAGAGAAGGAAAAAGTCTCACCTGGCCTTGGCTGACTCAAGGATGGGTTCAGAAAAGCCAGAAAAATTAAAAATAAAGTGGCATGAAGGGCAAGCATGTGAAAAACACAGGGTTAATTCTATATTCCCTGTCTATTTACTTTCCCTATCCATTATCCAGTGTTTCCCTGTGTTTACACTAAAAGAAGCAACAAATTCTGAGCAGAAAGAGCCACCCCTAGAACAGGGACAGGGACATTTCCCTGGCAAAACATATCACATGTCCTCAGAAACAGTTTTGCAGAGTCACAGAACATGATTGTTTTTCCATTTGAGATGTTGTAAGAAACTTTTGGGGTTTTCCTCTATTTAAAAACCAGTCAGGGGGAGAAGATGTTCACCAAAGCATTCAGGGCTCAAAGAACATTGGCTGAACTGGCTGATTTAAGATTTTATTACTGAATAAACTTCACTGGTTACAGGCTGCAATAATTGCAGGGCACGGTGAATAAATACGTTCTGAAATAGGGGCATCAATTCTAAGTATTTCCCTGCCAAAAAAAGAAGGGAAATGTAACAATTTAGACAAATCACCCTCAAAATTGGTCCTGCTGGGTGTTGAGGTGGAGACTTTGCATCAGCCCACCTCAGGTGCTGCCTCCCACATCACACCTCGTTTCCACAAGCGAGGTCCTTACGTCCTGAGTCAAATAATTAACCCCCAAATCCAACCATTAATCAAATTTATTGTATTTCTCTTGCATCACATCCCCAAAATAAGCTCAGGGGGGTTATTCCAGCTGCCCTGCAGCTCCCAGCAGGAACAGGCACCCTCAGCTACTTTGCTCCTGGTGTTTCCATGGTGGCATTTCCATGGTGTTCTTTGATGGCATTTTTCTAAGGAAATTCCTTTAAAAGGGAATCCTGATGCTGGGAGAGGTGAGAGCAGGTCCTACAGGCACTAAAAGAACTGTTTTGGTCCCTCTGAAGGCCAGCAGATCATTTCAACTGCATCCTCAGGAGGATGCTGAAATAACCTCATGGATGAAGGCTGGAAGATCTCAAAGATTGCTCAACAAGCCAGTGATTTTTACTTGAATTTCGTTCTGCAAGTCAAGATTTCTTCTCCATTTTCCCATCTGCCGGGTGAAAATCCACGTTGTAGGAACACAAACACACTCACACACACTTTGCACATTAAATATATATAAAATGAGGGGTGTTCTCTGAGGAGAGACTCTTCCTGTGCCACAAACACTTCAAAGGCTTCAAAGCAGAGGTGCCTGCAGCGAGGGCTGGAGCTGAGAGCAGAAGTGCCAGTTTCAGCTGACACCAGAGGTTTCAGGCTCTTAGGGCATAAAGCATTTTCCACTCATTTTAAATTAATTTAATTGGGGGGAAAAAAAATGAAGGAGAAATAACTGGAGACGGGTTTTTTTGAAGGTTTTTTTTTTTTTGTGTGTGTATGTGATTTTTTTTTTTTTCAAGTGGAAAATGCCATTTGGAGATTAAACCTGCCTTTAAGTGGATATTTTTAAATGAGAATATCTTCAGTGTTTGAGAAGTGACTGCAGAGACCTTCTCTTTGGAGCCATCTGAGAGAGGTGTTTTTTCTTTCTCTTGCATCTCTGCTGCTCAAACCCTGTTCCAGTTGCAGGGTGGGCAGTGGCTCCAGGCTTTCCTTCTGCTGCCCCTTCTCTGAGTTAATGCATTGGTTCTGCAGGCAAAAAAAAAAAAAAATCGACATTTTTAGTATTCCAGGAGCCAAAGGCTGGCTGCTGGATGGAGGGATTTGCTGTACATCACAGGCAGGAGATGAGGGCTGATGCAAATGCAGTTTTATGCCCTGTGCCCAGAGAAACAACTCCCTGCTGCCCAGGGAAGGGTGAGATACAGGCAGGACATTCCGCTCTTATTTTTTTGCTATTTGTTTTTCAAATCAATGTGCTGAAAGAGTAGAAATGCCTTGTTTTTACTGGTCATGGCATGGGAATCTGCTTGAATTTTTAAATGTATTTATTTAGCTGCTTGCTCAGAGGTAGTCCCTCGACTATCAACAGCAAAGAACACACAAGGTTTGGGAGCATTTTTCTGGTGCTTTCTTGTGTTTTCAGGTTGTTGGATGCCCAGGGGAAGGAAGTGAGAGGGGTTTAGATGCCTTGTAGTGGGACAGGTAAAGATCTCTGCTCAAGGAGCTCAGGTAGGGGAGAACATAGTGGTTTCCCTGGAACAGCCAAAAGCAGCTCTTAAAAGAAGATGAGCTATGCAATCTTAAACCCATCATTTCCATAAAAATATAGCCTTTAATATAATTATAAGAATAATTAAAAGTGTGTGAGCATCACAGGGTGCAGTGCTTCCCTGACCTGCTCCAGGGCCGCATCCCACGGCGCCCATCGCAGGGAAATGTGGATCCTCTCAGCACAGCTGCCCTGTTTTCCTCAGCCTGCCCAGCAGCCACGTTATCTGTGATTCCATGTGCCCTCCCAACGCTGTGTGTGCTGCCTTTTAGGCCAAACCTTTGGTTAGGGGGAATCTGCAGAGCGTCACGGCCTCATTGATTTAATTGATTGGGATCGTCGGGCTCTGCCCAGCACCTCATCCCCTCTCCCAGGCAATGGTAATCAGAGCAAAAGATAACACAGCCTGCTCCAGTTGCAGCAGGGATGAAAAGATTTCTTCCCTAGGACTCCAAAGTGCCTTTGGAAAAGAAGAAATTCTGCCTGTGCTTTCTGTCTCTAGCCCAGGGTTTGCCAGCGGGTGCCCAGCGCAGCCTCTGAAGGTCCCTCTGGACCAGCTCATCTGCAGTGCTGCAAGGAGGCTGCTGGAGTTCCAGGAGGTACAGCCAGGCTGCCACAGGCTTGGAATTTCATCCCCCAGACTTTATTATTTTTATCCAGATATACTGTGGAAAATCACAGCTGGGTCTCAGCGACCGAAATTAGCAGCAAAGACATAAAACCTCATGGTGAGGGGATTCAGTTCTTTACTTTAACAAAACTTGAGTGTCTCCCAGTGTGCAATGATGACATTATCCATTACAAATGGATATCCATGATAAATGGACTCATAAAATTAGGGGAAAGCAGGGCTGCTGCAGCAAACCTTAATGATTTCACATATTCAATATATAGTCATCCTATAATAATCCCCCCTCCTGAAGCAGCTCTCCAGCCCAGAGCCACCGACCTCTCAGAGCTGTCTGACCAAAGGGTCGGTGTTTCCACCCCAATAATGAACAATATACAGGTGGGTTTGGTCTTCTAAAATCAATTCAGAATAAAGAATCTTCTCCTGATCCCTCCTTGCTGAGGTGTCCTAGTTTGTGCTGGAAATAAATCCTTATCTTGGAGCTGCCTAAGGGTGGTTTGTCTGCTTGGTTTGGGCACAGATAGACTCACCTCAAGCTTTTGTGAGCAAATAGACAAGGAATTTTTCATGGGATCATGCAGTCATGGAATCATAAAGGTTGGAAAAACCTTCTGAGATCGAGGACAACCACCCCCCAGCACTGCAAGGCCACCACTAACCCGTGTCCCCACGTGCCACATCCACACAGCTGTTAAATCCCTCCAGGGATGGGGACTCCACCACTTCCCCTGGCACAGTCTGTTCCTCTACACATCGTTTAAACCCCTCCAGGAACGCTGACTCCACCACCTCCCCAGGCAGTTTGTTCCAGTGCTTCTTCCTTTGTCTTTTAGACACAACCAAAGCAGGGCTGGGGATGGTCGAGGGCAATTTGGCCACTGCCTTCCCGTGGGTGTATAAAGGATGGGGAGCCCTCAGGATGGAGAGTTTGGGAACAGCCTCAGCAGGAACAGATCTTGTGCCTTTCTTTGCCTGAATGTGCTTCTGCCCTAAATTAAATGCAAAAGTAAAACTCAGGGCAAAAGCTGAATCACCGGCTTAATTTAGCAGTGAAATCATGAGTGAGGCACTACAGTACCTGCTGAAGGGTGCAGTGATTTCTAATTATGGATTACACAGCTAATCAGTACCAATCAACATTTTATGATCTTGACTTAATATTTAATATAATGTTAATTATAATTGCTTTTGCCACAAACTGTGTCAAATACGAGGCGTGATTTCCCCTCCCGGTGTCCCTGGGGGCGCCGGGTGGGTCTGGGATGGGGCAGCTGGAGGAGGGACCTTCCCTCCCCAAAATCCCACCCAGCAGCACAGACCCACCTCCCTGCTCATCCTCCTGCCTTGAGTTGTGATGCTAATTAAGTGGTGGTGAGTCTCAGCGTTACTAGAATGGAGTTTTTTATCTCACACAA
The DNA here is from genome assembly GCF_009829145.1 of Chiroxiphia lanceolata. Classification (NCBI taxonomy): domain Eukaryota; kingdom Metazoa; phylum Chordata; class Aves; order Passeriformes; family Pipridae; genus Chiroxiphia; species Chiroxiphia lanceolata. The sequence goes on from NC_045650.1 coordinate 3,875,429, forward strand.
GTACCTTCCAGCTACAAACAGGGGAAGTTCATTTAATTAAAAATAATTTTAGCGTAAGTTAATGTGAACAACAGTTCAACCAGTCTGAAATACGTTTAATATTTTTTTTCCCCCTTTTCTTCTTTCAAAGTCTAACAAGAGGCTACAGAAAAACAAAACCCAAAACAACAATAACAGATAACCAAGATGATTCTTTCTGGTAATTTCTGTGGTTTTAGATTCTCGCATTTCCCTGCTCTGATTTCCACCCCTTTGCCCCCCCAAACACGGGGTGGGACACTGGGGAGCTCTGGCATCACAGAAGCTGGAAGGTTTTGGACAATCAAAACATCACATTTTAAAGCATCATCACTATTTTCTCTTTCCTTCTCTCCTTCCATTGTTTCAACTCTTTGCTCACAGGGCTGAGTGAATCAGTTGAAGTGAATAATTCCTCCAGTGCATTTCACCTCTTTTTTTCACTGCAGTTTCCTTTGATGGATTCATTATTCCCAATTATTTGCTGAATAGCTTTAGTAAATAATTCTCTGGCTGGAGATGGGTGGTGAGTATCTTGCTGGAATGATTTAATGGCCAAAATTTAAGCTCTGCTGGGGAAGTACAACTGCTCACAGGAGTTGTGATGATGTTTTTCCCCGTTCATGGGAGGCTCATGGAGGGGGGACCAGGCTCTGGACCGGCAGTAAACTCAGGCAGATGCTCCTCTATGGTTTATTTTCAGGCTTTTTCTGGTAGTTTGAGGCTTAGAAATTTCTTTCAGGGCTTGTTTCCAGGGCAGGACACAGGGCTGGGGGCTGGCAGCACCTTCTCTGCTCAGGAGTGTCCCTGCTAGTGCCACAGTGGCCAAAATGTCACTACAAGGAGGAGCAGAAATGTGTAACAATGGCAAAGTCACATTCACAGCATCATTCCTGGGATTATTTATTGAGCATCCTCAGGGTTTCTGTCCTTAAGTGCCTTTCCAAAGTCCTTTTGCCAGCTCTAACAGTGTCTATGCATGACAGTTCCAAAGTCCTCAGCTCTGCTGTGCACACACCACTTAGGACCATCTTCACAGGCCTGGTAAGCTTTGATTTAATTTTAACTTTATTTAGGAAAAAAAACCCCTAAAAATGTAAACCCAAAGCAAATCCAGAAAGTTTAAGGACATAATTAACACTCAGGCAATTTTTTAATGTTCTGAATACTCTGTATAAATACCAGCATGACTTTGGTGGCCCAGGCACCTAATTTAACCTGCATATCCCCAAAATGCATTTCCAGCTGGGCTTGGGTTCTGGTCCCCCACCTCAGCTTGTCCTGGAGTCTCCCCCGGGGCTTAGTTGGTGTCTCCTCTTGCAATTAATAATATATCAACTTCTGTTTAAAAAAACAAACGTATTCCAAAGTTTTCGCTTTTCCAGTGTCAGTGGAGCTACAGTCCAGTGTCAGCAGCTGGAGCTGCTGGTTTTGTCCCTCCAGCACTTACCAGGGGCTGCTCAGAGAAAGGAAGGAGTCCTGGGAGTTAACAGGAATGGGGACAAAAGGGACACAAGCACAGGGGCCATTTTTGGGCTGAAGATTCCATAAATCAGCTGTTGGGATGTTCCATCCAAAGCCCCTGAGCTTCACCTCCTGATGAGGTTAAACTCTGACCAAGTAAAGCAGTTCTTGAAAGTCTTCGTTGATTCTTTATGGTGTAAAAGCACCCAAAAGAAAATCTATCTTAAAAAAATGAGATAAAATAAAATCAATAGAACAAGTGACACCCCCCCCCCCCGGGCTGGTTCCTGCAGGGACAGACCCTCCTCAGGCAGCAACTGCAGCCTCAATGGATCTGGTGGGGCAAATCCTTCCCCTTCATCCACCCCAAAGCCTTTCACAGGGGTTTGACCTCCCTGATTTGGGAAAACAAAGCTCCAGATAGAAGACAAGGTCCTTACAGAAAATAGCAAAGCCCATTGACTTTCAAATGCAATCTTGGTTTTTTTTCCTATATAACTCTGCTGTGTTGCATCTTGTTTACTTTCTCTCAGCACCCATTAAGTTAATATTACCATAAAGGAAATTAATTCCACACCCCCCCACACACACATGGAAACACCTCCCATCAGGGTAACTTAACATCACTCACGTGGGGATGGAAAGTAATTATCCCACCATAATACCTCTGGTGCCACTCCATCAGGGACTGATAGGTAAAGTCCTTCCATCCATTAAAGATCTTGCAACCTCTCATTGCATATGTAGTTACATATGAAGTCCTATTCTCAGAAAAGGTTAATTAAAACCTGTGATTCCTGTATGAGCTGAATTGGGGGGGGGGGGAGGTCAGGCAGGAATTTCTCCCTTGCACAGCCCCTCTCTCTTTACTTAAACATGAATTAACTTCCCAGAAGGACTCAGAAGGCAAACCCGACCTCTCCTATGGAAGGGAGGCATTTATCAACCTCAATCTGTCTGCCTGTACAGCAGAGACTGAAAATATCTGTGTAAAACCCTGTTCAAGAACTGGAGAACTGGAGCCCACCCTGGTGACCTGCAGGGACATGTCATGCACTCCTATGGGTAATAAGTCCTAAAATTGCCTGGGCAATTTAGGGAGAGAGGATCTTCTCTCTCTCAAGGAATGTAAAGTAAGAATACCCCAATTTGGCCATCCCTGCTCATTGCAGGGGAGTTGGACAAGATGACCTTTAAAAAGTCCCTTCCAACTCAAACTATGCCATGGCTCTGTGTTCCCAGACTGAGTTTTTAAAAGCAGATGGAGTGGTTGTCCCAGCACCCACCCTTCCCACCCCCAGGAAGAGACACACTGGGCAGTGAGAGCTGGGGGAAGGGAATTTGTCTGAGCATCTTCAACGGGTTCACCTCTTTGCTGAAATTAGGCAATTAGCAGAGAGGGCTAATGAACCTCAGAGTGTTTTAACACCTCCTCCCTCAAATAGCACTGCTGTGGGGAAGGTGGACTCCTAAACCACCCAGAACTAATACATGGAAGCTGTTCCAGTGAGAAGGGTCCCACCTATTTACTGAAGCAGGGGGAGGTTATAACAAACATGAGGCTCCTCAGAAATGTCTCCACAGGCCCCCGTGTGTGCATTTAATGGAAAATAGAGGCATTGGAGGAGACCACCAAGCTCCAAGGCCGGATTTTGCCACTTCCCTGCGTGCTGGTGGTGAGGAATGTGCAGGGCCTGTGATAAAGGCGGCGGTGCCGGAGAACCATCAGCGCTACCTAAAAGCAAATGGAACTGGCATAAATAATTGTGCTGTAGAAAGGCTTTCTGTTGCACCTTGCCTATCACTGACAATTTACATATCTTAGGAAAACCTTTGTCAGCTTCTGTCATTTCTGCACTATTATGTGCCTTTCTGGATAATTACCAGTTAATGTGAAAAAGCAGATGGAAAAAACCTTGAAATTTCTGATAGAGAATCCTCAAACCTCTCCCCTTATCTGTGCACAGCAGCTTCCTGATTTCAAAAGAAGTTTGAAAACCTTTGTTAAAAATGTCCCTGATTCCCAGTTTGAATGAACCAAATGACATTCAGCTAAAATTATTCAGCTTTTTCCACAATTAAATTCCATTATCATGAACTGCCAAAGTAAAATGGAAGGTCTCTTAACTAATGTGTCGGTTGTTTGCTTGTATTTTCGTGGTGTGTATTGTATAAAGCTGTGTGAAGTAGAAGGAGGATAAACAATAACTGTAATTTTGCATCAATGAGTGGGGCATTTTTAGACCCTTCATTATGGGAACACACTGGGGTTGGTGGGTTTTCTCTCTTCTTTTTTTCCCTCTTTTTTTTTTTTTTTTTTTTTTTGTGTGTGTGTATGTGTGTGTGTGTGTGTGTTATTTTATTTATTCCTTTTCCCTCAAAAGCTCACTGAGACTGATTGGATATTTCACCAAACTTGAGGGGCAGTGTCAGTTTGGTTTTTAGCACCAGGAGTGATTTCTTCACACATACCATCAGAGCTCAGGACTGAGCACACCCACTTCTCCTCTCCCTCTAATGAGGAGGCAGCATAGCAGCAGATAGGGGGAATAATTCCATTTAAAAATACCATTCCCACAAGCAGAGGAATTGTCCTCATGTTGTCTCAGTTGGTTTTTCCCTTGTTCTTCAGGAAGACTTAAAATTAAGCTGCCCATGAGAAAGGCAGCACAGTTAATCACAGAATCCTGCAGTGGTTTGGGTTGGAAGGGACCTTAAATATCATCTCATGATGCCATGAGCAGGGACACCTTCCACTAGACCAGGTTGCTTCCAGCCTGGTTTGCTTGTGTGCAGGATGGAATAAAGCAAAAATAACCTCTAAAGCAGCTGAACCCGCCATGCTGCCCATTCTTTGAAGCCCATAGGGAAGCTATTTCTGTGAACTTCCAGTCAAAAAAAAAAAGGAGGGAATTTTCTGACCACTGATGACAGGGATTTATGCTGGAATTTTCTGTACAAAATGCTTTTAACAGGTTGGTGGGCTCAGGTTGAATTTTGCCCTGCAAAGCCAAGCCTCATCCAAGGTCTGTAGGTAACATCCCCCTGCAGGTGCACTTTGCAGTCAGAGAATTATCCTTTCATTTGGCCAAGACCCTTTAAATCATCAATTCTACTCAACAGGGTTTTTCTGAGCAATGAAGGCTTCTGGCATTCACAACCCCTGTGGGGAAATGCTGAGCCATCCCTGCCCTGGAGCTCAAAACCAGCTGGAGGATGAGGACAAGGCTTGGGAATGCACAGAGAATGGCCAGGAGAAAACGGGGCACTGCAATGGCACTGGGCAGGGGGACAGAAGTGGGACAGTGAAGAGCCATAGGGACACTCATGTTTCTGCTGGGACACCTGGTCTCCCACAGGCAGGTCTGCAGTCACACCAATCCCACTGCACAGGAGTCACTCCTTTGACATCAGGTAAAAAACCCCACCTAAGTAATCCAATGCCAAGCCCATTTCTCTTCAGTCGCTTAAACACGCCCTGAAGTCCATTTAAAAAATGAAACAAAACAAAAAGCTGGCTCCATGTTGGGTGATCTAGACAAAAACTGTCCTCAGAACAACATGATACTAGTGGATACCTCGTGGCTACTCCCTGGAGTCAGAGACTGGCTCAGTGGGAGCTGTGAGTGTGCCACAGCAGAGAACAAGAGAACTCCTTTATATAGAGAATGAAAGCAAAGATGTGTTGCTGAGGATCAGTATAAAGGGAGCTAAAGCACCTCAGTATCATGGTGTTGTATCAGAAAGCTCCACAGACAAAGGCCACACAGCTCTGGGGTTGCCCTGCTGGTTTGTGTTGATGGTGCTTCTCTTCCTGCCTGGCATTTACCATCTCCAGCCCATGGAATGACATTTCAGATCCTGATTAAAATCATTGTCTTTCATGGCAGAGAAAGTTTGTTCTTCAAAGTAAAGAAGATAAAAAAAAAAAATGCTGTTGCAAACAGTGCTGAAAACCAGATGAATAAAAACAACCAAAAAAGGTTTTAATTCCATTATTTTCAATTAGCTCTTTAATTTGATTTAAGTCACTTGCACTTGTTGCTTGTTTTACATCTCTTATTGTCCAGCATTTTATTTCACACATCTAACAGTATTAAATCAAACTGTTTTCTAGTCTTTGCCTTCTTTTGAAGCCTCTTGAAAGCCTAAAGCAGACTTAAAAAACCAGATATTAAAAACGAACTTTCATCTCTCTGCAGGTTATTTGTAATCAGACCTTTCTCATCAAGGGCTCTTTTCATATGTGTTTGGGATCTGGGAATTATTAAAACTGCCAATCCATCTTGTTAAAAACACTGCCCAGGCTTCAGTGTTTTTAAAACTTCAGTTCATGTTTGAATTCATCAGCTGGTGTTGGAGAGTTGGTGCTCCTGCTTGTAGATACTTACGTGTAGTAACTATTCAGTAAATCTACACAGGGTCATATTGGAGATTCCTGTTTATTCACACTTGGTTCTGAGTAGTTGGTGGCTCATGCTGAGGACTGGGATATAAAATAATTTATTATGACAGGGACATTATTGCTTCCCCATTGCCTTCAATATCATCAGATTTTACCAAAATGATCCCAGAAGTATTGAAATACTCCAAGTTTTCCCCACGTTGACACATCAGTACTGGAAGGCAGAGTGAGGAAAAACTGGCGAGGAGCTGTCCCTGGGCAAGCACAGTGGGTGGAAAAGGTTAATTCGCCTTCCTTAGAAAATCACCACTGGGATTCACATCTTGCAAATAAGAAGGTTTTCAGTGGGGTCTTAAAATTGAAAAGATGCAGCTTTGAGTGTGATTATCTGCCAAGAGGTGGGAGCACATCATGGACCCCGTCGTGCTGCCCTGCTGGGATCTGGCCGGGAAGCCGGGAAGGTCTGGAGAAGGTCGGGCAAGAAGTCTCACTTTGATGGAAACAACCAAAATTTCCACTTCGCCCCCGAGGTTCAGCTCACCTGGAGCAGGCAGAGGAGGTGCTTTTTTCCCCCTGTGTGTCCCTCAGGAGGAGGTTCCCACTCAGGGTGGGTGGACATCCCGTGGCAGCTCCTGAACAAAGGAGAAGCCTTTCAAAGCAGAGCCATCTTTATCTCAAAGGCAGCATTCCCTCTTTGATCTCCCGATGAATCAGGCTGGCTTTGTGCTCCTCAATGCCTCCTTAAATAGCACCTCTCTCCAAATAGGAAGAGCCTGAATAGATGCAAGACTTGGGTGTTTAAAGAAACCCTTTTTTCTTCCTAAAGCAAAACCGGGTGGTGGGGAAGAAACCCTCACGTGCCACCTTCAAACCAACCCCTGTAATTCTCCCAGACCACGCGATTAAAATTTTCCAGGTGTTTTTTCCGTGATGGGAGGAACTGTTTACATCCATCAGAGGACTGGGAGGCTTCGTGATCTCTCAGTGGGTTCACCAAAGCGAATTCCACCACAAAAAATGTGCCAACATTCCCTTCTTCCAAGACATCAGGGCCCTGATTAAAACTGTGGCCTGTTGTTTGATGAATCAGGAATCCACACAGCCTGTAGTTTTCCTTCCTTCCTTCCTTCTCTTTCCCTGTGTTTATATGTCATATTCAGTAAAGTCTCTTTTATTGAACATCTGTTTGGTACAGAGAAAGCTTATCCAAACTCGGCAGGAAAGCACCTTTCCTCCAAAATAAATTAAAACAATGTATGTGCCTCTGGCCAATAGATCATTGGATGGGAGTCATGAATGTACATTTGTGGATATTTGATGGGAAGTTCATCATTTAAATGATGAAAATACAGTACTTCAACATATGGATCATTCCGAGCTCCTCTCTTTCCTTTCCAGTTGAAGAATCATTGTGCATTTAGAGGAATTAGACAAAATTAAGAATTTAAACTGGGCTGGTAGCAAAAGCTATTATCAAAGAGTGGAAATGCAAAAGCAAGATGCAGGGATGGAATCTGACTTTGAGGTATAGGTGGATTAAACTGGTTTAGTTTTAGGTGGTGGAAACAATGAGCAAAACATGTAATAAATGAGCAAAGCGGGAATTAAAAAGTCAACTGAAGAACTGAAATAGAAATTAAAGCACATAGAACCCCTCTGCAAGGATGCTAGTGACCAAATAAAGTTGAAAACTTAACATTTTGTGTGTTCCCTTCTGTTTTATTCTGATTATCAAGATGGGTTCAAGTGGCCTCCTTGGTGCTCTGCAGTGGACTTTTGCCATGGCTCTAGAATGATTTTTTCCCCCCTTTTCATACAACATCTATGATAATTTCCACAATGAGAGATGTTTTCTGCTCTGCAGAGTTGTGCTGGCAGAGGAGTCCTCCCCCTGCTCTCAAAGCATACCCTAATTCCTGAGGCAACTGAGCAGCAGCAAACTCTGAGCACAATCATCAGGAAATAAAGACAAGTAAGTTGAACTCCAAAAGGTGCCTTGAAGTAGCAAGGGTTTCAAGATCATGCTGCTGTTTGATTGCCAGTTATTAAGACACCTTTTGGTGCTTGACAGTTTGAAAAAGATCTGCCACTCCACATCTGACCAGTTCATACCCGTGTCACCATCGTGGTGTTGACACCAAACATACACTACAATATGAGTTTTAAAGCAGACTAAACTAAAATTGCCCCAAAACTAAAACTTACTTTCTGGCCTGAATTTTCTTCTGCCCAGACATCAAATCTAGACTGGCTGAAACTATTCAACAAAACACATTTTCTTCTCAGAATCAGTTCCCCAAAATTTCTCACAACCCCTCCCTCCCCCCCATAACCTGAGGTTCCTGAACTACATTTTGCAGCTGTTTTTTAAAATAGAAATTATTGTCTTGTGTTCCTTTAGTGAACTTTGGCCATTAAAGAAGCAAGATCGTGTCTAGTAAGGATAAATATATGCTTGTATATGTAAGTATAAGTTCAAATGCTGCCATGAAAAGAGAGGTAAGGTTTCAGTGGGTTGATAAACCCACGGGAATGGAGCTGCTAATGACAAAAATTAGTATCAGAAATAGAAGTGGAAAGGAGATGCTGTATTGCATTTCTCTCCTTCATGTGCTATAATTTCTAAAGGACAATTTGTCAAGTAAGATATTTGCTCTTTTTACACGAGTACTTCAGCCCAGTTCCCCTCTCCATGGGTTTCCCTCCCAGCCCACCCAAGGGTGCCCATAGGTGTGGGAAGATGAACTGGGGGTGCCCAGCACCTCCATCCTGCTCCCAGGTGGAGGTTTGAATGACTCCTATTCTGGTTTTGCAGTAAAACAAGAGCTTCTACTGCCAAAGTAGTGCAATCTCAGGCCACGTTTCATTTGTGTTTGTCCCTGGGACTGTGGAAAGCTGCCTCTGGTGTGGTTTTTCCGTAGGATTTGTTGTCAGAGGCTTGTAAAGATACTACCAGTCTTTGAAAGAAGACCTTGCCTGATAGTCCTCTGGGCTGTGATCACCTGCCAGAGAGCAATCTCACCTCTGAGGGGCAGACACTTACCAACCTATTATGTCCTAATTAAGCTTGGCCATGTTTACACTGCTTGATGATGATGCATAAAGATTAATTTACCTTTCCAGCCTGTTGCCAGAATGTACTGCCATAGTACCCTGCTCAAAACAGAAACAGCAATAAAGTCTCCAATTAATTTATATCCTCTTAATTCTATCAGAATCCATCATTTTATGTGCCTTTAATTTATTGGTGTATCATCTATCGAGGTGGCAGCAGTTCTCACAAGTCATTCTATAAATGGTCTTAAACACAGTGATAGAATCTTCTGTGGAGAAACAAGCCACGAGAACACCTTATTTAGTTTGCCAAATTAAGGAGGCCAAAGAAAGCCTTTTAATTGCTTTTGACTAAAAAAAAAAACCCTGCAGAGCCACAGCTAAAAACGTTCCTCTGACTGTCATTGGAGTTTAGAATTAAACAAGGCTGAGCTCTTCAGTGTGACCCTGATGAAATTAAGTGCAATCAGGATGAAGACAGAAACACCATTATACAGGTTGAGCTTTACACTTTGATTTTCTCGAAATATTGATTAGAGACCTGAATATGAATTAATGATCTTGGCTCTGTTTCAGCAGAAGATACAAATTCACAACAAGCTTTTGAGCGCGTTCCTGTTCTCTTCAGTTTTAGAGGTTTTGGAGTCTGCAGGTTGTGCTCGGGTCGTGGCCAAAAAGGCGACGGAAGAAGCACCAGTCCAGCTGATTCCTCCAGCCTGGAATGCAAGAAGTTCACCTTGCTGCAAAGACACTGCTGGGAAGATGTTATTTGTGGGGGAGTTCTGTGAATAATTAAAGAAACTGCTCCTGATAGAGGCTGTCCCTTCCTCCCACGGGATCTTGAGCTCTTCTTGGTTTGGTCTGGGACATCTCATCAAGGTCTAGCAGGGCTTAGTTTGGGAGCTCTGGGAGCCAGGGAAGGATGAAGGCTGAGGACCTCTTTTACTACCCCAGGAGCAGGGTTTGCCTAAAATTGTCTGAGGCACCTCCAAAATTCCTTGGGATAAAGGGGCACTGCCAATTCCACTACCCCATCCCATGTACTTAAGTGACAGTGATGGACATACCCAGGAGCCATGGTCACCACAGCTTCAGAGGGTTTAAAACAAGGAAAAAATCTTTAGAAAAAGGAGCATCATTAGCTCATAAATTTTGTTTCTCGGTGCTCATTCCCTTCCCCCGTGACAGCACCTGTGCTTCCTCCTCCTGTGATTTCCTACACGTCACTCATGGCTTGCTTTATTTATTTTTAGTGAGTTGCTCCCTACAACTGCCCCCCTTTCTTGCCCAGTGATGCCAGCAGGACATTTCAGAGCAGCTCAGGTTACTTAACAGGAAAACACCCAAACAAGCAGCCCGTGTTTCCACACGCGTTATCCCTGGTGCTTTATGGGGTTGCAGCAGCAGCACATGGGCAATAAACCTTCTGACCCTATGGCACAGGTTTTATGAGCTGGTGCCACTGAGCTCCTGGTGGGCTCAGGTGCCTGGAGAGCCTCAGGCATCATTTATCCCACCCAGTCCACCATCATCCCATCATTTATCCAACACTGCAAGCTGGAAACCATAAAAGACGCATCCTTTTACCCAATCCTTGCTCTTTTTTCCCCAATAAGGCAAAGTCTTGGCTGGCCATGGAGTGTGAGAAGCCACCCAGAGCTTTGGGGCTAGAGGATGGGAACCTGCCTGAATCCACAGCTCCCAGGGCATCACTGGATAAATATTGGTGGGATCCTCCCAGCGCTTCTCTGCTCCTACGAGGGGTGGCCACGTGATGGCCCCTCCCTGCACAGGGTTTATAACTGGGACCTGTCATTAAATAATGAACAGGCCAGTGGAGGGAATGTAAGATACCATCCATGGTATGCACAGTGGGTAATAAATCCAAGGGGAAACAGTAAATCTCCAAGGAGTTACAGAAATCCAGATAGATACCCTGGCGGAGGTGCACTTATTGTGGAGCACTACAAGGTTTTCCTCTTATCTCTAATTTTATAGATCTGTGCAGCTGCAGCAGTCCTTGGATAGGGCACATATTTGAAAATACTATAAATTTCACCTCCTGTTTGTTTCAGATTCATTGGCACTCTCTGTCTTTACTATCTCCTGGTATTTTATGCGTCAGTAGTTGGAGAAAAAATGCTTTGTTTGCACTAGATGTAATATGAAAACTCTCTCTGACATTTAAACTTTAGTATCAGTTTGCCTACAGTGTTAATATCACTGAAACTGCTTATATGGATTAAATTGCCTCCAGTATATAATGCCAAAATATGAACACAGCACATTTACTGATTCAAGCCCTTGAAAGAATTATTACCATTAAAATATTTAAGGTCACCTTTACAAATGCAATAAATCAGGAGGATGTCAAACAGAGAGAGTTTAAAGCTCTCAGTCTGGAGTAGCCCACTGGGAAAATGATGGTTGATTTATTGTGATGTGGGGGGAAAGGGGTTTGGGGACAACCTTGGGGCTCACAGCCTTTTTGGGGACAACCTTGGGACTCACACCCCTCTGGGTGTGGAGCACCAGGGGGACACCACTGCCCTACAGGGTGGTTCTCACCCAGACTCTCACGTTGTTGCACAAATTCTCAGCCCAGTCCCAGCAGCTCTGAAGGTCTCACAGGGGGAAAGAGCAGCAAAAGCTCATTTTTGTCATTAAAGGCAGAGGCAGCAGCTCGTGTGCCCTCGGGAGGCAGAACTGATGAGTAAGAAGATGCCATTTCCATGCAGTCACTTTTTTTTGCACAGAACAGCCTATTCATGCTACGGGTCCAGTTCTGCAAAAACCCTTATTGAGGTCAACACAATTTACTGATAATTGAAGTCAGAGGGAAGTTTTGCTTCAGTGAGAACCAGCAAATCAAGCCTATCAGACAATTCTTAAAAAAAAAAAAAAAAAATCATCCTTCATTATGCTTTCATCTTAAATATTAGGATTCAGCGAATTTCCCCAGAACAACCACTGTGTAAAACTTTAATCTTTGGAGAATGGATTGGGACTGTAATTGCAAAGCCCAACATCCTCCTCCTGCACCACATTCCCTCTATGAAAGTCAGCATTTACTAGCACACTTGAAATGGGGGATAAATTTGCATGTGCTTATTGCTCACCCTTTTATTTGTTTCCAGGTGACTGTTTCTAATATTTAGCACAACACCCTTATCTGCAGTAGCCCATCCTAATTTACAGCATGAGGAGACAGACTAATGCTCATCATCATCGCCTGAGGCAAAGTAGTGAGCTTAAAAATACACCTTTCTTTTTAAATTCCACACATAAAATTAAATGTAATAATTGATCAATGCCTCCTCTATAAAAAACTTGCCAACATGAGTGGATGGGAGGTGTCTCAGAGTTTTCTAAACCAGTGGTCAGTGCTTATTTAACCAGAGATGTTATTACAGGAGGACTTATTATAGCCACAGGAATTCATAGGAATTTTTGAGAGGCCTTGTAACTTAAATTAAATTGATTCCCTCCATTATTGCCAGTAAAACGATCTTAAAATTCATATTTTTGGGGTGAGGTGGGAGAATGAACAACCCACCTTTACTGCATTGGGAATTTCTCTCCAACTTTAGAGACTGTTCCCTGTCTGATGGATGCAACAGGTCCAAATCCCAGCACCAGGTCACAGATCTGAGGGGAAAAAGCACAGGAAGACAGAGAAAATCAAGCTCAAATGGGATGGTTTTCCCAAAGGGTCTTTCAGAGGAAGATGAGTTTTTGGGCTGTCTATTAGGAGACACCTGAGTTACTAGCTATTAAAATGCTCTTCAGTGGAGGTGATCTGGCTTTTCCTCCCAGACCTGGGGGCTTTGTTAAAGTACAGGATTTGTTTTCTGCCTGCTCAAAGAGACTGATTTGGGGAGCACTGGGCACAGCCCATTCCCACGACCAGACATTCAGGCTGCACCCAGGGGAATCCAGCAACAACACTTGTGCCCTGCTTTCCATTTTTCTCATAGAAGGAGACGGAATTTCCCAAAAAGTACTGTTAACCCTGAAGAAACTCTTACCACGGGCAGAGAAGGAGCAGCTCCTGAGCCTTAGCAGAGGCTTTGCAGCAGGAAGGGAAGATGGGCCTGCCCATCCCTGGCCTTTGGGCTGCTCAATCCTCAGATTTAACAGTTGACTAACACCTCTGATAATTGAGCATGTTAATATTTTGCAAGAGAGACTGACAAGCAGATTGTTGTCAAACCCAGGAGCCGTCAGGCTGCGGATATTGGAGTTGGCAGAGCCCAGTAATTTACGGCTTTCTCCTTCAGCTTCTCATCATTTACTTCCCAGCCACCGAAGGGAAACCTGCAGCCAAAGGAAAATTGATGGACTCATCATGCAGACATGACACTCCTGAAGCCTCCAATTGCTATTTTATACACATGGTGTGAAGAGGAATGATCAATGGGGACCTGGAAACTCCTCGGTTACAGGAGCCCTGGAGAAGCTGCACCAAACCCGTCTGTTCCCCTGCTTTCCTGGGACTTCCTGGTGTACTCCAAATAGTTGCCATTTAATATCTTCTCTCATTTTTACTAATGCAGCTACTGAATATAAGCTATTAGTTTATATTGCTACAGGGTCTTAGTCCCAAGTGGGTGATATTTTGGTAAAAACACGCACAAAGTCACTCTGGTTCAGCCCAACTTTTGTTGACTGTATGGTCTCACCAAAAGTAAAAAACCAGATGATTATTTTCAGGCTCAGGCATAAGTTTCTGACTAAAGTCGTGCCTTGACAAACTGTTTGGGAGTTTCTCATTGCACATCATGACCCCAAAGGGTCTCCATCAACCATATATATATATGTGTGGAAATTGTTTCCTTTCAAGTACCATAATACACACCTGCAAACATGGGAATACAATGTTTAAAAGTTCCTCTTTTCCTTCTTTAGAAAATATAAAAACAAGAGTTGTTTGTATAAATAATAAAAAAAAAAAACAAAACAAAAACAAATCAACAGTGGCCTCCAGACATAAAATATGAATCCTGGGACATAACAGTTACTAAAGGCAGGACAGGGCAGGGGGTGATATTTCCCAACTGAATAAAGTCAATTTTTAAAGGCATTATGTGCACAGTGTTTTTAGAGTCTGTGTGCCCAAATTCAACATTATTGGCTGCAGATTTATCTGTGTTCTGGGTAGAAACCCAAGTGAAACTTGGTGCTGTCACTGGGAAGGAACTGAAGGTGGTGAAATGCAGCCAAGCTCTCTCCAAATCCTCCATCAGCTGCTTGGAGAGAGGCTCAGGCAGCACTGCCACAGAGGAGGGTGGAGAACTTGCTGCCATTCCAGAAACACATCCAGAACCTAAAGAAATATACCACTGAACAAATTTTCCTGAGAAAGGAAGTCCAGAGAGAGGTGAGAAAATCACTCATTTGCTTCAGCAGTGAAATAAAGTGAAGGGAATAAAGGCTTTGCTCACCAGCCCTCAGCTTGGCAAGGGGTTTGTACACACGAATCTGGGGGTGGATGTAAATAAACCTGTGGATTTAACAGGGCTACGTGACCTCAGGCTCAGGTAGCTTGCTGAACTGAGCTTTAATGTGTATTTAGGCTTTTTCCTGTGTATTCAGGTTTTTTGTGCTGCTTGGGGCTTGTGTCGAGGTATTTGTATTTGTGCTCATCACACACAACTAAATAAACTTGTGCTCAAACTTGTTGAAATGGGATGTTTTACAAGTTTGGATATTTTAACTCTGCTGTTCACTGGTTGGCTCTGTGGTAAAATTATCATTCATTTCTTTTGGCTTGTCAGCATTAGTGAAGATGATGTGGGATAGAAAGCACAGCTCAGCACACAGAGGAGGAGGATTCTTACTGTCCAAACGTGTAAGTCAGCAGAAAAAATAAAGCAAAAAAGCATTTATCTGAAAAGGCAGATTCACTCCCAGTCTGACCTGACAATCTTGTACCCCACTGATATTATAAAAACAGAGGGAGGAATTTGGAAAAACATAAATAAACTTGGAAATAACAGATCCTTAACCCCTATTTCATGAGCGATTTTCATTTTACTGTGTTGGTCCACCCCAACAATCAAATTGAATCTGGCTGACTCAAACTGCACTTTTAAAACATATTTTTAACAATCATAGTGTCAAAGACTATGTTGAGTTGAAAAGCACACACAAGGATCATTGAGTCCATCTGCTGTCTCTGCACAGGACAACCCCAAAAATCACACCCTGTTAATAAACACCACCCCATATTTTTGCACTACTTCAAACAGAATAAAAGACACTTTTTTTCTTTTTTCAAATTTCCAGAGAGCAACTGAGGTGAACCTGCTTCAACCCCATGGTAAGCTCAAATCAAATACCACAGTTCTAAGAAATCCATTAACTGTTCACATCATCCTTCCTCGCTTCACCCTATAATGCACATTGTTGTCAATTTTTGCCTTATTTACCCCCTGCTAATAGCTGGGCTCAGTGCCAAGAAACTTAAGACAATTGTGGAGAGATGCAGATCTAACATTTTTCAAGTTGACAGCCAATGGTTCTGAGCATTTAATTCCCGAGACGGAAGAATCTCCAAATCCTGCTTTTGTAATTCACCCAGGAAAACACATCAGAGCCAAGCCCTGTCTGTGCAGCCTGAGCAAAAATGTTATTGTTTGATCCAAGTTGTATCTTTCTTGGCAGATTTGTAGGGATTGATCCTGGCTGAGAGTGGGATTTTAATAGGAAGCTTAGCACTCCACAGCTCTTGATAAATTAAACATCCACGTCGTAACCATCGTTCTGTCCCCGGCAGTGCAGCTCAGGTAAAGGTTCATTTAATTCAGCCTTGTTAAAGTTTAAGCAGCTCTGCCAAATTCCACCAGCCTTGGCATGTGTGACGTGACTAATGACTCCCCTCAACCTGGAGTCAGAAGCTTCCATTGGAAAATGCACCATCTTTATGGATTTGCCCCCGAGCAGAGGGAGAAATAAACAAATACCATTGTTCCAAATGCTCAGATGGGAAATTTAAGCAGCTGAACACAACTCTGGAAGTTGTTTAGGCGTGGATTTGATAAGGGGTTTATGCTTAAAGCAGAAAGCAGGAAGGGTCAAGGATCTTCCTCCTCTCCTTGAGGAGAAAACACCAATGAAGAGTCCCAAAATATTTGCTGGGACACTCTGTGCCCTGGAGCAAAGCAGGTCCCTCGAGGCTGACCTTCAGCCAGTGTGGATCAGGTGGGTTTGCCCAAACCTCACACCATCCTTCTGCCCATCTTGCTTCTCTCCTGGTCTTTCCAGTCCTGGTGTAGCTCTTGAGCCACCTATGCTGGCTCAATATGATTTAAACAGAATTATTCATCTTTCTTCCCAAGCCTGACTATGTGAGTACTTAAATATTGTGGGAAACACCACCACATTATCTGCCTTTTCAGCCTTTAGCTTGTATTTATGTAATACTGACTTTATATTCACTGGTAAATCTCCTTGTGTTTGTGCCTCCAGGCTCTGCTGAAGTCTCAGATTTTTTTTTTTCCCCTCTATGATACGACTAAAACATGGCTTTTTCTGTTCATCCATCAGCAAACCAGTAGCATTTTGTGTCTTCACAGGACCTCCAGAAGCCCCCCTGCCAGCCTGCTGCTGCAGCAGGTCCAGCCAGAGCAGGCTCCTGAGGAACTGTTCAAACTCTGAATTTCTCCCCCTCACCCAATTCAATGTTGGGAAGCCAATATTTCAAAAAACCCCTGTTTTTTACATTCATCCAAACAACTCCACATGGGTGGGAAGAACAACTGGATTATCCTTCAAACCCATCTGCAAAATTTTCCTTCCTTGGCTCAGCTGAAGACTGAATGTCACAGTTCAGATTTATGACATGCAGGCAATTAATATTTTCCTCACTATTACCAGTTAAATCCCTGTTTTTCACCCCAGCCTGAAGTTTGCTTTCCTGCAGCACTAACACAGATCCATCCCAGGCCACTGCTAAAGCACCCAGGGGTGGTCCTACTGAAAAATAATGATTCACCCCCTTTTGCAAGCGAGGCATTAGCTACTGACACAGGTTTTCATCCAAATCCTGAGTTTCTGGGACACTTCACATCAGCAGTTGGAGACTCTGCTTGGCATTTTCCTTATTTCAGTATCATGAGCTGGATTAATTTTGTGTGCTTTCCTCCTTGTACAGTTCAGTATCTAGAGAGATTGTCAGGGGTTTTTTTTCCCATGTTTATGCAGGTCCATGTTTGTCTGGAACATCTGTGCAGGGTTGTTATCGTGTTGGCAAACACAGAGGTTTAGTGTCTCCTGGAGGAGCCTCAAACTCAAGCTTCAATTCCTATCCTATGGTAAAAAAGAGAATAGTTTGAAAAATTTACCTAAATTGGGGAAAGGTTTTCTAATGAAATATTCAGAAGCCTACAGAATGCTTTATTTACTGGAAACAAATGTTTTGCTTTGCTTTATAATGAAATCAAAGCTTTGGTTTTGGAGAAAAAAAGCAGGATAAATCCCTTCTAGAGCAGAATATGCCTGATCGTGTTTATCCATGAGGAACTTGCCCTTTGCAGGAGACCCTGTCTTCGCCAGCTCCTGACTCCTGCTGACTGCACAGCTTGGAATAGAGTGTAAAAAAATTAATATATCACTGAAAAGCTGCCAGCTGGATGCTCAGCCCACCTCTGGGAATCCCTTCCTTTGATGAAAAATAAATATTTACAGTTAAATAAAACCTTAAATGATTTTTGAATGATTCTTTTGAACAACAGTGCTACTGTACAGCGTGAAAGGACTCAAGAAACCCTCTCTGGTTCATTTTTTAACTTCAAAGTTTGATGGATGTACTCTAAGTCCAAGATAAAGTACATTTAGGCCAAAAGGTTTGAAAGGTGATGTCTGATCTTAGCACAGTTGTCCATCATCAGTTCATTAAAATACTTGGCAAGGTGTTCAGTGTCTGTTGGTTCAGTATCTATTGGTCTGTTCCTTTCCAGAGAACTTTTATGGGGCTGATCCAGTTCCTACTAAAATCATAAGGGAATTTGGTGCTGCTTTACTGCAAATTTTGAGAGAGAAAGGGCTGAAAGTTTCACCCGGTGCAAATCATTCTGTTAAATCAGCATTTGGAGTCTGTTCCTGGGTATTTGGGGTTTATCAAATAAACCCTTAATTTCCTTGAGAAATGCCAGGACTTCAGAACCAAAAGAAAATAAACCTGATTTCTGCTGAAAGCCAGCATTTGTCAAAATAATTCTTAAAATCCAGTATTGCAAGGTGTAAAGATATTTGAACACCATCAACTCTGCCTTGACTTACATTATACCACAAGAAACATAAGCAATCCAACTGATATTAATATCTTCATCTAACAAAATATACTGTTGAAAGAGTGGTTAAATTTGTCCCACAGCTTTGGGTATGTTGGCATAAAAATCAAGAAGATTAACTTCTCTATAAACATCTCATTTAAGATCTTAAAACCCTTAATAAAGCTGACAATATTGAATAGTTTTCTGTGGCCTTCAGTAAATCAGGAGCCAGAACAGTCAAAGGAAAGGCTCCCAAGCTCCCTGTGCTGAGTGAATGAGCAGGATGTCCCATGGCATCGATGACAAACAGTGTAAAGGACATTCTGCCACCACAGTGAGGTGATTCAAGGAGTTGAGTGCCAGGTAAGAACTGCAATATCTGCTATTTCCCCCTAAATCTGTTGTGCTGGGATATTTTTTTAAAGGATTTTGCTGATCACAGCATGTTCATGGTGGTTGGGCACCTGTTCCCATGAAAAAACCTTTGGTCCTACCAGGTCTTTACTAAAATCGAGGTGGTTTTTCCACTCTCAGAACACAAATGTGTGTTCCAACACAAAAAGTTGGAAGTATTTCTTGCTGCTAAAGCCAGGTTGCCCCTCCTTATCTCAGAGCAGTGTATTCTCAGAGCAGAAGTATCATTAAATGGAGCTCAAAGATGAACTGTGAGGTAAAGGTCAGATTTCCCTTCCTGGAGGTTTGGAGGACTCACACAATTCTTCCTGGGGGGTTAAATGGGGGAGATTTTACACAGATGGTTTCTGAACAGTGTTTCTGGATCTCCAAAAGGTCACTGGACTCGCAGTTTGCTGGGAGTGTGGACTGGGAAAAAAGTGCCAGTTTGAAGAGTTTATAGAGCTCCTGCCCAAGGTGGGGGATGATGGTAGGACAGGGCTTAGGGAATCACCAGCAGGACTGGATCTAACAGGAACACTGACCAAAGGGCTGAGGGCCTGATTTGGGTCTCACTTTGCTCCCAGCATCAGGGACCTCATGTCTCTGTTGGACATGGAGAGTCCATAGTTCCAAAGGTAATGTCATCCCAAAGATAATACCCAGCCCTAATTCTTACTACTTGGAATATCTCCTGAATTAATTACACTGGTTAAATTCTTGCCATGTGACATGAAAACAGCACAGTGGCAGCCCATTATCTGGGATGAGGATGGCACAGCACTCTTGGATCAGCTCTGATGTCCCACTTGCAAATGTTATGTCCCCATGGCAGGGGGGCAATGTGGGTGGACATGGTTTGGTCCTCATCACCACACCCTTCACACCAGGCATCGCTCACAGTCTGCCCTGGGGACAAAGACATTGAGACTCACCAGCAACAACACCCTGGCAGCAGAATAACAAATATTAAGTGGTTTCAACTGTTATTTTTCAGCTAAAGCAGTGAAAGGAGCTATCTGCCCACTGACTTGTCATGTCAACATGTCACAGGCGGCAGTGTCTCTCCAGGATGGAGCCCTGCTGGTGACAAACAGCTTCCCTGTTAAACACCAGCTGGGAATCTGGTCCACAATGCTCTTGGTTTAGGTTTATTCATCCTTCTGTGCTGGCAATTTAACCCCTTGGAGTTTTGCTGTAGTTTTTTTCCCCCTCAGGTTCAAGTCACCAGATTAAACACACGCAAACTGATTTCCATTTCATATTCAGGTTGGTATGTATTGTTTTTATGTGTGTCCATGTATGTACAGACAATGTAGCATAGAAATGTGTGTGTGCTGGAGACAAAAGCCACTTGCAAAATCCACGGAGAGTTCAATGCTCTCTAGCACACACACAAAAAAAGAAATTTCCTGAAACAACACATCTGAAATACCCTTACAGATGTTTCTCTGCATTACCGAAAAAACCCGTCCCCTGAGCTAAAATGAAAATTGATTTTGAAAAAAAAAAAAAAAAAAAAAAAGGCTGAAGGATATGAGTGGATCATCATAATTGGATCAACATGCTCCAAAAGCTTCAGGCTACTTCAGCTTCATTTCTTAGCTGACAGCTTTCTTTTGGAATTCTTCAAACCAAACACAAATGGTTTGATTGCAATATGTGAAACATTTGACCATCATATCCTTGACAGTCAGGCCGCTGCAGGGGAGATTTGATAACTGTTGTCAAATGCAGAACAGCCAGACTAATCCAGAGAACCAACAAAAAAAACACAGGAGCTGCTTCAACAAAACCAGAGACGATATTAATGGAAAGTGACACCATTTACAGGGAAAATAGAGAAAAAGGCTGCATTGGGTCTTTTCCAAACAGTGTTGCAACCACATGAAATGATCTTACTGGCTCGTAGCTGGTAAATACAAATTAGAGCTGTTTGAAATCCACTTGGTTTTCCATTCAACTGTCACGTGAGGAATTAAAGCAGCAACAACAGCGAGTCACCCACACTGAGCATGTGCTAATTTATGGACAGAATTGTCTGGGTGGATTAGAGCTGAGTTGTTTCTCCTGAAAAAAGAGGCACTGCAGGCTGGATGTTGGGGTGATTGGCAAATCTCCCTGTCTCAGAACAGCTTCCAGCATTAAAAGGATGAAAAAGAAATGGGAAAAAACACCTAAAAAAAAAGGAACAAAACAAAATCTAATGGCATCTTCTCTGGTTATTTCCATGACAGGCAAAAGTGAAAACTGCAGCGTTAATTGGCAGAAAAGAATTGAAGGATATCATGGATAAACTAATTACTGGATGTCAATATTGTATTAAACACCTAGTCAGAAGAGTTTTAATAAGTACATGCTTTTTAAAGTTGAAGCTGCAAGATCTTGATGAAAATTTTATGGAAGATTTAATTCATAGTCCTGGAAACAGCATTTTAGGAGAAAATATCCTTGATTCCCACTGTGGTAATGCAGGGTTGGGGAGGACGGGGAGGCAGGAGCTTGTTCTTCAGCAAGTGAAAATTAATTTTAAAAGAAAACCCCTTTCTCCTGACAGATCTCAGGCTCGTGTTCTCAATTATAGGGGAAGTGATAACTGTCAAACAAATCTCTCTCTGCAGGAAGGTTTCCAACACTTGACTTTACCAAGACTGAGCTTTGGCAGACCTGGGGTTGATCTCACTCTTCAGGGCAGGGATGAGCTCCCAGGCCTCCCTCTTGCACTTCTCCCCTTTTCCCTTTCCCCACAACAAATGTATTTACTCCAGAGTTTTCCCTCACACAATTATCTCCCAGCAGTGGGTTGGGTTTTTTTTTTTTCCCTCCCCATTCTTTTATCTGTTTCTCTCTCGGCAAACTCAGGAAGCAAAAGGGATAAAGTTTAACGACTGTTCACAGTTCAGTGTCCTGCAAAATTAGAGGAACATCTGGAAGTTGTTTTTGCTTCAGGATGACTTTTAACTGACTAAATGATCTCATCTGCAGTGCTGTGCAGCCTGGGTGAGGATGGAGAGTAGGAGTTGCCCCTTCCTACCTGAAATCCACCACAAATCAGATTCCAAGAGTTTTTCTAGCTCCTTAAATCCTCTGGAATTTTTTTTCCCCCCCTACCATTTAGGAACAGCCTCCATTAAACAGCTATAAAACTAAATTAAGAGAAAGCAATAACATCTGATTAGAGCCAAGAAAAAAAATCAATGGCTCAGCATGAACAACGAAGTAATAGAAAAATATTCCAGACACTTCCAAAAGAGGAGTTTTAGCATAAAAATCTACGCTCCTGGGAAAAGAGATGTTATGTGAGCTGGAATTTGAACAACTGGGATTAATAAATCTTCATTCTCTAATTCCTCCTCTAGCTCTTGGTGCCAAGCATTTTGCATTTCTAGTATGGAAGTGCTGTGCAGAAAAGTGGTGCAACGTTACCCACTTTGCTTCTCCTCATCCCATTTTTCCTACATGTCACTCATGAAGAAAGGATGTGTTTCTTGGAATTGTGCAGGTATTGGGCACACTCAGTAGCACCAACACGTGGAGGATCCAATATCAGAGCCAGACTCTTATGGACTGAAGGTTGGGACATACAAATGTAAATACAATTAAATTTGGACACTCCTTGGAAATTTCAGCCCAGAATATCACCCGGGATGAAGGATGGTAAGGAAAGAGAGCTATAAAAATTATTTTTCTTGAGGAGGCTGACTATAATTTATTTTAGAAAAGTAGTACTTATATATATATAAGTATTTATATATATATATATAAAGTATATATCTATTTAGATATACTATTGATTTATATAAACATATATAATATTTAAATTTATAATATATATTACTCAAATGGTATTTAAAAACGAAAAAATTGGGACTGGAGTGATAACCATTAGGGGATGGGTATATGACAGTATTATTTTTGATGTGATAATACCGAGTAATAATTTTATTTAGAGTGTAAAAAGTTCTGTGGAAGGAGCCAAGTTTTTTCTTCTACCACTGAGTCAGGAGGCTGGAAAACTGTGCATAGAGATCCGAGCCTGGTATTTCCATAATCTCTCTCCATCTGCTCTACTGGGTGTATTTTCCCTCTTTTCCAACGCTCATGTTGTTAACAAGACAATCTCCCCTCTTTGTGGGATTCCCTCACTCTTTGCTCAGGTTACTGTGGAATCAAAATAGCACTTATGGGCTTGTCTGCACGTGTTGGAACTGGGTTTGATGGCCACTGCAGGAGACACGTTTTCAGGTGCAGTAAGTCGGGAACTTCTGCCTGGAATCTTGGAGACAACAGAATTCCTCTGCTGCCCCGTTTATTCTTACCAGATGGCACTAGAAAGGCCCACGTTGTGTTTCTGCCCTGGGAAGGAACTTTCTTCCTAAGCAAATGTGATGGCTGTGTGAAAAGCCCCAATTTAGCCCATGTGCAGCACACATGGGCCCAGCACCTGCAAGCTGTTAGTGCCCGGGGAGCACGGGGTGCTGGGAGACTCCAGGGAGCAGATGCAGCACATGCCTGGGAATGTCCTGCAAATGGGGACCTGGAGGGAACCTGGACCTTCAGAACCAGGAGAACAAATGAAAAGCAGAGCTTGTTTTCCACTGGAAGCCCCGGAGAAAAGGGCTGTACCTCTGTGAGCTCGGCCTGCCAGCGACCACAGGACTGTCTGAACAACAAAATGCTGTGTTTTGGTAGAATCACAGAATCTCCTGAGCTGGAAGGGACCCACAAGGGTCATCCATCCAATCCCTGGCCCTGCACATACACCCCAACAATCCCCCCCTGTCCCTGAGAGTGTTGTCCAAACCCTCCTGGAGCTCTGGCAGCCTTGGGGCTGTGCCCACTGCCCTGGGGAGCCTGGGCAGTGCCCAACCAGGCTCTGGGAGAAGAACCTTTGCCTGAGATCCAACCTAAACCTCCCTGGCACAGCTCCAGCAGTTCCCTGGGGTCCTGTCACTGTCACACAGAGCAGAGATCGGAGCTGTCCCTCCACTGCCCCTGGGGAGGATGTTAAAGACCCCAGTGAGTTCTGCCCTCAGCCTCCTCCTCTCCAAGTGCCCTCAGCTGCTCCTCCTAAGGCTTCCCCTCCACGCCCTTCCCCATCCTCGTGCCCTCCTTTGGAAGGTCTCTAGGCTCAGCTTACTGCAGGCTTTGCCTGGTACATGAAGCAGCTTATTTGCATTTCAAAGCTGGCCTATATTTTGCTGATTGAGGGTAAATAATGCAACATGCATATGTATTCCCTGCTCGGAGGTAACAGCAGATCACATCCAGATACCTCCTTCTGGGATGGCTGCAGATACATCAGTGGGTTTTCCTCTGGTTTGGTGGAAGACATCCCAGTGTCCAGCCAGGTGTGAGAGCACCTGGAGCAGCCAGGGATGTGTCAGGTGGCAGAGGAATGGTTGCTGGGAACCAACACCACCAACATGTGGATGCAGGAAGATCACAGAATCATTAAGGCTGAAAAGACCTCCAGGGTCACCAAGTCCAACCTTCAACCAAATACCACCAAGACTACTAAAACATATTGAGAGGGGCCACTTGGGCCACAATCAAGTGTCTACTTGTCTATGTTTCCAGGGACAGGGATTCCACTACTGCCCTGTGCAGCCCATTCCAATGCCTGACCACCCTTCAGTGAAGAAAGTTTTCCCAGTATCCAACCTGACCCTCCCCTGGCACAGCCTGAGGCTGTTCCCTCTCCTCCTGTCCCTTGTTCCCTGGGAGCAGAGCCCGACCCCACCCCGGCTCCCCCCTCCTGTCAGGGGGTTGCAGAGCCAGAAGGTCCCCCCTGAGCCTCCTTTTCTCCAGGCTGAGCCCCCCCAGCTCCCTCAGCTGCTCCTGCTGCCCCAGACCCTTCCCCAGCTCCGTTCCCTTCCCTGGACACAAGATTCCCAAGCCTCAAAGTCCAACTTAGAACTCTTCTCCCAGCAATGGCAGAGGTGGATGATTATTTATCCAGAACAATTTATCACTTGCATTCAGATGAAACTTAATGAATTTGATGATAAATTCAACTATGAAATTAATTATGCTAAACCCCAGATATTAAATATAGACCTTGAGAATCCATGATTAAAAAGCTGTGAGATCTCTTTATTTTTTGTGGCCTAACAAAGACACACAGTTATCTATATTTCTCCCAGCTCCAGTTAGTTTTCCTCCCACTCAAAATGTAAAATTGATTTGTTGCGTTGGGGAATAAACAACAAAAAATGATGCTTATCTTAGTTCTGTTATATGGCCATGATAAAAATTAATTGGTCACCAAAAATTAGTATTCAGAGCACGGAACACTTAGTATGAAAAAGAAAAGATGGCTAAAATATCACCCAAAAATGGAAATCTTAGTCTAGAAAGGCAATTCACAGCACCAAGTTCTCTAAAGTATCATTAAGGTTCACGATGGAGATGGAGAGAGGTCCACAAACACTGGGCAGAAATTTAGCAAGAGGACTTTAAGTATGAGCAGAAAACACTTCGTTTTTTGCTTAACCTGTTTCTACCACCTCAGAAGGGGCTTTGGGTCATTAG
Source organism: Chiroxiphia lanceolata (assembly GCF_009829145.1). NCBI lineage: Eukaryota > Metazoa > Chordata > Aves > Passeriformes > Pipridae > Chiroxiphia > Chiroxiphia lanceolata. The sequence continues at coordinate 3,900,572 of NC_045650.1, forward strand.
GATATTTCAGAACATGGCACAAACTCCTCCTCCCTTCTGTTCCCAACCCCCAGAAGCAATTTGGTTCCTGCAACTCCCCCACTCAGTATATATATAAATATAAATATATATATATAAAACATCCAGAAGAAGAAAAAGCCAGACAAACCATGATAAAATGAGGGAAATTAAGGCAAATACAATAATTCCTCTGAAATATTACTGTAGAATATTAATATACCCACTTACAGTTTCTCCCCCTCAAACTAAACTAATATTTAAATCTTACATAAAATATTCCCATTTTAGGATTTTATGAAATAAAAATCATTTTTTGAAGGAAAAAATAAAAAAGGCAAATATCCAGAGACTGGCATAGATTTTGACCAATCCTGCAGCCCTTAGGGGAAATTATTACAATAGACATCAAAGACAGCTCCCTCCAATTACACTTAAGAGAGGATGTTAAAATGTGTTCTGTGTACAGAGGAGGAACATCCCATGCCCTTAAATAACAAATAGACTTTTGAAGTCAAGAAAATTGAAGATCTCCAGAGAAAGCCATGGTGGCTCCAGAGGAGTTCGTGCCTTACAAAAGGACTCAAGGACATTCCATGTGGGACCAGCACAGGAATAGCTCAGTTTTGGAAGAGTAGCACAGGGAAGTGACTTACAAAAAAAGGATCTCAGGGAAAAATGATGGAAAATTCTGTATTAGCCTGAAGTAGATGTTATAATCCAGCAATAGTTGTTATGGAATGTGAACAGAAACAAAGGCACAGAAAATAAGGACAGGATAATTCCTGCTGGGTCTCTTGAAAAGGCAAGAAAAAGAAATGCTAGACCCTGAAAAAAAAAAATCAAAAAATCTATGAAATGTTCAGGTACATTGATAACTGCAATTAAAGACAGAAAAACATCAATGACAGGGAATCTCTGAGACCCAGCTCTGCTGGGACAGACTGGTGTGGACTCATTTCCTGATCTGTAAATTATGACATCAGTCTTTAAATGTCACAGGAATTTAGAAACAACAGATTTCAGGGGAAAATCCCCTGTAAATCATGAATCCCCTCTATATTTTCTCTTTCTTAAACTGAGAAATTAATTATTCTCCTCTGTGCCTATGGCTCTCACTCAACCCTACTGTGCCCACCTCGCCCATCCCACCACCAGCAGCATCCAAGAGGGAGATACCAGGGCTTCATTTCTGGGCAGGAAGGACCTTATCCACAAGGAAAGGACACGAGGGTGTTAAAGCAGAGCAGTGGAAGCTGAAACATCCCCATCTGTCAGCTGGGAAGGCTGGAGGAGCTGGAAGCTCTTACCCAAGTGGGAATAGTTGAAAGACTTGATGCATCTGAATAGATTTGCCTATAGGGGCATCCCTGAATAAATTGGGCTGAATTCCAAGGTGTGCCAAGCTCTGTGAGCCTAACAAGGTCACTGTGGTCCAAATTCAGCCCTTGCCACCAGACCAAGACCTGCTGGCTGAATTCAGTGCAATGAATTCAGTGCTGGACTTTAAATGCTTTTATTTTAGATGATAATATCAGAATCCAGCCTGGTTTTGCCCTTCAAAAGCTGCTTTCTGCTGCTCAACAACCTGAGTTATATTTATTAACCTTTATATATATATATTTGTTTATTAACCTTTTCTGATTACTAATTTTGCAAGCTTGTGGCATAGCTGGGGTTATGATTACTCTTTTAGGATATAATGAAAAGATCATCCAAAATCTGGTCTCGTTCCTAAAGTTGCCATTCCAAATTAATATAAGAGAATGCTGATCAATAACTATTACTAGTACAAAGCAAACAAGTTGATTCTTTCACCTTGAACCTGACTTTCATACACATGTACAATCCAAAGGAACTATTTTGTCATTTAAATTTTGTCATTTAAACCTCTGAGCCCTGTTGCTGGTCCACAAACCACACAGTGAAGGATTGCTGAGAGTTGCAATGACCCAGTGAGAGACAGCAGAGACTTGGCCCAAGAGCACTGCAAAAATCATGCACACACACATAGATACACATGCACACACATACAGAAAAAAGGAAAACTGATGGAAAAAACAGGAAAGAAGAAAAATTATGGACTGGAACAAAGCCACCAATGCTGGGAACCATCAGAGCTCACTGCTTTGCCTTGTGCCACCCCTCAACGTTCCCTCCTCTCCTCCTGCCACAGGGTTGGGAATAAAAACTTTGACTGAGAGGAGTTTTTTAAATTCTGAGGAGGGTTATAGTGATAACGTAATTCAGAAATTGTAAATGTGGAGCATACAGAGTTTCTTATATATTTCTCTTTCCTCCACATTTACCTCTCCATACAGGGGATGTAAGAGGGTGAGAAGATCTATTTTGATTGCAAAGATATACACACACACATGTATATAAATGCACACAATATATATTATAGTTTAACAGATGTGATCCCTTGGCACTTATTTTACTAAGAATTTCCAAATCCATTTTAACCCAAATTAAGAATTCCCTGATCCAGATTAGCACTGAAAAGCAAACGTAACCTCGAGGTGTAATTTGAAAGGTAATTTGCCAAAGTAAAGACCCCGTTGCACTGAGAGAGCAAAGTAAAGGGCTTCACTGTAAATGAGAAAGGATTAGGCCCACAGAAAAGTATTGCTATAGCAACAAAATAATTTAGGAGAATACGTGTAACAAAGCCAGAGCCACAGAGCTGTGCCGGGAAGGGGCTCGTACGCTCCTCAGCGACATCCCGCTCCCCTTCGGCACAACCAGCACACCAAAAGAAATAGGCACAGCTTCATTCTCTGCTTTTGTCTTTAAACCCCTTTTATCAACACCAGTTGGCAGGTCTCAATCACTGAAAAAATATCCTGGTAGAAGAGAAGAGGCAGAGGGATAAACCATCCTTAACCAACCCTACTCTGATGGACAGTTGGGGCTCGGCCAATTTGTGAGGACACAGAACGAGCCCCGCTCGGCCCCTGGGCAGGATTGTGAGGGATGACATGGGGTGCACAGCCTCCGTCACATCCAGCAGAAACCCTCCTGTCCTGGCAGGCAGCTGCTTTCCCTGTCTGTTTGGCTAATTGGAATTTCCAACAGTGGCCTGCAGTCCCAGCTGAGCCGCTCTTCCCGCTCCACAACCGGGCAGCAAAAGCTTTCTGCAGCTTCCTTTGGAAGATGGCTTTAAAAGTTAGAAAAATTTATTAGCAGCACCATTTATCCTTTCAGGCTATAAAAAGCTGCCAGTGAAACCCCCCCAAAAGGCTTAATGCATTACCAAAGTGCTAATTTTATTCTTCATTATTCCCCCAAACCTCCACTGGAAAGCGAAGCTCCTGCTCTACGGAGGCTCCTGTTTAATGTATCTCTGTATGTAGATCCTTGACAGAGCCCATTTTTCTTGCCTCTCAGGTGGCTCATATAGCGAGATTTATGTCCATTATGCATAAATTCCTTGCAATATTGCTCCAGCATAATCAGCAGAAAATCTGAGAAAGCACCCACAGCAGCCACAAAACACCACCACCGACAGCAGAACTCGGGCCACCTTCCTGAAGTCCCAGGGACTCTGTTCCCATTGAAATCAGGAGCTTATTTTGGTCCCAGTAGGTCTGAGTGGCCACAAGGGTCCACTTATTGTGCTGAGTCCCAATGTTGCCCTTGTGTGGCCTGAATGCAAATGTCAGTGGGACAGCCCAGTTTAGATCCTAAACCCACTTTAGATCCTAAACCCACTTTAGATCCTAAGCCTTTTATTAGATCTGGCCCTGAATTTCTGTATCTAAAAATAAATAAATAAAAAAAATTAAAAGGTCAATTCCCATCCTTAATGCAATGTCAGCATCCTTCTCTCTGGCTTGTCCTGGTTACTCCTTATTTACACATCCCCCAGTCTGACCATGTGAATGTTGGCTCCTTCCTGCTCCTGTTCCTAGAGACACACACAGGCTCTTCCTGGCCCTAATATTTCTAATACTTCAATGGTCAGGGCACAGTGAGGAGCCTGGGACACCCCCAGGTTGGGACCTCACCACCAGGGCTGATCTCACCCCCCCCGAGAGGGCCCTGAGCCAAAGCACCCCCACACAGAAGAGTCAAAAAGAAAGAAAGGAAGTTTTAAGAGCCAATCTCACCCTTGGTGACTGGCAGGAGAGAGACAAGCAGGCAGGTGAAACATCTCCTGTATCAATGCTCTGCTTCCCTGGTGTGGATCTGCTGAAGGTGGGGTGGGATGAGAACAACTCTCCCAGATCCTGCAGCACATCCATGTTTAGAAAACGGCTTTCGTAGGAATAACACAAATTCAGCCAAAATACCAAATAAGGATTGTTTTCCTGGTAATCACTGAGTACTTTTTCCATATTCTAGCCCAATTCAAAGCTTTTATAGTCAGTTGTATGTCTTTTCCACTGGGCTGTGAGAGCTTGTATTGAGCAAAGTCTTTAATTCTGTGGCACAAACACGTACAGAACATCCTCAAACCCCCAAATCCTCCAGTTCCAGTTTGAGCATAACTAAAGCCTTCATTTAGAATCCCAAAATGGTTTGAGTTGGAAGGGACGCTAAAGATCATCTCATCCCAAGCCCCAATTAGGGTTAATATAAACAAACAACTGGTAATTATTACGTAGGGGTTGCCCCTATCTGATGTATCCTGGTTTCAGCAGTGAACTCATCCTGCAAGACCCAAAAGCTCATCAGCATTACACAAACTGCACACCAAGCTGGCTGTTCAGGAGCTATTCCTGATTTACAGTGCAGTGGAAGAAAAAAATAATCAGCCAAATTGGTTTGGGCTCTTTCAAAAATTCATTAGTTTATTTATCAGCAACACTCCCCCTTACATCTTTCTAGAGATCCTCCAGCTCTGCTGAGTGAAGAACCTGAATTTCAAAAAAGATGAATAGCTTTTGGGCAATGGAAATAACTGCTGTGGTAAACAGGACTCTCTGTTACCCCCTGGGGAAAGGCTGCAACAGCCCACGAAGGGATTGTCAAGAGGGATGAGATAAACTGCACCGAACTTGGGCCATTCAAAAATTAGGCACTGACGTCCCATCCGATGATGAACTGCAGCTAATGAGCACCCTCCTCCAGAACATGACTCATCCCAGCTCTCAGCTGACTGGGAGGAAGCCTCAGCCTAAATTTTAGATTATTAAAATTGGCGAAATGAATCTCTGTGTCCCCGAAGTAAAAGCGAGATCTTTGAGAGCTCTGCTTGACTTCTCCCACCAAACCAGCCGAGGCACTCAAATTCCATGGGCTGCCTTTCAATTTCTGCAATTCCCACTTGTGCCTCTTGGAAGACTGTCCTTTATATTTTGATTGAATTTATTGATTTATATTTATTTATTAGACCTCTTGTCTTCCCAGACTTTCAGATCAATACCGGGTCAACAGTGGCACAGAGTGATTCTCATGGCTGCCTGGCCACTAAACAGGGGGAAATTCCCACTGCTCTTGTTACTGCAAAAACCAAAAAACATAAACTCCCCTGAAAGTCCACAACGGTGTCAAATTAAACTGAAAACTCGAAATTCGTGTCAATGAATTATGTTTAAATACTGTATCACGGCAATTAAACATTTCCATTTCAACAAACATTGAAATAAAAGCCTGATTTTACATCCAGTTTTCTTCTTTGCTCTCTGCTCTGGGGAGTATATCCATGTCCCCATCCCTGACCTTACACTAAGATGCATCAGCGATCAGCAAAGCACCCTCTGGAAGAGCAGACAGCAGCATCCACCTCCAAAATGCCTAAGGATGCTCTGGAGGAGGGTGATGGACACGCAGCGAGGGTCTGGGGGTGCAGGAGCAGTGTCACCTCTGCCCAGGCTGGAGACATGTCACAGAGCAAGGACAAAACCCTTGGACCTTCATCCATCCAGCAAAAACACATCAGCTCATAGTCCAGCCTCCTTCTAGCCCAGGGAGGAGGCAGGAATTTAATTTCTGCCAGAAAACCTTATTAACATATAGCTTTTAAACTGCATTTTCCGCGGGCACTCGCTCGGGGTCACGTTACAGCCCCTACACGGTGAGACACCTTTTTTTTCTCTGACACGGGCTCGCAGCAAGTTTGAAGCCTCTTCTGGCAGGGAAAGGGGGGGGGGGGGGTTTCATCCTCGTCGCGAGCCCCTAGAGGGAGACATGACCCCGATTTTGGGAGGAGGCACGCTCGGGAGGCAGCAGCGGCTCCACATCCCGGCTCCCGGGCCGGGGTGAGACGTGGAAAAGGGATGCTCCGGTCACAGCCTCGCCCTGCGATGGGTGCGAGGGAGTTGATTGACCTCCTGGAGGAACCACGGGAAGCACTGACCTGATCCACGAGTAGCCACGGAGGATCCAGGGATAGCGCATCCCACGATGTGCCAGAGCAAGCACATGGGGAGGCACGTGAGGGAATGGGAGGGGAGGGACGTGGGAAGAGCAGCTCCCAGCCAGCCTGGGGAGGTGGCAGCTCCGGCTTCTCCCTCCGGGGAAATTACGGCCGTAGTAACTACAGTGTGCCGCTTTTTAAACTAAATGCATGATGGTCCTCTTTATCTTCCTTGTACACGATGCACAAATTTGAATAAAGAAGAATAACTCAAGAACACCACAAAAAGAGCGGGACTGGACGCTCAGTATATTTGCACGGACAATAAAATATCACCAATTCACAAAGATAAACTACATGGAAGATTAGCCTGAACTGCCAATTCCTTAAAATGTTTCTCATTTCTTGGTTATGGCTATTTTTTGCAAATTTCCCTTTCAGAAATCACATTTCTTTCCAATCAGATCGTTGCCCTGGGGTTGTTGACCTTTATTTCGCCCATCTGGAAAACAAATGAAGCAGGAAGGATAACAATATGAGATCCTAATCAGGAGTGCTGTTGGGTTTTTTTTGGAAGCTTGATTTCCAACGTATGTATTTCCCCCTAAAGGCACTGCCAGCAATGCTCTGGATAACCCCACTGCAAGGAAAACCAGCAGCTTGGCCAAAAGTTGGGGCACCTTATCAACAATGAAATGAAGAAAAAAAGAAGTCAAATTAATAGTAAAAACGAACACAGATGTAGCTGCAACAGCACTCAAAGGCAAGGTGAGGTGCCTTGATGTTGCATCTAAAGCCTTGTCATCCCAGATCTGGCCTAAAAAGTTTAATGGGAGGTTAAAGGTTTAGTGGGAGTGACAGGCAAGGACAAAACAAACTAATTTTGGTCAAAGAATATTTGTAAATAGAATAAGTCTGTGTGGGGAGGGTTCATTAAGGTGGCTGAGCCAGAGGGAAGAGGAAGAGCAGACGAACACCAACCACATTTTGGGTTTTCTTACCAAGCAATGCCAACTCCCAGGGTGAGGGTGCACATGAACACAGCATTTTGTTAGATTTGAAGAGGAATTTGTTAATTTGGAGGATCCAATCCCCACAGTTCTAACTGGAGAATTTCTGAGCTCACTCATGCTGGAAATAAACCTGATTTGGGGGAATGATTGGAAGGCTTTAAATTTTTTATTATTAGAAATCTGTGGGCAGCGAAATCAATAGTTTTTAGGCAGCTCTGTTAAAAAGGGAATAATACATTTCAGTGTTCATTAAATGCTATTCTTTTCTCAACAATCTCGTTGTTTTTCTCACCTCTACATGTCACCCAGGTATTGAATTAGCCTTAAAATCAGCCCCGCGTTGGACTCGATGGTCCCTGTGGGTCCTTCCAACTCAGACTGTACTTTGATTCTGTGATTCTAAAACTGTGCAGGGCTTTGGAGAAAAACATCACAAAAAACTAGATGAGTTTTAAGGTCCCTTCCAACCCAAAGCAGCCTGTGAGCCTATGATTCCATGAAAACCCCTTGAAACAGCTGTGGCTGAGTGAGTGCTACCTGACCATGGATGGAGAAAGGTCACAGAATCCCAGACTGTGCTGAGTTGGAAGGGACTCACAGGGATCATCGAGTCCATCCCTCAGCCCTGCACAGGCCCATCCTTAAGAGTCACTCCCTGTGCCCCAGAGGATCATCCAAACCCTCCTGGAGCTCTGGCAGCCTTGGGGCTGTGCCCACTGCCCTGGGGAGCCTGAGCAGTGCCCAACCAGCCTCTGGGGGAAGAACCTTTTCCTGAGATCCAACCTAACCCTGCTCTGACACAACTCCAGCCATTCCCTGGGTCCTGTCCCTGGTCCCCCAGAGCAGAGCTCAGTCCTGCCTCTCCTCTACCCCTCCCAAGGAAGTTGTAACTGCAGTGAGGTCTCCCCTCAGTCTCCTCCAGCTGAACACACCGAGTGCCCTCAGTGTCCTCACACAGGTTCCTCTCAAGGCTCTTCACCATCCTCACTGCCCTCCTAAAGGTGGATTATCTAAGGAGAATAATACTGAACCAAGGAGAAGAATCTGGGGAGAGCAGCCCCAGTTGCCCAGCAGGGCAGAGCCAGAGGGAGCAGCGGGTTTGGCAGCACCCACAGGGATCTGCACTGAGTTAAACCCACGGGGGCTCCAAACAGCAGAAACATTCCGTATGCAGCTCCTGTGCCTGCTCACAACCTTGGATATCACAACCTGCTTTGATGATAAATTGTCTAAGTGGTGCCTAGGACACCGAAATACCAGGGGAGCAGCAGCATCCCCCTGGACACGCCACCGACGAGCGCAAGGGCTATTGGTGCAGAGTCTCCTCTGAAGGACAGGCTGCTTGTATCCCATAATAGCAGATCCCATTTAAAAATAGCAAATGATAGGCAGAGGAATAATAAAAACTAGAAAATCATCCCAAAACCCAGCAATACATCAAAGGCAGCTTAATAGCCCTTAATACTGCCACTGACGCAGCTCCTGCACTGGCAGGGCTGGCTGATGGAACAGGCAGAGGTTCCTGGGTTTGCATCCATTTCACCCGAAAACTTCGCTGCTTCTTGCATGTAAATTATAGATAATGGTTGTGCTGACAAGAGGTTGCACTTGGCTGACTTTGCTACAAGGTAAAATTGGAAGAAAATACCTGGTTTGAAGAACTTTTCTCATTCTTTCCCCGTGGGGAAAAAAAAAAAAAAAAAAGAGACAAGATGCAAGGAGTTAATTGCAGGGACCTCTTATATGTCTTGGCTGGCTACTGAACAGAGCCATAACTCAGAGCTGCTGGATACTCAGGGAGGAAACATTATTTGATGTAGTAGGGGCAATCCTGTGCTTATCAAATCATCTTGCTTGCCTGTAAAGCTAAGCTCCAATTTATGATGTTTTATGAAGCCCCAGATTGAGCTAAGGCTATAAAAATTGGGACTTAATATTCAGGAATAAAAATGCATAGAGCACCACTGAAGTGACTTTTTTTTTTTTTTAAAGGACTTGTATCCTGCTTGCATTAAATATATCCAGGGAGTGTGAAAATAATGGGATGCTGTCCACCAGAGAAAACAAGACAAACAGCACAGGTTTGGGACTCCTAAGCCACAGGAACTTGCTGCTGTGTGTATTTTAAGGCAGAATGACGGGTCATACACCCAGAACAATGGCTAATAATCCACCATGCATGGTATTGCCCTTAGTGAGTTTATATTTAAATATTTTCCCTCTGAGAAAGCTCAGAGAAGTCTCTCAAAGCACATCTGCCCACCAGACAGTTTTTTTTAATTCAAATGACCAAATGCTCAGAAAGAAATTGGACATTTAGGTGCAGCTGTTTGGAGGGCAGCCCTTTCATTTGTTCACCTGAAAAAAAAAAGGATGAGATTCTTTTTTTATAGGCTTGAAAAAGGAAAGTAAGAGAGATGGGAATTTTTTTAATCCATCCCTGCACTCTCCAGAGCCTCCACTGCATCTGACACACCACATTCCCTCACTGATCTCTCATTAAAATCATTGGGAAAAGACACCCATCTGCTTAAATTACATATTTAAGGTCTGGGTGGAGCAAAGTACAGAGATATCTGTTTAATGTTAGATATCTATTGAGCCAAACTTTTATGCACTCCCATAACTTCCAAAGGTGTTCCTGTGACTGAACAGCTGCTTGAATTATTGCTGTGCAGAGATGAGGTTATTTACATGCTTAAGGTTAAGTGTGATTTCCTAAATCCAGGCTGGAAATCCTCTGGAAAAAAAAATTAAATAAATCAACCAAGATAGCAATTATGCAAGAATTGGTTAAAACATCACTGGATTTTTACTTGGAGATTTTGGGATCTAATTAAGAAGCAGGATTGATGTGCTCAGCTCTGTCCTGCTGGCTGCCCAAGGGATCCCTCGTTTGAACAGTCCAGCCTTGATCATTAAAGGGATGTGCTAATGACAGGTGTGGGCACCAGGAATCAAATGACTTACAGCTCTGCAACACCTGAAGTCACTTTTCATATGATTTAAAGATGGAAAAATGTGCAGTCTCTTAAAATGTCTTAAGGATATGCATGGATAACCTCTCTAGGAGCAGCCTGTGCCAGGAAGAAGTTGCTCCCCCAGCTGCTCATTAAAACCCTCTTGCTGGAGGTTCTGAACAGATCTGTTGGCAAAGCAGTTCAAATGAGCACTTTAATTCTCTTCAGGCAGGAAAAAAATAATGGGAAAAAATAAAAATCAGCTGGGGTAGCTGGGACCAGTCATTCAAACAGTTTAAACCAGCCTGGCTGAGAGGAGGTAGGAGCAGGGGCACACAGACCTGGCTCAGCTGGCACCCAAATCCTGTTCCCATTCCTGTCCTACATGAGTCAATCATTTGTGTACTTAAATACAAGTGCTTATTACCAAATAGGTCCAGAAACACTTAATACATTATTTTAAATATTTTCCCTCATTAATTAGTAGGGATTTCTATTTTTTTTTCCCCTTGAATTACGGATTTCTCCATTTTTGAATTGCACATGACTCAGAGGACACAGCCCAGGGCTCAGGAGACAAGATCCTTTAGGTCCAGCATCACTGCCTATGACTCCTTATGTGATCCCAGCAAAACTGAACACATTCCTTGAACTAACACTGTGAATTTGCAACCAAATTATCAGACAACACTCCAGGGTACAAAACCTGCCTGGCATTACCACGTTCCCTGGGTGAATCCCTGGCTCTGCCACACGAGTTCCTTTGCACCAGGTTGGAATTTCACCTGTGGATGCAGGATCTGTGCATGGCAAGAGGTGTCTGGGGTCTGAGGTTATTTCTGACCACAGACAGAGGCTACTGAGCAGGTAGCCCAGGTAATGTCACAAGTAACCAAGTATCACAAGTAATATCACTTAGGTAATATTTTTGTTTCCTGCATTTTAAAATCCATGATACAGCTGTGTAGTCAGCATTTACAACCCAGGATTTCCTTCACACTCTCTCCATTTACTTCCCTGCATCTGACAGAGCTGGGGGAGAAAAAATTCCAATCCATGCTGAGGCAGAAAAACAACTCACTAAAACACCATCTAAAACAGGAGGTTTGAACTCATTGAAACTCTATTATATGCTTGAGTAAGTCCTGGAACAATAGAAAGCTGGGTGTGATTATGCAGGCAGGCAGAAATATGCCAGGCAGATGTTGTCCTTACTGCCACTCCTTGGAGTCTCATCACTGACCTGGTCACCATCATCTCTCCAATTGTCCATTTGAGGTGGTCACACCAGGATAAGAAGGTAATGTTGCATCTGTAAGTCAGGTACTGCTGCTTATTTATGTTATCTATATGATTTTAAAAAAATAAACATATGTCTCCCACGTTTTCAGAGAAAATATCTAAAATATGGACTTTTAAGGACGTTGTAAAAAAGAAAGTAATTGGCTTTTTATTTTCAAGCCCAAGTCCTAATGTGGGGAAGGTCTGACTAATCATTTCTAAGCACTTGGTGATGGGGAATTCTTACAGGTGTAACACTGGAAAGGCATATGGGCAAGGGGAAAGCCATCAGTAGTAATGCCTAAATTCCCAAACAAATTCGCATGAGTAACATGGGAGAGGTGACCCTTTTGTGGCCTCTCCCATAATTCACTATATACAGAATGCACACCTTTGCACCTGCAACCCACACAGATCCCTGCCTAACCTTTCCACCTCTGACCACGGAAGTGCAAATGGCACAAACACACAAATAAAGGCTTTCAAACTCTCTCTTGCCCCCTCTTACCCCATAAAAAGGGGGACTGATGGTCACACCAGCGACGTCACCCCCAGAGCAACTGTCCTGGAGGCATCGCTCTGCCCCAGGGGCTTTCATCCTATGGGAAGAACCCTATGGAAACCCCGTGCATGGCAGAGTGCCTGTGACACCCTGATGTGTCTGCAACCCTCCAAGGAAAAACCCAGGACCTGTAATTAGCACAGAGCAAAGCTGAGCACAGAATTTGAACAAGCTCTTCCCTCGCATTGTTCAGACCGAGCTCACGTTTTTCTTCCATTAGGTAGAAAACTCTGCTCAGGGAGGAGGTCCTGGCATGGTTTTGTTTTTATTCTCACATGTTCTATTTCAGCCAAGGGATGAAATGCAAGAGCTGTATCAGCACGAGGCACATAAATACAGGTATCACCCAGTTCCACAAATGCTGCTCACTAAAGCAGGAAAGCTCTGCCTTCATTCAGGGAGTCCATCATTTCAGAAACCCGAAGAGTTTACAGAAATGATTGTCAAAGACCCCATCATTTTGCAGTTAGTATAATTAATAAGGTGTGCACCAAATCTAAGAGTGTTTTAACACATGTTTGCAGCTGAATTGCATTATTGTTATGTTATAATAAAAGAGAGCCACATGGCAACAGAGCACCAGGGACCCAAGCTGATGCAACTGTTAAACATCAATAGGAAAATCAGAGGGGAAACATCAAGTTTTTCCTTTAAAATCAGTTTGGTTTTCAAGAGCTGTGACTTTTATTTAGTAGATTTTGTGAAAGCTTCTGTTTATAAAAATTATTGGGTAGTGTTGGCTGTCAGAAAACACAAACAGGCAATTAGTGCAATAAGTAGAATGAGAGAACAAACTCCTCCTGGCAGCCTCCTCTCTGGAGCCAAGCAAGGCCCCAGCTCCATGAAAAATTAGGCATGTATCTAAGTCCACAAGATCATTCTGGGAGTCTGCTGGGACTGCTCACACATTAAAGTGCATATGAGTGGTTTGTAAAAGCCCAGAAATATTTCAGGGAAACTGGATTGCAGGGACTGTCAAAGATTGTGTTGTGATGTGGCACCACCTAAAAGCCATTTCAAAAACTCTCCTGGAAGTGTTGAAAACGTTCTGCACACAGTTTGGATTAACTTTAATGGATGTATTCTATTTGGTGGCCTTGGAAAGTCTGGTTACTTCTCTGCCTCCCCATTCCACACCCAAATTCTACTCTGTGTTTTCCTGTGGAGACTCAGTGGTGGAAATAGCTGGTTCTGTCATGAAATAATGACAAGTTTAGGTCTTTGTGGTGAGTGTGAGCTTATGGACTGTGGAAGTGAATGAAGGACAGAACAGCCCTCACAATAGAAATGTGATTAACTACACAATGTCACCCAGTTACCTTCCTTTCTTCCACTCTATAAAAATCAATGGACCCAATTTCCTGCACGAAAACCTGACCATCAGTGTGTTCTGAAAGCACTCTCATTATCTTTGCTTCAGACCTGCACATCACCTCCTGCGTGTGCTCATTCCTTAAAGTTACTCTGATGGACCCGAAGAAGCAAGAAGAAGAGCTAAAATTAACTCCTCCTGTGATGCTTTAACTTGGTTTTGGAATTATTTTGAGGATGACTGAGCAGGACCAACACAATTTCACTCTGGACCCCTCCCCTGAGATTGCTCCCAAAGGACACTTCTCCTGAGCTCATTCTCAGAAACAGGGATTCTTGCAGGGATAACACATGAGGGATGATGAAACAGATTTCTGGATGGATTGTTCTGAAACTGAGCTGTTCCTAAGGAATTCTTACGAAGGGGAAATGTTCTGGAGGAAACTTCCCAACAGCTGCTGAAAAAGTGGGCAAAATTCACCAACGGAGGAATAAATTATGTCAAGAAGAACATCCTTTCTTTCTCCCTCTCCAAATAATGGATACAGCCACATCTTCTCCCAGCACAAGTCCACCAGAGCCAGGGCAGTTATTCCTGCTGTCTCCCTGTGTGTGACAATGTAGAGTCATGGAGGGGTTTTGAGTTGAAGGGCAGCACTGACACTTAGATCCAACAATAACAACAGACTCTGCTTCAGTGACTTCTCACCAAGTTAAGAACCATGTTTGATCAGGCAGCTCCTGGGAGGTAAATCCAGGAGCAGGACTCTGCCTGGCCTTCATTAGCCAGGAGGCAGAAAGTGGGCAGACTCTGCCACCCTTCTCCTTCCCACCCCTCTGTGTTTTGTACATACTCCACGCTGACCTAAACTGGTCCACCCTAATTGGAGCCTTTATGTTAAACACAAAAGTACTTCTAACCTACACTTAGAAAGGCTGCAAGTCAGGCAGCGAGGCACAACACTTAAACTCTGCTCATCTCTAATCTCCACTGCCGTGCACAGAAAGCATGGCCAGTGTCAAATGAAACAGGCAATTAGTCCCCCTTGAGCAGGGAGCAGCTCAAACCGTAACATCATGCCAGCCGTGATTAAGAGTGATACAGCACATCATCATTGTCAACACTATTCAACCAATGTAAACCTTAGTTAGAAATGTACTTGTCAGAGAAAAATGCGCCTTTGATTTCTATTACACTTTCCCCAGTAATTGCTGTCATCAGTGGCAGGTTATTATTACAGTTGAATAGAGTTTCAGTAATTACTTTTGCACAGATTCTAACAGCTTTTAGATTGAATGATATTCTGACAGTTTGAATACTCTTGACAACAATTACCTTTTTCCTGGTTAACACTGATTCAGGAAAATTAAAAATTAAATCTGTTCAGAGGAAACACTTATGTATGGCACTAGTAAGTGGGCTGATACAAAAATGTGTAAATTACAGAATGACTTAGAATAAAAAGTTCTTTTGCTCTTCCTCTTGTGCTTTTTAAAAAATCAGCACTTAGGGTACATGCAGTTCATGCTGGTTAGATTACCAGTAAATGATGTGAAATGATTTAAAGCACTTCTAAATCCACTTCCTACTGATCAGCTTGAAATGAAGGAAACACTATTATGAAGGAAGGCTTGTTGCTCTCACCCTAATTTTTGCCTTTGGTAACAGTCAGATAATGGCTTTTAGCTTTCAAAGCATTGTTGTTAATCTCACGTCACCAGATTATTTAAAAAACAACAACAAACAAGCAAACTGTCTTACAGTGGTAGCCTAGAAAAAAACCCCAGCATGTTTGTTATTCCTGAAAAATTTATCTAATACTGCAGGGGTCATAACTCAAATGGCTTGATTGAAAAAAAAAAGTCTCATGCACAGAGCTCTCCAATTTAATTTCCCTCTTTGACAGGATAACTGGCCTTATGGAGAAAGGAGATGCAGTCAATGTGATACATCTTGTTATTAGGAAGCTTTCTGATACTGTTTCACGTGCCATTCTTTTAATAAAACTAAGAAAATATGGTCTAGAACCAGATAAAATTACCATAAGGTGGAGAGAACAATTGGCTGAAAAACTGCTCTCAAGAAGTAGCTATCAATGGTTCACTGTCAAACTGGGAGGAAATTTCAGGTGAGATTCCTCAGGGATCTGTCCTTGCTCCTGCTCTGTTCAATATTTTCATAATGACTCAGTTAAAGGGAAAAGAGATTACATTTATAAAATTTGCAATGTTGAGGAGCTGGGATGGTGGGAACCCTTGGGACGTCTGGATCAAAATCCAAGAAGATATTAACAGTTTGGAGTGATGGTCTGAAATTAAGATGAAATTCAATAAAGCCAAGTGTAAAGTGTTGCACTTAGAGAGGAGAAATCAGATGCAAATGAGAAATTGCCAGTAAAGGAGCTCTATTACAGCTTCAAAGTTACAGTGGCCTGTGAGCTCTGCATCAAACAAAGGAGTAAAACTGCTCCAGAAAAGGTGATTTCAAGGATTTGTTAAGAAACATTTAGACAATACTCTCAGGCACGTGGTGTGACTCCTGGGGAGGGTCCTGTGCAGGGCCAGGAGCTGAACCTGATGATCCTTGTGAGTCCCTTCTAACTTGGCATATTCCGTGGTCTTACTGTGGGAATTATCCCACCCTCGTTAAGATGGGGCTCAGTTGGAATTCTTCGCCCCTTCCTGAGCTCATATTTTTAAAAAGGTGCAAAGAAGCTGGAAAGGATTTAACAAAGTCCAGCTGAGAACAGCAGGAATGGTCAGGTCAAGATTCATGGGAATAAGATCGTGGAATGATTTGGGTGGTAGGGGAGCTTAAAGATCTTGTAGTTCCACTCCCTGCCATGGGCAGGGACACCTTTCACTAGCCCAGGTTGCTCCAAGCCCCATCCAACCTGGCCTTGGACACTTCCAGGGATGGGGCAGCCCCAGCTTCTCTGGGCAACCTGTGCCAGGGCCTCCCCACCCTCACAGGGAAGGATTCTTCCCAATATCCAATCCAAATGCTCCCTCCTTCAGCTCAAAGCCATTCCTCCTGCGCTGCCCTCCCTTCGGAGTCTCTTACAAAGCTCTGATTGAGCCTTTAGTTTCTGACACTTCTCCCAACTCTGATCCACTTGTGTATTAAAATATCACCGTCTTTTTCTTCCTGCACATTAGAATTATAGATATAGTTTATTGTTATACTTTCCACAGAGCCTTCTCTTTTTATTAGCATTGTACAATCTGTACAAAAGCAAAATTTAGTCCTTTCAGGGAGCTGAAAGGAAGCAATCGTTTACATGACAAATCCAACATTATCATATGTAAACCTCATTTACTATGTAATGTCTTCCTGTTTCCACACCATTAATTGAATGAAACCTATTTTCACATTCTGGTAGGCAGCAGAATTCTCCAACGGTGCTTTTAGGGGAAAAAAAAAAAAGTAATGCTAGAAAATATTTCACATACTGACTGGTCTAAAATTATAGGGATTTCTGGACAATAAATTATTTTCAGTACACTTCTCAAAAATTAAAATAATGGGGGTTTACCCGAGCCAAAGGTGTGCAGAGTATTTGGATGGAAATCTGCCTGGTAAAGCACCACTTTTTAACATTCATTGTGTATTAAAATGACACTTGTAAGGCCCAACCACACTACTATAAATATGTGGAGATAAACACAACCAAGGAGAGTCCAAATTCCGGCTTAATTTAAGATACAGAACACTTTGGAGAGTCAAGATTGATGTTTATAATTGAAAGATGTTGACAATTATTTTGTTGCATTTCCTCGCAAGCAAATCTGAAAGAGCAATGGCAATAAAGCTCCTCACAGGTTCCAGATGTGCTCCTTTAGAAAAATAACTATTTTTTAGAGTTTTTTTTAAGTCTAAGGAAAAAAAAAAGGCTACAAAAGTACCCAACTGGAAGGGGACTCTCCAGAACCAACTCTTGCTCAGTATTATATTGATGAAAAGTAAGAAAACACTGAAGATATTTTCTATGGCACAAAATAAAGCAGCATCACCAACCTGGAAAGCAGAGAAGCAGAAAAGGAGTGAAATTATAAAGAACAAACTTCAAGGTCTTTCCCTCACCCCACAAGAGGAACCCCTGGGCCCAAAGCAGAGTTTGGACACCTCCAGGGTTTAGGCTCTGGTGCCACAGCTCCATCTGCACAACACAAAATTGATATTAAAATGAGAAAAATTGGCAATTTCAGATTGCCTACTACATTCCTTTGCTTTTTGACCTCGATCCAAAGCCTCTCTGAGCCAAAGAAAGACAAGCTCACAATTAGTGAATATGACCAGTTAATGGGTCTGTTCTGAACAAGCTTTTAAATAAAACAATAAGCAAGCTTGGGAAAAAGCAACTTGCTGGGCTACCTGAGGCCAAGTTCTTCTGAGCACAGGTCAGGTTATTTTAAAATAAATTCCTTTTAGCAATTGTTCCATCAGGACCCTGTCATTCCAGAGGGAATGGACCCAAAATTTCTAGTTGCCAAATAGCTTAATCTTTGTGCATCTGGAACTATATTCTCTTCAAATAAAACTAACTCATAATACGAGTGGGTTTGTTGATTTTCTGAACAAAATTGTTCCCTGACAACTTCAAAAGCAAATTACATATAGAAAGAAAAAAACAAACCCAACATTCAGTTACAAAGCTTTTTAAGAAATTCACAGAGCCATAAGAGGACTGAACTGGTAAGAAAATCAAAGTGCAGCTGACTGAAAGGAAAAAAAAAAGAGAAGTAGACAATTCCAAAATGTTTTTGAATGCCCAGATTGCCAAACACTGGAAACTGGAAACATGAAAACTAAAATATTCCCTGAAAAGTAACTCCTGCTCCCCCTCTTGCTGTCTCCTGGCTTCAACATGATTCAAATTGTGGTTGTAATCCAACACCAAAAGCGTTTCAATGCCATCCCCACCCAACCAAGATGAGGAACAGGGATGATGGGAGAATCCTTAGCTCAGCCTCACTGTCCTCCCAAACCCCAGGTAAGGACCAGTACAGCCCAGTAGCCCCACACTCACCCACTGTGCCCAGCACCTTCTCCTCTTGCTCTCAGCAGCAAACACTCCCCTCTCCCCCTTCCCACAGTTGATTGCAGGCAAAACAAGGACTCTCCCAGGTGTTTTCCATGAGATTGAATAAACAAGTTGCATTTGTAACCCTCTAACCTCCATTAGAAGTGAGAAACATAATACAACTTATCCAGGATTCCTCAGTTGTCCCACCATCCCTTTGCCTCTGCAGTGGTTGAAGGGAAGGCTCTGAGTGTGTTGATGGTTTTGTTTTACCATCCAGTGTGCCAGGAGTGTCTGATTAACAGTTTTCCATCCCTATTCAAGCATCTTTGTTAGGAGTAAGTCTTTGCTCTTTTAGATCCTGATCCAAAGCCTTTCAAGGCCATTGAAAAGTCTCCCATTGATGGGGAGGAGGGTGAGCCCTTGCTAATTGTTCCTTTCACATTAGAGTGAAAACAAATTCTTCAGCTTTCATTGGAAACCCATGAAGTTCAATCCCTTGATATATTGGACCCTTATTTTAAGTAGGCTGATGAGGAGAGGAGGGGAAGGGAAGGACAAAGCCCAGGACAGGGCTGTGCATAGGTTGGAAGTATGGATGTTATACAACCCACAGGAACACATCACAGGGCTCGGATTTTACTATCCAGAAAGGCTCCAAGTTCACAAAGGGTTCTCCAAATTCACAGAGCATTCACAAATTCACATTTAAGGTGCATTTAAGGTGCTCGTTGCTCACCAGCAGACCCGAGCTCAGAAAGCCACTCCAAAGCTCCCCAGTCGCTGCTCACTGGGAAGAATTTCTCTGCAGGAAGCTCATTTTTTAGTTTGCTGTTCTCCCACATCGAGGTATCATCTCTGCTCAAGGCAGAAGTGCAGATGGAGAAAAGTCTAGACAGCATGTGAGCTTTGGTTTGGGCTACTACAAGAAAAAATATTGAGAATTCACAAGAGGCTTATTCGAGACCAAGAAATGTGGCTGGGGAACTGAAACAAGAAATTCTGATGGAAATGGAAAGTCAAGCACACATATGTTAGTGATAACGGAATTTTATAATTCCTTTAGACAAAACCCCTCACAATTCATGTAGTTTTTTAGAAAGCTGAGTTTTAGCTGGGTACATGTCAAACAGCCAGGTGAGGTCATCTCCCAGGATGGCAAATCTGAGAATAAGCTCCATGAGGGAATAACCAAAGGTTGCTTTTAAAACTAGTGCCTTTGCCCTGTGAAGGAGATGAACTGGCTGGATTATTTCGGTTTTCCATCTATAGGTTAAAAAAAGCCTCTGTAAACACAATGACAGAAATAAATACAGACCTGTAAGAGGAAAGGGAAAGCAGCAGTGGCACGTGGCTGATGCTTGGGGAAACCAGGCACAGTCAGCCAAAGATGTCCCCAGTTCGTGTGTTTGAGGACAGCAAACTGCTCTGGACAAACCATCTATCCCATCAGTGCTGCTGTTTTGGCAGAAAAAAGAGAATTAGCAAAGAGAGAAAGAGAATTAGCAAAGAGAGAAACAGAGACAGTGCAATATAATCTGGGAAAAATACCTTTAAAAAACTGTCTTCTTACAATGAAATAATTTTTCTTCTTTCCACAAAGAGGGATTTCACCCTGGAGTTGTTTCTAAAAGACAGTAAAACATAACAGATGAATGTTGCCTTGCACAAGGAACACACACATGCATTTAAATCACTTATATTTTACTTTTTTATGATGCAATTGCGAATTGTGTTATTTTGCATTTGTAATTAGAGGTTGAAACAGATGGTGGAGATGGTTTAAAGTGATGTACTGGAGGAGGCAGCTCTGGGGTCTGGGTCTCCTGCTCCACTGAGTGCTGAGCATGGAAACCCCACCAGGAGATGTCCAAATACCCAAAGTGCTGCACATCAAAGCACCCTGGAAAGGACCAAAATGGAGCTTCTAAAAGGTCAATAAGCACTCATGAAAATCTTTTTTTTTTCCTCCTAAAAAAAGCACTTACAGTGTCCTCAGTACCGGGCTCTGGTTTTGGGGTGTGTGGTGGACTTGTTTGACCCCTTACCCAAACCAGCAGTGTTTTGGTACAGCCTTCAAAGCAGGGAGAGGCCAAAGCTGGACCAAACCTCCTCTAGAAACCCCCCAAAGGAGCAGTGACCAAGGGACCACCAGTTCACACAGCTGTGGAACACCAGCCACAGGATTAATCATGAGCAGCAGGTGGCTTTTCCAACTCCCCTTCATCCAGGAACAAAGACATTGGTGGGTACAAGGAGTCCCATCACACCCTTCCCATCACATGGAATCTGACACGAGACAACCCCTTTATCCCACAGATGTTCCAGCCTGAGTGAGCCTTCTCTGAGCAGTGTGGCTGCAGGGTGGGGATCACCCTGGGGCTGGGACAGCTCTTTGGATGAGTCCAATTTGAGTTCTCCTTAAACTGCAACTGGGCTGAAGGCCAGTGACTCTCCCCTTGATGCCTCCCAAGCTTTGAGATTCCTTCCTTGAGATTAAGACAACCTTCCTTACCCCAGGAAGAGACACCTCTTTTCCCACAACACATCCTCAGTAAGTGAGTGATGGAATGCCCAATTAACATGAATAAAAGAAATATTCACTATTAATTATTATTCATTGGTATAGATACTTCCATTAGGCCTAAACCATTTTTCAGTCTGAGACTAAGATTAGAACTAACTGCACCTAAACTCCATCAACTTACTGATTGGTCATTTTCTGCCAAAAATGGAGCAAACCCTACCAAAAATACATCCCACTTTTTAGGCATCTGACAGGGTACTGACAGAGCAGCCCCAAAGTGGCATTTAGAAGTATGACCTTCAAGGACCCAGTCAAGGATCCCACAAGAATCCAAACCCATAAGCCCCAAATCAGTGTTTTAAACCACTACAGAGCCCTATATGGACACGGAAAAGAGTCATGCTGATATTATATGGTTTATATTTGTTATTAGAAATATTCCTTCAAACAGCTTTTATGGTAACTTCTAATATTATATCCCCTATTAGGCTCTTATGAGAAGGATTTTAATAGCTTTCAATTTGACTTTTCTTACCAGTAGTGCAATATTTACTGAATGCTCAAATTGAAAAGGCAACTCTAGCTGCTGTTTTATCACTTAGTTTGGTTTCTTCCTATTTTTTTCTAAATACAAGAAGGATCTGAAGTAAACAGATCGTAAATTCTTTCTATAAATAATAACTGTTTACTATCTTTGGGGCTGGGTATGGACAAAGAAATAGAACCAGAATGCTGTAAGAACAAATTTTCTTTGGGGAATTCATTCACATCTGTTCCTGTATCACAACAGGAGGAACAGAAATGATTAAAAAAAAAAAAAAGGCAGAAAAGAAAGGAAATGTAACTTTCAAAAGGAAAAATGGCTCCCTCTGATCTTTAGCTGGAGATTCTGATGAGTTTTTATTCTACCTGACCTGATTAGCCCAATGCTAATAAAGAGCTAATGAAGAAGGAAAGACTCATCCTGAAAGTTAATTCTTTTCTGTAAAGGAGATAGATGGGTTTCTGAAAACAGATATACCTGGAAAATACACTTGTCTGAGTACTTGCTTCCAAATTTTAATGCATCCCCTTTCAACCTTTGCTGATGCACTGTGTGCAGGACTTGGCAAAAGAGCTTCTAGTCATGAAACTGAGCCAAATTTTAATGTAATTTATTTAAATTTTAACAATTTAACCTGTTGCTGATGTGCTATCATCAATAATCAGCAAGTTATGTATCAAAAAAAGAAATACCCTTTCCCTCTGTGTGAAGTGGGGACCTGGCACTGACCTCACTGCTCTGGGGGGTGAGGGGGCTGTGGGATCAGGAGCCCATCCCAGGATTTCCTGCAGCCCTGGCATGGGATAACTCGCTCAGTGGGTCAGTGCTGGGCT
The DNA here is from genome assembly GCF_009829145.1 of Chiroxiphia lanceolata. NCBI lineage: Eukaryota > Metazoa > Chordata > Aves > Passeriformes > Pipridae > Chiroxiphia > Chiroxiphia lanceolata. Next base: position 3,922,928 of record NC_045650.1, read on the forward strand.
CATCCCACCTGGCAGGATTCAGGTCTGGAGGAGAGTGGGATGGCCTGGGTCATTTATTGTGTTTGCAGAACCTCTTTGCAGCCCAAATCTGGGTTCAATTCTTTGAAATTCAGGTCAGACAATGCTGTCATCAGCTCCTTCCTCCCCAGCCTTGGACATGGGCTGTGCTCTGCACGTGTGGGACGTGGGTTTTGACAGTGGAAACACCACTTTGCTTTTAAGGTCTGTGTGCCTTCAACACAACCCATTGTAAATACGGGATATTAGCAGTATAAAATCAACGAGACTCATGGAATTGATAACGAAATGCAAAGTAATACCAGCATGCCTTTTATAATTTATAATTAATCTACCCTGTATTAGCCTACATTTTCTTCCTGTTTGTGTGAGAACAGACCTGACACAGAATCAAAGGAAATGAGTAGAGGCTCTTTTTGACCAATATTTACAGTGGTGGTCTTTAGGAAATATAAATGTAAATACATATAAATATATAAAATGTATACATAGAGATATAGATAAAACCACCTAGACATGATAGAAAGTTTTCTACACTAAATTGTATTATTAATTTCTCTGATTTTTCTATTTCTGGTCTTTCCAGCATGGAAAATGGTGACATAACTCTGGGATGTAGACAAACACCCTCTACTACACAGATTAATCTATTACATAGATTAAGATCATCAAGTCTGATCTGCTTGAATTTCCACAGCTTCAGTGCACACAACTAGAAGGCCTGGCAAGCACTGAATTCTTTCAAGAACTATTTATTTCAAAGTTACAAGGCTGATGAAGGTTTTAGAGCTACAAATTCCTGTTTTTCTTGGAGCAACATCTTTAAAGATATGCAAAGAGGGATTTCTCAACACTATTCAGAAAGGAGTCTCAGGTGATTTGCCACTTTGGAGTGCAGAGATTGTTTTCTAATTCAAGCAAACATTTTGAAAAAATACAAAACAAGGATGTGAGAAAATACTCATTAGGAAAACAACACCAGGAATCTCCACAGGAATATTCAACCAACTTATTTGATTTTTGTGCTTTTAGATCTTGGAGCAGCAGCAATGTAATTTATTTATTTTTTTTAATTTAAGGATAACTGTAAAAGTCACTGATGGAAAAATGAGGTTTTAAAGGATTTGGGGTACGTTTGTAATAAACCCACAATCAAAAGCCCACTAAGACCATGTTCCCAAAGCTGAAGTCATTACAGCTGGTTCTCAAATTGCTGTATTATGTTCTTTTTTTTTTTGATATTATTTGGGTGCAGTAGGCTATGAAAATATGTATTATCTTCACTTACACAAACAGATCTTTAGAACAGATCTATTTACATAGTAGATGGACATATTCAGAGGAAACACTTGATAGATGGATGCAGAGATCAAATTTCTCTGCTTTGCTGTGTGCTGTGCATAGAAAATGCCTCCCTTTAGATAATGTATATTTGACTTCACCTTTTGCATATTGATCACCCTCTGAGTTGCAGATCCTTCACCATGTGGAAGTGAACGTAATGTGAATAACTTGATTTCAAACTTGCACGTCTTAAGCCATATGTTCCCTGATATCTGAGCATAAATCCAGTGAAATTTACTGTTCTATACTGCAGATCAGTAATCCTACAGGATTTCTGAAGTGCTCAATGTATATTACTTTTGATAGCTTTGAAGACACATATTTTCAGATATAATTATTTACACACAGGGTCCAAGACCAGGAGATAACCTTAAGCACTGGTAACATTAACACTTGCAAATAATCATCACTATCACTCTCACACTCCATAATCTGCTAACATATGTCTACATTTTCTATGTGTTTATGTAGTACTTTATATGGAAATGTTTCATTACTGCCCCCAGCAACACGTGGCATTTCTTCAAGAACATTTCAGCACCTTTTAACATGGTTTCTTCAAACGTCTTTCTAATTGTGAGGATTTCATTCTACAAATGTTATCACTGCTCAAGCAGATCAATTTTCTTAACTGCTTAATATGCATGCTCGAGGCATTCCTACAAAATGCAAAATATACAGTACAGAATTAATAGAAATAAACTACTACCAGGCTATTACAGATCAGATTTGAGGCAGCAGGGTTGGAGAGAACTCCATTTTAAGACTTCTTATTGTGGCAACATGTCATCTAAAATTTTTGTTTGGAATATAAGGCATTTTTTCCAAATTAATTACTATCCAACCTCTTTCTCTAAATGAAATTATGATAGTCTTAGTTACTAACACAGCGACTGCTGGTGCAGAGAGTGTTTACATTGGAAATTTTTGTCATAGTTCCAGATTTTCGGTTGATTGTGCTCATGGTTTTTTGCAAGTTTCTGTCTGACCAAGCATCTTCTAAAGCTGCACAAGATCCAGTAGGGTGGAGAAACCTCCAGGCAGGTCCAGATGCAGAGAAAAATGTAACAACTCACTACTGCAAAGGCTCCTGAGCCAGCTCACCATGGGGATATCAAAGGGGCTTAGACAAGACACTGCCATGGATGCTTTTGTTATGTTGCATTCAGACAACACCTCAACCCTCTAAAAATAAGGGATCTGAATCCATCCAGGATGAAGGGCTTTCAGGCCAAACTTCTCTCTGTCGAACACCAAGCCTAGACTAAATTTGTAGAACTAAGCAAGTGAGACCATTTCAAGCCCCAAGGTTTATTTGTTGTTTGGTTGGAGGCATTGTGAAGCTCAAATCCTTGTCTCAGTGTATCCTTCCAGCATCCTTTTCACCATCCACCCAGGTCTAAGTGGTCTGGTTTGATGCTGGGGAGACACAGTGTTGGTAAGAAAGGACTTCTGGTTTATGCCTTTAAGCACAGACAGAGGAGCAGGAGATGTGGACACCAGCACCGCCCTCACCTTGGTCAGCATTTGCTGATGCTCATGTGGGTGATGTTATAATTAATCTAATTGCATAAACAACTTGGAGAAGAAAAGCCTGGTAGAAAAGCACAAAAAAAAAAAGCACAGCAGACTCCTCCTGAGCCCAGAGCTTGTCCATCCCAACCCTTTCTGCTGCACCACCTACCCTTGCCACAGACACATTCATCTCCAAACCACCCAGAAACCTCCTCTTTGACTAAGGAAATGGAACACAGCAATCCTTCCCAGAGGAACAAGCTGATTTCTTCCGTGAAGCCCATGGAATTTCTTTTTTTGCAGCTGGAAGAAATGCAGTTTCCCTGCTGTGAGCTTTGGTGCCGATGCTGTCGGAGGAATGAGTCATTGTTTCCTTCCTATATATCAGCCGAGTACCTATAACTGTCTCTCATCTAAATGTTAATTGTATCCAACAGAATGACTTTAAATGAATACTCTGTCAATAACACTGTTATTAATGTTCCTTGATAGGCATGGTTGGAATATTTTGTAAGATTAGTCTAATATTTCCGCCAGAATCTGCTTCATGTGTTGTGTTATTTCGTCTACTTTGATCAAAACCTGCTTGTAAAGTCTTGGGGGCTTTTTTTTAACTCTCCTCCCAAGAATTCTCATATTGCTAACTTTTGATAGGAACTATATGACTACATGCACAATAGCAATCCTCATTTATTTGGACCACAAGCTTAAGTTTAGCTGTTAAATTGATATTTTCTGACTGCTCAGCAGCGCGTTTTATTGCCTTCACCCGGTGCAGCTGGTACTGTGAGAGCTGATGGTATTGGGGGGTGACAGTGTTAGGCTTGGTTTAGTCATGTGAATATTTTGATTTATGCCAACGCTCCCTCTGTCTCTCTAAACGACCACAACATGAATCATTTGGCAGCAATCCCTCGGCGTTGGCCGCTCACCTACCTGAGACAAAGGGAGGCACAGAGCAGAGCCCATGTGTTTGACTGGAAAACCAGACAGAACAGCTTTTCCCTGCTGCCCCGTGTGAATCCCTGATGGAATCCACGGGCAGGGAGGAGCAGCAGCAGTGCCAGGAACACCTGAGCAACAGGTGCTGGGATCTGGCTTTGATGGAGCCGCTTTGCCGGCAAACCCTGGGTTGAAAGCACTCCCAGCCCACTCTGTTTGAACACAGCAAAGAGCTGATCCAAAGCCTGAAAGCCTCTGCATTTTTTTTTCCCCTGGTTTCTCTTTTTCTCTTCCCCTGCTGTTCCTTCAGATTTAGTCCTTTTGTTTCTTCTCCCTCAGACATCTGTCCTCTGCCTGGGCTGCTGTTCCGAGCAGCGAAAGGACAGATATCCCACCTCAGGTACAGCCCACTTTGATAGTTCACAATGAGGCACCAAAGCTCAAATAAACACAGAGGGGAAGGGGAAAAAAAAAAAAAAAAAGGTTAAATCCCTACTTGAAAACCTGTTTTGTGTTTTCTTATTTCTTAAAGTTATTTTTAAGTGTTTAAACCAGACCAATTATAGTCAGAAACTACTTCACTTAATCCATTCCTTTATCTCCTGGGAAAAATCACCAAAGCAATTCTCAAAATGTTTAAATCCCACAGTGTGCATAAAAGCAGCAAGTAAATCTGCTCCTTCCCAGGCAAACCTTAAGGATTTCACTGACATCTTTAATTAAACCAGCAAATAGGTCGGTGTCTCTTGTATTCTGACCAACACACTGTCAACAAGGAGGGGGAAAAAAACTGAAAAGGAGGATTTGTACTGAAAAATAGCACCAGAAACATTTGTATAATCATGATCATGGACTGGAACAGGAATGTAATCAGGAATTATTAAACATTATCAACTACTTCCTGGCAACACACTGCTGGGATAACACTCCTGTAACTACAGGAGAGTTAGTTATGAAATAATTAAGCCCAAAAATTGGAAATGGAACAAAAAAACCCAAACTGGAAACACATGAAGCTGTGCAAAAGCAAAGGAGGTTTATCTCTGTAAATTTATAAGGACGGATTTAATTCCAAAAAGCAGAATTGTGCAGTTGTTAGTAGACCAGTAATAAGCCCAGATGGCTGCAAAGGAGCCATTCTCCAACCCATCCTGCCATCCCTACCCTGCAGCACTCGAAGGAGAGCGAAATACAGGAGCAGGGAGCAGCGGAACTGGGAATTTAATGGGTTCAGATTTAGAAGACTAAAGTCTCATCCTCATGTTATTCATTATCAGCAACATTGCTGGCAAATTTGCCCAACACAGATTTTAACACACGATTGTATAAGCTCATTTCAGAAGCTGTACCCAATGCCACCGGGCAACTTGTCACAATCTTCTGGAGATATCAGCCCCTTGCATATTGTTTTGCTTTTCCTGCAGGAGAAAACTGATGTTCCCAGGGATGAAAAGGTGGCATGAAAAAGCAGGATCCAAAAATCCTGCTCTCAGCTCTGTGGAAGAAGGATTTATGATGCTCAACTAGCAAAGATAGCAATTAGCTGGAATACTCAAGAGCAGAGAGCTTGACAATCTGATGAGTTATTCTTTTGAACTGGGGCAACAACTCATGCATAAATTTCCTTGTAAACAATTATTACAGAAATGCACTGTAAACACAATTAATCATCTCAAGGTGTTATCTCTAGGTATTTTCCCCACAGATTATGTGCCACTTGCTCAATAAATCAAATTTTAACATAAAGACATCAATAGCTGGTATTATTAATATTCCCATTCACCCAAACATGGCTGGGTAGAAGCTAACAAGCTTTGATTACATTTTGAAAACAGAGAAAGTATTATAGAAAATAGGAAAAAGATGTGGATTGTGAAACTTTGAATGAGAATAGGATTAAAGAGGAGACATAAGAATCAGAACATTGGCTCAGATAAAATACGAGTACTTTGTAATTTAAAATGCATTTTCACTGATATGAATTGGAAATAGTATAGTACATCTTGTTAATAGGAATATTAAGTTTTACATCATCTTAGATAGGTTCTTCTTACAAAACAGTATTTACAAGAGCCTTACAATAATAGGCTGCCTAATGTTTCCATAAGATCTCTTCTTATGATATATCCCAAACACATTTTCATCCATTGTTCCTAATTATCAGCTGGGGATTTGAGTAGCGGGCAAAAGGAACAAAAGCATCTCACTCTGTTTCATCTCTTCCAGCCCACAGTGCATGAAACAGCCTCCACTCCAGATCTGTTTGAAAACCACCCCTTCAGAAGCCAAGCTCTGAGATCCCTTTGGAGATCATCCTATGGACTTTGGCAGGAGTTGAGAGGAAAAACTGGTTTCAGAAGAGTGGGGCAACCAAAGCCAGCCCCAAGTCTGATGGGGTGATGGGGAAAGAAAAGAAGAATAGCTGGAGTAGAGAAGAGGGGAGGAGGAATACAGGAGGCCAGAGAAGGCCAAGGAGCTTTGAAATACTTTTGCAACATAGGAAAGATAGAAGAGGCACAAAAAAAAGACACTGGAGGGGCTCCCAAAGAGTGCTCACAGGGATTTGCCTCCGGGAGAGGGAACAGGAGCAGCACAAAGGAGCTACCAACGGGGTTTGAAAGGCAGAGGGAAGAGAAAGCAGTTTCTGCTCAGTTGCCTTCCAGTCAACATAATTATTCCTGTTTACAAAAGAATGACATGTTTGCTGAGGCTGCTGCTCCTCTGCCCAGTGGCTGCTGCAGCTGGTGACACACACAGGGCACACCGAGGGAAGGGCACTTGTGCTTCGTGGTGTCTGTGGAAGGAGTTCTGAACCACACCCCGTGGGAAGAACCAACAGATACCTGAAAGCAAATCCCCTGGGAGAGAAGACCAGAGTTCATGGCCTTGTGTTCACATGTGGAAACAAAGACATTGTGAGAAGAAGGAAAAAAGAATTTGCATCCTCTCCAGTTCCTCTGTTGATTGTCCTCAGTTGGTCCCCAACAAGCAGATCCACTAAAAAGTGGGGAGTCAGGACAGTGGCGAGCTGAGGGTAGCAATTCCCTTTTTTGCAGACACTTCTCAGTGACTAACCCATGTAGTCTTCCCTCAGATCTCCATATATTTGGAATCAAGACCACAGGAGACGGATACAGATGTTTCAAAGCCTTTTCATTCCAGTCTGCTTTATTTCTTAGAGTTCATTCACATAATTTGGTGGTATCCTGCACGTCAGGGGAGGCAGACTTCAAGATTTTAAGAAGTTTGGTCACCTCTTCTCCTCAAGAAGCCGCCTGTTTTATGACCATGATGCGAGGTATTCATTTTCTATTCACTTCCTGAGCAGGATGGTGGAAACCGGCCAACAGACAAATCACACTAAAATATTGACCTAATGGTCCCAGAGATTTTTAAACTGACACTACCCAACAAGGGTAGGAATAATGAATGTATTGCATGTAGAGAGATTTCTTGATTGATATGGAGAGCAAAATAGCACCGCTCGATAATTATTTCAAAGATCAGGAAGTCACCTTGGTTTATTATTTCTGGGGTGTTGCCAATTTTTGTTACTGTCCACTCCTGGTGTCCTGGACAGCCCTTCAGATAATTTGGTGTCTGCAAAGCTATTCCTTGCAAATGCAAGTGAAAATCAATTAAAAGCAGAAGCACATCTGTGGTGCCCAGAAAAGGGCCCTGTTTGGAGACATTTGTGCCTTTATGTCACCGATAGTCCTTACACAGCAAACTTCATCTCACCCCACACTGGTGAACGTGAGGGAGGCAGCTGAGAGCCCATAAAACACGAACAAAGAGGAGCAAAATACACTTGATGAGCCACCTCAATTCACCTTACTAAGTTCTCCTCGTGGCACTCTGGCACTGCTGATGTGCTGCACACCCTCAGCACAGAGCTGAGATGAGTTTTCTGCTTATCAATGGCTTCTTTTTCTTTCCATGTCTGGCAAATTTCTAATAGTGGCTGATTTCCTGTATGCAGATCCCATTTATGGTTTGCAGCACTGTATTATGATGAATTTACACTATCAATGAACATTGCTGAAGGGCCTCATTAACTTGTGCAGGCGGTGGATTTGTATTTTTCAAAATGCCACTCTTTCTCTAAAGAAATCTCGCTGACAGTGGCAGTCAAGTACTTGACTGGTTAATAAGGCAGCTCAAAGGAAACAGCTTCACTTCACTGCGAGTTTTTGTCCTTGTTTAATTTCTCCTCCTTTCTCGACAGGTTTTGAGGATGTGCAAAGATAATATATTTCGGTTTTTAATCTCCCAGTCCTGCTGACTACGATGATATAAACAAAAAGCAGAAACACAGAAAATTACAGAGATACACTTAAAACAGAGCCGGTAATAAAAAACCTGGGCTTCTGGCTGAGATTTCACTCAGGCAGCTCTGCACTTGGCATAATTAGGAAGTTTCTTCAAATCCCGCTGAATCCCAGCTCCCGTTTTTCGATGCCTGCAAAGTGAACAAGATAATCATGCCCATAATGCGGGGCCTAAAAACCTGAAGGCATCAGCACCCAGCCCTCCAGACAGACTGCAACCTGCAAACAGTTCAAAAAGAGAGCTTGTCAGACTAGCTGCGACATATGGAGCTACCACGAGAATACTTCCAGATATAGGAAATACCAGGCATTCTGTAAACACAGGCCTTGGGAGTGTTTTTTTTTTTGCCGAGATATTTTTATGACTGGTTAAGTCGCGAGAATCTGTTCGCGGTATCTGCGCTCCCGGTGACCACCTGGGTTTCTCTCAGCAGAACGTGGCTAACAGGCAGCCTTCCCATAACAGGTTTTTTAATCCCATGCTGTGTCTTCCAGTAGCCCCCTAAAAGCTTTGTGGGACCTGCGGAGGCCACGCGGAAATTGTGTTCCTTGGACGTGACAATATTGGGCTGTGGGAGACCTTTAAACGCAGGTAGATGTTGACGAAGGGCATTGTGGGAGGGGTGTCTGGGGCTGAGTTTTGGGGGATAAGGTTGGCAAAGCTTGGCCAGACCAGTCTGGGTGAAGATGGTAAAACACTGGCACAGTGGTGGATGCCCACCCTTGGAAACATTGAAGGTCGGGTTGGACGGGACTCGAAGCGACTTGATCTGTTTGAAGATGTCCCTGCTCATGGCAAAGGGTTGGACCAGATGAACCAGATGACTTTTAAAGATCCCTTTAAAGGTCCCTTCCAACCCAAGCCATGCAGTGATCGATTCTATGATCCCTCCTGCAGGATCACAAAGGCCAAAGAACCACTTGTGCATCATCCTGCTCCTCTCAGAAGGGTCAGCCCGCTGTGGGCTGTGCTGGCAATAGAAGGATGGAAATGGGATATCCCAAATATTTTATCTGTGGCTAAAAGGGCTGGACTAGGTCAAAAAGACATGCAGGAATCAGGGCTGACACTGCAGAAGAGACTCACTCAGTGTTGCAGGAGGCATATGGGCAGCAGGAACCACAAACTGTGAGGTCAAGCCTGGGAAATGGCAGCAACAGGCGAGACAAAAACGCATTTTCATTCAGCCTTATAACCCAAATCATACCACAGAGTTGGTATTTTCACTCTTTCTCCTTAAACATACATGAACACATATATAACAAATATGTCTCTCCACATACACACACTCCCATATAGATGTAGGTGAAATAAATCTGTAAAACATGAGAAATGACATCCACAAAGGTACATTTTTAGTAACATAGAAGAGAAATGATTGACAGAACAAAGCATATGGAAACGAAGAAGAATCTAACCCACATTTAGATCTAAGAAAAAAATATTTGCCTGAAGGGAAAATATTAATTAGTTTGTCTACATGCAAGATAAAAGTCTGGAAGACATATCCATCAAAAGGCAGCAGAATAAACAGCAAAATGGAAATTATTTGTAAATTGACAGTAAACTTGGCAAACATTGAGGGGGTAAACAAGTTATTTGGCATGCAAAGCACTCAGAAATCACAGCCTCTGTCAGGAGGCATCTGTGCATATATTCACTTATTTGACAGAAATTAACATTTTGCAGAAATCTTTGTTGCATGCTAAAGATTTCTTCACCCTCCTTAATTATTTTAATTGCTGCTTCAAAAATGTTCCATATAAACATGAAAAAAGACATTAAAATCCACCAAGTCCAGTCCCACGTTATCAATAACACACAGTCACTCTGTACAGGAGTTTAACACAAAACCCACGGAGACACAAAATATTGACATGAAAGAGCCACATTTGTTTTTTCCTGATTGAAATTTAAGAAACATTTCCAGTGTCCTTTCAGGATTGTGAAAGGCTTGGAAAACAAAACACTCTTTCACAAACAAAATAATCCAGCTTCTTAGAGGCCCAGGGTTATGGAGATCCTTGTTTTCCTATTATTTTGGGGAAAACTGAGAAAAACTGGCTTGTGCAGGCTCTGTTTGTGTGCCCATAATTCAGGTGGAAATTGGAAGTGATCAGACCATAACAAACTCCAATATAGCCTTTTTTCCCCCCCAGAATAATCCAAATTCATCTGCATTTTACATATTCCCTTTCTCACCTGCAGTGCAACCCCCCACCCACGTTGTTCACCTGCACCAGCAGCCCAAACAGCCACTGGATTTTTGGGGAAAAGATGGATAATCTGAAGGTGTCGAGCTCAGAGAAGTCCTGGCACTACCCTTAGGTCAACAGAGCCACGGGACACAATTAGTTGCACCAATAAAACATCAGAAAAAGGACAAAATATCTTTGAATTGAGGTTGTCCTACAGGAACAGGGACTTGAGCTGAGCTCCACCTGCCTCCTGCAACAAAAGCAGCCACTGCTGGGGGTGCACAGGCTTTGCCACAGGTGTTTTGGTGGCAGGACAAGGAGGTTTAGCTTGTTTTGCACTGAAAAAAGTGCTGATCTCCCAAATTACACCAGATTTTCATAAGTATGGCAGTGGTACCCCACTGTTATTATAGCCATGCATTTATGCAAGAAGTTACATTGCAAATCCAATGTAAAAATGTGTTTTTCAAACAGAATGAGAATATTTTCTGCAAAATGTAGACCCACATATTGCACTCGATCCTCCCCAGGAGTAAATTCATGTGGTTCAAGCAGCTGTTTGATATCACATGAAGATTTAACTCTTAACACACCCCCCCCCCCCATTTCTCTAATTTCTTTTTATCACACTGGAGCCAGAACAGAAATCCACCAAGGCTTTGCCAAACTCAAGAGGTCCAAAGGAAAATCACAGCTTGATAACAAGAGCTGGCCCTCGAAGCACTGGCTCTTTCTCCCAGTGCTGCTGATTTTTGTGTGGCCAGGCCAGCCCAGTTTGATTAAAACAGCAATAGCAGGAAGAGTTCATTCAATCAGATCCAAGCACCGAAGGAAATCTCATACGAGCCCAGATTAAAACCCAACAACAACATAAAAATCCAAGTGCTCAACTCAGCCAAATCTGAGACAGTTTGTTCCTTTCCATTAAAAGAAAAGCAAGTCAAATACTCCACTTCCTTCACCAATCCATTTCCAGGTTAGCTCCCAAAGCCAAAATGTCTTGTTTCCTGCATTATTTTTAGGTATTGTAACATCAAAGTAATTTAAATGAGTTGCCAGGCTGGGTGCCTGTGATTCCAGTCATTCACAGCAACACCAGGGCTGTGCTTTCTGCAACTGTTATAACAGCAAAACCTTGGAAAGCTCTCAAAAATGCCTGCTTTTTCATATCTATTTGTGATATGTGGAAAAGCAAAATATTTAGAGAAAAAGTCCAGAAATTAAATATAAAAAAATCAAATCCATGGGAGATAAATAATAAGCCAGAAATTATTTTTACTGCCATGACAACTCTGTAAATACTGAAGGGGAAGAAGTTTGTGCAGAGCCTCTGGGTTTTGTACAGCAAATTTCTGCAGGTTCAGTGACTGTGACAGGCAGGGATTTATAATGGTGCTTTCTGAAGGAGTTTTGCAGGAATTTTGAGGAGCTCTAGACATGGAACCGTAGATGCACATAGTGTGTGACACTCCTTAGAGCTCTTGGGAAGTGCAGTGACAGCAAACACTTGCCCCTGATATTCTTTGCTCAAAAGACGTGTCGAGTGTTAATCCACAGAATCATAAAGGTTGGAAAAGCCCTCTTGGATCATTGAATGCAACCATGAACCCAACACTGCAGATACACCACTAAACTACAGCCCTGAGCACAACACCACTGCCCTGGGCAGTCTTTGCCAGGGCTGGACAACCCTTTCCAGGAAGGAATTCCTCCTGATGTCCAACCTGACCCTCCTCTGGCACAGCTTGAGGCCGTTTCCTCTCCTCCTGTCCCTTGTTCCCTGGCAGCAGAGCCTGACCCCCCCTTGGCTCCCCCCTCCTGTCAGGGAGTTGCAGAGCCAGAAGGTCCCCCCTGAGCCTCCTTTTCTCCAGGCTGAGCCTCCCCAGCTCCCTCAGCCTCTCCTGGTGCTCCAGACCCTTCCCTTCCCTTGACACACTCCAGCAAAATTATCCATTTTATCCAAGAACATCCCTTCTCCACTGCTGGACCCTGATCCTCAGAACAAACCCACACTATTTTCTTACCTTCAAACAGAGGCTTGAATTGTAGATTAGAGATATTCCTGCTGAGCCCATGGGAAACCCAACCTTATATCACTGCTGGGAGATGAGGAAAGCAGGAGCAATTCTCTATGTGGAATTCCTAAAAAAAAAATTATATTTGTTAGTTTTTTAAATAGCTGAAAACAACAGAAGGACATGTAAGCCATGCCCAGTGTTCCAGGCACAATGTCCATCACAAAGTTTCCCAAAACTGGCCATGCCCTCAGTTCTCCCAGATTCCAGGTTCCCAGCAGCCTGTTGCCTTCCAGGAAGGCTCCTGCCCATCTGAGGGAACACCCTGCTGAATATCTCTAGTCTTGCAAAACTAGGTCTCCTTTTAACTATTTACAATTTTATCACCTGCTGAGCCCCAGCATTCCCAAAACAATCATTTCAGCTTCCCAGGAGGTGGATTAGGACCTTCTGCACTCACCTGGGACTGGTTGTCTCCTGCTGGTGAGGCTCCACACCACCACCACCAAAGCAAAGCCTGGACAAGTCACCAAGCTTTAGGAATTATTTGGAACACTTTCCACTAGTAAGTTTTAATGTATAATCATAATGAAAGTTCAGTGTGATTTTCTGCATTTAGAAGAAAATGGATTTAAAGTGTTCTCCAGACTTTCCTGTGTGTACTTAGGAAAGAAATAATAAAATAAATAGATCAATAAATGGAGGTGAGAATATATTTTACCCTGCAGTTTTTTGCCTGGGCTCCTGGCTGCTGCCTGGTCTGTGCTACTCCCTAAACAATCCTCTCCCAGCACTGCATGGCTTTGACTCTACATACCCAGTTCCCACTTTATCATAGGAAAGGATCAACTTATATTATCTCATGCAATACTAACAGTTACCACTTTTCTGGGAAAATCAGAGCTGACAGCTCCTTGCCCCAGATGTTTAACTCTAGGAAGTGCAGAGCATCACTTTGAATCCAAGCTCCCACATAAGATGAACATGGGAGAGTCTTACCCATAAAATAATTAAATCCCAGATTACAGCTGGATGCCCTCTCTTTCCAAACCTTTATTTAAAGTGAGTTATAGTCACACTCTTCTTTCTGTGATGGTCTGAGGTTTGCAGGGAGTGGTTCTGACTTCTCCAAGCTGGAGCAGCCTGGTGGAAGGAGCTGGACGTGCTCACAGCACCCAGGGGCTCACACACTAAATAATTTATGGGGCTGTTGACAACTCTGAGTCGTGCCAGGTGTTCTTCTGATACCTTCCTGTTGGAACCCATAAAGCTTGGATCTGTCAGCTCTCAAGTTCTCTGTGCTCCAAAGTTGGTTCCATTTTTCCAGCTCTGTCGGTCACTCTAATAAAGGATCTTAGCCCACCCTACACCTTTGGCCTCTTGGGAACAATGTGGGCTCCTAAATGTCACCTGTCCCTGCTCACATTTAGACCTTGGCTGGTTTACAGCCCAGGTTGTGAAGAACATCCACTGCTAAGGGGCTTCTGCAAGTGCTCTGTAGAGAAAATATATACATAAAATCCATGAATGCTATCAAATATATAATGGCTTAGGACAGATTATGGTTTTCTCTTCCCTAGCAAAAATATCTTGAATTCATAAGGGAAATATTTCTATTGGTGTTTATCCTTTAAACACGGGAAAGGAAAATATTTGGAGAGAAAAATCTCTTGAAGACACCCCAGTTCTTTTGTATCTTTAGTTTTCAGGCCGTCACTCACATTGTTTCTCCTCAGTCAGCTCAACAGCCTAATTCTATTTAATCCTTTTCTTTTTATATGTAAAATGATACAGTTTAATGCTCCACAGTTTAATATCTGTGAAGTTTTATCTTTATTTGTTTGGGAAATTTGAGGCAGATACTCACCTACTGTAATTTCCCAAGAACAAACAAATGAAAAAGGGCAGCCCATTTTCATGCAAATCCAGCCAGCTGTTTAGCTCGGGCTGCCCTTGCCTTCTGATGTGAGGATCTGCATAAAAACCAAAGTGGAGATATGATAAAATAGAAAAGGCTGACAATAACATGCAAATCGAAATCAGTCATTGGAAAACTGGCGACTCATTGTCATCAAAAGAATTAGGTGGCAGAACAAAACAAAAGAGCCCCACTGATAAAAGTAACTATGGCACGATGGCTTTAAAATCTCCAGATTTCTTAGACCACAAAGAAAATTGAAATTAAACACCTCTCCAGACTGCCTGCTTTTAATCTTTCCCTTCTGAGCTGTTTCCTGACGTATTCTCTGTTAACTCTTTATCAAAGGTCATTTATAATCATATTTCAGAGATGAAATAAAAATAAAAATTGCATTTATTTCCGAAGTTTTAATCAAGTGCCCAGGAAAAAAAAACCCGAAAAAACCAAACCCAAAAAACTAAAATGAGCAGCTGAACAAATGTAGTCCAGACACATTAAAATATTTACAGAAAGTATTAGCGGCCTCATGTATTTTCAAATCCAGAACTGAATTTTTGGGTATAATTTTGCTGTAATTTAGACTTATAGTTACATCTCACGGTGAGTTTTGGGTGGTTTTGTGGCCACAAAAAATAACAGCAAATCCCTGAGTTCTGCTACATAACGAGGCAATGATGGTGACAGAGGGTCTCCTGCAAGGATAAGAAGTGTCTTTTCATTATTAGTTATATATGAGAATATTCCCCTCTTTAAGAAACTGAGAGAGAACTTTGGTGGGTTTTTTTAGAGGAATTTTCTGACAATCTTCAACAAAATATTCAACTTGGTTTAAAGCTTTCTTACTAAACTCATTCCTCCTCACAGAAAGAAAAGTTATTTCCAATGAAATGTATTTTTCATTCCAGAAGAACAAAAACTTTTCCCCAAAAATTCCAAAATATTTTCATAACTAGGCCACCCCAGGCACAGAAACTTCAAGATTTTGCTCTGAAGCTGAACAGGAAATGAATTCACTTTTTACTTTTTTTTGGTATTGATATTCCATTAATGTTGATAGGGTCGGGGTGTTTTTTAAAGATAACATCGAGAATTTGGTGGTAAAGAGAGAACGGAAAATAAGAAGTTAAAACATAGTGGAAAAATCCAAACCCACCTGTTTTTAAGGATGCTGGTAAGCCACCCTTGAACCAGCCTGGGTTTGGTCCACATGCTGGCTGTGCTGCTCCATTTTGGACCCATCTCCCAATTAATGTGGAGCAGAACCAGTTTCCCACTGTGGTACATCAACACCTCCACAGTTTCCCTCTTTTCCTGTGCTTTCCCTGCCCTGGTGCCTTTGCATTCAGTGTCTCAGCTCATATTGGTACCTCCTTATCTCCAAAACTGGGCTAAAAGGCTCCTAATACCACACTCTGCAGTGCTCAATAGCTGGGAAATGCTGGAACTAAAGGTCCCTCTGCAACTTTAATTTGGCCCTTGCCTGTCTTTACCATGATGGGGTTGTTAATTACTTGCTCACAGACAGCTTTTCTTTTGTTTTTTTTTTTTTTTTTTTCCCAGAGAAACTCAGGCTTGTAAGAGCCTGGGAATGACTGTGCATGGAAATAAAGCAGGACTTTTGTTTTGTTGCTGTCTGCAGTTGGTGAACACACCGTAAATTATGGGATCACAGGATGGTTTGGGTTGGAAGGGACCTTAAAGCCCATCCCATTCTACCCCCCTGCCATGGGGAGGGACACCTTCTGCTGGACCAGGTTGCTCCAAGCCCCATCCAACCCGGCCTTGGACACTCCTGGGGATGGGGCAGCCACAGCTGGAATCACTAAGGTTGGAAAAGACCTTTAAGATCACCAATCCAACCACCAACCAGCACCATCCCCATGGTCACCACTACACCATGTCCTCAAGTGCCACATCCACCAGCTTTTTGAACACTTCCAGGGATGGGGACTCTACCACTGCCCTGGGCAGCCTCTTCCAAGGCTTTACAACCCTTTGCATGAAGAAATTTTTCCTAATATCCAAACTGAACCTCCTCTGGTACAACTTGAGGCCGTTTCCTCTCATTCTGTTCCTTGTTCCCTGGGAGCAGAGCCTGACCTCCCCCTGGCTCCCCCCTCCTGTCAGATATTTGTAGAGAGCGATAAGGTCCCCCCTGAGCCTCCTTTTGTCCAGACTGAACAACCCCAGAACACATTTTAGTGCACAGCAAATAGCAAAAGTCATATAAATATACCTATGTATGACTGTATTAGCATTTTCCCGCTTTTCAGTCCTTAACTTCACACCCTTTGTATTCTTTTACTCTCTATCACGTTCAATTTCCCAACCAACCAACAAGTCAAGGCTGAAAAACGTTCAGCCTGCAGGACCACAGGGCCTCCCTTTCACTTCATCAGCAAAACTGGGACCTCCAGACCTGTTCTGCTACCTCCTGTGCCCGAGCCCACCACGTGCTTTGTGACAGTGAACAGCTTTTTGTACATCCCCCATCGCCACGGAAAACACGGAATTCGCACAAATATTCAGTGCAGAGGAAAATCATGCTCAGTTCAGTGGGTTTTGAGCTGTCCCTGAAGCAGCAAGGGGTGACCTGAGAGCAGAGGGGGTGGTGCCCCTTCCTCACCCCCTCGGAGGGACCTGGACACCCGGGATCTGCTCCGTGTGGGTGTGGAACTGCCACACTCTGGTGGTGTGGAGCTGCCAGGAGACGGCTCAGCCTCAGTGCAGATGGACTCAGCAAGTGCAAACAGATTTTTAACATGCAGATAAACTGGGGCACAGGAGGATTTTTTGACAAGAACAAAAAAAAAAAAAAAAAAGGAAAAAAAAAAAAAATCCCCACAACCCGTCAAAGTAACGAACTACCTGCTCTGGAGCCTGGAGGAAGACTGTGAAAGAACACGTTTTTTTACAATCTCTTAAAGGGGAAAAAAAAAAAAGAAAAAAAAAAGAAAAAAAATCTGACTCATTTTAGCAAAAGCTTCTAAAAAATTGCTTAGCTTAACTCACAGCTGGCACAGAAAATATACCCTGCAACATTTGAAGTCTGCCAAAACTCCAGGCAGATTCAAGCAGGGAGTGAAAGCACAGAGCCTGTCACTGCTGCAGAGGAGATGCTTCAGCAGCAGGGAGATAAGAGCAGCTGTAAATTCATGAGGGTGGATTGTTCTCAGCCCTGGTGACTGCAGGATATCTTTGGTCAACTAATTTTCACAGGACTGTGAACACCTGGCTCCTCCTCACTCAGGGTTGGAAATCACCCTGCTGAGGGTTATCCTGGTGATGGAGAAGGTTGATTAAGGTGCCCAAGGAAGCAAAGCCTTCAGGCAGGAGGTGAATCAGCTCAGAGGACAAGGAGCCCAGGAAAGCAAAGCCTCTGTGCCACAACCCTGCAGTGAGAGGCAGGGTTAGACCTCTGGCTACAGTGTGGGGAGAGAGAAAAGGTTAAAAAAAGCATAGAATCCTGGAATGATTTGGCTTGGAAGGGACATTAAAGCCCCATCCACTATCCCAGGCTGCTCCAAGCCTTGTCCAGCCTGGCCTAGAACACTTCCAGGGATGAGGCAGCCACAGCTTCTCTGGGCAACCTGTGCCAGGGCCTCACCACCCTCACAGGGAAGGATTTTTTTCACAATATCCCATCTATCCCTGCCCTCTGGCAGTGGGAAGCCATTCCCTTTGTCGTATCCCTCCATCTCTTGTCCCAAGTCCCTCTCCAGCACTCCTGGAGCCCCTTTAGGCCCTGGAATGGGCTCTCAGCTCTCCTTGAAGCCTTCTCTTCTCCAGGTGACCCCCCAGCTCTCCCAACCTGGCTCCAGAGCAGAGGGGCTCCAGCCCTTGGAGCATCTCTGGGGCCTCCTCTGGACTCGCTCCAGCATCTCCATGTCCTTCTGATGTTGTTCCCTGGGGCTGGAGGCAGCTCTGCAGGGGGCTCTCACCCGAGGGGGCAGAGGGGCAGAATTCCCCCCTGCCCTGCTGCCCACACTGGGGATGAGCCCAGAGCATGGGGGGGGGTTGGGCTGAGGCATCTCCAGCCTCTCACCCACGGACACCTCCAATCCCTTCTCCACCCAGCCTGGGTCTGTGTTTGGGATTGCCCTGACCCAGGTGCAGCACTTTGCACTTGGCCTTGTTGAGCCCCTTGAGGTTTGCATGGCTCTGAGAGATTCCAGTCATGCTGGAGGGAAGGATGTCCCATCCTTCCTGAAGATCCCGGAGGACCATCTCATACCTGAGCAAACTCCATCTCCTCTTCTCTGACTGGTTTATCTTCATCAGGTTTGTGGAGGATTCACGGATCTTTCAGAATTGACATGCAAGTCATTGATTTTTCTGTAGGAAGAGCAAACATCCCTTTACTTGAGCACAGTTATCACTGGAATCTGCTGCCTAAACCAGGATTTCAGGAATCATGATTCAAGCCCCAGAAAGTAATAAACTTAGCTCCAAATTCAGAGATTTTAACAGAAGTAAGTGGGAGAGTCTCTTATTTTGGCTTCTGGTTTATAAAACCCAAGGTAACTTGAAACCAGTGGACAAGCAACTCAACTTTTCCTTTTTTCTTAAAGGCAAACAGGAATTCCCAGCCCACTGCTGGAGCTCAGCAAAGAGGGTTTTAAATAGCTGGTGTGGGTGGGAGTAACATCACCAAATCTGAACTCTGAACCTGGATGCAGTGCCAACCAGTTCTCAGGGAATGTGCACTCACCCAAACCGTGCCAGCCCCCCAAAACCGCTCCAATTAACCCCAATCTCGTTTGTGACACACGTCAGAGTTGCAGGAGCATCTTGAGGAGCTGAGCAAACCAAAACATTCCAAAAGCAGCAAGAAACGCACAAATGCTCAGCCCTGACAAGGAGCCATTTAGCAATAAGTACATTTTTTTGTGTCTTTTAGCACAACATGAAAGTTTTGTGTCAGTTTTTATCCTCCAGATGTGTCCCTAATGTTGTCATCGATAGCAGCCCTTGGTATTATATCATTTTAATAGGAAAAAAAATATCCAACTCCTATTTTGAACTTTTTAATCTTTCCCTGTGTGCCAGAAAGTAGAATAACTAAAGCTTATCTATTTATGCCCGTGCCTAAATCTTCAATGCATATATAAATTTAAATCTCATTACACTCTAACACACTGCTTTAAAAACACGGAGACATTTTAAGAGTCTGCTACACATTTTTATCAAATAGAGGGACTTAATTTTTATTTTTCTTCCACATAAAGCCAGCGAAATCCTGCATGTTAATACTTCAAGAAAATAAACTTGTGTAAAGATTTGCCCATCCAAAGTACAGTATAATTTAAATTTAAATCCCTCGGAAACCCAAAGCACTGTGTTTATAATATGAGAACAGCGGGCAGTCATGCCCTTGACTGGAGGGCATGTCATCCAGTCCTCTCCTTCTCTGCAAAACCATCAGCCTGGCAGTAGTGACAGATGAACAGCTTACCATTAATTTCTCCTCTTTCATGCCTTCAATCCAAATGGTGCATATTCTCCACAGGGAGGCATCAAGGTCTTTGCCTTTATTTCTCTTGCATACTCGCACTGACTTATAAATCAAGTGCAGATAAGAAGAGAGGGCAAATATCAATCTTTTTTTTTTTTTTTCCTTTTTTTTTTTTTCCTGGCCAGTGCCCACTGGCACAAAACTGAGCTTTGACTGAAAGGTTCTTCAAATCTTTCTGTGATTCACAGGCAAGGGAGGGCTCCACGAGGACAAAACAACAAAGGAAATTTGAGACAGAGGATTTGTATATCTTGGCTTCAGAAATTAGAAGCCTCCTCTCCACGACGTTTAAATATGGGTTAGGAAAAAAAACGGAATTAAGAAAAAAAAAAAAGAAAAGTGAATCTAAGTTGTTATTACTTTATTGAAATAAATCTTTGTGGAATATAAACCAGGCAGTCACTGGAGCAGCTCTAATCAGCATCTTGTGTTTTCCCCAACCAGGCTGAATTTTGGGAGGGGGGGGGTGTCTCTCCTCTTTGCCACTGAAGCAATTCAATCCTTCAGAACACGTTGGCTTCTGCTGT
Source organism: Chiroxiphia lanceolata (assembly GCF_009829145.1). NCBI lineage: Eukaryota > Metazoa > Chordata > Aves > Passeriformes > Pipridae > Chiroxiphia > Chiroxiphia lanceolata. The sequence continues at coordinate 3,943,255 of NC_045650.1, forward strand.
TACTTTGTGGCATTAATGATTAGGGTTTGTCTCGCTGAAAAAAAAAAACGTAAGAAATCTTATTTCAATTTAAAATACAAACGGCCAGATCTCCATCCCATGCAAACCAGCAGTGCTCCACAGGCTCATGTGCAGCTCTGCTGACTGACAGTCACAGAAAACTGTCTGCCTGGGACAGAAAATTGTCCCACAACGTTTTTTAACTACAGTGGAGAGAAGTTTAGTGCTTTATTAACTATACTTTCTTTGCAGCTGCTACTGCATCTTTCAAAGTTCAAAGAAAAAATATCTTTTGACATTTTTTAAAAACAAGTTTCACAAATCATCTGAGTTTCTGTGATTTTGGGAGTTTGTTAGAGACTTAGATACAAATTCTGTAACCAACCCTCCAACGCAATGAGAGGATGTGGGTCTTCCTCCTCCAGCTCTCTCATATTATCTTTTGGTGCATTACTAGAAGAATTTGCTATTCAGTTGCAACAAATTGATCTTGCATTTAAAACATATATTAAATCATTGGTGTGAGTGATGCAACTTTATTACGTGTCAGGAAAAAAATCTATATTATGATAGTTGTTGACAAATGATAATATTATTTTCCAGCTAAGCACGAGGTGTTAATGCTGCTAAATGGCTGCAAATGTTGACGTTAAAGGCTGCCTGCTGGCCATTTCCAGGTGACATATCTGGGGATTTGGGGCTATTTCATTTTCCAGCCTTTTTTAAGGCTTCAGGCCCCATCCATAAATTACAGCTGATGACAAAAGTGGAAGCTAACAGTGGCAAAATTAGGCCCACAGGCAAAATAATTATATATACAGCCTTTAGCAGTGAGGGAGAAAGCCATCAATCAGCCCCCAATTATTCACTAGTTAATCAGCTCTGCCCTTCCTTTATTGAAGGGTTACAGTGTAATTAAGTTGGCAGCATCCTTTTAATTCATCAAACATACAACACATGGCGGTGTTTGCTGCAATCAGGGGACAGCACCTTTGTGTGCCTGACCCCTGGCTCTGCTGCAGGAGAGGGGGAAACTTCAGAGGTAAGAGAGACTATTTCTGTGAGAGCAGAGAGGGTGGGCAGGGCTTTCCCACCATCCCACGTGCCTGCACCAACTCCAGAAAACTTGTATTAATTGGGTTATTCACACATCACCCAGGGCAGGTGGTTCTAGACTGCGGCATTTATGGATTTAACATCCTTTTCCCAGCAATCCCTCCCTGATAATGAGATCCAAACATCCCCCTGGGGCCCCTGAATTGATGGGGGACCACGACAGACAGAGTGGCCCCTTCCAGGCCAGCAAAGCAAACAGCCAATGGATTCATCTCTCCATGAAATATTTTTGTGGAAACCGCGTTTCAGGAAACAACAGAAGCAGCTCTTTGAAGGCAGAATGTAGTTTTGTATCCTCTCTCAAATTAATGACACTGGATTTTATATTATACAGCAGATTAGTATTTTCAGTGGCTTTTTGCCAGTAAGGAAGTATTTGGATATTGATTTTTATCTCACCAGTAATGGAAATAACTCAAGATATTGCACTTCTCTATCCATGCTGAATTTTAACCTGTGGATGCCCTCAATGGCTCTGGCTTTGCCTTGGATGTAAACCCCAGTAATGCCATTTATTGTGCATGTCATTTTCTTCCTATATTTACCTGACCATAAATCTGTTTTCCTGCCACATCCACTTCCTGCTCACGGCATCCTCAGAGACGTTGAATGTCCTGGGTGTCCTTCCTACCTTGCAGAATAGATTCAGAATTATTTATTCATAAACAAGCTCTGTGTTTCTAACCTGCTTGTAATAATGAAGTTTTATACAATCCTGGGCTCTGCTGCATGATGTGGGCAAACAAACCCAAACCCCTCGACATCTGAATGCACTGGGAATATCAATGTTAAGAAGCATTGGATCTTGGACAAAAATCTTTATTGCTTTCCAAGTACAAGAGCATTGTCCTTCTGGGCACTTTTTAAATGGTTAATTTACCTCATTCAATCTGATTGAAGACATTGGGAAGTTTCTCGCTGTAAATAGAAACACCTTTCCAAAAGATACAAAAAAATTGCATTTTATTCTATTTTCATTGTTTTGGTGTGTTTTTCTTTGGAGGAGAAACACACATAAAAGGATCACATGTCTACCCCCAAATCTCCAGGACACCAAGAGCACAGTCTGGGTCAAATCTGGCCAATAATCATCAGCATCACCAAAGGCTGACGATGATGCAACAGGAGTGTTAAACATCATTTGTGTTATTCTACCTTCCAGTAGTTTTGCCCCACCAGACACCCAATAATTTCACAATGTTCCACATTCTCTGGAATTCAGAGCTCAGACCAAGAGAGGAAGGACAGAAGGTGGGAACATCAACCTTCCTGGCCAGGAACTGTTATCATCTTGTGATCAACACACGTTGCCCCAACAGCTCAGGGAATCCAATATTCTTAAGTCACTTTGGATTTTTGGCCACTAAATATCCATATGGACAACATGCCACTGTCTTAGTTTAGGAATCAGCTTGGTTTGCCAGATCCTTTGGAAGCAGAACTCTCCCTGAGAGCCACTCGCAGAGATTTTGGGTGCCAGTCACCTCGACCATGGTCCACTCTCCTGCCAGAACTGGACATTAAACTGAGCCTCCCAAGAGCCACCAAAGAATCTGCCCCAGCAAAGAAATTTCCACAAACTAACAGTTACATCCTTGCTAATAAACCACCAGACCCGACGATTTATTTGTCTCCTGGTTGTACTCGCGCGTCTTTTTTACTATTTGGGGATTTGGACTTTTTTTTTTTTCATGACAGAAACTTGGGCTGCCCCATTTGGGTGCTGCATTATCTCGATGTCCCCGAGCATCATCTTCTCCTGGAGCCAACGTGTGCCATATTGCAGTCAAGCCCAGGCAGAACTCAGCAACAATCATGTCAGCAGAGAGTTTCTCACAATGAGATTGTATCTGTTTGTTATTGAGGGTCATTGAATCCCGTCTGTCAGGGTGATGTTATTGAATAGGTTCAAGTAATAGTTTGTGCTGATTATCAGAAAATATGTTTAAGAACTGTCACTCTGTTTATATCTTTCAGGGTTGCATTTGAATTATGCAGATAAGTGGGATCAAGAGGTGTAATGCAGCAAAGTACAATTCCTGATAGAAGCTGAAAAATAAAGTTTGCATCAAATTATCTATAAAAAAAGGGACTTTGTACACGCCTGTTCTGTTTAAACTGTAAAAGACTGAATGCACAAAAAGCACGTTTAGATTTCTTGTTGTTAAGCACTCGGTGTGTTTCCGGACGACAAAAAATGACACACAAAAAAAAATCTTCAGTTACACGGGAGCAAAAATAATTTTTTTTCAAGTGTGTTCATTTGAATTTTAAAAAGATTCAAAAAAATTATTACAGCAGGTCAAGGAATTCCACAGTCAATTATTCTGCAGTCAGGGAAAACACTTTTTGTGGACAAAATTAATGTTAAAAAAGTGCCAACTGCAATTTTTAATTCTGCAATAAAATTTTCCTAGCAGTGAATAAGAACTTAAACCACATCCTTTTTTTTCCTAACCATCTAATTTTGCCGTTCTCATAAACAATTTCAAATTCCCTGCATCTTGGTTAATTAAATAAACTATCCATTTGGAAAAAAAAGCAGACAATCCAGTGTGTCTGCTGGAGCTGAACAGTCTGTTGTGATTGTATATATTATTTTATTTGAATAACATTTTGTTTTTATGTATTTTCTATTGTGAATATTTTAGTCATGTTCCCATGAATGTTTTCACAGGCAATTTTTAAGTAATAAGATAATGAATTGTGTGGAAATATATAATAATATAACATAATAAAATAAGATATTACGTGGAAATTTATTTTCTTGGCTCTTGGGCTTGGATATTATACGGGGGTATAATCAGAAGCAGCACTGGCACTGCCATTGGTTTTCCAGTGAAGACACTGGACTTTGGTAAAACACGTATTTTTTCCTATTGCTGATAATAATTATAATTGCTGATATCACCCTCTTGCTCAGCAGAATTTGGAAGAGTCCTCTCTAACTGCTACTTTTTAGTGATAATTGTTCCTGAGAATAAAACAAAGTCATGTATTACATTGCTTAGAGAAACAAAAAATAAAATATGAAAATTCAGTCATCTTTGGGGCTTAAATAATGAAAAATAGATCTTATTTAGGGTACACAATCATAGCCTCTGTCTAGATATTCATATTTACTTATGCAGACACCAAATGAATTTGACTGCACCTACTAATAGTTCCCAAGATAACTTTGAAACTAAATATATTTTCTGTGGTAGAGATACTGAGGATAGAGTGGAATGAGAGGAAGAGATGCCTTGAAGCAAAAACACATTTCAGCTATCCATTAATAGTCTGGAAAAGAGATTATTTGGAACAGTTGTGAAGACAAAACAATTATCAATGTGGAAATTGAATATTTAGAATAACCTCTGAACAGTCATGGAACAAGCACCAAAATTCATGTTTTTGTGTGAACAATGAAAACTACATTTTACCTGACTTTCTAAGCACACAGTTTGAAATGATTGAGGAAAACTAAACTTCCTCATGGAGAAATGAAGAGGAGGAAAAGCAGACTGAGAGGTGGAAGTGAATTCTGTGCTTTGGTTGGCACACGAGGTGGAACGGGGCTCTGGTGGCACAAAGTTTTTTACACAACAGTTTTTCACCTGTTGGTCCCGGGACAAAAACATCACCTTTATGTGAGCTCTACCGAAAAACAGAACCCAGGAAACGTATTTTTAAAAGGATGAGAGCTACAAAACCTCTATGGAATGGGTATGTCCGTGGCCAACATTACATCACACCGGCCAATCCATCCCAAGATTCCACGATCCACAGCTGGGAATGACAGGCACGAGCAACACAAGGGCTGACAATGGAAGGAGGCAGAAAACTCTGCATTCCCTCTGCATAAACTCCAAGGGGAATACTGAGCTGAAAATCCACATTATAAACACAAAATGGTCGTGTGGCTCTTGAGAGAGGATTTTTCTTTGCGTTCCCCCTGCAAGAATGTGTTTCAGCCTAATGCATTGGATTCATTTGTTTTGTGGAGTGGAGCTAATGGGATGAAGATAAAGTGACTTCCAGGCAGAAAACCTTGTTAATCAAAACCAATTTGGGCCACTTGTACGCGTTGTTCTGACTTTCTGAGTTGGAACATCCATTTTTCACAACAACCCCGCGTGCCTGCAATGAAAAAATCACCATGTGTTTCATTTTGGGATGCCTACTCAGACTGTGTTAATGTTTTTATGACCTATAGACAGATCTTCCCTCCCTAAAACAAAAGCCTCTTATCTTTGGGAAAGACTTCTTTCTGCTTTAAAGTCTATTTCCAAGATGGAGCTATGAATGGATTCATTCCTTGACCTGTTTTGCAGAAATTTGAGGAACCTTGGTTGCCTACTGCAAACCAAGTTCACATCCTGGGGAGAATAAAATTGAGAAAAATCACATAAAAATGTGTTTAAAGCAGAATGTGGGTGTTCATAGTACCTTAATGATTAATAGTTGCATGGTTTTAATATGTTATCTTAAAAGACAAGGTGCCACCTCAGAGGAAGGCACCAGAATAAAGTGGCCAATAAGCATTTTGATCTCTTTGGAAATGGCATATTTTCCACAAATTATTTGGAATACGTGCCACAATAAAAGCCACTCAGGAGGAGAGACTGTTGACATAAAAAACCAAGGCAACAATCACTAATGAAGCATTGAAACATTGGTGAGAAGTAAATATAAATTTACCAGGAAGGCTTATTAGCAGTAGAAGCAGAAAGGTGTTGAAGGCAGTGTCTTGCATTTGTGTAAAATGCATAAATTAATGAATTCTTCATGGAAGCCTTTTTTATTTTAAATCCTATTTCACCATTAAAACCCAAACAAAATCTCTACCCTCTTCCACACATCAGTACCTCTCTTTACCTTATTTTTTCTTTGCCCTTGTTCTTGGGAAGCAGACAGGCTGCTTTAAGCCAGGCCTGTGCAAATTTATCACCTGTAAGCCTTCCTGGGCCCTCTTTTCTTTGCAAATTCAGACAAACCAATTGTCAGATTGTCCGTGTTCAACTCAGGCACGTGTGAAGCTCTTTAGTCCAGGGTTTTAGATCTCCATCTATTTGTAGTTCCTTAACGCTGGGTTAAAATCTCTGAGCAAGACCAAAAATCTGCTCAAAGAGGGAGCAGATTAAGTCAACAGAAAGTTTTGCAAAGTTTCAAATGAATTATTAAATCACCTTCTACAGTCCACAGCAAGAAACCCAAACCTGCCCTGGGGATTTCAAACTCCAGTGAGCTTGGGCAGTGCTCTGCATCCCTAACAAGTCTCGTAGTCAGACCAAGGGGCTTCTTTGTGGACCTTTCTTTTCCATGCACCACTCTAGTAAACACATCCCTTTTTATCCCACTTACTTTTGTTTGCATGGTCCATGTATTTCTTTATCTATGTTTTCAAATGCTGTTAAACTCCCCTCAGTATTTCTGAAGAAAGTCTGGATGTCAGTAACTCGGTATTCCCGAGGCAACCTGCAATAACAACCAGCTCAGGATTGCAAGGGATACCCGGCCAGGAAAGGGATTTCATTTCTAGTGGGCAATTGCAAACAACAAGGGAAATATTATTTTTTTAAATTAAGATAAATACCTTAATGGTGTACTATTAAAATAATGTGCCCAGCTTACACAGACCTGAAAAAAGAGGCTCCTATCAAGTTTTCCCTCCTTAGGGAAACGTTCTTGTTACCAGCACAGGAACATTAATCACACGGAGCCCTGGTGGAGTCACTCTTGAAAAACAGGCCCTTTGTCCCCGTTTGTCTGGAAGCTCCTCTTCCTCACAGCCACCAACTTCCAGCTCTGCCACCTCCCAGTTCCTTCCCAGTTCATGTTTCACTGTGGGGATGCAGGGAATGGGAATGCAGCTTTTCCTTCTCTCCTGGCTGCAGTAATTTAGTGCTGCATCATCTCCAAACCACTGTGCACATCTGTAACTGCCTTCACTGGGCTGCTCCTGTACCCACCTCTGCCAGCCCAGCACAGAGCAAGAGCTTCTTAGAGCAAGAACTACAAGACCAATAATGGGACAGGGTTAGACCAGAGAGAGGAAAAACCCAAGAGATAAGAACCAAGAACTGGATTTTTTGTGAGGAGCTGTCGCTGCACTTCAGGCACAGAGAGGTGCAAAGCTGGTGCTGTGGGTTATGTGAAATCATGTTGAGCACTCATCAAGAACAGACCCAGGTTTGTGGGTCAACATCTTGGGGCAAAAACACTGTGGTAGAGCCTGTCACACACCTGCACAGCCCTCATTTAGCAGGTGGGCCTCAGGATATCAAAGCATATAAATAACCAGCCCTGAAAGCAGCAGGCCTGTCCCTCTGCTCTGCAGGTCACGTTCCTTCTGTACCCTAAGTGAGACAATGAGAAAATAATGACATGCAATGTAGTTAAAAGTGAATGCCTTCATCCTTTTGTTGTTTATCAGTTAACAAAATGACATTATAGAGATGCTTTATGTATTTATTGAAAGGGTAGAAACATCTATCAAAGCTCATTTCAGCTATTGTTAATGCCACCAGACTTGTTCTCTTCTGCCATGAGCTGGAACAGGACTGTCAGCGAGAGATGACTGATATAGGCAAATGATTTTGCATCATTTGAGATACATCCAGAAATATAATCATACCCAAGGTCAAACATTAGAGAAAGGTTGGGCATTTGGGGCAATGAAAGCAATGCTGTCAGATATTGAAATCTCAGCAGGAGATTCAGCTCCATTAAAACTGAATACACAATTACTTTCAGCTTGCTACTTCCCATGCATGTATAACTAGTTTGTTCAGCTTGGTGCCCCCCTGTGTTAGTCAGAAAAGGTAGGATTTGACTATTTTGAGGAATGGGGATGATGCTCCTTTCACAGGAGTCTACATAAGTGATAAAATGACTGTATAATATACATGCAACTGGTGCATCACTTCAACAATTAATCTGCCTTGAAGAACAGACCTAAGAGATACAAGGGACTGGCTCTGCCCAGGGATCTCAGAATCCTCTGCAAGCATTTGGGTGACTTCACATGAGTGGCCTTCCAGAAGATGCTCCAGGAGAAGGAACACTGGGTGTGCCTGCCAAGCAGTGCCACTGGAGGAGCAGGAGGAAAAGGAGAACCAAAAGAAAGAAATGAGGGGAGAAAGCAATGCAGATACTTTGGAAAATGAAATGGCAAAGGAGAAAGATGATGGGAAGGGCTTCCCTCAGGATGGGGATTGCACAGGGAGAACAGAGAGAAACTGCTGGGCTCACTGGTGTGGGGGAATTTGGCTGTTTTTCAAAGCCTCACTGGTTATCCATAAATTAATTGCACAGGTATGAGGGAAACTCCACTTGCACTTGGCTACTTGTGCAACTCTCTGCCTGTTAATGTGTCCCTGGTGAGACAATTCCAATCTCAGAGATGCCCCACCAGCTTCAAACAACAAATATTTATTTAAAAAAATCATCCTCTTAAGGGAGGTTCCCTCCAAACCTGGCTTTTTATCCAAGAAAGCACCAGCTCAACTTATCATTCAGGCATTTCAGGCTCTCAGATCAGTGACAGACCAGTATTTTGTGATCTCAGGATCAAGCTAAAGAGATAAATCTCCTGATCTTGCCTGATAAACTAAATAATTCTTGTAATATTGGGAAGATTTTGAATTTTTATGTGCTATTTTTGTTTCTGAGATGTCAGTACTGGGCCTCAAAAAGTGTCTTAATATTAAGTTCCAAATTTTACAGAAAAAACCAACTCCCCAGTAATTTTCAACTTACATTTCCACATTATTAATGTTAAGAAATTGCAGATAAGATTGAATTATACAGTTATAAAGTTTCTTGTATTGATGGTAGCCACCAAAAATCTTCAGTTTATCTTCTCTATGTACTTCATACAATCATTTCCTGATCCATTTAGACTTACAGTACCCGTGGAATATATAATGCCAGGAACATATAAATAACTGCATTTACTGTGTGACTTTGACACATTACCATGCAGGTTTAGGCAAATTAATTTCTGATGTTACACCTCGATATTTTAATTCACACAGAATTTTTCAAGAAGTAAACATTATTAATAAATAATATGGATTAATATTAAATAGTTTTGTTATTTATTGATGTTACCATCAATAACAACTACCCATATCGTGCCCTTAAACTCTTCCAGTGTCATGAGTGGTAAGAATACTTGTTTACTTTCACTGCAAAAGCCAAAGAATTGTTGGGAACATCATTTCCCTTTCCCTGATAATGCATTTGTTCTCCACTCCAAAGACTGAGTGAGGCACTGACTGAACACGAAAACATTAAAAATTTGGGGCAGATGGGAAACTCTGTTTCTATTTTACAAATTTCTACCCATGATGACTTTTACTCCCTCTTAGTTACCTGGACCCACAGACCAGATTCACCCCTGGCAGATAGGGAATGTGTCACTGATCCATTCACTCCCAAATTCCCCAACCCCTTCACGCGCAGTTCTTCCCCTCAGATGTATTTAAACTTAAGAAACAACATAAAAAAAGGTTTAAGGCTTTTTTGAAGTGAACTGTGTTCATTCTTTGTTGCTTTCCTCTGCAAATAACACCATCCTCCCCAGCCAACAAATCCCACATCATATTCTGGCAGCCAAAAACACACCAACTATAGGAACATGTTATGAAGACGTGAAGAACCTACACGTGCCCAAGCACCTGGTTTTCTATTGCAGTTGGAGACAAGTTGTTGTCTCTTTTCTGCTTCTCCCCACTCTCTTTCCCTCTCCTGTGCTACCCAAGCAGACCAGAACCTTTCCTGTTTCCTCATGTTTTAAGTGAAATAAAATGAAAAGTTACTACCTGTCACAGCTCTGTGGTTCACCCCACCTTTCACATCAGCCTTGGGAGCATCTCTGGAGTTGTGGAGCACCAAACATCATCTGTCCCAGGTGGGGACCTGCATCATTTCCCCTGTGGACCACAGTGTGAGGGCTGAGCTTCCCTTACACCCCTCTGCAAACCCTGCTCATGCTGACCCACTATTTCTTCTTGCAACATCTGTAATATGTTGTTGTGCATGTTGTGCCTAATACGTGTTATTTTTTAGGCACAAAAATAACCCTGATGTGCAGTTCTGCCTCTTTAAAGGCAAAAATATAATTTTGAGCAGCATCTAAAAGACCAAATCAGCTTGGCCATGTCACCCAACAGCAGCCTAAGAGGTGCTGGTACACATTCATGTCCCTTAACTCTAGGCAGTGTCCCCTGGTGCAGCCCATCCCCTTCTTTCCCTGGGAAGCCTCTTGAGCCAAAATGAGAGAGCCATGAAAATATTTAATTCTTCTAGTTGGCCAAACCTTACTGATTTATTTCTCTTCCCTGGGCACTCAGGTCACGTGCATGTGTACATGTGTGTGCACACACGTGTGAAGGAGCAAGATCACCCAAAGCACTGGTAGAGCAGCCTCTTTCTATTTTTAATTTCATTTTTCACTGCTCCACACATCCATGGTGTCTCACACATCTCAGTGGTCTTTGAAGTTCCCATGCTTTCAAGGTCTCACATCTGCCACACTATCAGTACCCTGCCACACATGAAAAGAATATAATTATGGATTTAGTGTAATCATTGATTTCTGGGCTCCAAACCATTCAAAGAAAGGTCACGAGTCCACATGGCTGCCCCTTAGGAACAGGATTTGCATATGACTATTTTATTTAGCTGAAGACACCCCCAATTAAATGTAGACTCTTCTCTTCGGGCTCTGCACCTGAGGCAGCTCGAGGAGGACGGATCAATCTTCCCTCTGCCAACTGTGCCTCGTTTGCACCGAGCTGAGGCTGCTCCCACCTGTTAGAGGAGTTTTTCGCTCACCAGCCCCTTTCATTCCCGAGGCAGCAGCTCCCCTTGGAGCAGCGCCACGGCAGGACGTGGAGGACGTGCATCCGAGGAGCTGCACTTTTGGGAAGGTGGCAGGGAGCCAGCAGATTGTGCCTGGAGCAGGGGAGCCGCTGTCACCCCTCCCTGCCTGGAACTCACTGCAGCTCCCCGAGAGCCGCAGTGCAGATGTAAAGACATCACTTTGCCCACAGTGTTTGGATTAGCAGTAAATCTACTAATCCAACACAATATCCAAGGGGGCATGGCCAGATCTGTGGGTTCATAAATTCACACCACTCCTTTTATTATTCCGGGCCCCAGATGGTTTCCAATGGGCACGGGCATAATGAGATCTTGGAAGACATTATTATATTCTTAGGTCAAAATTCTCAGTCCAATCTCTTTTATCAGGCTCAGAGCCTTTGTGTCCCTGAAGTGCTAATACTTTATGCTGATTGACTATGCAGGCAGCCGTGGGAGTTCACATTATTTTTGATACAATTATTATTGGCAGCAAAAACTGCCCCCCCCCCCCCCAAAAAAAAAGAAAAATCCCATTTTATATTACTTATGGTACCGTCTGGAATATACAATGCCCAGGACCTTCATTATGGCTCTGTTTTCCTAACAAAACATATGAGAGGGGAAAAAAGAGGGCAGGATAAAAGTATTATTTTAGTAACGGGAAGACAAAGTATGAGCTTGATCATAAAGACTAGTGAGCTTTATAAATGCATCTTTGAACTGAGAGAGGCTTTTTTTTTTTTTTTAAATAAATGGTTCTTTGAACCTGGCAGTTGTAAGGAAGTGAAACAGAGCAAACTTTGAAAAGTGTGCTTGTCTGAGTCTCCTTCCACCGTATCTGGCTGAGAGTACAGGTGGCCAAGCACAGAAAGTTCCTGCCAATTTCTAAAGTTACACTTTTATCCACTAAACAAGCATCCTGATCCGGGTTACCAAACAGGGCACTCAACAGGAGCCTCAAAGTGCCTGGATTAAATATCACTTATTCCACAGCCTGGGCCATCCAGCCTAGTAAAGCTTGATCTAATACCATTTCACCCTTTTCCTGTGCTCGCTGGATTTTGGGTAATGGACCTTCCCAGGAGACTCCTCTCAGAAAGTATCTTCTTGTAGAAGGGTTGATGCACATGCTTCTATTTTAAAAAGCACATGTTCAGCACATTTCACTTTTGTGAAATGGAATATGGTTTAAGTTTGTTTCAATAAAAAAAAAAAGGATTCTGCTGGAAGGACTTATGTCAAAGTGCAAAAGGTTTTGTACACAATGAACAGATTTTTTTTTTTTCTTGAGGGCCAAAGAGGAGACACTAAAATGAAATCTCTCTGCCACAAAAGCAGTTGCTGTTTTACACACAGGGAATCTACAAGGAGGCTTGTTATGAATTCTCCATCTTTGTATTTATTTTGGATTAGCCTGATTTAATCTAAGAGTCACATCAAGAAAGCCAGACCTCATCTTTAATGAGAAACTTAATATGTATTCACAGTAAACACTTTAAATGTCAAAGTTTAATGGACAGTATTCAAAGGCCATTATTATGGTAACTGTGCTTTTATATCAGCATGGCTGATGAGGAGCAATTCTTTTAAAGACATTCTTCAAAAAAAATCAATATAAACTTTAAATAATAACAACAAAAATTCCCTACAGGGCATCTTAATTCAGAGACAGGACAGTAACAAAACCCTACATAAACAGGAGATCCAAACTCAAGCCTTGGCAACGACTATTGGGCTGAGGAAAAGCGTGAGTTGTACAACTGCAGTGCCCAGTGAGCTCTGTGAGCAGAGCAAATTTATATTCAGCCTTCTTGTCCCCTGAGTTCAAGTCTAAACCCATGTCAGCATCAGCCTCCCTGAGCTCAGCTCTTCCCTCCTCTGCTTTCTTCCTCCAGGTCCTTCTCACCCAGAGACATCCCCATGCTCATCCAGGATATGGAAACACACACCACCCCCAGGAGTCACTCCTTAGTACAGCATTTAAAAATTCTACAGAGCAAAACTTCAAAGAGGGACCTTTTTCTTTGTATAAACATGCCTAGAGTCTCTCATCTGATTAACAGGAGCCTCTTTCCTAGGTTTTCCAACACGCTTTCTCCAACTCTCTTCCCTGGCAGCACGGGGGGTGTTGGGATGGAGAGCTCGACCCAGCAGGCACAGAGTGCTGGCATCATTTTTGCTTGATTTTACTCATCAAAAACCATCAAATTCTGCTTTCCCCCCACCCCCCAATTGCCTGCACAATTTGATCCATCCTTTACCCAAACACATAAAATATGTCCTGTGTTTCCATATGTGCCCATGGACACATACATTTTCTCAGGAGTGTTTCATAAAGATCCTTACACATATTCCTGTCCATGATCCCTGTCCACTGAAACAGAAGGTGGAAAAGCTCCTGAGTGAAGATCTGTCTTGATCTGAAGGAGCTGCTTCCTACACCAGTCCCAAAATCTGTGGCATCATGATGTTTATCAGAGGGGAAAAAAGCCTGTTTAAGCAGCTTCATTTTCATTTGCAGCCATGGATATGTTTACCAATTTATAGATAATTTTCTTTAATTGCATTTAGAATCAATTAAAGCAGTTCATTTATGTGGAATGATGTAGCAACCAAAAGCTGCTGTTTACTCATTCCCTCCACTGAGAAACTTTCCCTTCGGCAACAGGGTTGAACTTTCAAAGGAAATGATAATAGTTACATTCATGCAAGCTCAGAAAGGCACCAAAATAATTCCTTTTCAAACAGATTCAGAGAGATCAAAAACTCTGGTTTATGTGGATTCAGCCTCTGTAACCAACAAACATGATGTTGTTTTATCTGAACATGCAGAAAATACAGAAATGGGGAAGAGAATTTCTTTATCCAAGTGTTCCAATATGGAGTCACTTAAGGAAAACGAGTAATTATTGCATATTTATTTAATCTGCTGACTAATGATTGTGCATTTGCTGCTTCGCTGTGGCTACAGCTCTGCTCCGCTCTCAGCTACCTATGGTTGACAAGGGAGAAAACACCAGAGATATCCTGCAATCCTGGGCTTTCCAGAATGATCCTTAAGCGATTCTTGGAGAACAGCACACGCTGCAAATGTTAATTGGTTCTGCCTTACTTTACTCCACAGAATGCATCCCTCTTGTGCTGTTGCCAGACCATAATAAGAGAATATAATTCCTTGGCAGTGAGTAGTGGCAGCACTGGAACAGTGGGAAACCCTCGTTGGAGAGGCAGGACCTGGTTCTCTGCTAATTCCACTCACATCTGGCTCTGCTGGACCCACAGAGTTTGCCCTGATGCATCAGAAATGAGCAAACTCTTCCTCTGAAGCAGCCAACGTGTTAAAAAAAATACAAAATAGAAAAGAGAAAGGATAATGACCCTTCAATGAAGCCCATTTTTGCCACCTTGTGTTTGTGGAGTCCTTGAGTCTTCCTACGAAACACTCGCCAGCCAAAGGCTGACAATACCCAGACACAGTCAGGATCGGCCTCCTAAAACTTATTACCCTCTTTTTTCCTTTGGAAAGAACATGGGGCTACTACTTTGAAAGGAATTAAAAAAGCATTGATTGATTTTAAAGGAGAAACGTGTGAAATCCACGAAAATATGCAAAAGCAAACAAACCCATAAAAGTTACTGCTGCATTTTAGTATCTGGATTCAAATAAAAAGAGTGCACTTGATGCCACAGCACATGTAAGGATGCTAAGAAGAGATACAGTAGCATATTCAATATTAAATAGCATATTAAATAAATGCAAGCAAAAATTCTCCAAATAACCTTAAAATATTTCTTAGCAATTATCTTCCCAAATTACAAACTTGTGTTTTTCTAATTGGCTTTAATTGCCTTGATGGAGCAAACATAATCCAGAAGTGATTGTCCTTCACCTCTCCCTTTTATTTTTATTCCCAGCAGAAGCCAAATGCCCTTTGGACATCTTGGAGCTGCAGGAACGTGCCAGAAGCCTGAAGAGCCCTCTCGCTGTCTTGTAATTAGGGAGCAGCCAAAGGGGCATCCCTGGAGCCAAAAGTGGGAAAGGGGAATTCAGTACCTTTCCTTGAACCCCCTTCCTGGGCTTTTTGGGATTGCTGAGTTTCAGTTATTCAGTTTAGTAGAGTTAAAAATCCGATGAGATAGATCCACGTCTTTCCAGGCAGTCAGAAATGAAAGCAACAGGAATGTGGTTTTGTGTTTGATATGTTATGCCACGTCCTCAGGTTGGTTTTAGATCACAGAGATTACAGGATTATCCCTCTCCAAAACTTTGAATCATCTTCTCACATGTGATATTGTTAAAAATTGCTTTCTGGCCTCTTTTCAAATGGTGGCTGCTGAATGATCTGATCTGAATGCTAAATAAAGTAAAACTTTAAATATCCTGTGCTCTGTTCTGGTAACATTGAGCCTTGGAATGTGCTAATTCTACATTCTCAGAAGACGAAAAACTCCTTTTAATTAATAGATGAATCAACAATGCTATTGTAAACTTTAAAAAGCTGCTGATATGCAAGAAGAAGCTTTTCTGGGTTCTCCAAACATTGAAAGAATCACATAAACAGAAGGTGTGATGAAGGGGAGCACAAGAAATTGGGCCTTTTTTTGTTTCTAGGATTTACTGTTATGTGGCACAAGAAATGGATGGAAACCTGTCAACTCAAACACTGAGACTGTGCAAAGCTGACTGATGCACCTGGAAGTAAAATGTACAATGGCCAAAAGGAAAGTTCTGGAAAACAGATTTTCCAATAAAGAAGATGACTAAAAAAATTGGTAATTGAAATCAATCTGAATCTGGATTTCCTCATGAGAATTCCCACTCAGCCCATGGCACTGAAGATGGGTGAACAGCACTAAGGGCTTTTTGTGGCTGGTTGGGTTCTGTTTGTATGTTTGTTGGTTGGTTGGTTTCTGGTTTTTTAGGTTTTTTTTTTTTGCCTAGGATTCCAGCAGAGATGATTGACATCTTCCTTAAAAAAATAGTATTTTTTGCATGATTTCACATTTCAGTTGTTCTTCCTTTAGTCCCAAACTACTCACGCAAAAAAAAGTAACTCAGAAACAGTTTTCAGTTTGAACAACTGAAAATAATCCAACCTTATTCAGCAAATCCTGAAGTTCTAAGATGCTGTAATTTAGGGAACTATTCCCTTGCACAGCCAAAGAGCACCAGGTCACAGCTATAGCAGAGTTCCTGTCCCAGGATTTTACCTGGGCACTGAGGCAGTTTAGGGATCTTCCTCTGGCCAAATTTTGTCCATAAACCTCAGGCTGCCACACCTTCCAAATAACCTGCATTACCAAAATCAGAGCAAATTCTGATTTCACTGCTGTTTGTCAGGAGGACAACAAAGCAGTAAAGCACTTTTAATGCACACAGACATTGGGAAACGTGCCCTGCACAATATTCCAGTGTGGGAGATGCTGTAGCCAAACCTGACAAATTAAGCATTTCACCATTTCATTTTACTGTAAGACATCCAGGTTTTCAAATCCAGCTCATTTAGTGCTCCAAGCCCAAGGAAGTAGATCCTGCTTGACTCCCCAAAGTCCCACTCCAGACATCCTGGATTTGCTGAGAGAGGTTCACATACGGGTGATTCAGCCATTATATGCATATTTTTTCTGCTTTGCCTCCAAAATGAATAATACAACTTAAAGTTTGCAGTGACAAGAACCTGCAGTTGTGCCCTGAAACTAAAGACCTGATCATTCAGCTACAGCAGTTCATGTGTCTTCATTTATTCCTGGAGTGTGTGTGTATATAAATAAATATATATATATATATGACTTGTAAAATTTACTAAATGTGATTTATTTGTTTATAAAGAACATCATTTTATCTGGAAAGTTCCCTACAAGAGCATCATTGCTTTAGAAGCATTTTTATTCCTTGGGTTTTTTGTTTTGTTTTGTTTTTTTTTTTTTTTAACTTGCTAAAAGACTAAGCATTATCTACTAATAACATGAAGATGCAGAAAAGAAAAGGTCAATTTAATTGGAACTACTATTTCCTGGGGTTTAAAAGGAAAATGTTGAAGCTAAGATGACATTGACAAATTGCTACTATTTATTTAAATTGTGTAATGCAATCTACCAGTAGTTCTATAATCTGCATGTTTGAAGCAGTTGACCCGTCCAACTAATGCAAACAAATTAGCCTCCCGGGTACTCACTCTATCCTATAAGCCATTAAATATCCTAATCTAACATCATTTAATACACAAACTCTCTTAGTTAAAGTGTTACAGTGGATATGTGTTATAAAAATTACAATAGGTGAGGTCTGGAGCAGAGCCCGTGTCAGTAAATTTGTGTTTTCTGTCACTCGGCCCAAAAAAACCACCATGGGGCCACATTTTGGGTTCTCCTGTGTCCCCCTCCCTCCACGTGCCCAGCAAAAAATCTTCATTGCCACATAATTAAATTGCCTCCAAAGTCCAGCACTGCTTTAAGTGTTTTAAGTTCGATGGTTCCCACCACTAATACATTGGACAAATTTCTTTCCAATAAGTAAATTGGTCTCGGGGAAGTGTTTGCATTCTAAATGTTTCCAGGAAAATTAAGGCTCTATTATGCCTGTTATGCACAGGGCAGGAACAATTCTGGTTTTCTCCCTGATTTATAGAAATGCCAATCCAGAGATTTCACAATTCATGCAAATCAACTCACCTGAAGGGAATGGGATTGTTTGTCTCAATAAAAAATGAATAAAACCTGGTGTAATTAGCAAAGCAATAATTCCCCCAGGGACTCAATCCTGGTGTTGTGTGAAGAGGGAAAATTGCCTGTTCTCCATTGTGACAAATACACCAATAAGAAACACGTAATTATTATTTTATCATACTGAGAGGTCTGTTCTGGAATTTATCCAGGAGTAAAGTCCACCTCAGGCAGCAGCAAAACCAAGAGACTTCTGAGGGCTCCCATGTCTTCCCCTTGGTTTCTCTTGCCCTTGGATCAGTCCTTTAAGGATCAGGTAGTCAATCGAGTTTCATAAGAGCAGGGAGATAGATAAAGGCAGCATGGAATGATTAAATCAATCAGGAAAGTAATAATCCTATAACCAAAGGAAAGTCAATAGGTTATATATCACTGGCAGGCTATAAAGTCATTACAGGAGCTTATGGGACTGAGTCACACAATTAATTGCTGAAGAAAAATCTCAAGGTTGCAGTAAAAAAAGTATATTTTGAACATATTGATACAAGGCTGGTACTTTCGATGAACTTTTCCTGGAAGATAACTAAGCAACAACAAAAATAATCCCGCAAAACTGAATCCCCTCAAATTACCAAACCATGTGGAAGAAGCTTTTTCCAAGCTGTTACTGAAACTTCCTTCTCACGATATATATTTTAGGTGGGAAAAAAAAAGACCTTATGAATTTATGAATTCTATAAGGACCAAGCTGAATCTGGTTTTCACAATGAAAAGAAATAGGTGGGATCGAGAACCCCCTGTAGAAACTGCAAAAATGAGGAAAAAAAGCAAGTTTCTGCAGAAATTTGGGCAATCTTGCTGCCAGAGTACAGATATTAATAGTTTCACGTGCCTGGTTGTGAAATGCTCAATGGGTTCAAAGAGCTCTCCAAAGAGATTTCAATTCAATGAACGTAAGAGTGAGAAGGAGCTGAGCAGAGGGCTCTGATTCAGAGCCTCTGACCCCTCTCAGGAGAGTCATCAATGACTGCTCCAGGTCTTATACACAGAAACATAGAAAAGAAACCCCCTCTCAGTTTAAAACCTTGATCAATCGATTCCAAACCCAAAGAGATTTAAGCAAATCCAACCCCGAGACCCCAGCTCTGCCTCCCGCTGCGGGTGTGAGGATTTTGCCTCATCCGAGGGGGTTGTTTTTTCCACTACAAAAATTCTCACGTATTTTCCTTTCTCTGAGAAGTGATTAAGTGACTCATGGATGAGCTCTAGAAAATTGATAGTTGTCAGAGGTAAAAACAATGATCAGTGCAAAAGGTAAGTTTACCATAGAATTGGGATTTTAGTCTTTTCTCATGTTCCTTACCTAGTTTGGAACTGTTCTGGTTCGTAACAATCAGCTATTGTCAGCTGCTAATTATTAATTTCTCTTGGTTTCACATCTTCTAAGCTGAAATGACATTGAAAGGTGGTTTGAAAAGTAAAGTCATTCAACCTTTTCTGAATTCTGGTTAAAAACATGCTCTTTAATGGGACTAATGGTTGAATTTCCCTCTCTATATTGTATTGCAACACTTTGACCCTCGAGAAATCCAGATTATTTTGCAGGTTAGTTCAACTTTTAAGTTCGGATTTCCAGAGAAACATTTACAGAGAAACAAATCTGCATTAACATGAATGATAACATACGAGGTATTTTAAATGAATAGTAATTAAAATTTAGTAGGATGATAATACGCTAATTAAATATCAATTGTTTGCTCAGGACCACTTATTGAGTTTAATAAGTATGTAAAAGATATTAATCTAGTTGTCATGCAATTACCTCATTGAGGGGGAGTGGGAATATGTGCGTGTGTGTGGGAAGAGCAAATCATGAAATGCAAACTCCAGTTTGAAATCTGCGTTAAGGTTGTGACAGAACTAAAGAAAAAAATTAATAAATTGCTCTTTCTTTCCTCCCTTGGAGCTGCTGGGATGTTCAGAGGGGTGAGCTGTGGGTATTAAAAGGGCTGAGGAAGGGATGTGCACGGAGGTGGCAGAATTGTAGGACCATGGAATGGTTTGGGTTGGAAGGAACCTTGAAGCTCATCTCATTCCAACCCTTGCCACGGGCAGGGACACCTTCCACTAGCCCAGGTTTCTCCAATCCCCATCCAGCCTGGCCAAGCACAATAAACCATGGCAAACACAGCAGTCTAAAGGTTTAATTTTACAATTAATGCACAGATGCTCTTTTAAGACCTCCACATCATCAGATGTCAACCACCCCTAAAGCCCCTCACTCAGCACTCTAAAGAATTATTTACATTTTTACCTGCCATGGGCTGCTGTTGCATTAGGTGCCCCATACACAAAAAGGAAATCTTTGGCCATTTCTCTGGGATTTACACATTAATGAAGTTTTCTGCAAGGTTGTTGTGACAATTGTACATGGACTTATCAACTTCACCCCCCTAAATAAAAATAGGCACTTTTTTACCCCCTGGATCATAATCTCAACCTGATGGGTTTTGAAAACAGGAGATGAGATGCTCCCCACATTTTTCTTATAAATTATCCATCCTTTCTGCAGCAACTTGGAAAGCAGTGCCAATTTTTTTATAGCTCAGAGCAGTTATAAAATATTAACCATATCAGACTTTATTTTTCCACAGCCCTGTGTGGAAAAAGGCAAGATTTTTCTGCTCCCATATTTACACAGGCATTAGAAACAGAGAAAGGTGGTAGGAAATTTGAGTTTATTTCCCTGCTAACCAAGGGGAAGCAGTTTACCTACATTATTTCCAGCAGCACTTTGACAAACCTGTTGACAAAAACTCACTGAGGAGAGAAGCCCTCTTTTCTAACAGGGCTGCCTTCATGTTTAACCACCCTTTTTATCCAAAATCTTTGCTGCTAAGGAAGCTAATTCCTTCTTTTCCTAAACCCAACAGAGAGAAAGAGATATTGACTTTTCTGCCAGCAAATCCAGCTCGTTCAGCCCTGTCTCCAAACCACCATTTCTGAATCTTTCATCAGTTTTGGTCCTTTTCAGGGCTCTGATTCCTGCACAGCATCCTTAAAGATCCCTGTTTAAGCAAGGATGCTGCAGCACCCAGAGCCTACCCTGCCCCCAGGCTTCAGAAAAACAGCACAGGCAGCTTGGAAAAAACGTTTGAAGCACAAACAGAAACGAATATGAAGAAAAGTTTCAAGATAAATTACAGGGGACAGTGTTTTTTCCATCCCCTCCCAGCACTGCTTTGTGAAGACCCCCAGTTTTAGGAGCAGAGGGCAGAGAAAGGGCAGCAAAAAAGTGGTTTTCTCCTTTTAGACACAAACCATTAGATTATCAAAAAGCTTAATATGAAGAGGGAAGGAAAGAAAAAATGAGAGAGGTAAGAATTGGAGTTTGGAGAAGCTCTGTGCAGAAAATTCAACCAAGTGGGTGTGAAGACTGGGGTCCCACCAGTGGGGTCAGGGCAGCTCCAGGGAATCTCCCAAGGGAGATTCTCTCAGCCTGGGTTTTTTTTCTCCCAATTGTCCCTGCAGCCACACTTCAGCACAGCCACGTTCTGAGCCTCTCTAATTAATTAAAAGGAGAGCATAATTAATGCAGCAACTCTTATTCTGGTTTAGGCCATCAGAGGGAGGGTGGGAGGGGAAGCAGGGGGCACATGCACCTGAAATGGAGCTTTCTGGTGATACAAAACTGCTGCAAACCCAATGAAGAAGTAACTCCAAACAATTCTAATATTGCTCTGCATCCCCACAGGCAGCTGCAGGACATGGGGGAGTCCAACCCAGAGAAACAACAGAGATGGAAGCCTTTCTAAGCAGAGAAAATACTCCCCCTAAACATCAGCAGCTTCTGCAATAGCGAAGGCTCAAATATGTTGCTGGGTCACCTCACTTTTGCAGCTCACCCCACAGATATTGGGAAGCTTTACTGTGCCATATGTGCATCCTTATTCTCTTTCAAAACCATCAGTTGTCGAGAGATAAAAATCCAGAGTTGTGTTTGGGGGAGAAAAAGCAGCACACACTGAGGCTCCAAAGCAGGGCTGGCGTTTGAAGTGTCACTTTTGGTTTTGATCACCATTTTATCAGCACTAAGGGAAAGTGCTGTGCTGCACCCAGAGAGCTGCCTCAGCCAATAACCCGTTAGGAGCAGCCTCTTTAGTGTGGGGATAGAAGCAAACACGGGCAGAGATGGAGGCAGATGATTAAATGGGCTGAAAATCCAGGCTGACACCCCGGGACCGATGGAACAAAACTGGGGTAGGGGGAAGGGACAAGAGCACGAACAAGAGCTTAAATTATCCAGCTGAAATTCCCACCTTTTACAACACACCACTGGCTGATGGCAGTGGAGCACCTTGAGTTCATGTCTGTCTTGTGCAGATCGGGCAAAAATTCCCAGTTACAGGCCTGCAGTTGAGTATTTCCACAACGACAGGATTATTCAGCAGCACATCACCACAGGGCTATAAAAGTGTGTTGTTGACTCAGCCCACTGGGCCAATCCTCTGAAACGATTTCTTAGGAGATGTTGCTCTCCAATATCTCTAAACCTACTTCCAAATTTTTTTTTTTCTTCATTTGAAGATCACTGACCTGGTGCAAGAAAATATTTTCCCTCCGTAGGAGGCAGACCTCTTCCCTTCCTGTGACTTTCAAACCACCAGAACTTTGAAGAATTTACTGTACATCTCTTCCCACTCTCTAGAGCACCCAGTTCCTTACCCAGGCAGACCTCCTGATGTTTTCCAAACATAAATAAACACTATATGCATTCAAATTCTCCATTTGCATTTATACCTGTGTGTGCTTTACAGATTTCTCTCCCAGCCCACTAAAACCATTTATTTTTGCCAACCTTTATAAGCAACAATCTCTTAATTCACAGGATTAAAATGGCCAAAAATATTTTTATCCTTCTGCTGTTCCTTTAATATTGGATCTGTGTGAAGTTCCCACACACTTTTAGCAAATAAAGGTTCATTTCTAGATTTGTCACAGAATAGCAGGAAGTTGGAATTTCCAACTGCTCTGACCTGGACTTAGGGATAGCTTTTACATCATTATATATATTTAGGACTGTAGTTTAACATAGAGCTGGGTGGTCCAGGTAAGTCTGGTTATGATAAAAGGCTGGTGGAGAACTAGAGCTCTACTAGACTGGCTGTTTTGGTGGCAAGGATTTGGGAATTCCATAAAATTCAGGACAGAAGAGGAACTGTGAAGGGGTGAATTCCAAAGTTTAAAGAGCAAATTTTCACTGGACTTGAAATCCAAGTGGTCGAATCAAGTCATGGATGTGGCACATCCCAAAGAACCAGACTTCAGTCAAGCATCCGAGCTGTGGAATACAAAAACCAGCTGCAAAGACCAGCACTTGTCAAGGCATCACCACCTTTCAACTTGGAAATGTCCTTCCCTTCTGTGGGAATTTCCATGTATAATAATGAAGAAAAAAAAAACCACCAACTTTAAGAAAGAGCTGCCAGGAAAACAAATTCGAACTTTGTGGTCATTTTCTATTCTAGTGCCTCTCCCTCCCTCGGGCTCTGCCCACACAGCTTTTTATATAAAATATGGCTGTGGGGACACTCTGAGATGGTCATTACAGCTTCCTGTTGGGTTGTAACAAAAACATTCCTAGAAATAAAGGCTGAGGCTCACAGCATCCCCTGGGTGGACATTATTGGAACATGGGCTCATGAGGGTCCTCCCTCAGCTGGAGGGGTGGGTCAGGGCTCCAAGGAGCTGCCCTGGAGGGATGGGATCCATGTGACTCCTCCAGCTATTCCCAGCTGGCACAGCCCCTTCTACTCCTGCTCAAGATGGAAGCTAAAAGCTACTCACAGACCAGATTATTCTTTCCTTCACTCACATTTAAAAAATACATAATAAATATTCTCCAAAATTCCAAGAGGGGCTGATCCTGCTTCATTAATAGCAGTGCCTAAAGCAGCAGATGGACTGTGGCTGCAGCGCTTCAATATATTCATTATTTAGGCCATTAA
Source organism: Chiroxiphia lanceolata (assembly GCF_009829145.1). Taxonomy (NCBI): domain Eukaryota; kingdom Metazoa; phylum Chordata; class Aves; order Passeriformes; family Pipridae; genus Chiroxiphia; species Chiroxiphia lanceolata. The sequence goes on from NC_045650.1 coordinate 3,966,897, forward strand.
TTTCCTTTGCACCGAAAACATCTGGCTTCTGATGCTCAGGGGGGAAAAACAACATGATCCAAAACTAGTTTTAACTACAGGTTCATCTTCTACCAGGGCAGGGTAAATTCACAACCAAGGAGGAAAAAAAAGCCAGAAGTTTATTCGCCGTTGGAGAGGACGGAACAAGGTATAAATTTTAAGGGGATTTTTGTGTAAGGGGAGCTCACTGGATATGATTTTTTAATTGCTGCCTGCAAAACCCACGGGAAGAGCTGCTTCTTTTCCTTTCCTCGGGTGTTTAGCACAGGCAGAGCTGTACAAGTAACTAACGCTGTGGAGAATCCCAGGCTGGGGGCTCAGAGCATCCCTGCTCCCCAGTGAAAGACTCCAGCCCTGATAGGGACTCCCACACATTCCTGCTTCCCTTGGACCCTTTCCCCACGACACCAAATGTGTTTCTTATAAAACCAGCGAAGCCTGCACCGATGTAGGTTTTTAAAACCAGACTTTTGTCAAGATTACTGTCTTAGGCAGAGATATTTCACACATCAGGGAAGGCAAATCCCACCTAGTGGCACAATAGCCTTGAAATTAAGCAGGATTTTCCTACAAATAGTCTCAAATGGAATGTTATTAAAACACAGCAAACCCAACTATTTTCAGGCTCCTCCACGAGGCAATGAACTGCCCCACGGAAACAGAACTAAGGTTTGGTTGTTTAATATACCAACAACCCCAGGGAGGAACTATTAACCTGTTTCCAGATTTTTATCATTTCTTAGACTCTCCAAGTTCCATGGTCTCAAGTAGGAAAGACAGGAAAGAGTAATCCAGTGGAATTAAAGAGAACAGGCCTATTGTCTCCTGCTCCTCATCTCCTTCCCTTGCCCAACTGGCCAGAAGCTCGTTATCGAGTTTTTCTGCTCTCTCATATCAAGATGAGCTTGCTAAACCTTACTTTTTTTACTTTTTTCCTCTCAAATGACAGGAGTTGCACAAAAAAATTTTTAATTTCAGAGTCAATGTGTGCTTTTTCCACACACGTTCCTAGTTTGTGAGGTAGAAATAAGCCTTTGAAGAGAGGTGACATCTCCAGCCACACACTCTGTGTCAGGGACCCCACAAACTTATTTATAAACCACCTTCCTGAGGACCCACCAGGTTTAGAGAGAAGGGCTCTCAAAGTTTGACCAAAAAAAAAAAAAAGAATCACTTCTTTAGATCCCTGCTTTTGTAACTTTTTCATAATTTTTAATGAAACTGCTGTTCATTAAACAACAAGAAAAAAATCCAGATGAAAAAAATTGTACTTTCAACCCATCATTTTGCAATGATGGATTTTGCTCTTTCCACATCTGAAAGGTTCCAAACATGGAATATGAAAAGGTTCTTGAGTGTTTGTGGTTACAGATGAGCTTATTTTTAAGCTGCTCACAAAATGAGAGAACTCCACTAGCCTGTAAAATAATTATTGCTGCAATGAGGTGGATTATGGTTAAGAAAGATTTCAAAGGTTAGATTTGACTCCTCCTCAGGAAATACTGCTTTAAATCTGAAGCTGTTCTTCAGCTGCAGCATTGCCCAAACTTTGGTGCTGGCCTAAACAAGAACAGATAATTCTAACAATTTCCTGCCCAAAATGTTTTACCTCTGAATTACCTGAAATTAAATTCACAATGAGAACTTGGGAGAACATGAAATGGAGGATGATGTCCTGAGGGAGAACTTTGAGAGCTCCTCACTTCTGCAGTGGGCAGCCTTTAAAATCTCTTGTAAAGGATTTGTGACTTAAGAAACACCAGATGCCAACTGGGTTACTCCTCACATGATGTCAAAATTCAGCTGTAACTGGGACAGAGACAATTCCCCAACAATTCCCTGTGCACCAAGGAAACAGTCAACAATGCTGCACTAACCAAAGTGAACAGCAGTTCTCATTAGATGACTATCTCTGCAGGAATAATGCACTATTACCTGTTTAGGTTTAATTAAATGTAATAGAGAACATTTTCTTGTAATAGCTATAGATGTCCATACATCTCTATCATACTTGGCTTCAAGAATTCATCCATTTTCCTCACATCCCCTCATTTGGACAATTTATCGTATTGTCAGACAACTAATGTAAGTCAATTATGAGAAGTTTTTACAGTAATTTACAGGCTAAGTAGGAATATCACAGTCACTGGAGATGTTCAACACTCCTGTAAACTTGCACTGAACACAGTAATTCTGATGGATAATTAAATTGATACGGAAAAACGAGACAATCCTGTCACAATGAAAGTATTTTAGAAGGATTTAAGCTTGAATTCTCCAATTCTCACATCAAAATTGCTGTGCATGATGAAAACCCTGTTTCTTTTCTTTTGCTTCTTCCCAAAACACAACTTTTCCTGGCCTGGGACAAAGAGTAGCTCACACCTGAACTAAAAGTTGGGATCTGCAGCACAGGAAGCTGCAAATTCAACAACCTCACCAAGATTTAAAAGATGTGTGGATGTGGCACTTGGGGACATGGGTTAGAGGTGGCCTTGGCAGCGCAGGGAGAAGGGTTAAACTCACTGACTTAGAGGGCTTTTCCTAAACAATTCTGTGATTTCATAAGACTGTGCTTTGTTCCTTTTATTCACTTATTTTTGGTGCACAACCCGTGCTGACGGGTTCCACGCATTTCCAGTCTCTGGGCACTTGGAGATCTGACTACTCTCAGATTCCTCAGTGTGGAAACTCCCCAGAAGGGCTTTTTTTCCCCTTTCACAGGGCTCACCTATTCCTGCAGAAGAGTTTCCTCCATCCCTGTGCTCCTTGTATTCTGTAAGTCTCCCACCTGCCTTGTTTTGAGAGCCCAGCTGCAGACACAGGTCTGACCCACCCCAGCTCCCACCCCACCTGATTCCTGCCAAACAAGCAGAATTCCACCTCCACTCTCCTACTCCCCACACCAGCATCTGCAGATCTGATTTCGCTCTGTAAATAGATGATATCCAATATTTATAAAAAGATTAAGCTAATCTGACATTTAATTAATGGAAACGGCGATGTTTGACTTTTTATTTTAATAAGCAACACCCTTTGTTCCCACAGAAATCATTACTAGCAGGATGTTAAAAAGAAAATAAAATAAAAAGGCAGAAAGATTTAACAAAAGGTTCCATTAAATTAGAGAGCAATAAACAAACACAGCCAATTTATGCAGCGGAGTCATTAAACGTGTATCCTCTCCAACACTTCCCTCACAGACAGTACTTAGGGCTGGTGGGATTGATCTGCAGGGAGCAGTTACCTTAATTATAAAATGAAACACCTCTGCTAATGCAGTCCTGGAGCCTCGGTAGTTTCCACCCCAGCCATGTGGCTCCAAATGCTAATTCCACCAAGGCTCCGAGGGCTCGGAGGTGCCGCGCTCGGCAGCCCGTGACCCTCCCCGGCTCCTCTCCCCTCCCTCCTGCCCTTGGGGTGGAGACAAAATGCAAGAACTCTTTGGTCCAGCTCAGCGTGGACTTCTGAATGGTTCATTCATGGGCAGCCATTTGGACAAGAAAGCCCTTTTATCTGATTATCTGCCCTCATCCTTAGAGCTTGTGCCGAGAGATGTGATGAGCCTTGCAGGAAAAATTAAAGAAGATGTAAACAGTAAATGCAGACATTTTGCAACATAGCTAAAAATAAATTGCACTACAGGCAATTATGCAAGTTTTACTGGATACATTAAAAAGACATTAAATGCACAGCTGTTTTAAGTGTCTTTTAAGCTGATAAATTAACTGTCTAATAAATTGTAAGATTTGTCAGCTAATAATGCTATTTTATCTGCTTTAACATATGCCTTCCTAGTTCATGAAGCATTATTGTAAGTGCCAAAAGGAGATAATGTGCATTTTACAGTGTTATGTCTTAAGTGGAATGGATCATTGGCCATGAAGAAGTGTGTTAATAAATCTCCTAGGCTTTGTTAATTGCACTCAATGAAGTGTCACTGTTAAAACACAAAAGATGTGAGAGAGAAAGCTGAACATAATGTCTTTCAGTTTTACAATTAACAGTTCACTAGGCAAATCGACCAAAAAGACCATAATTTGTTGAAGCCTTATTAACTTACATTTTCCTAGTCAAGGTCATAATTGTGAATGGCTCAAAGCTATCTTTTAATGCTCATCAAGAAGAGTAACCTTGCTAGAGAAAATGAACTTTTCTGTCTTTTGGTAGCACTTCTCACTCGCTTTGCAGGTAGAAGACAAATAAAGCTGAACTTTGTTATGCAGCCACCTCCTTCAGTCTCTCACCGCCAATGAGTGCCACTCATAAGGGGGGAAACATGACTTCAAACATCTTTTCTCTGCAGCAAATTAAAAACTGGGAAAAGTACAAGAATAAAAAATGTTTTTGAAGTGTAGAAGAAGCCTATCGGAGCTGTCGTAGCGCAGAATGAAAGCTGTTAATTTTCATTTGAAGGATTGCTCATCAAGATTTGAGGTTTTCCCCTGGAAACTGAACTCCGGGCAGAAAAGAAAACAAATAACCCGCCACGCTTCACAAACAATCATCAAAATCAAATACAATCACTAAATACCCTTCACGAGGAAGAGCTATTTCCATAATTCTTATTAAATATTGATTACTTAACATATGAACACTTCACATCATCTCATCAGATTGGCACTACTGGGCTTTGTTGCAAAATCTTCCCACTTAAGATCATTTTGTGATGATGTGAAGTATTTTCTCCACCAGGGGAACCAGAGTAAATACTGATGATGATGTTTTGGCACCCAGAAATACAGATGTATGATGACCAGCTCACTAATCCTCAGGAAGCAATGAGAGCACATGATAGAAGAATAATGCCCAAGCATTAATTGAAGTCTGTCATTTCTTCCTAAAACCCTCAAGATGCAGAACATGATGATTTCATGGAAGTCTCCACGTATTTAAATCTCAGACTACAAATACCATCACTTGCCCTTAATCCAACCATTCCTTTGTGCTGTTCTACTTTAAGTTTGATCCACCTGATAACAGTTGTAACACTCTTCTTTGGGTGATAATTTTCACCATTTACCCCGAGAAACAATGAGGTTGAATCAATACCTGCCAGGGATTCCATTCCTGAACATGAGGTACAACCCAAAACATGAAGCAGAGCTAACAGGCAGCAGCATTAAATAACACCTGCCAACAACCTGGGAATGCTTCTTTACATTTTTAATGGCATTGCTTCAGTTGTTCAGACTTTAAATCTGTTTTATTTATGCAGAATCAGAGGGGTCACATCTCTCAAGTGAAGTATCCTAGATGAGTATGTCCAAAAAAAGGCAGTTTGGGGTTAGTCTGAGACTGCACTGACACAAGTGTTACAGGAAATAAAATAATTATCAGAAAACAAAGAGAATTCCTTCTTTTCCCATAAGGCTCTACCTTAATGACAGGATTATTTAAACAATCATGGAATTGTTAGGGTTGGAAGGGACCTTAAAAATCATCCAGTTCCACCCCCCTCCATGGGCAGGGACACCGTCCACTAGACCAGATTGGTCCAAGCCCTGTCCAACCTGGCCTTGGACTTGTAGAGATGAGCTGGACAACCAGCAGTGTATGTTCATAGTAGGGAATACCTACAGAAATTAATATTTTCAACTAATTCCTCTTGAACATGCACCTTAGAAAGTCCTCCAGAGGGCTGAACTCATCCAACCAGACAAGTAAAAATGAATATATCATTTGTGTCCAAGCAAAGCAACCTGCATTTCAAACTCCATAGCTCACACTGAGGCCAAAAATCCTCCTTGAAAACTGTGCCATGAAAAAGTCTGCATAATTTTGAATTAATTAATAAAATCAGTGCAAGATTTTAACTATAACTTAATTGAAAATAGTATCTGATATGGAGATGTGCACATACACATGTATAGAATGAAATAAAAAGGTATACACATAAATATAGTTCAGACTCACAGTTACTCCACAGCTGACAGGAGCAATTTCAAGAGATCACATTGAAACCACTGACACCAAGATAACACAAAACAGCTGAAACGCCGTGTTTTGTAAATAAAGAGATTTATGTTTGCACTACAATAACTCAGCTACATAAGGAGTAAGAGCTGAAGGGAGCCATCCTGGAAAGCTGGGAAACCCTTAAGGATTTGAACATCACACTTGCAGCTGGTTCACTTTCTTCTTCACCTGCATATCAACTAAAGCACTGGGACAGGAGGACAGGCAGGAATTCAGACTCTAATCCAGCACAGGGATGTGTTGCTCTGCTCCCACTGGATGCATCCCCTCGTACAAGACTTGATATCAAGGCTCAGTCTTGTCCCTGCCCAGGTATAATCCCGTGTTTGATCTCTTAGGAACAGCCAAGGGAATGCTGTTCCCCAGCTACCCCCAGAGAACTCCCACACCTCTTACAAGTTTGCTTCCTCACAATTTTAAAAATGGGAGTTATAAGGCCTGTTATTTGTCTTTGTGTGCTGTTTCTAGAAACATGATTAGCAAAAATGCCCTGAGGGTTTGGGATTTGATTCTGTGTGCAAATCTTGCAGGCAGAAAAAGAACTGCAAGCTTTGCTCAGTCTGGGGTTTCCTACCCTGCTTTGAGCCACTTGATCAGGCTGTACAGTCACATTCCAACTCTTTAGGGTGAAACAGTCCAGTCTGAGAGACTGTATTTGCACTTTATGATGATGCAATTCAATGAAGGAGAATCTATTTCTGTTCATGGACTCTTGGTATGAAACCACATTAATACAACAGGTTTGGCCTTGGCAAATTGAGATCCCTTGAAATCTCAGTACCAATCAATGCTTTGAGAATACAGTGGGGAGGTCTCAGCCCTCCTCCATCGATCCAAGCCCCACAAGTATCCTTCAAAAGACACATGGCACAAGTTTTGCAGAACTCAGCTAAACAGCCTCCTAGAAAATGTATAATAATTCACTCTTCTGACCTCAAAACATTTATCTTGAGCAGCAGGATTTCCTGAGATAGTTATAAATTGCTATTCTTTAGGTTGAAAGAGGGTTGCAAGACTGGGCACATTTCCTGGGCCAAGACCACAGACCCTGGAAACTACACTGGAGTGGAAAGGTCCCTGTGATTCCCTGGGAATGACTCTGCATCTTGGGAGACACCCATACAAGAGCAAACAAAGCAAATCTCAAGGTGTTCTGCTCTACTTTTTGGTTTTTTTCTATAAGTTGGGTTCAGCAGTTCTTAAAGAGTTCTTAAATCACCTTGAATTTAATTTCTCTAAGCCACGTTTAAAGGGAAGAATTACCATCTGTCACAGTTGGTTAATCAGGATCCGTGTGCTACAACTCGTTCACTTTTTATTAAAAAATAACCCCTCAGTTCCTAAACTTTCTGGGATCTTTTCCATGAAGATGCAAGTCATGCTTATCCCATGGGAGCTCCTGACAGCACTCACAGAAGTTACCTCACCTATGAACAAGCACAAGGATGCTGGTTTATATAATGTTGCTACATCATTTTTATTACTTCTATCTGTACCAGTGGTTCCTTTTTTATTTCTCTAGTCTCTCGTGAAGCTCAGAAAACATTAACATATGATTCAGATAAATGTCCACCCCATAGAGAAGGAAATTTTAGAAAGTGGACTCACCATAACAATATTAAGATTGTAAAAATAAATGTTCTACTGGTGTCAGTTTGGAAACAAAATACTCCAGGAAAAGCAGTAAAAGGAAAAAAAAAACCAACCCTGCATGCTCCCAGATTAGTGGATGTGAATGAATCCAGAGAAACCTGAGCATTGGCTTAACCAAGCATGGCTAAAGCTGGAACAGTAGCAAGAAAAGATTGCAATTTTCTCCAAACTGGGAACAAAAGATCCGAACAGCGGCAAAAAGCAATGAATCCTCTTCATTCACCAAAACCAACTAAGTGGGAACAAATTGGGAGTTTCCAGTTGGAGACAGTCGGGCAGGAATAATGATGTGGGACCTAAAGGCTGGTTTAACCCTTTCTTGCCCCATTTCGGGGGAGCATTGGAGGGAGGACAGGACTGGGCACTGCGGGACCCACAGCACGGTCCCAACCCATTTATGGGCTCACCCTGCTGAGAGAGCAGGTTCCCAGGGACAAAAGATGGGATCCCAGAAAAAATGAAGGCTGTATGAAGCATTCCTGCCTTTTCCTGGTGGCAGGGGGAAGCTGCTCTGACTTAAGCAGATGCCAATCTGAGATATCTTAAAGAAATAAGAAAGCTGAAGTTACTTAAGCTCAGAACACTGGAAGGAACAATAGTGGCTGTAGCCTTTTCTTCCTCTAACATTTCAATCCCTCATTATTTAATTTAATAGCAACTTTGTGGGCAATGCAGTTCTTAGGCAACAAAAGGTAAAAAACTAAATGAAAAAGTACCATTTTGCTGAGACATGACACAGGATGTTTTCAAAATCTTTTGTTTCAGATCATACTAAAGCACTGGGGGGTATCCCACAAGTGTTCTGAGATTCTGCTGGATTTCACATTTAAGGTGTTACCTTATCAGTTTCTAATAAACATTTAGCAAGGAGTACCAATAACAAGAGGTTTTTAAAGCACCATTTTCTGAGTCATTTTGTTTACGAGCCGATTGTTTCAGACACATCTGTTTGAAAGCACATTTTGTTTTGATCCACCCTTTGCAGCCTCACAGAGAGGAAGAAATGCTGGAATCATTTGCAAATGAGAATCATCTTCCAGAGACTGTAGAGCAGGCAGAGCAGAAATTGCCAATCTGAACAGGAATTGCCCAGCAGAGGTATGCAATTAAATTTCTTGCTGAAAATAAAAAGAAAACCACCAAAAACTATCTGAAACATAAGATAGCTGAGCTTAAAATTTTGGCCAAAAGGTACATAAAGTCAGGTCTGATTTTTTAGTGTGGATCCAGACCTGCAGTGGTTCTGAATTATGGAATCACTGAGGGTGGAAAAGCCTCCCAAGATCATCGAGTTCAATCTGTGCCCAATCCCCACCTTGTCCCCCAGCCCAGAGCACTGAGTACCATAGTCAGTCCTTCCTTGGACACCTCCAGGGATGGGGACTCCACCACCTCTCTGGGAAGCTCCTTCCAGTCCCTGACCACCCTTTCCAGGAAGAAACTCTTCCTGATGTCCAAACTGAACCTTATTTTTTTCTCTTCCATGAGGTGGTGGCTGCCCTCCAACACAACTCAGGCACCTTCTTCCCTCTCTAACTCAGGTAGATTCATTTGCACTTGGATTTAAAAGAAATCTCTAAATCAAGCATTGGTGCATTGTTGGGTGTAACAATATAATTATTACAAGATAATTATAACAGTGTTATAGCATTATAACAATGCTATAATAATACTATATAATGATAAAAATATATTAAGATTATATACCTGTGTAATAATACAATAACTCCAAACTAAAATGCCTGCACTGAAAAAACCTTGTCAAAGCATCACACTGCAAACCCTCCCTGCACAGCTAAAAGCCCAGTTATCCCAAAATTCCCACTTCTGGCAGCATTACTTTTTATCATCCTGTAGTAGAGAAGCAGGTGTTATTCACACCTTCAATTCATAGAGGTGATTTATTAAAAGATCTACTGAAATGCACTTGCCAAGGGAGGATGGGGAATTTACTTTTTCCTGATTATGGCCCATTCTTTAAGAGCTCAGTAAATATTTTCCTCATCCCTTTAACACACATTTGAAGGATAAACAACCCAAAGGAGGGAAATCAGTCAGATGAAAAAAAAAAAAAGGCCATGCAGGTTTCCATCAGACTAAGGATATATTTTGGTAACAAATATAACAGATTGTAAGAATTGCCAGAAGACAAATGCACAAATTTGGGGGAGATTTGTCTATTAGTCTGCTCACAACGCAGGGAAAGCAGCATCTCAGCAGCCTCCTCACTAGACATCAGGATATATATGTGCACATTTTATATATAAAGGGCTATAAATAAAAGAAAAGAAGGGGTTTGCTGTTATTTCAGATGAGATAAAGCAGAGCCCACCTTTGGTGTTTATATTGTCTCGTAGAATTTTATCACTCAACAACTTTTCTCAGCACTGCTGCTCTTGCAGGTGTGCAGGGCTGTGAAGCCCAGGGATGTATCCAAGGGGGTGAACTGGGAAGACAAAAGCTGGGAACACCTCACTTGGGGGTCTCACAGACCAGGGAAAGGGATTTTCTGGCCAAAAGTCAGGAAACAGCCTGTTCCCTGCACTCATCCTCTTTTTCAAGCCTGTATTTGCACACACACACACACACACACACACGTCAAGGAGAAAACCACAGCTTCTACCCACCCCTCCCCAAACTTACCCAATCTCAGGAATTTTATTGAGAGAGACTAGCAGCAGTAAAGCAAATTCTAGACCAATCTTTTATTGATCTTAACCCCTTCTGAGTCCTTCCTATAGGACTAACACTCATTATTCTCTATGATTCTCACCACAAAAGCCAGACCTGCCTCCTTCACGCCCTACCTGGATCAGCTCACCTGCTCTCTCATCCTTTTCTCAGTTTTTATTCAAGTTTACCATCTTTTGAAGCCAACAGTATTTTGGTCTAAGATGTAAATTAAATGTGAATATCTGTCTTTTTATGCTAATTTAAAAAATAACCAATGTTGCCTTCACACAGACTTTAAAAGCTGTGGCAAGGCTTCAAAGTGGAGTTTTTTTATTTCTTATTAATTCCATCACAGTCAGAAGATTTCTGGCACAGGGAGCCAGGACCAAAGAACACCAGATCATCTGCTTGGTTGCCATCTCCATCAGACCTTTGCACAGGAATGTTTTATAACATCCCCAAACCCTGGAAAACTCACTGAACCCCCCTGTCAGTCCCCACGAGCAATAGCAGCAAGATGCTTAAAGTAAGAACTCAGGTTTAAACAACAGTTCTTGACCATTGGGTCTAAGTAGATGAGCAGCATCAATCTCTCAATCACTCAAAATTGTTGTCAGCTTTTACTCCTGTGTTTTCCATAAATCCCCAGTGAGTCCAGTGCAGCTGTGCTGGAAATGTGAATCTGGAGTAACCACAGTCCCAAATCTGACCCTTTCCTCAGCCACCAGCCTGCTCTCTCCATCCTTTTGCCCCACTTGTCCCAGATAATCTCCTTTAAACAGCTCATTGCAGAGGGTTAATGTAGCTCTTGTTACCTTCTGGGGGAATTTCAGCCCCGAAGTGTTTATGAGCTTAAAAAACAAACAGCAAACAAGCCCAACGTTCCAAACAGAGCTTGTAGCAGACAGCAGGATTTACCATGGGTATTAGGGATGCTGTGGTGTGCATATGCCAACCCAGTGGCACACAGTGAGCAGACAGCCCCCCACTCCCATCCCATCTCCATCCAACCCTCCAGAGCTGGGAACTGCATCTCCGATTCCATTTTAGCAGCCATACCAAGCAACAAAAAGAAATGCGAGTTCCTAAAATATACATCTATATCTCTCTCTTTTTTTTTTTTTTTTACTATATTAGGTTGACATCTCGGTGTCAGGGATAAACCTTCCACTCTCCAGCTGCTCCACCCGCTCGTGCTGCGGAGGGGAGGTGGCAGGGAGCCAGCTGGATCGCTCCTCCTGACAACATATTTTTGCAGATTATGCAAAAGCGGCAACATTTAGCTCTAGAGGAACATCACAGCTGTTCCCCTTCCCCTGTCAATCCCAGGCTCAAACTCGCAACAGGTTTCATTTAGGAAAGGCCAAAAGTGCCCCAAAAGTGGTGTTTTCTGCACGTGCAGCCACGAGGTGAGAAGCTGAAGAGCCACCCTTCAGGGACACAACCAGCTCCAGCAGAGATATCACAGCCTGCCAGGGAAGGGACCAGAACAGAGCACTGATCTGTGTCATCACTTGAGGTGCTTGTGCCAGATTGGCTTCTTGATGAATTATATATATATATATAAAAAAAAAATACAGTATCAGGCAAACTTCATTCATTCATTCTTGCACAAATGCTCAGAGCCCAGAAGGCTCCTGCTTCGACCCACAGGCTGAACTCAATGAGTCCTTCGACCACAGAGGCACCTCCCTGGCACTGCCCAAGCCAAACAGGGCTCCCAAAGAGCACAGGATCACTCCAGAGGGAGAAATCAGGCTGAGACACCCATTAGCAGAGGCAGGGAGACTCAAAAATGCACATTAAGAGGATATTTTCATTTTAAAACAGGAGGGAGCTCTGCACTTGCTAGTGCACAAACTATTACAATGCTCCAGTCATCCATAACCCCTAAACTCTTTGGTTCATGGCTCATTTTGGACCAAGTGCCTTCACGTGATGCTAAGAGCAGATTTTTGCCCATCAGCAGGAGGCTCATCTACTTATTAATGCATTGCTCCTAACAGCAGTACATGATGGTTTTTCTAACATATTTCTAAAGGCCCATATGGGAAAAATAACTTGTGAAAAACTTGAATATTAAGCCCATAAATAAAATTAAACATGACATCTTATTGCATGATAAACCAGCTGGAGGTGACACTGAATGTGTAGGTGTGTTCAAAGGGAGCAGGGATGCAGCAGAACAAGCAGCATTAAAGTCTCAATATATCTCCAAACACCCTTTAAAGGAAGCACAAAAGTTTCTGACGCTGTTGAACCCAGTTCCTGCAGTAACTTTTCACCCTGTGTGGAGCCTGCAGATCTTCCCATGCAGACAGAAGCGTGATAGTCCCCATGAAACACCAAAAAAATAAGTTAATGTGAGAATTGTAGGTAAAAGCGAGGTCCCAGCCTCATTTTGCTCAGGTATCAGCCTGTTGTCCCCGATGTGGCTGCACACCCTGGTTTTATTTACAGCAATTCCTGCAGAGGGACGTGGGGTTGGGTCCTGCCATGCTCCCTCTGCTCAGCTCAGGGTCTCCAGCCCTTCCTGCTGACACAGCTGAGATCTGATGCCTCTCATTGATTATTTTTTATAGCCCATTAGTGCCATTTCTAGATTTCTGACACAAGCCACGAGAGGCCCCAGGTTTATGGCACCTTCCAGAGCTCAGCTGTCCCGAGGGACAAGAGCAGGGAAAGGGAGAGCACTGCACGGCTAAAATCATTAAACTGAGGAAAGCTCCACTGATCTTTTTATCTTATATTTGTTATGATCTGCCAAGAGTTCTCTGGAAAAAAAATAAGAGCTATCAAGAGACTAAAAAATGTTGAAGGACTTGAAGCTTCATGGCAGAAGTTCTTTCATTGAACTCCAAACCAAGAAGGACAATCACAGCCTCCTGTGTAAGTCTAGGAAAAGGTGTGATCAACTCCAAAGCATCTGAATGGTGGTTTTTTCTCCAATAAGGAGTTTATTCCATGGTTGATTGTCAGTGGCAGCCAGTAGGGAATGACTGCTCTGAAGTAACTGCTGATAAACCAGAACTAGATGATTTTTAAGGTCCCTTCCAACCCAAACCACCCCACGAAGAAAAGCCAGTGACCATGGAAGAGTTCTGCTCATTTAATCACCACGATGCAGGGCAAGGTTGTACTTCCACAAAGCCCCACATCCTGTTTTAGGTACTTTTTAATTACAGTTTAGGTTTGATTGTATTACTAATGACAAGCCTAGGATTTGGTAGGCTATACAAAGAGTCAGAGGTGCATTTTCTCCTGCATTTCAGCTAAATCTGCACTCAACAAAACACATCCATCCCCATTCAGTGGCAGTAGGGCTATCTGAAAACACCAGAAATGTAATAGTTAAGTTAAACTCGGGCAGTTCTTCAGAGGTATTTGAAGAGAGGAGTGGCTGTGAAATGGAGCAACACACGGGAGGAAGGGGGGGCTGCACAAAGGTTTGGTCTCACTTGCAAATTTGCAGGATTATTGATGTCCTCACTCCCTGCACTCGAGGCAGAGAGTTGCCAACAGCTGCATTTGATGGGCAAGGGGAGTAATGAATTTCTTATCACACAGAAACGTTATTTCTCGGATCTAATCTTCCCTGATATTGGCAAGGAATTTTCACAGCCTCTTCATCTACTCAGCTGAAGTCCTGGTCTTAAAATAATGCAGGAAGATTTATTTTTAGGAGAAGTTGGGAGCAGGCAGGTTGTCAGCTCCGGTTTGCCCGGCGATGGACATCCAGGAAAGGTGGAGTTCAGAGCTGAGCCTCAGCAGTGATACCCCAAGCAGGTGCTGCCAAATACCTCCTGTGAGGCACAATAAGGCACCAGGCTGGAAATCTTGTGCTAAATAAACCCGTGATCCCAACAGCAGCGAGCATGAGACACCAGCCTGACCACTGCACACTTCTAATACATGTCAAGGTGTGTAGGAGGTCTCAGTGCAACGATTTTCCAGGGGCTGATATTCAGGAAAAAAACAATCTCTTCCCTTTCTCTGCTAAAACCCAGCCAGGGCTGAAACAACCCATAAGGGGATTTGAGGGGTTAAACAGTTATTTCTGCTCAAATGTGTTGCAAAGGCATTTGAAGGGGCTGCTGAAAGGAATGGAGGTGGTCTTTTTTTTTTTTTCTTCTTATTGAGAGTTGTTAAAACTAAAAATTCCCATATACTCTCACTTCCCTTTCGAGGTCTACTGGGGTTGGCTTATTCCTCTGCTTTGATATGCAAATGGGCAGCTTGCTTTCCTGCAGGGGACACTGGCTGGGGGCCAAGGAACACAGAGGAGATGTCCTGTCAGGAGAGCAGGGAATGCTCCTTGGGCAGCCCCGAGAGCCAGGCCTGGGCTTTGGCTTAAAAATAAAATACCTTTGTTAATAGTTTCTCCTTCCAATGTAAATGTTTGTGTATTTACCCTTCTAGTCATCTCTGCTGGCCAATAGCAGGAGCACAAGTGTTGAGCTGTTCCTTTTGGGCCAGCGCTCTGCTAAGCTCGTGTCCCTCTTTGAGGACATTATTTAGGCTGCCCTTCATTTAAGTCATAGAATAGGGGTTATTTCAGTAACATTTAAACCACCCCACTGCAGTGAACAGCCATATTTTTATAGAAACGTGATAAATTTATTTCTACTGGGCAGTTTTCTCCTCACCCTTCAATCCAGCCCATATTTGGGCAAGATTCAAGAGAAAGGACATTCCAGTTTCCGTTTCCTGGTCCCTTTAAGTTCCACTTTCTCACTTTCTTGTTTTTCTGCCTTTTCTTTTCCCTGACATAATGGAGTACCTATAAAAAAAGATTAAATGGGACCATAAAGTTTTATTAATGCCTTACATCATTGATATCGTCTCTGTATTGATAGTTCCACTTCCATTATTGCTACTTAGGCATTTAATTAGTGATTCATACAGTATGTTGTAAACTACAGTATTAGCGTTAACCATCTATATAAAAGCCCTCATTATGTAAAAACTCTTCCCAATATCATAATTGGAGTATAGTTATCCACTTTAACTGACTTGAATTAGATTATTATAGATTAATTTATAAAAAGTTACTTGTAAAGGACATTGAAGATCATGGAATATTAAGAGTGAAACTTCATTACAATAAAATGGACTTCAAGAACAATGGCACTGTCTGAGTTTTATATAAATCCATTACAATCTCCTAGTAATATGAACAATAACTGTGTTATCTGGCAACTCACTGGTACTTAAGGATGGAAAGACAGACTTAAAAAAAGAAGTGTGCAGAATTGAAGGAGGATGGGCACTTAAATCCTGCATAAAGCAGCAGAGAGAAAAATTGTTCTTTGCAGAGGAAATCTGGGTAAGAGCAGAAGATATAACAGATGTCTAACATGGAAGAAGTTATGGAAAACCATATTGTCCAGAGCATAAAGGTTAAATATTAGAATCAGTTAAGATTAATATGAAATCTGAGGAAACCTTTGAACCAAATGGAGTTATTCCCTATTTATGTCACAGTAAAAAGGAGCAGAATTTGGGCCACCTCCCCAAAAATCTATTTATATTTTTATCTTTCTTCTCTCTGCTGTCACCACCCACGTTGTTCCACTCACCTCCTGAAATGACATGGTCTGGAGCCCGACTTTGCTGGCTTGGGAAAGGAAATCCTGAGCTCAGGCCACAGTTTAACCCCAGTATCAGGGAAGGTGTTGAAGTTCCCATAAATGGAGGAACCTCTTCTTGCCACTGAACCCCTTCCAGTCAGCAGGAAGATGCAGAACCTCCTTTTATGCCCCAGCTTTGTGCTTTATCCTTTACATCCAAGCTACCCACCCTTGGAAAAGCCAAGAGAAAACCAGGCTGCTCTTTGCTTCTGAGGGATATCTCAGAAAATCACCTCTACTGGCTTTACAGAGGCTTGGCACCTTCAAGCCCCGTGGAAGGATTTTAAGAGGCTCTTCATTTTTAGGGCTACTTTTGTCTGTAACCAACCCAGGCTCTGGGATGTGCAGAGTCATTTCTCCTCGGCAGTTTTGCCCTTTTCAGAGCAATATCACTTTTTTCTGACAGATACCACGCACAAGAACGTTCTCTCAAGTTTCCCACGCCAGTTTTTATGTGGCTGAGCATTTCCCTGCCTTCCAAAGAGAGGGTTCTCCCCATCTTTCAGCTTTAACATGCACAATATGCCGTGGGAGAGCAATACCACGTTTGCTACCTGTGTATTTGCAGAGTCCCTGAAGGGCCACACTGCGTTTCAGCTGGGAGGCAGGAGCTCCAGAAATCATTTCCCTGAGTTAATCAACCAGCCTTTCCAGCCTTACCACCATCTCTTGGATACTATTTCACAGGCAGCAGCACTGAGAATGGTACAATAATAGGGAGGGGAATGATGTTTAGAAATGGCAAAGAGCTGGAAAATGCCAGAGATCCAGGGGGATGAACTACTCACCCCAAGGGCAAGCTCAGGAGAACATCCCATGGTGGCAGAAACAACAGTGTGCAAGCAGGATCTCCAGCTAGTCTTTGACACATTCAAGTCCTCATTTGTTGCACATCTCTCACCTTTCTAAGGTTTTGCCACAGATCTGTTTCCTTCAGGGTTTTGGGATCTTACTCACAACTCACTTTAGGTTGCACACCATTTAGATTCCCTCTAAAGAGTCCAACTCCTCTGCTTGAATTCAATCCTTTATGTTTTCCCCTCTGATTATCACTCCTGCACAGACACAGGGGTGAAGCTGTTGGTCAGTGGGAAATGTCCTTCAGCATACAGCTTGTCCCAAATGCACCAAGAGAAGCCTGTCAAAGCTTGCCTCAACTCTCTGCACTTCCATATAACACAGTCTCAAGTCAGAGCCTTGAACTACAGCTTTTATCTGGCTTTGGACCACCATGCACCAGAAAAAAGATCAATATATAAAGGCTGCCCAGTAAGCCCTTTCCCTGGCTCAGTGAGACTTTCTAGGTGTATCCCTGTGGGACACAACTTCCTTGGGAGCTGCTGGAGGATGAGAGGTCATGGGTAAAAGCTCCAAAGCAGAAAATAAACCACAAGAATCACCACTTTACAGGCATAGAATCAGATCCACATGTTCTTCAGCACCAACCTGCCCCCTCTGCACAAAGAGAGAACTCCCCGGGTCAGACCTCTGGGCTGTTTGTGCAGCTCTCGCTGTAGGAGCCACCTCAGAGAAACAAAACCTGCAGTATTTGGGGGGGTGGTTGTGGAGGTTAATGCCCAGCTGGAACAGGACCCAACATGGTGCTAACAAGGACAGTGAGGAGAAGGGACTGGGCTGGAAGGGCACTAAGAGCACTCCAGGGCTCTAATTGACACCGTGCACTGTCCCACTGCTCATGGCCCTGCCCAACACCCTCTTCTCTCCTCCTGCCTTTTTCCAGGCTGACCAAAGGCACTTCCATTGCATCCCACTGTTAAAATTACTTTATTAAAGCTCTTCTAAGCCACTTTTTCTCTGTCTCTGACACATCTCAAACCCCAAAGCTTTGTTTTAATGCAACTAATCTGACATCCTTCCCCAGTTGCCTCTTTGCTCTGTATTTCCTTGCCCTTCAACTGTTCCCAACCCCTATATTTTTAAAAAATCTGAGTGCAGTACAGAGAATACAACTGGCTGCCCACACTGTTCTTGCAGTCTCTCTCTGGCCATAAATTTTGTAGGAGAGCAATAGAATGCAAAGCACATTAGCAGTAACACGCCGAGATCCCTGTGCTACAGGGGAAATAGGAAATGGAACAGCACATTTACAATTTTGGCCAGCAAAGTACCAGCACTATTCATTGATCTCATTAAAGGCCAATCTACATTCAGGGAAGAATAAGATTGATGAGCTGCTAGACTCTTTAAACACAAAAAAAGTTCCCAGCTACACACATGTGTAAATAGCCCAAAGAGAGGACAAGGGTCTCTCTACCCCTTCAGACTAATGGAAATAATCACTGTGTGATGGGAGTGGAGCCTCCTACCATTCCAAAAATTGCACGTGAACCTGCTCTGCCATCCCAAGAATTGCATGTGAACCTGCTCTGCCACTTTAGAGTAAGCAGGGCACAGAAAATAGCAATATATTTAAATTTAATTGATCCTGGAAATTTAATGCTTCATTTAATTCTTATTTTAGCACAAAAGGAAAAGAGAAAAATATTTTTCTTTAGATCTTTCACTAAGTATAAACAGGTCTCAACTGCAGCATCTTCACCCACACAACTCAGACACTACAGGTACTTCTTTGCAGAGACCTGAATCTTTATCCCAGCCTTTGCTCCCTTTGGAAAATGATTTCTTTTCTTTCTAATCCCAAGGTTCCCCAACTGAAAATGGGAATGTGACTACTTGCACAGCTTTGGAGCCCAGAGATGGAAAGCACTCCATTGGTGCAAGGTATTACTGTGTTGATGATGATGAAATAAGCTTTCATACATCTCTAAATTATTCAGGAGCAGCTACTGTGGTTTCACCCCTGGCAGTCCCAGAATGCACCTCAGTGCCATTACTCTGCAGGGAACAGCAGTGGTGAGTAAATGGCTCTGAAACTCATATATTAACCTCACTTGGTGGCTGGAATATTCATTTCTTTTGGAGTCATTTGAAGCAAGAAAAGAAAATCTTCGCTCGTAGAAATCATCTTTAGCTGACACTTTAAGGAGCAGAGCTGAACAAATAATTTCCAATGAGTAATGTGATGAATTTATTTTCCTTTCCTCTGTCCCCAAGCAGATTGGGATTTCCTCAAATGTATTTGTTATTCAAATGTATTCAACAACTATTCTTTGCAGTGTTTTTCTACCGTGTTTATTGTGCCTGAATGTGCTTAATGCCCTTCTTTCCTTTTGCTTTCAGCTGTGGGGTTGGGTCTGGGAGTTTTAGGGGGTAGGAGGTGGGGGATTGTTTTCATTAATCACCCAGGTGTATTTAAGGGATGGGAAAACAGCAGATTTGTGGTGTCTTGATCATAGGCTCAGTTCTGAAGTACAGTGGATGTGAGTGCCCATGGCAAACCCCCCTGCCCAGATCTCGCTGGGGTGTTGGGAGTGTTTTGGGGATTTTGCAGTGCCCTGTGTCTGGCATCTCAAGGAGCAGGTGAGACACTGCACATTCAAAGAGCTGCCCCTGAGCTGTTCCTCCTGGATCACCTGCTGTGCAGCATCCCAGTGGAGCCCTGCAACTTCCACCACCACCGAGGCACAGACTCTGTGACAGAAGGAGAGGAACTGCTGAGGATTTTTTTCGCAGTTTGGACAGCCTCCTAATGTGTTAAGAGAGACATCTTGTCAAGGATATTTTCAGTTTTGTCGTTTTCTTTATCCCAGGCCCTGGAGTTGGCACATTTCGGAGCCATCCTAATGTATTAGCAAAAAATATGGCCTTGGCTGTTATCCTT
This sequence comes from Chiroxiphia lanceolata, assembly GCF_009829145.1. Taxonomy (NCBI): domain Eukaryota; kingdom Metazoa; phylum Chordata; class Aves; order Passeriformes; family Pipridae; genus Chiroxiphia; species Chiroxiphia lanceolata. Next base: position 3,986,595 of record NC_045650.1, read on the forward strand.
AACTCTGCTGTAAACCTGGCACGGGACACTTCCCTCTTCCTGCTCCAAGGTTTCCTCTCTAAAAAGTGGATGATATCACTTATATTGGAGAGAACTTTCAGGACCCCCTGACTCAGGTATTATGGTCATTTATAGGTAAAGGAGAGACTTCCCAGCAATGAGTGCCCAGAGATGTATTTCTGGAGTTCAGTGAGTAAATCAAAGCTGTAGCTTGTGCTTAAAGAAAAGTCTGAGCCCATACTGCATATTTTAGTTGATTTTACTCCCCCCTGATATGTCCCATGGTGGCTCCTTTCTGTACCAGAAGATACTTGAAGCAAAGTCTTACCTATTCTCTTTTACCATGACTTTGCCACTCAACAGGCTGGCCGTACAAAGGGGAATAAAACAGATAATCAATACACTGAGATTGTGATATATTAACAGGCATCCCCAACCATTAGCAGAGAATTACCCATTATCAGATTAATAAGCAAAGACCAGCTGGAAAAAATACGTTGCTGTTGCTTGTAAAGCAGTGCTTTTTCCCCCTTACAGCTCAATTCAAAACAAGCAGCCAAATTTCAACACAAACTTAGAGGTCACTTCTTCCAGAAAGCTTCTTCTGCCTTTAATTAAATCAGCAGATTCTCAAGAGCCACCCCTACCAGAACCAGTCATTGGCAAAAGTTGCCTCTTTGGCAACTGAAATTAAAATAATTCAATTATTTCATTGAAATAACAGTATCTCAGGCAGTTGCTGGCCCCTGTTCAATGCAAACTCCCTTCTCCAAGTGCTGCCAGAGTGTCCAGACCCGGATCTGTGAGGAGAACCGGCGCTTTGTACCAACCACGCCAATATTTTATTTCTTTTTCTGACCCTCCTATTAATTCCTTTAAAATTACATGCCATCGAGCTTAACCACTTGGCTTTGACTTTCATCAAGGCACTTGTAACCAGGAATCCACCCAGGGGGATTTGGGGGTTCCAAAGCTGCCCCATCGCCGCGTGCCCCATCCTTGACGGCCGCCCAACGCCCGCGGGAGCGGCTGAGAAATACCATTTCTGTGAGAGCTTTCTCCAAAATGTTTTCCTTATTGAAATAAACAGAAACTTCAGTGCCTCTTTTCTGCCTTCCTTCCCAGCCTCCACAGCTCCCGAAGCCTGGGGAGTGGGAAGGAAACGTTTCTTTCAGCGCGATGCCTGTTCCCCCCTCGCGCCTTTGAATTCTTAAAAGAAGAATATTGTTTCATACTCTTCCAACTCTGCTCTCCCTTCCCCGACTCTCACCTTACCTTCTCTTCCTCCCTCTTCTTGATGACTATTTTCTTTCTTCCTCACTGTTTTTCTTTCCCCTCGTCTTCTCCGAGCTCTGCTGCTCCTGTTTCACCATCTGGTTCTGTTCTCCTTATCGCTCCCCTTCCCTCGGACACAACCCTCATTTTCCCCCCTCTCGCACCTTCCCCATCTCTGTTTCTCCTCGCCTTTCCTGCCTTATTTCCCCCAAGGTTTTCAAAGGGAAGCACAGCCAGGGCCAGCTTTCCCTTCCTGCCTGCTCCTTAATTGAGCATTTCAGGAATCCTCACTTCTGGTGGTGGCTTTTGCAACTTCCCAGCTCGCCCTTCAACAAGACGGGGACGGCACCAGAAAATTCCCAACCAGAAAATTATCCCGGAGGATCAAAGCCACAGTTCCCACTGGGTTCTATTTTATTTTATTTTATTTTAGCACTTGCCTTTTTTAATTTCTTTACCATTTTCTCTGCTTCTTGAAGAGGCAGGTTGGACTTCAATATGCAGTTAAAAAAAATCTTATCAAGAACCTTTATACATATTCAATGCTGAAGCAACAAGTAACTAAATTGGGAGCCTTTTTATTTCCTTATCGAGCAAATCTACTCCTGAATGCTGACAAGCAGGTCTTTATATACTTTGTCCACTTGATAATAGACTAATAATCTTATCATGATGTTTTCTTGAACTTGAACTAGGTGTACAAAGTTAAGGCTGGAAATATGGGAAATTACTAAATTATATAACGTGGCAGAGACATTACAAGGAATTTCTTATATTGCACAGCGAAATATTGCCAATTATTGTAGCTGTCAATTTAACAATGGGCTTATTCACTATGGTGTTTGATTAATGTGAAATTATTCAGTTGGCTACCTTGTAGTTGGCCTATTTTTGTGTCCAATTAGTATGCTAATAATGGTAATTATGTTCTATACTGCATGTCTCATCACCTAGAGGGTTTTTAAAATGATAAAATAATGAGAATAAACAAGCTGATGCTGACATTCACTGGGCCATTCTAATTACTTACTGAGAGCACACTGGGGAATCAACACTCAACCAAAGAAAATGATTCTTGCTTACTTTGTTAAAACTACTCTTTTCAAAGAGCATTAATAGTTTGCTGCTGTTTTCTTTATTACAAGGGACTGCACTATTTTCCCTTTTATTTGCCCTGTTAATATCCAGTACCAGGAAAGAGGGGAAAAAAAAAAAAAAGATAATTTGATTATGTTTGACTGAAGCGATAACTGTTTGCAGGGGGTGTCAGAAAAAAACAAATAACTGTAATTGCTGAATTATACACCTTTGTAATGGCTCCCATTTGTTTCTTGGCTGCGTGATAAACATACCAGCACCTTTCTCACCAAGGGAACGGGGCATTTTTCCAGTGCCATGGGATGGAGAATTGCCAGGGACAGACCCGAGGGTGGGATTCCCGTGGAATCCAGACCTGCTGCCTCTGCTTGTCCTCCCACCCTCTTCCCCACACTCACAGACCCCTCAGGGCTTGTTTTTATATATATATTTGTAAAGATTATGCCCTACAATTTTTTTTTTTCCTGATAAAAGCTTTTGTGATGCATCAGGGGCATTCTCAATAAATGAGAGGACATCCACTTAGTTTTAGGAACAGCTTTTGAACAATGCTGAGTGTAAACACAACACCTCAAATCCACACTCGGGCTTTGGAAAGCCCTGTATTACTTAGTCCTGCCTTATCCAGCAGCAACAGCGTCTCTGCTCACTGGCTGCTTCAGGAAAGTCTGCCGAGGATGGGCTCAAACATCTGTTGCTCTGACACTGGAATAAAGAGTCGGGATTTTCCAGCTCCAGCACAAAAGAAAACTGAGTTGGGCACAGAGGGTAAAGCTGAGCAGGGCACGTGGGAGTTCTGAATCCTTTATAGATTAGTTTGGGGTTCATGCACAGCTCTATTTTTATTTTAAATGAAAATTCAAGTGATAAATTATGCAAAAGAAACAAACACTAAAAAAGGAAAGATATTCTTTGAAAAGTTACCACCTCAGGTACGAGGAAAGCTGTACAAAAATTCAGGATACTGGGAGGGATGAAAGGGAGCTGCAGACCCGAGGCAGACAGAGAGCAGTTGGTCAGGTATGCCCTCAAATTAATTGATTGTGCAGGAGACAGATGCTGAGATACCTCCAAGGTTTGGAATCTGGGCTGCCTTGGGAAGCCTATTTAAAACTAGCTGTGATTAACAAGGTTGTTTGAATGGAAATCCCTACAAAGACAAAAAATAAAAATTTGAATTTAAGAATATTTTACTCCACGTACTACTAAGCTTCAAGACAATCCATCACAAAGCTGAGCTGGGGGAAGGCTGGAAATGTTGTTTGCCAACACGGAGCAGGGGCTGGTTTTAATAAAGGATGTAATACGTGACATGTTAACAGGCACTCATTTGTGCCCCGTGGATTGGTTACTCCTGTCCTGTCATTTTGAATTATGTCTCAATTTATCTCACTTGCTAAAGCAACTAACTACCAGCAAACAAAAAGTTACTATAATCCAGGAAAAGTAACAAAAAATGATGGAGAGATAAGGCATTGCAAAATACGTTTTCTTTGCAAGATAACATATATCCAATAGAGAAATCGGGTTGCAGTGCTGAACAGAAAATTTGTGGATATTCACCTTAGAAATAGGGTTGCAGTGCTGAACAGAAAATTTGTGGATATTCACTTTAGAAATAGGGTTGCAGTGCTGAACAGAAAATTTGTGGATATTCACCTTAGAAATAGAGTGGCAGTGCTCAACAGAAAGTCTCTGGATGCACCGGATCTCCCTCCCCGGCAGCAAAATGACACCCTCACCTCCTTAAATATGAGCTTAAATTTCTGTTTGGTGAATAATCTCAAGTGCTTGTTTTCCACCTCACTGTACTGGTGTTTGTGCAGTCAGAGGGTGTTTGAAGAGGCTCAGGAATATTTGGAATTGCTGTTTGGATTCCACAGCGTTTTGCACCGACCCGGGAAATCTCCCTGAGAGTCACTGATTATTTTGGGCAGGACTTTTTATTTCAGAAGGGCAAGCTAATGAAAAAGGGTGGAAGTCTGCAAGTTTATTTGAAATCAGTGATTATTTGTGTCTTTTTGTCCGTAAGGGAAATCACCAGCAGTGTTTATGCCCCAAACTGCTAAAGAATTATCACTTTAATCAGAGCCACAGCTTCAGTCTGAGGTGTCTTAAAAGAGTTGAACGTGGAGTTTGAGTCAACAGTGCCCGAGATAAATTCAGCAGCCTCATGGCAAATATATTCCATAACCTTAAGCTGTTTTTAAAAGCAAGACTGAAGCAGCAAGGAGGTAATTTCCAAGTGAAAGCTGGGAGTGCAGGAGCTAATAATTAACTGCTGTACAAAGGTGATCTGGATCAACTCATCTGTAAATCCTGGAACTTTTAGTAAGAGTAGAGTTCTTATAAATGACAAATTATGCCAAGCTGCAGATACCTTCTACTTGGTAATCTCAGCAATTACCACCTCTCAGCAAATTCTAGGGTGATATCTTTGATTTAGTGTGGAGTTTAATGCAATATTCATCATTACCTTTGTGAGTTTTCCCAAATTAATTTACCATTAGGAAGCACAAATAAGTACATTCAAGTAATAATAAATATAAATAAGTATATATTTGTATATAGTGATTATATAGACATTATTTGTAGAAATATTCTTGTGTGCACATCTTTGAGGAACAGAGGGAAGGTCATAAGTGAGGAAAATCCTTCACCTGACTTGTTCAAATCTCCAGGTTTCACTGTAAAGGTGAACTACTAATGATTTGTAGGTTCACTGGATTATATTGTTCAATAGGCACAGTGTTAGAAAGCTGGTTACTTTTATAGATTCCAGTCAGGCTGGAATCTGATAAAGAAAAATACAGAAAATGTGAATTTAGTGGGTCTGATACTTCAGATCTCACCAACTACAGGAGATTGATCTGTAAAATCCAGATTCCTATCTTGGCTTGGCTGCTGCTGTAAATTAGGGATTTTCAAACACTGACTAGAAAACGTAGCTGCTGTTTCTCAGAGCTGCACTGCTAATCACTGGTTGTTGAAATTTTGTAGGGGGGAGAGAAATTGCTTTTTTTTTTCTTGTATCATGAGAGATTTAGGGGGAAAAAAATGTATTTTTCTCTTGCTGTTTGCTGAGCACTGTCTGATGAATTATCTCAGGGGCAGATTTTCCTTTTGTCACCCAAGGGTGAGGTTTGGTTGTGGTTTTTTTTTTTAATTCCTTATTTAAATTTGGATTGCTATTATCAGTTGAATTTCTGAGTACTTTTAAAGCTGAGATAAGCCCCTCCATATCTTCCTACAAGTCTGCTCCCTGTTAACAATTTCCCTTAAGTGAAAACTTAACAGATTCCAAAGGGAAAAGGGGAAAAAATTGTTCAGAAAAATACAGAAATGCAGGGAGAGTTTTTGTGACAGGTCTAACAGTTCTTTTGTAGCCGGCCCAGTGACACAGCAAAGCTTGGGAGAGGAGCTAATGACCACGTTAAACGACATGATTTAATTAATTCTTTCCAAAATAAAGTATCCACACATGTTTTAAATCCCTCATTCCCTTCAGAAGGGATATTTTGGGTTGAATTAGCCTTTCTCCCTGGTAGTGAATACCTCTGTTGGAGATATAAGGAAACACCTGAATTTCACACCCTCTCAGCTTCTCTAAATTGAACAGGGGTGTTGCAACAGGGATGAGCAAGGAGGAGACTGTATTTCCTCTGGACCTTCTGCTCACCAAAGTCAAAGGCACAGATAAAAATAAAAATAAAAAAATCCAATTTATCAGAATCTGGATAGAGAAGGACAACAAAGTACAAAAGAAAGGATGTGACCCTCACCCTAAAACCACCTTATGAACTGCAGTCACTCACTGAGACATTTATGTTTTATACCATTTTAAGCCTGGCCTCTCATGTATTTTTGCACTCTAACATCTGATTTCCCAGCACATGACATCAGCAAGAAGTGGAATAGATAAGTATCTTCCACCAAAACATAGTTCAGTGACCTAAATTACATATTCAGCAATGGGAACGCTGTGAGTCCTAAATCTCACAACCAGCTCTCTGGGATCAAAGGCTCTTTCTGCTACGGCAGCACTTTTGGGATGAGGAGCAATTCCTTCCTGAACTCAGTCTCTCCTCCACTTCCCAAGATCAGCCATAGCAGCACAGTGGAAAAGGCAGTGCATACACAAATAAATTACACATATTCCATTAATTAATGTAGGTTATAGGCAAACTTTGGATGTTTTCTTGTGCAAGAGGAGTGCAAACATCGGGGTATTCTGTTCCTTCCCTGGGTTGGTTCTCTTAGAATGAAATCAAAATACTTTTGTGTATGTATTAATGTATAAATTCACTCCTGATTCATCTGCACCTATAGTGCTCCCTTCAAAATGTGCAGCATATTATTACAGTTAATCACTTAATTATTAGCTAGTGTTGGGTTTTTCTCCTTTCAAGCCTGAGGGGGTAATGCATTAAAAGTACCATTTTCAGTGGATGTGAAAGGCTTCAGCTCCTGGCCTTCATTGGTATCCCTGATATTAAGATACTGAATTTATCCAACAGGTTTGGGACACATTTAGTGCTGTCCCAACCAAGTCACTGTGCTTGTCACCACTGCACCACACCAGCAGTACAGGAGGCTCTGATTTATGTTGTTTAATCCCCCTACCCTGGTGATGGGGTTGGAAGATGCATCTTTGGGCCACCATGTCAGTAAAACAGAGCAAGGAATGTTGGTCACTGCCAACCTTAACTCATGGAACCTGTATTAAAGTTTATCACAGCACAGACCTGTTTCACCCCACCTCAGACAACACCCCTCTGCTCCACCAAACATCTCATGTGCACGTTTACAGCTGGGTAAATCACTCCAAAAACGGTAAAAGCTAAATTCTGAGAGACTGACCCTCTAATAATCAATGCTCTACCCACAGGCAGGGCAAAAACCTTGACAAGGAGACTAGACAGAGCAATTGCAGTTTTATTTTCATTTTAGGGCTTATTTGTTTTTAAGATCTTTCTGTTTCCCTCTTTCATCTTGGTTTCATCTTGCAGCAAATATTTGCTCAGTTAGGAGTCTCCCATCCTTCTCCTCAGCCCTGAAACCCAAATAGTCTCCTCTGTCCCCCTCCAAACCTGTGGTAATTAGTTACACAATTAAAAACACAACTGCTCTTCCTTTGTTGGAGTCAGGCTGTGATTTCTGCTACTCATAGGCATCACTTCAGTGCCAAGAGCTCCAACCTATTCTTGGCTGGGAATCTGCTGCTGGGGAAGCTCCTGTCCCTGCAGCATCCCAAGCCTCCCTGCCAAAGGAATTTGGGCCAGGGAGTACCCAGGCAATGGGAAACCTGGGGCTGCACAAGCCACTGGAAAGAGAAAATCAAGTCTTGCAGCCATTAGTGAGTTGTCGTTAATTGTTCTCCTGCTGAATGAACGAACGAGGATCTTGGAGGGAAGAATTCCCATCTTCTCCCAGTAATAATTATTCCTGCCTGCCTGACATCTCAAACCAGGAAATTCACACAGAAGGAAACAAATCCCTGGTTTATTCTGAGGGTTGTTTAGGCTTTCATGGCACTTCAAGTATGTGCTGTGGAAGCGGGTTAAGAGGGAACTGCCAGCAGTTTTATTCCCTGACAATTATTCCTCGTGCACAGCCCTTCCAACACATCATAAGCAATCGGATAAAGACTCTTCTGCACTATGAAAACCCCGTTTCTCAGCACTGACAGCCCTCAGATCCCTACAAACTCCCTGTTCAGTCCAAGGAACTGAACCAGAGACAGCAACATAGACAAAAATTCCCATACACAGCACTTTAACCCTAATTTTAATAACCAAACACAAATTTTCCCCTTAAGTTATATATGAAAGGGATTTGTAATCAACACAGAGGCAAAATAAAGACCTTTTTTGGGGTTGGGAGAACTCTCCTCCCAAAGATTTGGCATCATTGCAGTTTATTGAGTGGGAATATTCAGACTTTGGATAACTTTCTTGGAAGATGCCAATTAACAGACTGATACTCTGGCCCCAGCTGACCTTGCACTGTAGTTATCCATAGGCTGTCTCAATCAACAAAGCAAAATGATCTACAAGTAGCACTTTATTTGGCTTTTTTCTCCAACAAACTGAAAACACCAATTCCCAATAAATGCCAGCAATGAAAAAACTCTATAAAGTATAGAGGAGAAAACTCTCCCCTACCCTAAATATTTCACATTAAAAAAAAAAAAATAATAATCAAATAGGAGGTGGCTCAGAAGTGCAAAAATCTCACCTCTGAGCATCTGTTTGAACAAACCCTGAGCTGGGGCAAGCAGAGAGATGATGGTTTATTATTCCTGGGCTGCTGTAAATGGTGTTGCAGGAGCTGCTGGCCAGGCTGCCCCAGCAAAGGGCATCCAGCACGTGTGTGAAGGACGTGTGTTTGCAGCTATATTGAATATTGATCTATGCAGACTCCGCTGGCAATAAACTCCATAATATGCACTTGAAAAATCCAACTCATACATCCTTTCTGTGAAGGCTCAAGGGCAGGGGGAGGCCTGATTGCCTCTGTTTAGGGGAGATTTCTGCATGTGTTTCTCGGAGTTAAACAGGGCTCGATATATGATCTGCCCAGAGGAGGGGAAAGCAAAGAGCAATTCTGCAGGTTTTTAAAAGCTGTGATAGGAACTGTTGTGTGTTGTGCTGTGTATTCCTAAAATATGAAGTGAATGCACAAATGCAAGTATTTAAATTCACCGCTTACACTGAAAATGCTTTAACAGCTACTTCAAGAAAAATAATTTTAAAAAATAAAACTACCAAAAATAAAGAAATATTATGTGTTTTTGACTTGGAGCCCACCACAGCTTTATATTGATGTACAGGAAGCCAGAAGCAAATCCAGAAGTCTTTAATACCAGCTCTGCTCCTACAGCTCAGAAGTTACTGGATAACAAACCCTTCCTGCCATTCCTCCACCCTGTGAATCAGCACAAATAAATGACAAAACCAGGACTGACCAACTTCCATCTCTTATCAAAGGAAATGGATGTGGTGCCTCAGGTGTCACTTTGATGCTATTTTTCATCAAAAATTGTAAATTATGTAAAATAATGTTTTTATCCCCTTTAGTACTGGGGATGTTACACCTGGAAAAGATCCTGAAGTCTTGCATGCAAAGTAAGACATTTGTTTCCACCCTGACAGACTCCAATCACATTTTACATACTTCTCCAGTAAAAGGAAGGGGGAAAAATATGCTTATTTTCTTTCTAGTCCCCCCTGCAGCATCTCTTGTACCTCGACACCAATGTCACATCCACAAAAGCACAAAGTGGGAATCAGACACTCAGGTCTGGTATATTAATATTAAACTTTTACTAGAAAAAAACCCAAACAATAAAATATGAAAATCCTTCATTTTGTAGTACTTTTATGGCACTGCAAAAGGTTTAAGCTCCAACAATGCCTTGGTCCTTCAGCATTTGTGATGAACATCCTATGAGTCATAGGAATAGTGCAGTGAAGGAGCCAAGGAAGAAGAGTTGGACATCCCCAGGAGCCACATGGCCACTCTGTTCTTATGCTCATGGACAGCTCTTGGACTAATTTAATATTCCCTGTCTTCCCCAATCATTATTCTTGCACAGCCCTTCACTGCTCTAAACACAACTCACAAACTGACTTCTCGGTATTTTGACTTTTGGTCAGTCACAGCTGACACAGCCACTGCAATGCTGGGAGGTTTTGTGTCAAAAGTACGACTTCAGGGGGAGCAGAAATCATTCCTGGGAGTCATGTTCTCCTACCTTTTCTGAAAAACTACCAAAAATCAGGAGGAAACAAATGGTGGGAAAAGCATGCAGAAAAACAGGATGTCTAATCCTTCCCTTAAACCTCGTGTTTAGGTCCAGGTCAGCCTCCAATGGCAGAACACGATGATGGAACAAGTTGACCTTCTCTGGCATAGACATGATTTCTCAAGCAAATTAACCTTTTTCTCACCTACAGACAGAACAACAAAAACGAAACAAACAACCCATAAATCAACCAGTAAACCTGTTATTTTGGAAAAGACAGAGTAGTGAAGTAAATTCTTCCAATATGCCCTTACATCATTCATACAGACAGAAAAACAATTACAAAGCAAATCAGATCCTTTCTTTAATTGATTGCACTCAAGTTCTTTCCTCAAGAAGAAAAGTTGCCAAAAAAATAAAATAAAAATCAAACAGCATTTCAATTCCAGGCATCAGGGAAAACATAACAGCCTCTGGATTGCTGGCTGGCTCTGCAGCACTTTCTATGCTACAGGAAAGATTAAAACAGTCTTTCTTAATCCCTTCCAAAAATGAAGCTTCTAAATGTTGCCTTGGATTATTACACGAACATAAGAGATCACAAAAATTGCCACGTGTAGTTTTGGAGGGGGTGTTGTGGGTGGTTTTTGTTATTTTGGGGTTTAGGACTTCTCTTTTAGCAACAACAGGAATAGAAAAATCAGAGGAAAGCAGCAGGTTAAAAAAAAAAAAAAAAATAAAATCAAAGCCCTCTTGTCACCTCCAGTTGCAACCCTGGCCATGCCCTGCTGACACTGAGCTTCAGCAGGAGCTGGGGACAAGATCCTCCTCCCCAGCAGTGACAGCTCAGAAGCCCAGGTGGACATGGGCTGGCTGAAGCAAAACCCAATTAAAGCCATAGGAAGCCTGGGTTTTCCGTATTTAGCACAAAAAGCAGAGTCAAGCCATGCTGCTGCAGAGTCTTGCACTTGTTCAGTTATTAAAGATGTATTAATTCAAAGTTTTTGCCCTTAAACTTTAGTTTGGGGAGTCCAGGTCCAGCTTCCAGCTCACTGAGCAGCTGTCACTGTCCCAGCACCTCAGTCCAAACACCTCTGAAAATATCCTCAGACATTCCTTGAAAAAAAAAATACATACTTGGACCTGCACAACAGTCCTCTCTGTTCCTCCTGCAGAATTTTCTGCGGGAACTTTCACCCCTTTAATACAAACTCAGCCTGTCACACCACCCACCCCGTGCTGGAAAGGCATTGGAGATGGTTTGTAACATTGCTGTGCCACTGTTGACACCTTGTAGGGCTGCGCTGGGAGGGCACTGGGAAGAAGGAAAGCAGGTTGAAGTCAGATTTCTTCATCATTTGAGATTCTGTGAGTGCAAAAAGAAGCTACAGCAAGCTTGCAGTCCTAATTAAGAGTTCTTCTCTGAGATACAGCTCTGGTGCCCAGAAAAGCAAAAGATTTTTCTCCTGAGAAAAATAACCTCTTCCCCTCTTGGCCCTTGGCTGTATTTCAAAATAAAATTCTTCTCCTGATCTGTCCAGTCTCTTCCCATAACTTACTCAAGACCTTGTTTTCCTTCACTCTTTTGTCTCTTCTCCAGGTGCAGCTCCCAGCCCCTCGTCTCACACGCTGCCTCTCCAGGTCTGCCTTCAATTGCTTGCTCTTATCTTCTAATTAAAAAGAGGCAGTGGTTTGGATTGAAATCCTATTGAATTACCTGACACAAAGTGGCCTGATGGAAAGTGCAGCCAAACCCAGAAATACTTATGCTGTGTCAAGTCCCTGATTGTGGATCACAAAGTGCTTTGGCCAAGCTGGATGTTGAACTAATGACTGAACAAATACCCAGGCAAAAGCCCCCAGAAAGTGCTAATCCTTTTCCTGGAGCTAGTTCATCATGCTGGGGTGAGGTTAGAGCATGGCAGAGATACCAGATAAATCCTTTTAAATTATATTCCACTAAATGATTATCCATTAAGTGGAAGAGGTATCTCCTGCACTAAAAGCCTTAGTACTCAATAGAACTAATGATAAATGAAAGCTGACCGTGTAAATAAGCAAGATCTGGGCTGATCTGATTTTGCATTTTACTGAAAAAAAAAAAAAAAGTGACAGGTGAATCAATTCAAATTCACTACAGAAATATTTATTGTGAAATGCAACATTTACATTGCTCCCCCTCCAAACAAATACTTATTTGTGAGGATACTTTTCCAATTTGAATGGAAAGCACGTGTTCTGAATGCAAGTTTTCACTTGAGATTAAATGCCAAATAAATAAAAAGATGTTTAAGTTGTTTTCATTTAACACAAGAAATATTCCTTCTTATTTTTGTCTGCTGCCTTTCAGTGGGAAAAAGCAGTAGGTGGGAGATAGAAAAAGCAATGAAGGTAAAGACATGTTTTCATGTTGCACTTTATAAAAATTTAACTACACCCAGACACATCTTTTTACTGCTCTTGAAAATGTTTTTTTTCAACAGCACTTGGCATTTCAGTTTTATTTTCCAAAATATATGTACTCAGAATTTATGATAAACAAATGTATGTGATCATTCAACAGAGAGGAAAAGGAAGGATTACGTGATAAAAAACTTAACAAGCCGTGACATTGATGAGGTCAATAAAGTCAGTATTAAATGTGTTAATTGCATATAACTTCAGTATTAGACAAAGATTTGGAAGAACGAGACAAACACATTTAGAAAGTTTCAATGCTGAAAGCATTTTATGTGCATTGGGAATTGATTTTACGTGGGTATAAAGAAATACTTTTACTGGAAGTGGCCACTGAGAGTTCCCAAAAGGTAGTTTTGCAGGTCTAGAAAAGTCCAGAGCACATCTGGAGTCTGTTTCAAGACTTTTGTTGCTTAACATATTTATTAACATGAAGAGTTTGTGCTTATCAACCCAAGTTGGTTCTTTTTTAAGGAAGTGCCAGAACTGCAGTACTTGTGTTGAGACCCACATCCCAGTTGCTTAAAATTTTAGGCAGAAGCTTAAACCACGTCAGAGGGAAAGGCTGAAATTTGGAGAGGGGGAGAAGATGTGAGCAACACTTGTGGATGTCGGGAAAAACTCTTTCTTTGACGTGCAGGGGGTTCCAACTGCAAATGTTATTTCCATCATCTGAAGTATGGCTGGGAAGAGGATGGGTTTCTGTAAGCAGTAATTCCTCCAGCAGCAATTAAAGTGGGATGGGAGCGTGGGGGAGACTCGGGGCTGCAGCCTTGAAGGATTTCACTGGGATTAATGTTCAACCAGAAGTTAGTAAACAAGTAGATTAGATTTTAGCAAAGTTGGGAGCCCAAGTGCAGGGTGACATTTGGCATGATAAAGCTGGGGAGAGAAAGGACCCAGAGGAAACAGCAAGTGTTCAAAGATAAATGAATGTATGCCCGAGGGTTACGTGGGCCACCTCCCAGTAATTGCACAGGGAATGTTCAAGTTGGTTTTGCTATTTTCTTTTTTCCATAAAGCCAGTGTGAAGGAACATCATAATGTAAAATAATCAACAGTGGAAGAAAAGGCAGCCACGAGTTATAAAACATCAAGTACAGAGCAGGGTTGGAACAATTGCATAATGAAGTTGAGAGCATAAAAAGCGATAAGAAAAGCAAAGGCACTGAATGAAAAGAAACTTTACTGGGAGGTAAAATAAAATTAGAGTTGTTTTCAGGTACAGTACAGAAAGAAGAGGGTGGAATAGCAGCCCAGGTATCTGCCACAGTAAGGGTGAGGTGTTATCCAAAGGAGAGACAGTGTTAAAAGCCTAAAATATTGATTTATGATTTGGAAAGTAACTAATATTTAAGCCATCTCGTAGAAGATGACGTGGAAGAAACAAGTCCTAATGAGTTTTCTGTACTGCTGGTGATCAGTGCCCTTAGGAACCTTCCAGCACAATGGTGGCTCCTGGGGAAACTCTGAAATAAGCTGAGCTGGTCCTGAGGACCAGCTGACAGGAAAACACAACCCTTTGCCAGGAGGTCTCCCAACCTCAGTGAGCTCAGACAGCCACCACCATCCATCAGGCACACACAGCCCTGCCAGAATCCAGACTTCTCATGGTAAGTCCTCTCCTCCAACTTCTAACACGAAACAGGTCCCAGAGGAACAGCCTGCAGAAAGGGCACAGGAAATATTGGTAGTTTTTACAGAAAGAAGCTGGAATTAGGCTGCCTTGGTAATTCTCAACCCCAGCTGGAAGAAACAGGGTTTGCATTTCACTCTGAAGTCACCAAGTTCCTCCCTGGTGGAAGACTTTCCAATTCATGGACTAATGCACATGACCTCACAGGTCAGGGGATGTTTCCTGTGTCCCAGGGCACTCCATGCATGGAATAAGGTGCCCTACAGACTCTGGCCATATTTTACTCTTTGGGCTTTCCCAAGGCAGAGCTCTTCACTCCCAGAGCCCAGGTGGAGCTACCCAAGGACACGGACAAACTTAAACACATGGGCTTGTGTTATCACTGCACATCAAAGGAAACCTGAGCTGCACCCCAGTTATACGGGGGTTGAGGGTATCTTACTGGATTTTCTGTTGATAATAGCTGAACATCCTTTGCTGAACAGTATTTTCGAGTTTGAAGGACACATTATCCCTGAATTTAAGGTGCTGTTTCAACCTCTCCTTCATGTAATTTCTTCTACTGAACTAAGACTTTACACTGAAATAGGCTCACAAGAAGCAGTGACTGAGTCATGAGGACTAAACCATCAACAACAGAGGTTCAGAAGCCAACCAGGAACCAAGTGTTTCAGCCAGGCTCCCTCCACAGAGCAACCTTTCTGCCCACCAGAAACAAGTATCAGTGGTTTTATGCTTTTCTCGGGTAGTTAAAGCAGAACCAGAACATGGGAAGCAGAAAGAGAAGAGGTGGATTCCATAGGATCAGAATTGTTTGGGTTGGAAGGGACCTTAAAGATCACCCAGTTCCACCCCCTGCCATGGGCAGGGACACTCTCCACTATCCCATGTTGCTCCAAGCCCTGTCCAACCTGGCCTTGGACACTTCCAGGGTGGTTTAGTCATTGAGAACACGTGTGGGGTTGCATTTTATATGTCAGAGGAGCAGAGTGGCCTCACATATGATTCAAATGCCCACGAAGACAATTCTCTGAATATCCCCATCCCTCCCCCTCCACAGGTTACCCAGTGTCAGGCATTATTTGCAGGGAGGGGTGCTGAGCTAGTTCCAGCAGTTATTCCCAAGTACAGTGTCTGCTCCATAGTTCTGCCAACAGGACAGAGCAGGACACCAAACTCATCAGAACTGGTGTTTATCAGGTTCTCTCTGTTGCACTTCAAGCCTGGAGGCCTTTTAAAAAATTAAACACCCTTGTTTCAGTATCTGGTTTTACAAGTATTTCCATGACTAAGGAGAACCACAAGGCAGCTGCAGATATTTTGTGCCATATGAATATTTCTTTGAAGCTGTAAAAAACCAGCAGCTTTTACCTCATGTGATTTTCTCAAAAAAAAAAAAAATTAAAAAAAGAATGAGTCTACCTGGTCCAAGAGCTCTGTATCTCCCTTTCTGCTGCCACTAGAGGGAGAAACCTATTCCTGGGATCTCATGGCTTCCAGGCTGTTTTTTTTGGAATAGAATCAGAATTATTTCCGTTAGATGGGAAAACGTTTGTCCCTGTGTGATAAGCACGGGGAACACAAATAGAGAACCTCTAAAAATGAAGTGGGATAAACATTTCCTCCCCCCACCCTCAAATAAACTCCAATTACAATCCTCAAACCTTGTGAATTTAAACACTGCTGCAATTGTTCTTCTTTGCTGGTAATACAAATCCTTCCACTGTGTTTACTCCCGTTGCATCCAGGGCAGAGGAGGCCAAACAGGAAGAAAGGAGAATACTGGGTTTCTATCAATATAGGAACAAAGGATGTTTTCTAGTGGCTTAAACTAATTCTGATCGAAAACCCATAAAATTTCCTATTAGCTGTAAGGAACAGTGGAAATTCATTGTGGACTGAAAAAACTCCCAAAGTAGCATTTAAGTAAACCAAAAATCCTAGAATTCTGGATTGGCACTCCCCTCATCCTAACTCAACTTAAAGAATCGTATATTGTTGAATAATTCTTATGTCACTGTATTTTAAGCATTTGAACTAATATTGATTGGTTTTGATAAGTGTTTATAGCAGTGACAAGGTCATTCCCCCGGTTTAGAAAACGTCAACACAAAACGTTCTCAAATGTGGCTGCAAACAACTTTACCAATGAAATCCACCCTCCCTAAGTATGAAATGTCTCAGCCTCAGACATGCTGAGTAACCCCCAAAATGTGCTTTCAAACACAGGCTGCTGGTGGCCAACAATGAGCAATCAGACCTGGCTTCAGGACATGAACATGACAGTCTTGGAGAAAGAAAAAGGCCATTTTCCCAGACAATGAGGCAGTTCACAGGTTCAAGGCTTGACCATGTTCTTTCTGGGATACTCATTGTCCTTGTTCTCTCCAAAAAAGGGCTACAACAATGATCCTTAAGGTGTTCAAGAATGAATTATTGCAGATCTTAGACTTAACTAAACTGCAAGTGCCAACACCACCATAGTCCTGGAGAAAAACTTGCCCCAAACCATTCCTTCCTATCCTTTAAAGGGTCTCAGCTCTGACTAAACCCACACAAATAGGAAAATATTTTCATGGTTCATCTGTCCAAATTCCTACTGCAGTGGCCAAGGCTATCCCTCCTACATCCGCAGTGTTTTATCCTAAATATTTATAAGTATCATGCCTTTGGTTTTGAGTGGAAGCCCTTTGTGAGCCTGCCCTATAGCCTAGAACCAATTATCTTGGATATTGTTCCTCACCAGCACACTCAGCCAAGCTAAACTAGGAAAACTTGGTTATTCCCATTGTTCTTCCAATTCTCTTACAATTAATAGTAAAATAAATAAGAGTGAGATGAGTAAAACAACGTAAGGCTCCCAGCTCAGTGCAGGGGCTGCCACTGAGGCTTGGGGAGAAGCACATCCTCTGCCATCAGCTGCACACCTGGGGAGCCAAAGCATCAAGTACAAGAAGCTTTTCTTTTCCTGGTGCTTTACTTGATGTTTTCTCAGACCAGCTGCAATCCCTCCCTCACTGAATGGGAGGTCACTTCAGCACTGTTTCTCTAAGAGAGGCTGGACTCTAAAATTGGTGTTAAAAGTTCAAACTCCTGACCCACCGCATCTCCAGTGTTTTGTTGTCGTTGTTGTGAGAGGGGCAGGGTTTGGGATTTAAAACCTGCAGCTATATTTGCTTGATCCAAGTGATTTTCTTCTCCTGTGATGATTTCATAGCCGAAAGCTTAAGCCAGCATTCCAGATTTTCCACCCTTTGCTGTGCATGTGTCTATGTACACGCACACTTATATATAAAATAGAAAACATTCCACAGTAAGTTTTCCCTTCTGAGAGGATTTTCAGCAGCCTTCCAGAGTAACAGCATATGCAATATGTGTGTCACTCAAACATTTCCTTTCACTGCAAAGTTTGTGTCAAAATCTGTTCTGGAACAACTCCACAGTGTGCACTTCATATAACCCTGAATTACAGGTTAGGCTGCGTTTTAAGTATGAAATATTAAGTGAGATCATAATATCTAAATCACTCCACTGTCACTGCACCACTAACCCAGGTTGGCAGAGCTCAAGCTCGATGATGTCACCATTTCTACCTTGCTGCAGTTGCCAGCAGAGCCCAGTTTGCATAAATTAGCTTTGATTGATGCAAAGTGTTAACGTTTTTTATTTTTACCTTGGAGCGCACTTGGAATTATCGGTTCCTTTTCAGTGTTTTAAAAATGCATATGGGCAAGTTTAGTGGCAGGTTGGAATACATCTGCAGTGACAACCACGGGAGAATGGTCAGTGTGTTGGAAACTGGAGGGACTGGGACAACAAACATGTTGTCCTGGCCATCAGCAACACCTTGAGAGTGTCCAAAAAGCCCCATCCCATTTGCAGGTTGGAAAGACTTTCAAAGCCAGCCCTGAATAACAAGGACAGCTGTAGGATGGATTTCACCATCCCTCCACACATTAAAACCCATCCCACTTTGCATCAGCTCCCACTGAAATAAATAACTCAAGAACCACACAACATAAATAACAGCAGAATGGGTTGGGGGGGGGGAAAAACCATCTCTCCATCTTCTAAAAATAGCTTCCTTTTGGCTACACTGCTCCTTCATGTC
Source organism: Chiroxiphia lanceolata (assembly GCF_009829145.1). NCBI lineage: Eukaryota > Metazoa > Chordata > Aves > Passeriformes > Pipridae > Chiroxiphia > Chiroxiphia lanceolata. The sequence goes on from NC_045650.1 coordinate 4,004,919, forward strand.
TTTCCTTGAGAAAGCAGGGATGAACAGAATACTGATTGGGATTCACTGACAGGGGCTGCCTCAGGAGCATCATTAAGAGGCACATTTCTCCCACAGCCTCCCAGTTTTCAGAAGGAGAGGGTATTTTCCATCTCCTTTTTCTTAAGGTTGGAGCTGTGACTGCAAATTCCCCGCTGGTATTCATCCATTTGGCTCCCAAAGCTTTCTCTACCCAAGATATGTCTCTGTTTGGTGCCTCTTGGGTTGGGAGGCTGGACAAGCTTCTGAATTCTCATGGAAAACCCAGCACAGCCCCAGCACTCACTCTGGTCTTGCAGGGAACTTCCAACAGGACCTACAGACATGTGTGGAATGGAAGCTGCATCAAGGGGTCTTCCAGAGCCCTTCACTGGGTCATCTCTTTTCTGTGTCTCATCAGTTCTTACATTTATAAATGCAGTGGTTAAATCCTGACCAGGGTTAAGCTGAGGAACACCCAGCCTTCCTCCCCTCCATTTCCAAATCTTCACGGGTCAAGTGAAATTTTCCTCACATCCACAAGGTTGAAGTCAGGGATGGTCACACTGAGTTCACACAAATCACAGAATCATGGAAAGGTTTGAGTTGGGCAGGAACACCTTCCACTAGCCCAGGCTGCTCCAAGCCCTGTCCAAGCTGTCCTTGGACACTCCCAGGGACAGAGCAGCCACAACTTCTCTGGCCAACCTGTACCAGGGCCTCCCCACCCCCAAAATAAGCTCTACTCCACTGCTCCAACAGTTTTCCATGATTTACCCCAAAGGCAGAAGAGATTGGAAAATAATTTTTCATTTTTCTCTTTTTTAATATTTATCTGATTTCAAAGGCATTTGGAGGGAGACAACACCACCCTCTCCCTCCACGGGCTGAAGCCACGGAGAGCTGTGATGCTGCTGGGACTTCACCCAGGTTTGCTCTTCAATCCAACCCCCTGAGCTCCTCTGCAGGAGGACCTTGGGCAACCAAAATGCCTTATTGTCCCACAGTGCCATGCTTTTTAAATTCCCTGAAACATACTGAGATGGAGGGAAAATATCTGTGCTGCCGGTGCTGGAGCTGCACAGGCTGAAGGTAGTGACAGGAGTCAAACACTGCACTGAGCACACACTTACAGCCAAATAAATGCAGAAAAGGTCAAATCAAAGACTATCCCCATTCGAGGTTTATTTCAGGACCCCTTCTAACATTACTAGGGGAGCCACAACCCTTTCAGAAACAAGCTGTTCCTGCTATTGCTGGCTTTGGACAAAAAGCACACTGCTGCTAACCTCTTACATAAAGTGAGCACACAAACAGCTGAAACACTGACCCCACATGGCCTTTTCCCTGGGATTTGTGGGTTTGCACAAAGAAGCCAACATTTTACATGCAGCCCTCGATGGAGTCTGGAATTGTGCAGAAACACTGCTTGGAGTGCACACTCTTAACCCAGTTGTTTGCGTACGATGTTCCTCCTCTCTGATGCCAAACACTGTGGGTTTCTGGGTTATTTTCTATTTTTATTTTGTTGTTTGTTTTTTTTTTTTAAGCTTCTTGGTCATGCACAACTTTGAATCCCTGCATATACCTTCACTGCCACTATTATTGCAATATAATACAAGCCTGCAGTCAGGGATGATTCTCTTTGTTAGGATCCTTTTTTTTTTCCTCGGCTGAGCACTCAGAGCTCACTAGATACGAGCTCCAAAATTATGAAACACTTCTTGGCTGTGATTTTTCTGTGCAGGCAGAGATATATATCAGGTTTATTTTATGAGTGGGAGATATTTAGCAAGAGCAGTTGACTCAATCTGCGTTGTGAGTAAACAATTCTCTTCATCCTTACTTGCAAATTGGTTGATTTAAGACTTTTGTCAATTGGCAACAGATATAAAACACCCATAAGGAAGTGCCACTTGCTTTTGAATGGAGAAAAACCTCAGGCATGAGGTGAAGCAGCACTTTTCCATTAAGGCTAGACTGACTTACACTGGGATCTGCTGGGCAGGGTATCCAGCCCTGCCTCCATGAGATCCATGAAAACCACTCAAACACCACAGGAAAAGCTGGAGCAGGGTATTCAAGGACCACCCACCCCCTGCTACCAACACATGGACGTTTAAATCATCCCCAAGTAACCGAGTCTTGCATCTCTGAGGACGAGAAAGTGCAAGTGATCCAACAGCCCAAGTGGTGTCTGTGCACAAGGGAAGGATGAAACACTACAATACCCGAATTCAACAGCAACAAAACAGCATTGAGGCACCACAGCCAGCACAAAAATCACCATTGTACACTGGGGTTCCAGCCATTCCAGCCCTGAGCTGCTAAAAACTCCAGTCTATCCCACTCCCTACTCCTCAGCTGGGCTAAATCCAACCGTTGCATTCTTGTTGGAATTCAAAGACATATTAATTGTTGTGAAGGCACAAAGTATTACCTGGAATAACACTTGAAATGCAAATTAAGGGCTGTGTAAAATTATTGCAGCACAAGAGGACCGTGGTTTATTAGCAGCAGATTTGCAAGGTTAATTTTCAATTATGTATTTCTTATTAGTTTTCTAGCTCTCTTGCTATTATTAAATTTAAAGAGGAAGATACTTCCAGTGTGTCCAGCTTCTGTGGCATTATTACTGATAATTATTCCTATTTTCCAATTTGTGTTACTCTCATGTCTTGCAAAATTTGTAATTAATGAGCAAATAATTACAGCAGCACTTACTAGAGCTGCTTTGGTTAAAGCTGTGTCAGCTTTTGTATTAGGATCCCCATTTTTCAAGGGTTTATAACTCAAGCATAAAAATTCACTCTGGGCAGAGCCTTGTCATAAGAACTGTCTGCTGAGCATGATTTTTTGTTTTTAAATGTTTCTAAGCAGCATTATCTCTTTTAATTTTCCTTTTTCTAAAGTTATGGACATATTAAAACATCTTAAAGCTTCCAGGGGCATTAAGTTTACAGCGCTGCGTTTTTCTATGCTCCAACATCTCCAAAATAAAGACATTTTCTCTTAAGGTGAAGGCATTCACCTTTACAAATATGAAACAAGATGCCTCAGCATCTCCAAAGAGCAGAACAGGGGTTTTTAATGCCTGCTGGTCATTAGCTTTACAAAATAGCACAGAAGAGAGCTTGACATTCAGGGATGTTTGTGCTGCTCCCACCCAGCTGAGCATTCATGCACAGCCCCAATTAAGGCACATGAGTGGTCCTTAGGAGTCAACAGGCCTGGCCAGGCTCTCTGGGATGCACAAACATTCACTGCCCCGATTCAGCACAACAAAGAGTTGCTTTTGACTCGAGTTTGAGGCTGTCCCTGCTCCCTGCGAGCTGCTGTCCACACTCTGGGGAAAGCTGAGCATCACAGGGATCAGTTCTCCAGGGTGCTGAGGACCTGGAGGGCTTAAACAGCTCAGCACCTTCTCAGTGAGGGGCTCAGCATCACACATGGTCCCATCTGGTGCCAGCGTAAAATTTAGCACAAAACTGGTGCTTCTTTTGTTGTCTGGAAGAGGAAACCCAAAGGGGAAAAGTAGCAGATCCCAAGTCACCAGGTGATTGTGGCTGGTGCCACAAAATAAAATGGGAGTGACAGTTCTACAACAGGCATTCTGCAAAATTTAGGCTCTACCCAAGGGCTCATCACAGCTGACTCCTCTAAACATCCAGAAAACACAGGACACATCCCATCATCACTGCCTGGCCTTCTGCATCCCTTCTCCTGCAAAAAGCCTTGGAGCAGCCACATAGTCACTGTTAGAATCCTAAAGGTTAGGAGAGACCTCCAAGATCATCAGGCCACTCTTGGAACTGTTTGACCTTAACATTGAGCTTAATTAAAGCAAGACCACTGTAACTCAGCAAACAGGGAATAGCAACAAGTCAGCAAGGCTGTGCATATCAGCTTTTCTCATTTTAACTTTGAAGAGTAGGGTGGATGAAGACACTTCCAGCAGCAAACTAACAGCAAAAATTCACACCAAAACCCCAGTTTTACTGGGAAACACAGTCAAAGATGAGATAAAACCAGAGAATGATGAGGCCTACCTGCATCAGTCACAGTCAGTCATGGAAAACGAGGACGATCCTCTTCAAAATCCAGGCAACTCGTTCCTTAAAGCTCCTCATTGGGAAAGGAGCCTGTTGACTCACTGCACCTTTTATTTGCCTTACTTTGACTACCATCAGCTGAGGTTTTTCACACCCTCATTTATCTCCACCTGTTTGAGTTCGTTGCTAATGAGGGGAACCCATTTTTTAATCTATTATTCAGCCCCAAGCCATGGCACTGGAACCTTTTACCACAGTGACTGAGGGGACACCAATGTCCCTTCTCCCTCGTGGCCAAGCCATATTTTGTAAGCCCAAACATCATCAGCAAACCCACCAAACATTTGCAGACATCACTTCTGTGTTCCAGGAATGCTGATATCTTTATTTTTGCACCTATGCAGAGCCTGGCCCAACTGTGGCTGATGTTCCACAAACAATGTAATAAATGTAATAAACTCCTGCCATAGAAATGAACTGTTCCTCCTCATTTTAGGGGCCTGTTTATCCTTCAGGTAAATATTTTATCTTACATGAATTTCCCCAGTTAAGATTAGTTTGCAAAATGGACCCAGAGGAATCTATATGTGCTGATATTCCCTGGTTTCTGATGGCTTCCCAGTTTGGCTGTAACCATGGTGCTGCTGGATTTCTCATGGCTGCATGGCACAATGTGTATCTCATTATTCCTGGCAGCTTTGGATAGCTTTTATGTAGCTGTAAAAATAATTTACATTTCTTGAGCATCTGAAATAAAGATAAAATAGAACTACGACATCGCGAGCTGGAGGTTTGATGCAAATTTATTTATAAATATAAATCACATTTAGAATGCAAAATTACACGAATGTCTTCTACAAATTGCCCATATCATAAAGAAATTATTTCTTTCCTTTTTTTGAGGATAATACCTTAACATATTATCAATATATTAGTGACGTAAATGGAAACTCAGGAGAAAATCCAAAGTGACATTTGGGTGCCCTGTGCTGCTGATGAGATCAGTTATATGACAAAGAATTTTTTCAGTTCTACATCACTGACTTGAAGCTGCTCCACCTCACCTCCATCAGCTACTCCTGAGCTGGGATGAAATTCCAGCCCTTCTGAAGTCACTTGGGTGCCAAGGGATGTCCAGGAATCACGGTGACATCACAAGTCCATCTCACAGTGCTCCTGTGCCCACATCACACCCTCTCCCCAAACACCTGGGCCAGAAATTCTGTTTTTCAAATATTCCAGAATAACATCCCCTGGAAAGCCCAACTACATGTATTAATTCCAATAATCCCAAGCATCACAAATCCAGGGGTTTTCACTGTCTTTTGGGATTTCAGAATGGTATAAAGTGTATTTTTGAAAGTGGGATACAGGTGATGGGGGTTTCCTGGCTATAAAGCTCCTCTGAGCCAATAATGTAACTAACAGTAGTTCTTTGGATTTCAAAACAAGCACAGATTTTGAACACAAACAAGGCTTCATCAAATCACTTTTACTAATTCTGATAATTTCTCTCTGCTCTAATCTCAGATTTTTCCTTTTAGTCCTTTCTGGGGCTTGGTTATTTTAACATTGTCTCCTCTAACACAAGATCTCTGCTCTGGGAAAAAACTCAGTGGTTGTTTTCTGGATTTTCCAGTAAATAATCCATATGAGGTCTCAGTTTTGATGAACAATTTTAGTATAATATTTCTTCTGCTTGGTGGAAGTGACGTCCAAACCATTTCAGAAATCTCCATGCTGCTCATCCTTCTGCCACACGGAATTCTCCACTGAACAGTCCTATTCCCATTGCACTTTATCCCCTCAAAAAGGGGGAGAATTGTTTCCTAAGGGGAAAAAAAAAGGCATAAAAATATTACCAGCCAAAACCCTACTCTTTTTTCTATTCTCCTTCCACATTGAGGTTAAATACAACTCTGAAATCAAAAGTAATACAGGAAATTACTTTTCCTTCAGTCAGAGCAGTTCCACGAGGTGTTTGCTCCCCTGAGCCTCTGTAATTCACACCATAAAATCACAGAATCATTAAGTTTGGAAAGATCTCCAAGATCATCAAATCCAACTTTCAGCTGAATGTCCACTAAGCCCTATCACCCACATTTCAGAGCCTCTGTTCATTGCTTTACCTATAAAAGCATCCAGCTGCATTTTGTTATGTCATTTTTGTTTTTAATTCCACCTTCTGAGAAACTACAGAGGGAAGAAATCCCAAGATTACAATTAAAAATTTCGTAAAACGATCCTCTGGAATTCACCAGGTTAAAAACTTTCTGTCAGTGCTTTCGACCATCCCACAAAATTCCTTAGAAAACACATAATTTTTGATTCAGTATCATGAACAACCTATAACACAAGTAAAGTGGATATTCTGGTGGATGAACACTGGGGACACGTTTCTAATTTTAGACATTTAGTTTATCAGAAAGACAGGACATTTTCTAGCCAAGTATTTATTCATCAACATACTCAGAAGGTGCCATGGTGTTGTGGGCAGAAAAAAGTCATATTCCCTGAAATCACATTAATTTGGGCATTTGGAGGGCACAAACACCTACTCCAAAGAGCAGGAGAGTGATGGCTGTGGATGCTCAGCTTTGCATCCTGGCTGGGACTGGACCAACTCCATCCATCAGGGCATTGGAATGATGGAGAAATTAAAAAGGAAAAGGAAAAAAAGAAAGTGTACAGATGAGAAAAACCCTAATTAAGAAGAGCCAAGTTAACTGGAGACTGGTTTAACGAATGTAGAACAGTTTTACACCTCAGGAGGGAATCGTTCTGTTACAACCTCAGGCAGGGCCTGAGCATTTAAGTGCTCCAGTCCCACGGCAGACAATTGGATTTAAGCCCCTCTTTAAGGACAAGGCTGGGCCAGGATGGTTTGCAAGATGTCTACAAAAGCACAACCTTCCATTCTCCCAAACCATATGGGTTTGACTTCCCATATGGAGTGACAAAATAAAAATATAGGCTAAAAATAGCTCTCAAAAAAATGCACTGGCTGAAGGCTGTTTCCTGTGCCACAATTTGATTAGCCTCGTGTTTTATTTCTTCGGCAGCGATTTCAATTTATCTCCGATTTGGAGCATGAAAAGCTGCTTTTATAGTCGCGAGCAGAGGAGAAAAAGGCATCCGGGAAGCAAATATAGAGAGCTCTTCTGGCTTTATAGGAGCTGTAGGAACAAGTAGAATGATTTTAGAGCAGCAGCAAACAAAGTGGTGCTGGGAGATGATCTATCTTTGCAATCTGTATTTAAGTTCGCTGTCAGCCCCTGCGAGAGTGCAGAGCATTAAAAATTCCGTGCAGCTCCGAAGTAACCTAAAGGAGCCAAAAATTGTCAGAGCAGAAATCCCCTGTGCAGAGGGATCCGTGCCAGCACGGCTCCCACCCCGCCCGGCGCCGCGGCCGAGCGGCTCCCTGACAGCTCCTTCTGGCCACCAAAGAGGAGCTGGAGGAGCCGCTCCCGCGGCGTTGACGGATGGTACGGAACACAAACATTCCCATTTGGGCTCTGCTGGAAGGTGCCTTCGTAAAAAAAAAATCATGGATTTATTTAGGGGTTTTTTTTTAAGGGGAAAAAAATCCCAGCCGCGCCTCAAATCCTGCGTTCGGTGTTGGGCTCCTCATGACAAGGATGAATCTGAGGGGTTGGAATGTACCCAGGGAAGGGAATGGAGCTGGGGAAGGAGCTGGAGCACCAGGAGCAGCTGAGGGAGCTGGAGGGGCTCAGCCTGCAGAAAAGGAGGCTCGGTGGGGGGGCTTCTCACTCTCTGCAACTCCCTGACAGGAGGGTGTATTTAGCTGGGGGTCGGTCCCTTCTCCCCGATAACAAGTGACAGGATGAGATGAAATGGCCTCAAGTTGACCAAGGGAGGTTTAGTTTGTACATTAGGGGAAGTTTCATCATAGAAAGGGTTGTCAAGGCCTGGCACAGGCTGCCCAGGGCAGTAGTGGAATCACCATCCCTGAAAGTGTTCAAAAACTGTGTGGATGTGACCCCTGGGGACGAGGTTTAGTGGTGAACATGTGGGTGGCACTGGTTGATGGTTGGACTCGATGATCTTAAAGGTCCTTTCCAACCTTCATGATTCTATCATTCTGTGATTCTAAATTCCTTCCCACCTCACCTGGGGCAGGGAACAAATCATCAGCCAAGCACCTGGAGATCTGCTGGTGGCATCCAAGACCTGAAACCTCTGGCTTTGGAGAAGATCAGTCTTGGTGGCGCCTCCTGCTACCAAGAAAGATGTTTGTTATGATTTGAAGACTCCATAAGTAAATATCACAGCTGCCCTTCCCAGGAACTACCTTTCCCCCCTGTTGGCATTGGACAACAGCTGGGGAATGGCACCATGGCATGAACACGTCAACATTCCTCAACAGCAGCTGGACCTGGACCAGACACCCCATGGGATTTTGTGTGCTGGGTTTGAGACTGACACAAGGCAGCTCAACAAGGATCCTTCCTTTGGGATCTGCTCTGAAGCTCCTGCGACTCCAGAAGTTACCTTGAATTCCAGCAGGGGAATTCAGCTTTTCTGCTCCCTGCTTTATGTTGCTGCCTGAGGTTGGAGATCAGGATTTAATCCCCATCCATGCTCCAATGGCAACATGAGCACAGGTAGCTGTCATTTATTTCTCTGGTCTTGCAGCTCTGCCCAGACCTCACCCACCCGTGTCACCTGTGAGACCCCACAGGGGGTAACTGTCCATTACAGACAGATACTTCTCATTATTTGTGTCTTTTGCCAAAATGAGTAAAGAAATAGATACATAGCAGATAGACAATGGAAAAAAAATCATGTTCAACTTGCAAGGATGATGGAGAAAGTCACGTCTTGCTTTTCCAGCATTTCAGTTTTCCCACATCTGTGAGTCTGCCTGGCTTTATGCAAATAAGTGTGGATTTCCTGCAGGCTCTGACCTTACTTTAATAGCACACACTCTGGGACAGTTTGTGTCCTGTTTCTGCATTAATATTTGTTGCTGTGGGTGCAAAAGTGGAATAAAACTAAGAAATAATGCTGTTTACAAGCAAACAGTGCCCCTCTGCTTGGCACCAGAGGAGACAGTGAGCACTGGTGGGGTAGGGAAGAGCAAGTCCTGGCTCTGGTTCAGCCCAGAAGGAATGAAGAACCAGCAAAGGGCTAATCCCTCCACTAGGCAGGAATCTGGAGTGAGAAAAAACAGCCAGACCGATGGACAGGACCCTGCTCTGGGCGCTGATCAGGCTTTGGACACACATCTCCACACCACAGAACAACATCTGCCAGAGTCTGGGATAAAGCTCTTCTATTTGATAATTTTCTCTCTTTCACCACTTTGTTAAAGCTCTAGGAATGACTTTTCCAATCTGAGCAAAAGCTCTGCATTTCCCCTTAAAAGTGATTTTTGTAATCTAACAAATATTAAAATCCGAAAAGGGAAAATAAAAGATATCTAGAGTGGGAAGGGGCTGAGCTTCAAAAGCTTTGGAAGAGAAAGGATTAGAAACCAGCAAACCAGCTTTTCTCTAAAGAATTTATAGAGGGGAAAAAAAAAAAAACGAAAACACTTTGGAAACAATTATTTACAAAGTTCGAAGTATTTGGTGCCCTTTGCTTTGGTAAGATAAGGGGCAACAAACAGCATCCATAGTCATGAGGAGTCGGCCCAATTACTTCTGTCAGCAAATCTAATTTTACCAAACGTATTTCTGCTAGGAAGAACACTTTCCTTGCTTCAAATTCCTTTTTACATTGCTAATAAGTCTCTTAGCAGTAGATTAGAAGAGCCTCTTCAGCCAGGAACAGGCGGATGGCCCTGAGCGCAGCCAGAGGTCTCTTCTCCGGAAAAACATGATTGAAGCCGAGGAGAATTTCGCCTGAGGAGGTTCCCTGCAGGTGTTTGGTCCCGTGTCTGTAACCTGTGTTGTTACAGAAACTGCTAATGATTAGGATTATTGCATTTACAGCCTTCAGAAACATGATCTAGGGCTGTTCTGACCCTTTTCCCTCTCCTGACATGTGGAAATCAAGAGGGGGTTTTTAAGACTCCGTGCCCAGAGAGCAGAGCAGAGCCCACCTGCCTGACAACCTGTGCAAGGCTCACAAACCTTCCAAAGGTGGCCAAAACGATCCCAAACCTGTGTGAAACCCTGCCACCTGCTGAGCCAGGTAAACCCTTTAAGGCAATGTAAATTCAGAAGGATTTAATTTCAGTAAAAAAATGATGGATGAGAGATGAAGATGACCAAGGACAGCCCTCTCCGGGTGGCACCGATGGGTCCCACTTTCCCCAGCTCCAGATGTTTCCCAAGGAGATGCTGAAAAGCCCGTGGCTGTGCTCTCTGGAGGGGAACAGCAGGAGCTGCACTGAGGCAGGAAGATGAGCAGTGGGCACAGGAGACAAACAGAGAATTAAAACTTTTTGACACATCACAAGAACAATCTGGAAAAAAAAAATTGTAGTCTCTTTGTGGATAAACACAATTTTATCAACTCTGCTGAAGGCAATGAGAAGCCTCAGGCTGCTTTTGGCACCTCACCCGCACCTGGAAAATAAATGCAGTGCCTTGATTCCCCCAGAGAAATGGTCACTTACGCAAAGAAAACAATGGAGAAAAGGATCAGCTTCCAGCTTTTCTGGGCAACTCTGATTTGTGCCTGGGCACCTCACTGAAGAACAGAGATTGGAGGTGTCCTTGGCCATCCCAGACATTATAAAAAAACATCTGAATCTAATTCCTGCACATGGAAAATGGGCTAAATTCATTAAATCAAATTATTCCATTTCAGTTCCTCGCTTTCCATAATTTTTTTGTTTCAAAGGCTTTGTGGCCATTAATGTCAAAGAGCTAAGTAAATATTTTCTTGTGCTATGTGGAAGATGATGTCAGGCAGTGATGGTTGTGAAATACTGACTTTGTACAACTGTTTGTGCCTCTGACAGGATTGACTCATAATAAGAGATTATAGAAAATGCAATCTGTGATTATATACCCCCCTAGAGGCCCCATGGAGGTGAGATTATGCAACTCACACCGTTATTTTACCAGGAAAAAAATGGACTAAGTAAATAAAAAAGCTGCAGGATGTGACTTCATCGTGCACTGTTGACACCTGCTTATATGATTTAAAGGATGTTACTAAGAATATCAGAGTTGCTAATGTAAATGATGAAGAAATCAGAGGTCAATAATATAATAATAAATATTAGCCTAGGTTTCCCAAGGCCAGGAGTGCCTGAAATGGTAATTGGAATTATGATTTCGCTCTTGAATTATGTGCTACTGAAAATACTTCGGTCGCTGCTGCTTTCCTGGAACTGCTCAGTTAAAGCCAAACAGAGACACTCTCCAATCCTTCTTAATCCAAGAAATAGTGTCAGCTTTTCCTAAGGATGCTTTTTCTTTCATGTGGGCACCCACCTCACCCTGTGCATTAAGTTGTTGTGTTAGAGGGAGGTGTTGGGCTGCAGGGACATGGTTCCTACAGCTCCAGGTGCTGCTCTGAGGATGCAGCATCTCAGCTCTGTCATCCGTGTTGGATATCCCAGGGCAAGGTAGAAAACCAGGAAAAATTCCTCATAACTGCACTGCAGGCACAAAGGAAGCTTCTAAACCCTCCTCAACCACAAGCCACTTCCCTATGGGACACCAGAATAAAGTGCTCTCAAAATGCATTAATGCAATAGGCAGTAGATTAAATTTGATGAAAGACTGGTCCAAACAATGTGGTTTCAATTGACAAAATACCTGCAGTTCACAGTACTATTTACAGCACCACTGAATTACCCTGGACACACAGAAGACACACAAAAAAATGTGGCTACAGCTTTAGAATAATTCATTTAGGGGTTATCTGGCAACACCTTGTGCAGCAAAAAATCAGCCCAGCAGCCAGGCTGGTGCTGAGGGGAAATTCTGGAGGGCGAGGGGCTGGCAGTGGCTTTAAAGTCATTCTTCACCTGCTTCCCCACCTCCTCCAGCCCTCCCTACAATGAATTTATCCCAGAGGGGTCTGAAAGTCAGTAATTGGAGTTGCTGGGTGCTGACTGTGGTACCTGGGGATTCCTGGCGGCCGCCGCGCACGGCTTGGGAAGTGCTGCTAAATCAGATTTTTACAGGGAAAAAAAACCCCACCGTCTAATCCTGTAATGCTGTCTGAATACTGTTGGGCTGTTTGCCTTTAATGCCTCTAACTCCTTGCTGATGGGCAGCTCACAGGAGTCATGTTTGAGCTGGTGTCTGATGCTGGAACGCTCCGTGCAGAGAAATCCGGATCCGCCACGAGTGTTTCAACGCGGTTACGCAAAAGTCTAAAATTAGGTCATAAATTATATAATCCTGCAAGGAAACAACGAATTTAATGACTATGCCAAACCAGAGATAAAAGCTGAGGAAGGAAATAGCATCTTGCTCATTAAATATTAAGGATCAGATCCTTCAAACATTTTTCCAGTGATGAACTCTGTGGGAGTTTGGCATCTGTATTTGTGTGTGTTCTATAGAATGTGCTTATACATCATATACAAGTGCTGGATGTGATTTATGGAGCACACACACATAGTAAGTATATTTATAATGCATAAATACACTCCATCAAGAGCAGAGAAGGTGATTAGTGAGAGTTTCCTAAGAGGTTTAATCAGATATTTTGATGGCTTGTTTCCAGTGTTCCTCCAAAGGCATTTTTCATCACAGGGTGCTGGGAAGGAGCAGGTAGAGGCACCTCCTTTCACACTTACAGCAGCAGATATCACAGAGCAGCTCTGCATCCTCAGTGGGATTGAAAAACCCTGGGAAATAAGAAAGATTACCAACATATAGCAATAGATTTGAAAATTCCCTACAACCTGTGAATCCCTCCCCTAATGCTGCTGTGCCCCAGCCTTTCTCCAAACCTTTCACAAGGCACATCTGGTTTGATCTGTTTGAAATAACACAGGGCCAGGTCTTGTGCATATTCCCTGAGAAGTTTGAGGTGATTCCCCTGGGACTGATGGCTGTGCTGATGTCCTGAGTATGTTAATGAGAGGGAATGGGAATCTCTGATGGAAAAAGGCAGATTGTGCTCCAGTCCTTGCTGTCGTCAAAGCCTCTCTGATAACCATGTCCTTTTCTTCAAAGATTGGAGTCATTTGTGGATTGACTACATAATCCTTGTGCTGAAGCCTGGGAAAACTGCTGTTGATGCCCTTGGCAAATTCTTAGCCTAAAAAAGCATGAAAAAGAGGACCAAGTAATTTCAATTCCATAAAATACATTAAATGCAGCACACAGGTATGTAAATGGGAAACTCCATAACTGTAATTTGCCCATTTAGAGCCTGATCTAAAGGCTATAAAAGTTAATTTGAAATCTTTTCATTGATTTTAATGGCCTTTAGATCAGGCCCATATTATTCACTGCATATCATGTTTGTTTCAGTGCAATACTGTATTTATGTAAAATGTGAATTATGCGGATTATAACACATACAGAGCCACTGCTTATTGTGCAAGGGCAAAGCTTGTGAAGTTATTGCCTTTAACAACACACACAAAATATTAAAAAAATCCAAATAAAGTCCCAAATAACGATTAGACTTTTTAAAAGCGAGATCTAAAAAAATGAGGAGGCCTTCTTTTCGTTAGACACTAATACAACCTAAATGTATTTTAAGCATCATGAAATCCAAATGGAATTTCTCACAATTCCTCATTTCCGACTGCAGCGGCGCAACAAAAAAAATTACATGTAAATGATTCAAAACCTCTTGAAGAAAGAGCATTTTTTTTTTTTCCTAATTTGGGGAGAGAAGAAAAAAAAAGGTTTCAACCCAAGCTCAGCAAGGGATAACAGCATTACAGTCTGTGCACGGAGAATTTAGCCCCTCATAATTCTAAATCCTTCTCAAACGCTTTATTGCTATAAGGTGGCTCATACCAGTCTCTACACAACAGGACTCCCATAGCATTAACCATGAGAGATAGGCTTCCAGAAAGAAACTATAGCAAAGTAATTGTAAATCTCTAATGATGCATAAAACCAAGCTGAATTGGTCCTGAATTCTCAGCATAAAAGAAATGAACCATCAGAAGAACCAATTCTGGTGGCAGTATAACACAGCCCAGTGTGGGAACTGTTTATGGGGTTTGCTGCAGTGGAAATATTCCTGCTAATATGCAAGTGATAGGAATTCATTAAAAATGCCCCAATGCTGCAAGATCTTGTGATGCCACGTGTGACATTAAAAACAACTCGTTAGCCAAAAAGAAAACCTCCTCTGTACCAGAACAGTTCCCTGCCCATCCCAGTCACTGCCAGATTTCTGTACCATGAACTCAGTGGGTTCTGCAGGGTTTTAAACCCACTTTGCAAGATTTCCAGGTTTTGTGCACCGGGGTGGGTTCAGCTGCACCAGGCTGGGCTTTGTTGGAACTGTGCCTACCAAGACATGCCCAGGGGCTGCGTGGACAGAGCAGACTGAAGCCTCATCCCCCTCCCCTGCTGTACCCCAGAGGACACCTGGGAGGGGACTTCCAGGGATGGCCTTCAAGGGGACATGACCACAAACAGTCAGGACAGGGCTGTCCCTGCTGGTGTGCCAACAGAAACCCAAAACCTCCTGTTTCCTCAGACAGTTTAGTCAATTCCTGCTGGATAAGCACCCAACAAAATAATTAAATTATATCATTTAATTAATTAATTATGCAAACCACAAACTCCAGCAATGAACCAGGCGCACTCCAGAGCCCTCAATGCACAAATCTGGATCATCACCCATTAATCCAAGACAACTCGCTCCAGAAGCAGATCAGATGGACAATCTGAGAGACCAGAAATCCCTTCCTCATGACCAAAGCAGAGGTCCCACACGTATCCCCACACATGTCCCCACACAGCCTCACCCAGGAGCTCCAGTGGGGCCACAAACCTGATTTTTTGAGCTGAGAATCCGGTCGTACTTCGTGTCTGGGACATCTCTGGCTCTTTTTCCACACTGCCAAGAGGTGTTGCAGGGCATGCTGCTTTTCCAGCACCAGGGCATCTGTCCACTGAGAACTAGATTGACAAGGCTGAAATGGTTGGGTTTGTCTGCTTGATCATTTCACAACTCTTCGAGCCAGACATCTGAGAGCTCGGCTGCATCATTGCACCGTGTCAACACTGGTGGAGGCACAGATTTGAAATCTGCATACGTGGACAAAAAAAGGGTGGATCTGAAATTAATTAACATTACCAGGCACTACCTAGAGAAATATTTACCCATAATAAGCATGCATCAAGGAATGTCACATTTACTGCGTGGTTTTTAGTGAAGCTGCAGTTTTCGAGGCTGGTAGGTGGGACTCCAAGGTTTAGCAATAACTTCTCGATTTATAAAAGCATTTTAAAGAACTCCCTTACCAAAAAAAAGAGAAAATATCACTGATTTAAAGTCAGATTAAAATGAAATGAAATGCAAGGGACACACTGGGGTTTTCTATGCTTGCAGTTGGCATCTCTCTGCACCACACAGTACGTGTGAGTTATAAAACATCCCTTAACTATGTGTAGGTGCTACAGCCTTATCTATAATCCCCATGGAAATTATGGGAAGAAAAGGTAAACAATTTCACAAGGGATTAAAAAATAATAGTAAGAAGTGAATTGGTCTCACTCTGTGGTTTATGAAATAAGGGGAGAAATGAAGTTTTTTGTTAAATATCCTCCTTGTACACATATATAATGATAAAGGAATGGGGAAATCGAGGCAAGAGGGATGAAAGAAATTACCTAATTCCCACTTCTAAAAACTTCCTTCCCACTGGCAAGGTGCTGGCACTGTGACCATCTCTTATTTCCCTGTGACTTAGGGCTCCTACCCTGTGAGCAATTCATAGATGCTCATTTTGGAGATAAAAGTCCAACCTACTGGACCCATTGCCCCAAGGATCTCACAGCAAGAAATGCTCTCCAGGGTGCTCCATCCGACAGTTCTATATATTCCGAGGTACCTCCATTTTTCCCAATCAAAATCAGAACAACTCTAATTAAATATAAACAAGAAGCTAAAGTGAGATGAATGGTTTATAGGTGCTTCATCCTTCCCTGCATTGATTAATAGATAAAGAATTCCCCCCTCCACCAACTCAGCTGACAAACCCTGCTGTAATTATTCCTTGCACACGATGATCTGGAAGCCCAGTCACTCCAGCAGGGACACTCCAGCTCCCCCTACACACATTTTGTGCTGGTCGGCTGCACCCACCAGGTATTTACATTCCATTAGCCTTGTCTTTGTATTCAGAGTTTCTCAACACGGTTTTCACTCAAAATCAAAGCAGCAGTGGTCACCCTTGCATGCAGTGCCATTATTTGTGAGCCAGGTTTGCAGTGTCCCTGGGCACTGCTAATTCCTGGTGCCCAAAGAATAAAACTCTGAGAGTTTTACTTTTCCTTTTGTTTTCCCTGATGCTGTCACTCTGCTCTGTAAGTGAGCAGCAAATAGAATTTTCTTTCACATATGGATGACACTTTGCTGAAACTGTGCCTTTGCCACCTCAAAATCAATGCCAAAATTGCTCCAGAAGATACCTGACCACTTGTGAAGCAGAGCACTACAAGAGGACACTGCCGGGGCTGCACCTGATATTTTCTGGCCACCCTAGACCAGACAGAGCCACCCAGAGATGGGCTCCAACTTTTGGAGAATGCACTGATTGAGCTTATCTTCAAGGGGTTTACTCTTAGAATAATGCAGTTATTAGAGTATGAACCAGCAGCAGGCAAGAGATGCATCTTAGTCTCGTCCATTGATTACTCTGCAGTTGAAGTTTTGCAAGGGGCATCCAGCCCTTGAGATGGATATCCCTGTGCTGGAAAAACGGAAATCAATAAATCTATTCAGAAAAACATAATTTCATTTTGCTTCTTAACCAGAAATTGAGATACACACATTTCTCTGACTTAAATATATCCTGTGTTACATAAGTAATTGTTTTGAACCCACTCTACGACACAGTCAGAGACATGACTCCAATAACACATTATCAGTAAAACAAAGCAAAACAGTTTCATGTCCCTGCTGGGTTTGTATATACACTCTTAAATGAGCAGATTGTCTCGTTATCCACCCTGATCTGGTCATTGGATGCTGAGGCACAGCTGTCACAACAGGTGCCCGAGCGTCTCTCCCTTCATGGCACCGCGGTTGCTCTCTGGAGTTTGTTGTCAAATTCCTCTGGTGGCTTTGCTGTTCCCTGTCCTGCTCTTCCCAGGTTCATAATTACTTCTGAAATCACCCAGGGCTGGCTGACTCTGCATGTGATAAACCTTCATCTCGGGTATCAGTGCTTCTTCACAGGTTCATGCTGCACATCCCACCACAGGACACCAGTTTATCCATCAGTTTTGGCCATGGGTTTCTTATCTGGACCTTTCTCCATCTTTTTTGGTGCCTCCAGTGGCCATTTCTACTGAATGAAATGCAGGAGATACTCTGGGACTATGCAGGGTTAGAGGCTGATTCCTCCACTAGATCAGATCATCTCCCCCCATGCCAAGTGACAGCAGGAGTCTCCAGTGACTTGAGAATTTCCATGGGCTCTTGTCCAACATTATATTTAACGAGAAAATTCTTTGAAAAATAACTTTTGTGCCCAAAGATATCACCTCCTCACTTTTGTTTCTCTTTAACATCCTTTACTGGTGGTTTGGAGTTCCCAAAATTGAGTGCAGAACTCTCCCCTCCTGTTCCTCTCCTCTCACTGCAGATTTATACATCCCATTTTCCCACTGAGCTCAGCACTCACTGGGGATATTTTACTGCCCAAAATCCTGAGAGTTCTTCAATTATCAGCTCTGTGCCACTGTGCACTAACAAAGTTTATCTGATACTGCAGCATATCAAACATTTGTAGTTCTGGAACAAATGTTTTCTTAGCTGGAAGCAAATCCCCTCTGATGTTAAAGTACCTCCAAATAAAGAGACAATTTTATGTGATTTTTTTTTCCTTTTGTCTTCAAGGAATATATTGTAGATTGAGGGCAAAATATACACACTCCAACCTCTTTTATGTTTTGTAGACATCAGAATATAGGGTTTGATTTCCAAAGTGCTATAATCCATCAGTCTCACTGAATTCCAAAGGCTGGTGAGGGAGACAGATGGACAAAAAGCCAGCTGGGTAACCTGTATCAATGCCTTGAAGCACTGAAAGGATTGGACGAGTAAAAGCCAAAGATTTCTATAATTTTCCTTCAATAAAATTACAAAGGAGCGAGGAAAACATCCAGCTTTTGATTTGCAGAACAAATAGACTCAGTACACCACTAATACCAATTTTTTCTCCCTAAAACCCCATAGTTAGGGGTTAAAACATGTATTTCTATCTCAAGTTTCATCCATTTGGGATTGAAATATATTTTCCCCCCCTAACTTATCCTTCCAGTTCTGCCTTCCCTGTTTTACAACACAGTCCAACATCTACAGAAACAACACCTCCTTGAACTTGAGCACAAAGTATTACAAAAATCTTCAATGCATTGCCACCATTTTAATGCAATTTATCACTGAAAACCAAAACTAGAGGCAGGGTCATGGGTTCATCCATATTTCTGTGGGTCAACTACACTTTAAGGAATTCATCCTCGATGTTGTTACACTTAACAGCTCTTTGGGTAGATTAATTATCATGAGGAGCTAAACTGACTGAAACTCTTGCTGCCTTAAAACTGAATAAATAATTCATCCCTCTCTTCCTTATTCTCCCACTTTTCCCATGTTACTTTAAGATGAAGTAGTTATTGCTGGTGTGTGTGGCCTGACCCTGCCCAGGATGGGAAGTGTCCCAGGCTGGCGTTTGATCCCTTGATAAACCAAAATGGGAGCAGCTCATTTGCTCTGCTTAGGGTGAAAATATTCCTGAATTCAGGTGCAGACTGATTTTAAAGAAAATATAAATCTACAATACATGCAAAGAAACTCAGAGAGGCGAAAACTGATTTGGGGAGAACCAACCAGAACAGAAAACCAACGTGCACAAACCCAGCAAGACAAAGGATGTCAAGGAGAGGAGCTTTGCCACAGGTTTTTTTGTCTTTATTGGTTTTGGGGTTTTTTTTGTTAGTGGTGGTGATCTCTTGTTTTGTTTTTTTGGTTTTTTTTTTTTTCCTATATCTTGTTCTAATCCCTTTATTTTATGGCTTTACTTAACACACTTTCTCCAAAAATCATTGAGATGCATAAAAGAAACCTCCATTTCTGCCCACCATTGCTGAAGGTAATGGACCACAATCCCTCCCATGGTTCAAAAAGCAGGAGTTTCAAACCCACTCTCAGTTTCAGCTTTTCTATAGCTATAAAACCTCCAGGTTCCATATTATTAACCTCTGTCTATTCAAGCACCCCAAAAAGGTGGCTGTGTCACCTGCCCAACCTGAAGTTCAAGACCTTTCTGGGTGAGGAGACATTTTAGAGCATAATAACTACAGAAAATCCTTATCAAAGCTTGGGGGAGGGTTGGAATTACCAGTGGTTATCAGTCAATAATTGTTAGAGTAACTGATGGACAAGGGGTAACCCTTCCCATGCAATTCTGCTGTGGGAATGAGAAAAGCAGCTGGAAGGAATTCATAACAAGAACCTTGCAGAGCTCAGAGAAATGTGATGTATAAACAGATTATTTATTCCTGTGGATATTGATGAGGACTGAACTGGATTTGGCATGTCTGGGAAATATCCCCACACTCTAAGCCATCCCAGCTCCCTGGGGCTCAAGGTAAAAACCTCCCCTGTAACTCAGGAGAACTTGGGAAAAAGAAAGCACTAAATATCTGGCTGGCTAGAAATACAGAGGTTGAACATTCCTCTTGCACATTTTTCATTTAATTAGTATTTCCTGCGGGTTTTCAGTGTAATGAGTCATTGATTATTGCAAGGAGTGCTTTGTAGGGTAAATTAATTCATTTAAGAGAAACAGTAAGAAGCGTTAAGTAGCCAGATAAATAAATAAAAGGCAAAGTGTGTGAGTTGCAAGTCAGGCCCAGGGGAGCCCCATTTCTGTAAATCAGCTCCTCAGTGAGTACACCAATACCTGCCCTCCTCTTTACCTACACCTACACTTTCTATAAAATATGAAAAATCCCTATAGATAAAGCAAATATAACCAAAACTCAGTTCCTCTGTTGAAAATTGCATTCACTGAGACGAGGTGATAGTTAATTACATGAGAAAATATATGCCAAAAAATGGATTTTCCATTTAATTTAGAGAAAACTTCTATCTGATGCATGTTCATTTAGACTAATAAATGGCCTTTTTAAAAAGAAAACAAAGAAGGAAGAGTAAAATAACTACATTTATGGTTAAAAAGAAAAAACTTGATGTTTGGAGGAGCTGGTTGTACCTGTGAAGTTAATCTTTAAATATGGGTATGGGACAAGACTAAAGATATTTAAGGATATATTACCTGGCTTTTCCCAGTGTTTCCAAAAAGATTAAATTCTCATGAAAAAGTCATTGAAACAAGAAACACGTTCAGTGCAAACAAAGATGGAGAAGGAGTCACCTTCCTCCTTGGGACAGCTCTGATTCTTCTTCAGCTGAAGTTATATCAGGTATTTATCAATGTATTTATGCAGGATGTGGTTTATCCAACAAGTCAGCAAAGAGTAAACGTGCAGCTCGGTTTTGAGAATTACACACAGGGTAAAACTACACCAAAGAAACAATATAATCCCTCCTGACCTTGCCCTGAGACCAGTCCCACTGCAAACCAACTGGGAGCAGAAAGGATTTTACACTAAAATACCTTAGAGGCGGTGAGGTTATAGTTCATGGAGATCCCAAACTCCCTGCAGTGTTAAACTGTATAAATCCAGAATAAATGTTGCCTCACATTTGGACTGCACACGGAGCTGCAGCATCCATGCCTGTCTTGATGGTTTTTAATGCTGAGAAGGGTTCCCATCGTGCTGTGAAGCCTCATTTTGGCTCTGCAAGACCTGCCCTTTAGCCTTGGAAACTGAATTTTAGATGGCCAAAATCGCGGCACAAACATCCAAGCACACAAAGGTAACAGCCCCCTCAGTTTCCAAATATTTCTTCGATTCAAACCACAAAGAAAGAGATAAGAAGTACCTTTATATAGGAAATTATTCATAGAAATCACACTCTTAAGCGGGAGGAAACGCTAAATTCAAGAAATAAATTAATCATCTATAATATGCACTCAGATCTAGCCTGAGATGTGCTATTAACTCATTTTAAGCTGCAAAACTCCAGGGACAAAAGCCACATTTTCCATGCTGGGACCTGCACAGGCAGATTTAAAGCCCATTAATGGTGTTCACCAAGCACCAGCACTGTGAGATGGCCTCGCTGAGCCAAGTCTGAGCCTTGACAGAGCACATTCCATCTGTCTGAGGTCCTGCTCACAGCAGGGAGCAGTTATCAGGCTACAGAACAGCTGACTTAAAAGCTCAATTTAAAATAGGGCGTGTAAAAAATAGCGAGGAGTCCTTTTCCTACCCGGAGATCCCTGTTTTCCCAAGAGATGGGTTCTAAGGAGCCATTGTGTATCATTTTCTGCTGGCCAATGAGCCAGTTCCCGAGCTGTCTGCAGTGGGACACAGCCTGGGGGAAGATCTGCAGAGGAGTAACTCAGCCCTGCTCGCCGTGTCCGAGGGCATCTCCCAGGGAACATCTCCCAGGGAGCACAGGGAGCTCGGGAAGTTTCATTCCTTGGCATGAAAAAAAAAAAATAATGACAAGAAACCTGCCTTTCCAACGTCAGCAAACAGGTGAGTGGGAACAGATCTACAAACTTTGGGGTCATTTCAACGACACAAATCTGCTTGTTTGACAACACAAAGCTGGGGGGTGTCTCTGAGGAGAATGTAGAGGTGGGAAGGCACTGGAACAACTTGCTCCAGAGGAGTTGTGGACGCTCCATCCCTGGAAGTGTTGCTTGGAGCAGCTTTGTCTAGTAGAAGGTGTCCCTGCCCATGGCAGGGGGTGGAAGAAGATGATTTTTAAGGTCCTTCCCAACACAAACCATCCTGTGATTCCATGATTAAGATTTTTGACCTTGGACTCATTAAAAGATGAAGTTGAAACGCTTGTTTACATTGAGCCTTTTTTTTTTCCAGATCTGTTTGATTATTAAAAGCAATCATAGAACCATAGAATGGTTTGGGTGTGAAGGGACCTTAAAGATCATCTGATTTCGGTATGCAGTGGGAATATTCCCAAAAAGGGCTGAGTTCTGCCCTATTATTATCTTGGTAAAATATTTTTTTATTTTCTTAAAGCTGCGTATGTTGATCCTCGCAATACCTTACAAATAATGCATTTATCTATCATTTAAGCCACACATTATAATTTATAGGTTAGTTATTTTATTTTGGTGTCAATCAAAACGGGAAGCTGTATGAAAGAGCTTAGATTCAGAGAAAGATTTTTCATGGTAAGCTTTAATAAACTCATGATGACATTATAAGAGCTATCACAGAAAAACCTGCCATCTAATAATAAGCTTGTTCCTGTTTATTTAAATGTTCCACCTTGTACATGTTTGTAAGAAATTAATCATTACAGCAGAGTTAAACCTACAGAAATAGGTGAGTGTGCTCTGGTTGAAACCAGCAGCACTAACATGTGAGAAGTGGGTTTGGGATTTCAGCCCTTTCTGTGGCAGAATCCAACATCCTTCTGCAGATGTGTGTGATGTTTTGCCCAAATAACTCCTGTGTCAGGCAGGGTGGAGATGATCACCCAAGCCCTGTCCTCCCACAGCCCTGTCCAACCTGACCTGGAATGTTCCCAGGGGTGGGCTGTCCAACAGCTCTCTGGGTAGCCTGTTCTGGTGTTTTATCACCCTCACTGTAAAGTAATTTCCTCCTAAGCCTGTCTTGCCCTTACCCCACCAGGCTGGAAGCTCTGGTGGCTTCCAGTGGTCCCTGGAACACCCCCATGAGATGGTGGAGGTCCTGCAAAGGCAGCCACCTGCTCTCTTGCATTCCACAAACTAAATTACATTCAAAATGTATTCATCAAAGCCATTGCTGAGGAAACAGCTCTCCCAACACCGTGAACCCCAAAACATACCCATGTTCTCTGATCCCAGGGGGGCACAGTCATCCTGGCTGCTCCTCTCGCAGAGGTCAGGACAAAGCACAAGCCATCGACTCCCGGAGGTTGCACAAACACAACAACCACCCTCTGCCTGCTGTCTGTGCCACGGTGGTCAAACACTGACACTCCTTCCTGCCTCCCAAGCACATGGCAGAGCTCTGGAGCTGTTGATAAATGAGATTTCAGGACAGACTGTGCTGGATCTCAGATATTTGTGCTGGTAGCGCCGTGTCCCGCTGTGCTCCAGCCAACCACGGCCATATGGACCAGTGGGAGCACCACTGGCTACATGTGCTGGTGGCCCTTGGGTCAGAACTGGCAGCAGCACTGCCCAGCCTCCCTCCACATGCCCAGAGCCACTCCCATAAATCACACACTGCAACACATCTCCAACAGTCTGGAATCCATCCAGCTGGACCACGGGCACGGATCATCCACCTCTTGGCACTGTGGTGGAGGGCAAAGGCAGCACAAGGTACCAAATGCTCTCCACGGGAAAGGGATGTTCCCAGCGGGAATGGGATGTTCCCTTGGAGCAGTACAGGGCACTGCAGCCCAAATTACCTCAAGACCTAAACAACCCCTGGTCTTTCCACCACCCTGTAGAGAAATGAGTCCACCTCAACTGGCATCAGCATTTCTGCACAGAGGTGGAAAGCAAAATTTCCTCTTTGAAAGAAGAAACCCCCTCTCACACCCACCTCTTCCAGTGTTTTTTCCCCATCCAGAGCAAATTGGTGTTGTTTTCCTGCAGAAAGGAGCAGGTCAGCCTGTCTGATTCAGAAATATCATTTGCCTCCTTCCCCCTGCATGGCAAACTCTTCAGTTTCTGCCACCACTAAACATACAAATAAATCAAGATATGATCTGCTAACATATTCAAAAGGATGTTTGGCCAGAATATCTTTTTTTTTAGCTTCAAACATCAATTTCATTCCGTAATGAAAACATATTTCGTCTCATAACATTTCATTTTTCATACATTTAGCAAAATTGCTTAACTGATACTATTTTTTTCCCCCCAAACAGTTTTATTCCTACACTAAAAACATGCAAATCAAAGCCTTGCCCTCTTATATAATGCACAGAATTCCCTACTGTTGGTTCAATCGCTAAATTATAAAATATTCATAATAACTGTATTTTTTTACAATATTAATTTGGTATCTTGCCTGTTTTATGAAAATCACATGAAGATGCAAGGACAGGATTTTACAGGCCCCTATATTTCCATTTTTCTTTGCTCCCCTCTCCAGTGGGGACCCTCCCCAGCACCCACCACGTTCTCCACACGCTGAGAGCCTTATCGGAGACGCCGAGGCACATCCAGCCTCACTTCCTAAGCTTAATGCCCTTTGCAATTCTTGTCTGAGCAGTTGTTAGCTGAAGACAAGACGACTTATTTCTATTCATTCCCTGCATAATCCACCTCATGAATTCACACCTCACCTACCGCACATTCAAGGGCCCAGAAACACACAATATTTCCTACTGTGTGTTTTAAACCCACATCCTCCTGGAGACACGATAAGAGCTTAATAGCTTTGACACTGCTCTGTTTTCATATTCATGCATAAGTTATGGATACAGCAACAGATCAGCACTTCTTTGTGCTTGGCAGTGGCTCTGCTTCGCTGCCTTAAACTGTCTGAGTCAAGGCCACGTTTTAATGCCATAGACGCCCCATTCAATACCAGTGTGACCACATTTTAAAAGCCACCCTGTACCACTTCATTGCCGCAGATGTCCTTTACATCTGGCAAAGGGCCGTTTCTCTGCATGTCAACAGTAATTCAGTTTAACAGCTGTCTCTTTTGACAAGCTTAGTGTCAGACTCTAAAATGACAGGGTGACAGTTTTCCTTTTCTTTAACAGAACGTAGTGCAAATTAACCGTTTGAGTGCGGGATCACCCGGCGCCTCCCCAGTGCGGTTTTCAGAGTCAACGGAACAGGATTAGGAATTGTTGGTATTAACAACCGAAAAGGAAAACCTGTAGGGTCTAACACTGCCCTGGACCTGAGAATTTTTACCTGAAGTCTGGGTTTCAGCACCCAGAAAAGCTTAAATTGAGTTGAAATCGATGTCGGAGGCAAACGCTGGGAATTTGCGAACTGAAATGGGAAGTGATTTTCCTGAATTGCATAAAGACACAGGAGAATTTTCCACACAATAACAGAATCACAGCACATGCTGAGTTGGAAGGGACCTGTAGGATCACTGAGTCCAACCCCACAGGACCATCCCCAAGAGTCACACCACGAGCCCAAGAGCATCAGCGTTTGTTAGTGCAGCAACTACAGGAACCCTGAGTCTCAGCTTTCCAACAGCACTTAGTGCACAAAGGTTTACCCACAAATTTCAGGCACACAAAAGCACCTCAGCATAATTTCTGCAGGACTACAACTATGCCTGAGATAACACTGTACATCCTAATGATTGAAACCTTTAGCACAAAAACCAGCTTGTGGAAAGGAACAAAGTGCCACCGTGATTTATGAACCACAGTGAATGCTGCAAAGACACTGCTTTCATTTGGTGCAAGAGTGAGCTTCATGAGGCTGTATTAGGCTCACATAAAAATGAATTTAAAAATATAAACCTTACACTACATGTATTTAAACCACGTGCTGATATAAGGTATAAACTGAGCCACCTCCTTGTGTCCGTGTTCTACCAGGGCTAAGCAGTAAGGACAAAGGTTGCCTCCCTGGTTCAGTTCTTGGCCAACCTCAAAGTAGCTGTAGTGGGACTTTACTCCAGTTCACATAATTTGTATTATTTTAAAGAATTTTGAAAGGCTTTCTGTTGTTTGTTCCTGGGTAAACAGTTACAGCTAAAGCACTACAAAAAAAATAAAAAAGAGGTTGAAAGGAGGGTACAGACAATTTAAATACCTTTAGTAATTGCTTTTGTTTGCTTAGTTATACATTGTCAGAAGGATGAAATTTTCTACACAAAACACTGGCACAGGTTGCCCAGAGAGGTGGTAGGTGTCCAGTCCCTGGACACATTCAAGGTCAGGTTGGATGAGTCTCTGAGCAACCTGATCTAGTGGAAAGGTGTCCCTGCTCTTGGCAGGGGGTTGGATCAGATGACTTTTAGAGGTCCTTTCCAGCCCAAACCATTGTGTGATAAATATTTGTATGTGCTGCCCCTCACTGTAACATCTGGGCAGCTCATGACGTTTAGAAAGACTCACACTGAAATGCCTGTGACTGACAGCCATGCTCACCTAGAGCAGCTGAAATGGAGACTTCTCATTTCTCAGTCTCAAAATACAGCCAAGCTCTTCCTCTTTTATTCAGCCTTTTTACCACGGAATTGGTCATGTCCTCAGAATCCTTCCCTGTGAGAGGGGTGAGGCCCTGGCACAGGTTGCCCAGAGAAGCTGTGGCTGCCCCTGGATCCCTGGAATTGTCCAAGGCCGAGTTGGACGGGGCTTGGAGCAACCTGGGCTAGTGGAAGGTGTCCCTGCCCATGGCAGGGGGTGGCACTGGAGGGGTTTTAAGATCCCTTCTAACCCAAACCATTCTGGGATTCTAAGCAGTCACTTATTCTCCACCACGTCTCTCATAGAGCAAAACTTGTGTGTCCCTGTGCTGCAGGAGCTGGGACAGAGAAGCTGAAGGTGCCACCTCCCTCCTGACTCCTTTCTTATCCACACTCCCCATCTGTTCATTTCCATATCCTGGGAATTCATACTTCCATAGCCAGAGGTGAGTCTCTGCAAAGGGAACATATCGCTGGTGTTTTATTAATATCTCATGAAGCTCAGTTAAGCTGCAAACACATTTTTAGCACAACACCAGCCCCAAGGGAGCATTCAGGTCCCTGGGTTTGGAAGGGTAGGTCGCTGTTATTGCACTTACAGCTCAGCTCCACAAAACACATAGAATAATTTAAAATATTTAACCATCATAAAATGTATCACAGACCTGAAACACTAATAATTCTATAAAGTTAAGCTGAACAGAGTACTATTCAGCTGTAAATTTTATGGCTACCCTCTCCACCTCTTATGAAGTGTGAAAAGAGGCTTCATATCTGTCAGTCTTTGCTCAGAAATGACTTTCGCTGATTACTTAAACTTTCGTTAAATAAGCTTTGCACAAGCTGTAAAAACAGAACACAGTAGGGAAAAAATTGGCTCTCTTTTAAAAGTGCTGTAAAGTCTCTTTTTGAATGAGTAATTAGAAATGTGTAAACTCTTTTATGGATATGTGAGAAGCGCACACAAAAAAAAAATTTGACATTCCATGCAAGTATTTCTGTGTGCTATCAAATTTCATTGTATTTCACAGAGACCCAAACTATACAGGCCCAAAATACACATACATTAGTGGACACGGGTTATTTGCCAAGAAGGAATTTACATACAGTACAAGTAAAACATCCTAATTTAAATCTACGACAATGGATACTCACATTCTTAAAGAGAAATCAGAGCTGTTTGTCTTTCCACTCATATTTATACAGATTGCAAAGCTGTTGACAGAGCACGATTCGAGCTGGGCCTTTCCAACTGCTTACTGTTGTTTTCATTGCCATTGTCAGATATCTTTTCTGTATCAGTAACTGAGCTGAGATGAAGAGGTTCTGATATCCCAAAGCTGTGCAGGAACACAAAGCCCGGGTGGTCAGGCAGGGAGTGGGCACTGAGGGATCCCGAGTCCCTCATTCTCTTGAAAACTCCCCAAACTCCCTGGTTAAACCGACACACTTTGCCATCTTCATTTCAAACACACACCCAAACTGTCCATCCCCAAACCACGCTCTGCAGGTGCTCTGCAACCCCCTCACACCTTCGTTTTTTGGGTTGCTCTCCCTCCCCTTAAAACTCCCACTATTTGTGCTGAAAACTTGCTTTGACTTGGAGCCTCACGATGAGCTCCACGGCGGGGGGGGGGAGAGCATCTCATCTCGAAAGAAGTGAAAGCAAGCTGGAGATGGGGGGAGATGGTGGTACCCTGTGTGATTTCCCACCTCCCTGGGAGAGGGGACAGGGCATCTGGGGGACACGGGGCTGGGAGGTGTCCCCCCTCCAAACTGGTAGGATGTTTGCTGGCAGAGCCGGGGGATGTCCCGCTGTGCACACGTACTGTGCACTATAAATAGTAATGTCTTCCATGCTCCTCTTCACGGAAAAAATCCACAGGAGGGGAAATAGTCTCAAATCTGTGTCGTTTTCCAGGCAAACAGAGCCAGGCTCATTCCCTCCTCGGCGGGGAAGCCGTAGGTAGGGGGTACTCACCCCCAACCCTGTGGAGTCAGGAAAAAGCAGGTCCCAGCTGATGATTCTGGGGGGAAAAGCTGCCTCACCACCCACTCCCCAAACCTCTGGTGCCAGCGTGTCCCATAGCCCTTTGCCTTCCCCCTCCATGAGCAAACTCAGCCCCTCTCTGAGGAAGATGATGGTCACTGAGAAAGGCTCAGGGGGTGACATGAGCAGGTGGCATTAACTGCTCCCCAAAGTGCTGTGGTGGTCCCTGTGAAGGGTTTAGGTGATGACACTGATGGTCACTGTGAAAGGTTTAGGGGGTGACATAAGCAGGTGGCATTAACTGCTCCCCAAAGCATCCCAGTCAGCTGCTGCTCCCCCTCTGAAGCCCACAGATTTCCAGCATGGAAATGCTGCTGAGGACTCCCAAGGAGAGCAAAGAGCCCCTCAGTGTGCTCTCCCTTAAAAGATATTAGCAAAATACCTCTGCAGTGAAGGTACTGCCATTGTTATTATTATTATTATTATTATTATTTTAATCACCCAGAGAGTGATTCAGAGCCCACCTGCAAAGTGCAACAATCCTGTGGATAGCAGAGATGCCACCTCTCCTGCTCCCCACCACACTGCTCCCAGCCAGTTCCCTGGCACAGC
Source organism: Chiroxiphia lanceolata (assembly GCF_009829145.1). Lineage (NCBI taxonomy): Eukaryota > Metazoa > Chordata > Aves > Passeriformes > Pipridae > Chiroxiphia > Chiroxiphia lanceolata. The sequence continues at coordinate 4,033,928 of NC_045650.1, forward strand.
ATTCCCGGGCAGGATTTGGTGCCAGGGCTGTTACAAAACCAACCACGGTGCGAATGTTTCTGAGGAGAGGAACAAAAGTATGAGAAAGGAAAAGGCTTCACACATCTTTAGTGTGGAGAATGTACTTAGTGCTCCCAGATGGGGTGATCCAGGTAATTTATTGTTTTGTCAATACCTTTTATTTTGATTTAATAACTTATGAACCCTCCGGTCTATCTGTAGCACAGCCTCAACTTTCTTTACACAACCCCACTTAACTCCCAAACACTTTCACTTTCAGGTCAAATCTCTGTCATATTGATAAATGGGTCTATTTAAATTTTTATCACCCAAGAATTCTCCCTGGTGTCTTTTTCACTATCAGATTTCACGCCCAAAATAACAGGATACTTATTATTTTTTGTTATCCACCGCACACACGAACAGAGCGGCTGCGGAAAGCACAGATGTGGGGAAACATCTGTAGTTTGTCTCATTCCTACAGACACTTCATACAGAGGGAGGTACAATATTTTCAAGAATAATGTGTGAAAATAAGGAGGGAAAAGCCCAGTATAGGATATATCCACTGACTGCAGTCTGCCCTGTGCTAACAAATAAACAACTCCAAGTATTTTACCCTCCTGAGTCATTAAGCTGGGCATGATATAGAGGCCCTGAGCAGTTTAATCTGATTTGGCTGACTGTTGCTTCATTAAGCAAACTAAGAAAAACTGCTGCAAAGTCAACAAATTTTTAGGTGTTATTATTATTATAAATAATCACCTGGTTTTCCTGGCAATAGTCAGGATCAAAAAATATAATCCTTATAGCCCTAAGTAGGCTATGGATATGTTTAACCTCTCCTTTAAATGGTATTAAACGCTGAACGCTGTGGCTACTGTAAAGATAGTAAAAACAGATACTGCAAGAACAGAGCAGTGTTTAACGACAAGTTACAAAGAGTTCTACTGAAAGAAAAGCAAGAGCAAAAAGGTTAAATAAACAGAAACCACAGTGCCTCCCATCTTTCTTACATTAACGTTCTATAAAGGAAAATTTCCGCTCTCCGTGATTTGATTTCCCCGATCTGTGCATTAAATATTTACTTCTAACTATAAACTTATAGGAGACGCAAACAAAAACTAATTTGCATTATTAATGATGCAAGAAATGTGATGCTTAGTCCCCTAAGATTCGTAATAAAGGAGGAAATGTTAGAGATTTACTTTCTTTTTCATTTTAAAAGGCAAGTTAAAAAGATAAAACTTATTTAATTAACAGAGAGTCTATTTATGAATTAGTTGTTTCTGCCAGCAAGAATGTTTAAAAAAAAAAAACTGTCTGAAATGAGGCTGAGACTACAAAGAGTCCATTTTCAGCTTGGGAGTCTCAAGGGAAAAATCAAAGGGTTTCTTTCTTTCAACAGTTTGGGTGAGATGATATTTTGAGATGTTGACAGCTGCCAAACTGCAGCACCAGTGAAGAACTACCAAATTGAAATAATTTTTATCTGTTTGAATTTTCCTCAATATTCAGCTCAACTTCCTTTCACAGCTCACCACTGACATTTCTACTTGGTTAAAAGGGGTTTTTTCCTCCTCCTTCAATGCTCCTGTTGATTGCTCATGGACCCTCTCTCTTCTAAAATCAACCACAGATAATAGAGAACCATTATTACTACTTTTAGCAGTGCTTCCATCACAGTAATGCATTAATTGGAATCCTTTTTTTCCATATGTGCCCAATGCTGAACCAAATTTTAATGGTTCATCATCTTAATCATCTCTATCACACAGAACGTTCTCACTCTGTTTGCTTACAAGATACTAATAAAACAGAATTAACAGTCTTTAATAACCAAAGCAGAATTAAAAATCAACATTTAAAAATTGTTTTCTACTTTTCTGACAGAAGCTGCTTATAAGATTCAAAGCAAGCCAGCCTTTAGTTAATATAATAATAATTATAGTAATGATAATTAATAGTAATAACCATAAACAATGCTTTCCAGACAGCTCCTACTAGTCTTCATTTTCCATTTTCTTGGTAATTCCCGTTTCCACTGCTAAAGCCACCCCTCCTTTTCTAACCCCTTCTTCTCTATTGGTCCCATGACCTGCCTTGTGGTGGTTTCTCCTCTGCTTCAGGCACCTGCCCATGTGTCCTCTTAAAGCCTCTTCCCTCCCAGACAATCAATCTGAGCTTTTTTGTCTTCATCACATGTTCATTAAACAAATCAAAGTTGAACAAACCCTTTCCTCTTACTACTCAGGCTTCCAGCCTCAGCAACAGCCTTTCTTTGTCTTCCTTGCCTGCTTCTGCCTCCCCCAGCCTCCCCTCTCGCTGTCACATCTGTGTCTTGAAGGAGACACCTCTTTAATCTTCCTCCAAGCCACCATTTCTTTCCAAACTTGTCCTCTAAGGTCTGTCCCAGGTGTCCCTCTGTCCTGTCTCCTGCTTTCCCCAAGGAATGGGGGCCATTCCTTGGTGGATCTCTGGTGGTTCCCTTCTCATTTGGGTTTGCTCCCACCAAAACCAGCTCAGGCAACACCAGAGTAAGCAAATCAAGAGGCACTTCCTCATAAGACAAAAAAACCCCAACTTTATGTTTAATTAAAAAATAATTCAAGAACAGAGGTTCAAATATTGGTTGCTGCAGACACTGATCTTTGGAAACAGAAGTTTTATAAATTATCATAGCTTAGTGTCCTGCAAAGATAGTAGTGAGAGAGAGAATAATATCCCCTGCTGTACTCACAGACTTCTTCCAATCAGTGACCCAAGGACTAATTCAGAGTTACATGATGAATTAGAATGGATCTATATAATTTTGTTTAAGTTTGTTAGTGCAGGAGGCAGCACATAACTATTTTGGGAGACTTCCTGTCAACACCGAAAGAAAAATATTCTCCCCTTTCAAGGAGACCTTTCCGCACCTTTAGGCTCCTCAACTAAGACACAACACACAAAGTCTTCCTTAACTCTGAAAATAAGACAGATATATATACAAAGATCACTAATTCAGTGCTTTTAGGATTAAGAAAATGATGTAAGAGCCCTGCCATGGCCAGCACAGGGCAGAGCACGGCCATCAGGTCCCAACACTCAACATCACTGGGACTCAAAGAAGAGTTGTGTCACCTCCTGTTTAATCCCCTGCCCCAACTCTGGACATTTGCATTTGAAAACAGTATCTGTCACTCCCACAAACCAGGTATTGGCATTTTTTTTTTTTCTGTTTGAACCTGAATGAAAAAAAAAAACAAACAAACTGAATCCCCAAGTATCTGACATCAAAACCTGGGAGAAGGGAACTACTGGGATGGTGTTCTGGCATTACCACAGCACTAGAAAGGAAGAGCAGATGGGCAGTGAGGAAGCAAATCCTGTTGAAATATGATTAAGTGACACTGAAGATAAGGAAAACCATGAAAACTAAAGGGCAGGTAAGGAGATTTTAAGTGCAATATAAAAGGGGATTTGTGGCATATGTAATTCTTCCTTTAAGTGTTTATAAAACATGGAATTTTTTGCCTCTCAGTTATAGTTACAGATCATTTTGTTTCTGCTCTCTCCGAAGATCACTGAAAGCTGAAGGTGTTTGACACTTTTGTATCTACTATATGTTTATGTTTTATTCTCACTCACAAAATGCATTTCCAACCAAAGAGGAAAACGGGAGGCATAAAGGGAAGAACGTGCCATAAATATCTCCAGCATTCCGAGAAAACAAGCTCAGGATTTCATTGCAACCACACTCCAAATCAGGCTTTATCCATCGCTATTTATGACCAGGCAAGCCTGGCTTCTGATCATCTTGTTTCTTCCCTGTCGTTTGCCAGAGTAGAAAACCTTCTGTAAGTATTATGGGATTGAGAAACCTTCATTTTATATCCTTTCAAATTATTTGTGCTGATGCAATCGTTGCATATTTCAATAAATTACTAATTGTGGGCGAATCCTCATTCTTAGCTCTAACAGAAATAGGTTTTATTCTCACATCTCTGCACGTGCCCACGTCCACCAAACCCAGCCCTCACTGTGCCAGGTTCCTTTGAAGCTCCTTTACAGACCTAAGCTGGAACATCCAGCCCTCCTGCTTCCCAGTGGGACAACCTGCTCCATAGGTGGCCTTTCATCTCATGTGCTGGTGTTTCAGCTCAGCATTTCACCATTTGTTGTGCCTCCCAGAGAAAAAGATTTAATTGAGTCTTTAAATTCAACAGGATCCCTGGTGAAGGGGGAAGACAGGGAAAGAGCAAGCAAGGGATGGATGGAGAGAGAGAGGAAATGCCTCCTGTCTGTTTTTTGGCCAATCCTATGTATTTTACTGTAATTCTCCACAATCCTAAGTCCAATGGGCTCCTCAAACCCCTCTGAGATGTGCTGCTCCCTCTGCTCCAGCACAAACCTGGGATGAAGAGGGAGAGGGAAAGGCAGGTGTGAGCAGACCCGGCACTCCAGAGGAGACCTTCGTACCATCCCTGCCAAACTGACTCCCAGATAAACATGCATCATCCTCTGGATAGAAAATCTGCATTTATTTTCACTTTGCACTGGGAATCCTGGCTCATGGCTGTGGCTGGGACTGGGCACGTGTGGTGTGTGCTCATTTAGTATTGCTTGTGGCCAGTTAGAAAAATCATGTAATCCACCGCAGGTTTAAAACATAATTTAAACCTGCCAAGTCTCATAACTTCCAAGCAGGCAAATTCACCCTAAAGAGGATGGTTTCCACTTACTAGGGTTTATATTCAGATCGCTGGCACATGGGCTTGCCACCAAAGAAGCCTTTTATGCAAGCACATAATCAACGGAAACCTTCCCTTTCACTGCGGTTGGGTTTAATGTGATAATGAATATTCCAGTGTCAGCTCTGGGTAAACGGATGGGGTTTCACCTCAGATTCCCTCCTTTGAATCTCTCACACAGGCACACACTTGCTGAGTGGTAAATAATTCAGCAGCACCAGCAGAAGGACACCTGAGCTGCGTTCCCCAGGCGGGCGGATCTGCCTCGCTCGTGTTCTGCCCCGTGTCCCTGCTCTTGTAAACACCATCCCTGGAAAGGCTTTATTACCTATTTATATCTGTGCCTTGCAGAGGAGAACACGTGGAAGAATGCATGGCTTCAGCAGGCTGCCTGTGGAAAAACCTCCCTTGGGTCATGGTCACCACGAAGGTCCAAGGTCCACCACGCAGGGAAGTTTGGTGGGGTGTCCTGGGTTCCAGAGCCAGGAGGAATGCACGTTCCCTAATTAGCAGCACTTATTTTCATTATAAAATTAGCAGAACTACAGCTGATATTTCACATTCGTTTGAGAGCCTCTCTGCAGCATGCAAACATTCCCCCAGCCCATGTGAGGCGAATATTTTCCTGCTCATTTTGCAGCCATGGAACGCGAATTAATGTTCCTGTGAAACCCTTCTCTGCCAGATTCCCCTGCCTGTGTCCCCACATTTAACCCTCATTACCCCACCACAGCTGCCTGGGGGAGCAGCTTTCCAACATAATTGCTGGGGGATCTGCTATTTCTTTGGGCTTTTCACCCATTTTCCAGTCATTGGTTGATGTTTTTCCTCTCCTTTTTGCCCGTTTCAAGTTTCCACTCTGACACCAAATGCTTTCCCCTTTTCCTACTGCTGTTAACACGAGGCAGATCAAACAAACACAAAAGTGTTTTCTCAAAAAATAATCATTAAGCAGATCATGGAGTTTAGTTCCAGTGACAGCTGAATATTTGTTTCATTAATAAGTCATTTGCAATTAATTCCTGGAGTCATTTCTAAAAGAACATTGTGATGTTTCCATGGTTTTAAAGTGGCAAGGCACGAGTCATTCTTTGACAAAATTTCTGTACAAAGTGCTCGTAGGCATCCACTGGAAACATCCAGCCTCCAAGGAGGAGTGTCCCTGTGAGGTGGGAATGTGGCTCCCAGTAGTGGGGAGGCACCTCCACACAATATGCAAATAACTGCAGCATTTAGGGGTTGAATTTTAGGTGCATTGGTGCTCCATTCAAATTATTAGCATGGAAATTACTATATTAAGGGTTTTTATTCCATTTAAGGCTCATAAACAACTCTCCTCTATGCTGGAAAAATAAAATAAATCTCCAATACGAACAGTTCAATTTATCTCTTTTCAGTCAAAAAGCTGGATAAACAAGTGATTGCTATCCTGCTGTCTAAAAGCAAAGATGCTCCAGCTCAAAAAGGTTCCTGAGGCTCTAAAAATCACACCAGGAATTAAGGGCCATCCCTCCACTGGCTGAGCATCTTTCCCTGGATATCCAAGGGGCTCCATCCTCAAGCCTACCAAGGTCACCTTCTGCTTGGGATGGAACAGGCACCGTCTGCACTGGTGTTTTATTAGGAGTTAAATAATTTACCACCTTTCACAATGTTCTTTCTAGCCTTAAAACTGGCACAATTTGGGCATAAATAACACGGGAAAGTGTCTCTAATCCTGGGCACCACTTCCACTCAAAGTTCCAAGTCCTGATACGTGGCCAGCAAAGACTAAGGACATTTCTAAGCTACAGAAACAATTACAATTGTTGCCATATCACCTTCTCAATAACCTTCCCCCAAAATTACAGGTTAGAGAGTTGTCTGTGATCATTAACTGCCTGGAGGAGAAGCACATCACCAAAGCAACAAACCTCTAATCAAGGGAGTGGGAGCAGAGCAGAAGAGCAAAATAACTCTTTAAAAAGCAAGTTGCAAGAGGCTTTTTTTTTTTTTTTAAATCAAAATCTTATTTGGCACATATAGTTACCACCCCACAGCGGCAAAATTAAAACGCTGGAAAAAGTGAACATCATAAATTTCTGCCTACTTGGGAACATAATTTGCTGGAATTACACTTTTAGAGGGAAGTGCTTACAGGTTTTCATATTCAGCAGCAAGAGGAGTAATTATACTAATGAACTGACACAACAGGGAGCTGGTAAAAAAAAATGTCAAATGTTTAGTTTTCAATTTAAAATGAAGACAAAATATTGTTTAAAACTTAAAAATGCCCAATTTTCAGGTATTCTAATGGAGATGAATAGATAGTTAAATTAAGGTCTGGAAAGCAAAGTTCTAGACCTGCTTATAAAAATCTTTACGTGGAAAGGTTTTCAAGTTTTCAGAAAAATCAGGTTAAAAATAATCTTTTAAACATTACAGTAATATCATAACTTATTAATAAGTTGGGTAGGAGAACCTATAAATTATCTGGTAAGAAAAAAAAATAGAAATAATTAGCTATTTTGCACCTTCCATCAAAACACTGTGAGTTACACAACTATTTCCACGAGGAGATGGGACTTTGCCTTGAATGCAATTTGCAACCTATTGGTTTGATCCAGTTTCCACTGAAGTAAGTGAAAAGATTACCATTAAATTCAGTGAAAGCTGGATTAGACTCCGTTCAGATTCACAGTGGGAAAAAAAAAAACCTTAATGATTATTTATGCCAGAAATTCCAGTGTAAAAAGCAAAATCGGCACAAATGTGTTGAAGAATTTGAAGAGAAAAATGAGCACAGTTGATATAAAATATGACTCCACTAAAAATTAGAGGATTACTAATTACTCTGAATACGTTTATAGAGAAGCTATAGATGTAATTTAATGGCACAAATATACTTGGAAATCCAATTATAGCAACAGAGTAGTGATTATAGAGTTGCATGAAGAGTTAAAATAAAATATGATACCAGATAAATGGGTATATTAGAAAGGCACTATTAGATTTTCTTGCATTTATCCACTGAGTGCCACCAGGCCTCTGAGCCAGGAACAAATAGGAGGAAAAAACAGCAGAGAAAGATTGAGTTTTCTTGCTAAATATAGTCAAAAACAACTGAGATATTTCTACTAAAAAAGATATAAATTTAGAGATACCAGCTACCAATATGTGATTTATACAGCAGATCAAAATAGTGAGTCTTATTCACAGTCCTGCTGTTCCAGATTCTCAACTTTTGTAAGCACTAAACCAGCAAAGAAGGAAAACTTGAAAAGGATTTACTGCCGAAAGTTGAAAGATCTCGGAGAAAACACAATATACCAATAAAAGGCCAATTATTGCAACCATCAATATTCAGCAGTGGGCTATCAGGGGAAAGATATGCAGATTCCATTAGGAAAAAATACAGCCATGTCTGTCCTCTGGCATAACAACATTACTTATAAATGGGAAGATGGACCCTCACTTTATTTGTAGGTTTAAATAATAATTTGATACTTTACCCATTGTGTCAAGAAATTAAGATTTAGAGGAAACAAATAAATGTCCCTTTCTGATTTAAACCTAAAATAAGTCACTTCTTGCTCTGCTTTCTCTTGTCCTTGAAATCCACATTGACTTAAAACATACATATTTATAGTACAAACCAGGTTTGCCAACTTTTGAAACCCAAGGAAAATATTCATCAATTACCAGCAACTTGTTTAAATCTCTTCCAATCTTACCTGGTTTTGACATTCAAATTTAAACCAGGCACAACCTGCAAGAGGTTTTGGTGAGAACTCCTCTCTGGTGAATTGGGAAATACTTCTTTGGGATGTTCCCCGTTAATGAACACCTGCATTTAGCCCTATTTCACAGTTTGTCCCTATTTTCCAATCACAGGGAGAGGGCTGGTAAAGGTTTCAATTTGTTAGGTCACACAGACTCCTCCCAGGTACGAGCTAGGTTATTAGCATAAGAAAAAGCTGGGGGGGGAAGAATGAAAATAACCCCTAAAATCATCTTTTATTCTGCTTTTGCCGCAGTACTACAAAGACAAACAGAAACATTCACAGCTCAGCTCTGCCTTGGCCAAGCAAATCTCATAAATGTCTGAATTTCCCATTATGGCCATGATTTCTAGAGGGAGATGAAATCTTTACCTCTCTCTAAATTGATGGGAGTCTCCCTCCTCCCTTCAGATGCCAGAATATGGAAGTAGAAGACTCTCCCTCTGAAGGCTGTATTTTATAATACTCTGATGAGATGCCTTTTGATTTAGGGTTGGCATGAAGGGAGAAAAAAACCCCGTTGTAGTCTGCCAGCTCATCTAACCCAACTTTAATCACTGACTGTGGAGACAGCTCTATCTGAGCCAGTCATCTAAAATCCCTTTAAAGTCAATGGGGAGAAATAGATGTTTTTAGGATGCAATTAATTGATTGGAAGGAAGAGGGATCTATCACATATGGAAAAGAATTATGGCCCAGAGGGTTCTGCTTTTCCTCATTTACTTCAGAGGAGTTCACACATCTGCATTTTCACAGTCATCCAGGACAGGTGAGAAGAATGTCCCCCAATCACTGTCAACAAATCTCTCTTGTTTTGTTGGTTTTGTTTTTTTTTTTTTTCTGTTTTACTGTTTTACTGTTTCTTTTCCATCCTGTTCCTACACTTAATCTCTCCCGGGACATCAGTTCAATTTTTGCATTACAAGCCCATTAACCCCCTCAAGGAAATGGGTTCATCCATCTGATGGAAATGAAAACTTTTGGATCTTACACGAGCGCTCACCTGGGCCAGAAGAACAGATCCATCAGGTTTAAAAACCACATTGATGGATAGTTTAGTGCCAGTTGTCACTGAAATATTCAGAATAGGACAGAAAACAAAACATTTCCTACAGTTTTACCACTCTCCCAAGGACCTCCGGGCCCTTCAGCTCCCGGGGCTCTACACCATGTCCCAAATGTACCAGGAAATTATGATTACACACAGTCTGAGGAGCTGGGGTGGTGATTTTCATGGAAACAAAGAAGAATATTCTCCCTCAAGAAGACATGGCATATCTGTCCCCTTGAACACGCAGCAAACGTAAGGGGGAGGAAAACCGACAACTGCAGTTTTGCCTTCATCAGTGAGATCCAAAGAAGTCGAGTTGAAATAAGTTTGGCCAGACTTGAACATTGCAGAGCCCCCCAAAAACCCCTTTCTTTTCCCGAGGCGCAGCCCTGTGCAATTTTGTTCCGCTCTCACAAGCGGGTGAACCTATTTCCTCTCACCCACCAAAGAGCCACCATTGTGCTGGAGGACTTTGAGGAATCTCTTGCTCACTCTGACACAAGGGAGTAGGTTTTGTTTCATGTTTGCCTTGTGCTGGGACATTCATCTTCAAAGGGCCCCGCTCGCAACCGGGGAGCCTTAGAAGCGGAACAGGGCCAATTCAAAGAGCTGTGCACGGAGCAGGAGGGGGCTCCTGTTCAAAGCTGCAGCCTCGAATCTGCCACAGAAGAGCAGATTCAAACCCAAAGAGGTCACTTCACCTACCTGTAGTGGGATCTCGTATTCAGAAGACTCCAGCTAAAAATAAGGGGTATTTAGGCAGCGTGACAAGTGAAACCCTCGAGCGATGCTCTTCCTCTCTCTCCCTCGCACACAGACAGGGACAGAGCAATGGTTCCTTTAGGAAAAAAAACCCCAAAACTGTAGGAGACATAATGGCCTCCAGAAAACTTACTCACAGATCAGCTCCATCTGTAGCATCCTCCTGGTCTGAGCACAAAAGTTCCCAACGAGCCGGAGCACCGCAGACCTCTGTTCAAACTGCCTGGAACAGGGAAACTGCAATCAGCAGTTGCTCAACACATGATAGAGTGGTAAAAACACTGATTTCTTTCAATTACCCAGGTTAATGCAATCTGGAGGAAATATTCTGTTTGGCTCAGAAATTACCTGTTCTCTGGCCAGACCTGGGAGCCCTTGGACAACAAAAGGATTCTGCTTGGGTGGGCACTGTCTGAACACAGAGTAATGCAGAGCTGCTTTCCCCAGAATTCAGCCTTTACACAGGAAATACAGAGAAGTACAGATGAAAATACTATTCTCTTCAATGTATACATGGAGAACTGAGACAAGGGGAGATGCAGGTTCACATACAAGCAGATTTACAAATGTTTAATGTCTTTGATGAGGTAAAGAAAATCAGAAAAAGATTTTTAAGAGAAGCAGAAGCATAATAGTCTTGCAGATTATCTGCAGAGCCTTTGTATCAGGTACCTGCCGTTTTTAAAAACAATTTAGATTAAATTTTTGTGACACCTGATTTTTTGTACGATGTATCAGCTCTGCATCTGTAAGGGAGTCTCATTTTGCTACTGGGAGAGGGCAGTTGCATCTCTGGGATTTGATCCCTTTTCCCTGGCTTAGCAGAGGTTCTCCCTGCTCCCACTGCCATCACACACCTGATGTGGCCACTTCCCTCCTCCTTCAAATGTCCACTGGCACAGACACAAATCTCTGGACACAGTTTCTACCTCCTGTATCAGTTCTTCAGTCTCAACTCTCTTCAAGGACTTTTTTTTCTTCTTTTTTTTTTTTTAAATACTAGATTAAAATGCACATGATCCTGCATTGCTTTGTCAGACTCCCCTCATTTATATTATATTTTTATTAGAAGCTTTAAAGCCTTTGGTCCAGCCTGTGTCCGAATGGCAGTTCACAGGTACGATTGCATTACTCCCCATATCATTATTATTTTGGTTTTTATTATAAGTACCTGGGTTTGTTTTTCTTTTAACCTCAATTTAAACATCCCCTCCATTGCCATGCTCATTTTGCTGCAGTGCTGACTGAGGTATTTCAGGTTCATGGTGCTCCCTCCAAGTTTGATTTATAACAGCAGGACAAGATGGATCAAAACTTTATATCTGATTCCACTTCTTATGTGACATTTGTGGTTTTTTCACATTTTCCTACTTAACAAATATATTATTCCTTTAAAGCACCTGATCAAATATACTGAGATGGGGGAGACAATGCTAAAATTTAATTTAATTGTAAAATTATGCTTGTCCTGCATAAACACAGGTACAGCCTCCTTTGGACAAGGCATCTCCCAGAAAAAGCCAAGCGTTTTGAGACCCTTCCATACAAGACAGGTGGAACACACATTGTGCTAGACAACCTGCTCTCAGGTGGTTTCAAACCCTGTTTTTGCACTGTGTTTCCTTTTGTCCGTATTTTATTCTCCCTTCTGCTGCCCCGGCAGTGACCTCACCTGGAGCAAGAGGCTGCAAGGCCCCTTAGCTCCTCACAGAAAGAGCAATTGGTTTGTTCCCCAAATGTTTCCCAGGTTGTAAAACAGCATAAAAGTACAAATGAGGAGCCTCATGATATTTTTCTTCCTGCTGTGTGCAATCAAGCCAGAAAGTATCCCTGACTCCCACAGAACCTGCAAATTACCTCGGCATACCTGACCCACCAGCAGCAACACAGCATTAGGACTATTTTCCCCCACTGATTCTTCTCCTGCTGAGCTCCTCCACAGGTCTGGGATGCCCCCTGCTTGCACAGTGCCTGGTTTGAAACAAAAATCCAAAACGTGAGTGAAATACTAAACCTTTGCCAGCAAAATATGGGAATTATTTCCGAAGAACTTCACGTCATTTTACATATTGCACAATTGACCCCATATATCTGCAAAGTCTGAAACTCAAGTAGATTCAACACAGCCAAGAAATAATCACAGAGAGCATTTTGGATTCAGCCAAGGATGAAGTAAGGCACTCTATTTTCAACAAAGCAAGCTGAGGCCACTGTTCACTACGTTCAACTACATCAATTATACAGAGCTTTACTGGAAAAGGATTAAAAAGTACAAAGGTAAAACAAACAGCATTGTTGCAGTGTCCAGTAGGATGAAACAACTCCCTTCCATGGTAGGTATGATTACGGAAATGCTATAAAAAGAAGGGAAGGAGGAATGGAAGGAAGGATTTCATGGACCTTGAGCAGACTCACTGCGACAGTGACACAAAGCCAGGGCACTGCAGCACACACAGTTTGGAATTCAGCCCCCACATCCCTCGTGTCACTGCCAGCACTCACATCTGAACTCCCTATTTCTGTATTTCCTCTTTGCCTCTAGCCAGGGAATTCCATTATTTCAACAATGCAAAGTTTTAGACAATGTTGTGTTTCCTGAAGTCTCTTCCAGTTGTGTCTCTCCCGCCCCAGATCATTGCAAACTATTTGCTTCACTCCACTTCTATCCACACTGTCACTTCCAGGATCTGCTCCATTCAGCTCCGTGTTCCTTAAAACTTTGATATTGAGTTCTTCATATGCCTAATTTGGGCTTAATTCCAGGCTGGGGTAAATCGTTACAACTCGGATGGAGTCAATAGGAGCGCAGTGACTTACATCAGCTTTGTGTCAGTAAATACTGACAAGATTGATCTCAAACTTTTTCAGAACAAAAGATTTTCGAAGATGGATTAAACAACATAAATGCTGAGCTGTTTTGCTAGACTGCAAATGGCATAACACAAGCTTTGTGTGACATCTCTGAATTATCCCTTCGTGGTAATGTTGACATTACATGGTATTGACTCATGGAAGAAGCTTAAATACCCTTTTAAGTTTTCAAGACTCTTTGACAAAGCACTATTTCATTAACAAAATGTTAATGGAATCCAGGAAGCTTGACTCTCCAGTACAGCCTGCTGCTTTCAAGAAGCTCTGACCGAGGGATGTGACGGCACAGAGCAATGTAATTCTTATTTTTAGGACAACAGAAAAGGAAACAGGGCACTCATTGGTTGAGGGAGGAGGACCCAAGGGTACTTCCACAGTGCTCCACTGAAGGGCTACCACACCTTCTGCTGGAGAAGGTCAAAATAGCACAAATTAGAAAATACATCATGCAGGATAAACTGGGAGAGACAGCAGTGTTGGTGTTTGCTTGGAGATGAGGCTTCTTGCTTGTGAAAAGGAGAAAGACCTGGAGAGCATTCCAGAGGGAATACCTGAACTGGGGTGAGATTTGGGAAAGGATAATTATGTATTTCCAGCTAAAATGATTGGTTCTAAGTACCCTGATAATCAAAGAATCATAGGATCATTTAGGTCAGAAAAGACCTCTGAGATCATTGAGTCCAACTGTTAATGACACAAATGGCTCTCAGATAAGTACAGGGTTTATAATTGATGGGTTTACTGCTAGGAACAGACCTGGGCTTTCAAGTTCTCGATCTGACCCAGAAAAGGGACTTGATGGAGAGCAAGGGGCAGCACAGGTGGCCCAGGTGGCCCTTGTCACCACCAGGACGACGGGGGGGAACCCCCTCTGTGGGGAGTCAGCAGCACACAAGAGATTGGTTTGCACCCCAGGACCTGGGCAGAGCAGAGAGCAGGTTCCCCTCCCTCCTCTAGAGAGCAATAGATTGTTTGTGAACAACCACCCACAAATCTTTTCCCCAATAACTCACAAATATTTATAACACTCCCTGCTCAGGACTGTGACACGGCCCCAGCACCTTTCCAGAGAGACAACACTTGTAAGTCAAATGAAAGGTGACAGACCTTCTCAAGAGGGAAGTTTTATCACACCTTGAATAGTCAAATTTTCAAACTTACGTTTTTCTGCTGATTTCTAGATGTGCAATTACTTTATGTAGTAAGGAAAGTCATTATTAACCAAAGAGATTGGAAGGGATGGGCAGGGAAATACTAAACCTCTGTCCATTTGCCTGCTTTCTGCCTTTGACAGCATTTTGTGTGCCAACAACTTCCACGTTTCCTCCTCTGTAGTTCATTTCATCTGTTCTGTGGACTCACATAAAGCAACAAGTGGAAGAAAATAATGTCAAAAAAAAGAAATTAAAAACTCAGCACTAAAAAGCAACACTTGACTGAGGTGCTCAAGGGCCACTTTGCTGCCTGAAACCACTCCTTTTCTTTTTTAATTGTTTACATTTTGAATTGATAAAATCCACAGCAGTAAAGATAACTTTGCCTGACTGCCCAGTAGAAGATTTGTTGAGAAGCTGTCTGGAAGGGGGGAAAGTCTCCAAGATACATTTTTATGCATCCATGAAATACAAATAAATACACAAGAGAGCTGCATACACAAATAACAGACTCAATCAAACATGGCAGAGCTGTGAAACACATCTGCACTTGGGCACTGGTGACTGGATTAAAGGGTGGAGTGACCGGGTGTTAATGAGCCAGGAGTGAGGGAGCCCCACGGCATTGCCCTCCACACCTGCCATCACCTCCAGCACTGATGGGATCAGCACCAAGGGCTAAAAAGGGAGATGGAGATCCTCTGACATGTCTGAATGATGGACAAAAGGCTTGTTCCCTGGCTGAAAACAGGCATTTTGGTGCAATAGCAAAACTTCACACATCTACCCAACTCCTACATAACCAAGAAGTGACGCTGATGTCACTACTGTCACCAGGTTAATGCTCTTCTTAACAGCCCTTTGTCCTCTTGGGTTTGTTTGCTTTCATTCCCTGTGCCTTGAGAGGTGAACAACAGCCACGGTTTTAATTGTAGGCTGATCCCCCAAAGAGAAGACAAACACCCCTGTAGAAAGGGATGAAAGATTTTGTGCCAGCAGATGATTCATCTTTCAAAATACCTGGCTGCTCTCAAAAGGAGAGGAGGAAAACTGCACTGCCTCAAGGGCCTTGGCTGCCAAGGAGCTGCCAAGGAGCTGCAAATCCTCTGCTCAGGGGGTTTGCTGCAGCACAAGGCAAGCCCACCTCTCTGTTTCCCACTGAAACACAAGAGGAAAGTGCCTGGAGCACACACTTGACAGGCAGACCAGACCCTTGTCTGTCCTCCAGAACCCATCTGCTGAGAGAGTTTCCTCAAAAACTTGGTGTAACTGAACTGAAAATCAAAGATTGAGGCTCTTCAAGGATAACCAAATGAAGTCCTGAAGTTTTTCTGGGGTACTAATGGCCATACCAGAGCTCAACCTCCACACAGGATGAGTACAACATGTGAGCAGAGGATCCAGGTGAGATTTCAGGGCTCCATCTTCCTAAGGGTATGGAGATTCAATAACCTAATGAAAGAGAAAGGAAGAACACATGGATCATTCCTCAATAATCCATTCCTGAATAATACTGTAGGTTTCAGTATAAAACAATTTGAAGGATTTACAGAAAAATCCAAATGCAAGGGAACTCTGGGAAGAAAGACGTTTTGATCTTGACTGCAAAGTGTGGCCCTCACTCAAGGACACTGAACTTTGTGGTCTCCCTGGGGTCACGGATTTTCCACATGAATTAACAGACACCCATTGAGCTGCAGGACCAAGCAGGATTTTTCTCCTGGCTGAAGATCTGCCCCACGACATCCACATCCCACTGCCGGGAAAGCATCTCCCACCCTCCAGATAGCACTGGTCAGAGCCCTCTGTGAATAACCACTTTATAATGTGAGACACTTACTATGCACTGGGTCACTGGTAGCAGGGTTGAGAAAGGGACATTCACATCTAAAATCACAAATCTCTATAGTCAACGCTGGAAAAATGAGCTCTGTCTCAAAGGCTCTTACAGACCCAGGAGGAGGAACACGCTCAAAGAACAGATTGCTGCAGTTTGTTAGCAAAGGTTAGGGAAAGCTGGAAACCTTAAGGTCTTGCAAATCAATCTGTGCATTGCACAGCTTCTCCCCTTCCAAAGCTGAGACAAATGCAGATTGTGTTTGTCGTGCTTGCAGAACAACCTGCAATCAAAATCTCTCGCTCTCGCTGGAACAAGGCGACAACACTCCGGAGACACAAAGACAACTGGAAGGTAGAAGTTCTGCAGAAGGAGCATTTTGCTTCTAAAACTCCACTTCATCCCCCTCGTGATCACACAGATTTCTGTTGATTCTTTACACTTGTACCTGTTATTTGTCTTCAGCTGCCACATTGAACCACGAGTGCTGCGACCATAAATTAAAAAAAAAAAAACAAAAATACTTAAAAAAAGGCCCAAACAAACTCAACAATATTTGCAACTGCATTTACATAAAACTCACTGGACACAATTGGCACTGCACAGTAGGACTTTTCTTTCCCACTCCTAGGAAGGAGTTGAGTTGAGCCAAGCTTAGCTGAGCTGAGCCCTCACCCACCCTCCTTCCTGCCCTTCAGGTGCCTCTCCCCAGCTTTTCCTCAAGGAGGACATTCCTTACTCCAAAAGAAAAACACCTGTGTAGTACCAGGCACTGCTGATTTTCTTGAGGTAAGAGGGTATTTACTGTCTCTGGGGGGTAATTCTAAGAATCAGCCCTTTTTTTCCATCTCTGGATGGGTCTTTAAATCAAAGATTAAAGAACCGAGAAAAGATACACAAAAACTGATAATCCCAACCCAGAGACCTTCCAATCATAAATACTTGTCATTCTCAGCATAATATGCAACCTTCAACACACTGTTGTGTTTCAGGCACATTTAGGTACCCTACAGAAATGACTTGAGGCTGCTATTATTCCTAAAGAACTTCAGATGAGTTTGGATCCATCATCATTCATCATGTCAGCCCCTCTACGGATAGTTACCCACACTTTGTCTGCTCGGGTTTATCTAATAGCTAGCCCTGGGTTTTATTAATTTCCACTGGTTTGCAGAAATTACAGAGTTCCTACTCTTTTTTATAACTTGTATCTTAACTTATATCCATTTTCCATGAAAACCACGCAGTGCTTCAAAGGCACATGACCTCTTCTGGGGTTCCTACTCCCTTAAGAAGGGATCTCAAATCTTGCCTTGTTATGGTTTGGATTTCTCTGATGTTTGTTTGCTGGGATTTTTTTCATGCTGCTGATAAACAGATTCCCAAGGGCAAACAACCCATTTTTATAGGGGGAGTGTCTTTCTCTTCTTGGATGTTCAGCAGCCTGAGTTGTCTTAAAATCTTTTACTCTTCAAACCATTTTACATGTATGGGATTAGTGAGCATTCCTATGTAAGCAGAGACAGAGGAAATCTGAATTTCCCTTGTCATGATTCCCTTGGCCAGAGAAGCTGTGGCTGCCCCATTCCTGGAAATGTTCAAAGCCAGGCTGGATGGGGCTTGGAGCAACCTGGGCTAGTGGAAGTTGTCCCTGCCCATGGCAGGAGGTGCAATGGGATGGTCTTTCAGGTCCTTTCCAACCCAAACCATTCTATTCTGATTTTATGATGACTGAGGAAATAAATTCCCTTTTGTACTATTGATATATAGGTGAAGGTATACACAATATCTACCTATCCAGCAGGCAGAAATCACATTTTAAATATACATTTATGTGTTAAATCACTGTGATTTTAGTTTTTGTACTTTCAGTGAAAACCCCCACAGATCATTGTCAAAGCCACAATTGTTAATTTAACAGTTCTTCTGCAAAGAAAGAAAAGGAAAAGCAGAACATACACTTAGTGTATATATATATATATACACACATAATATTGTATATGTTTCCTCTAGAATGTTACTATACTGTATTTTATAGAGGACTCCTCTCCTCCTCGATGACTTTTTGCTCTGTAAAAGCTGTGTAAGAAGCACAGTGGAGGTGAGAGCAAGCCCTGGTGCAGGGCAGAAAGGCTGCCCTGGCACCCAGAGCCGTGGCCATGAGGCACAGACACCGTCCTGAGGCCGCACAAGCCCCGTGTGACATCCACAGCCCCAGTCCCACGAGCCAGTGGTTCCAAGACACAGCAGCACCTGCTCAGGATTTGGACACCACTGCGGTATCTGGGGGTCTGTGACTCCCAAACCCCTCCCTGACCCATGGACACCCCTTGGCCCACCTTGGGTATCCCTGGAGCTGGAGCTCCTCTCCCCCCCGGCAGCTTCAGGGGTACGGAGAGTCCCGGAGGTGATTCCCATCTTCAAACCCTTCCCTTTGGAGCACTTCAGCCACCTGTTCAGCACAGCAAAATATCCAACTCATTTAATGAGGCTTCTGGTAAAATCCTTCCTTTGAAGTCCCTCAGACCGTGACAGCAATTAACTCCAGCCCCATCTTCACTGCTGTTGTTTTACCTCATATCACTCGAGATCAACAACATCACTGATGGTGCAAATTATTTCCCCGCATAAGCAGTGAGGGAATGTCTCACATCCAGCACTTACTGTCAGCTGGCAAAGTGACCTGACTGCAATTACAGCCATGATGTTGGGGTGTCTTCAGTGTTCCTGGGCTCCTCCAGGATTTTTAGTAATTTTTGCAGATTTAAGACTGCGAGGAAATTCATTACATTTACGGCTGGCAGCGTTTAGAGATGAACCTACTGTAGGTACAGGGGAGGTGGGTAAGGAGGGCATCACAGCAGAACAAAGCACACAGGTGGGGTCACGAACTGTGGTTCCTCTTAACAAAACTGTCCCCAGGCTCATCCTATCCAGTATCACGTGTACATGTGGATATTCAGAAACTTTTCCCCGAATGTACACAATGGGGATTGTTTTCATTGCAAATGGTTTGTAACAATGCACATTAAAAAGCCAATATGACACCAAGTGGACTATAAATAATACCAGTTTAAAAGGCAAAAGGATCTAACTGAAATATTAATTTCTCCACATTACAAATGAGAGAAATAAGAAGATCACAAGCAATAGACACACAACCAAAGGTAGCTATTTAAAATTGCCCTTGGAAGAAACTTTTTCAAGGTTTTCTGTTTGTTTTATTTCTGTTTCTGGGTTGGTGGGGGGTTTTTTCTCTTTTTTTTTTTTTATTATTTGCTTTGGGTTTTGTTTTTAAAGCGAGCAAGAATAAGGATAAAAGGAAACTAATTCCCCACTAAAGGGCCTCCTGCGGCCGGAGCGGGATGACCTGCTGGCTCCATAACCTCTGCCAGGGGAGGGGGTGTCAGCACACACAGCCCCTCCAACCAGCTCCAGACAACAATGGCAACACAGGGAAAACAAAACAGGATCCCAATCCTTCCCCTGATCTGTCTGAGGACATCACCTACACCTTACTCCGTTGGCCAAGGTTGCGTTTCCCAAGCCCCGAGGGCAGAACACACCACTCCACAGCCCCAACCCAGAATTCCTGCTCTGTGAGAAATTCCAGTGTTTTCCCCGGTTTTAAGAAGGCTAAAGATTCTTAAAAGATCTGAAAGGTGCTTGAAAAGATTTAGATGAGACTGAATTTGTGCAAACATTTTATGAAAATGTTGTGTTTTAATGATATGCCGTCGGCAGGCTGAAAATGGTAAAAAAAAATACAAGACAAAGCATATGGGAAACACGGGAAGGATTAATTAATTAATTAAAATGAACCCTGAACAAATTAAACCATTTCAGCATCGCCAAAATGAAACACTTCAGCGTTGTACCAACAGAGGTGAAAGTCAGATGATGCGCCAGAACATGTTTTCTCTCCAAAATTATTATAATCAATAAAATTCCAGTTCCAAATTTCATTTTTGTTCTGACTGGATTTTGGATTCCGAGCTGTTTGCACATGTTTTGACCCCCCCCCCTATACCCAAGAAAATTGCTGCCATCCTGACCTCTTCTGCAAGGGTGGTGCAGCTAAATGGAAGAACGTCACTGATTCTTACTGAAGGAAAGCCTAAAACCTGTGTTTTCTATAAAATTAGTGGGTTTGGCTTATTTCTCAGCAAAAAAATGCCTTAAGGAGAGGTAAAGCAAAGCTATTGTTACCAAGACTTTCTTACTGTAAGAACCCATCCTACAGTGCATTTCCTGGTACGCTCTGAAATACCATAAATCATTCTGACAACGTGATACTTGTCAAAATAAAGGCAGAAAATACATCTCGGAATAAAACATCCTCAATCATATTTATTTGTTTGCTCACTCGTGCCATTTGGCTTCTCTCAGTGGGTTTCCCAATCGTTAGGGTGAATTAGTGAGATTCTGCTGGAAAAACAGCCCCATGTGCATATTCACAGGCTCACACACACGGAATATCTGCCCGTGGCACTGAACACTCGGGCAGGAGAACTGAAAATAATAAAGCTTGCAAAGGACACTTCAGTTTTCCTGCTTGCTTTTTTTTTTTCCCCCCCTTTTTCAGCTTTTTTTTTTTTTTTTTCCCCATCCCCCTCACCAAATATTTCACTAATGTTCAATGGTGGCTTGGTTTAAGGGAGTCCTGCCTGGAAAGCTCCTTCAGCTGCTCAGCCCAACAGCATAAATTTGATCTCGTAATTAGTATTCAGCTCAGCATCTTGGATAGAAACCAATGTTACAGCCAAGAGGTGGTTTAAATCACATAAATCATAGATCAATGACAGAACTCTAAGCACTGGATAGATTACAAAAGTAAGCTTTAGTTAAAAATAGATTAACCATTTCCCTGCAGGAATTCCTTCAAAAAAGCCCTGAATATAAAACAAATAAAATTAAATCTGATAATTTTTTTTCCTAATGCATGCATATACTAGATGAATTGTTCTTTCCCTTGACAGTTACACACTGATTAAAGAAATGTGTTAACATGCTATTTCAATGGAAAATACTGTAAATTGTGGGGACTTTAATTTTTTTAATGAGCCTCTAATAGCCAAAAAGCAATGTTGTGTACAGATAGGTTTATAGCACATTACAGCAGCTACCAGATACTTCTGCAGTTGCTGTTTTTATAAAAAAGGGCAAAAATCATTCCCCAAGCCAAGAAAAATGTTTTTTAGAAGTGTTTTTAAAGAATTCTGTGTTTTAAATTTTAGCTAACAAAGCTCCCAGTCGTAAAGGAGCATCACAAGCCCTCAGTTATCCTGATTTAAGCACCCGTGGGGGTAATCAGCAACTTGAAGGATTGAGCCCTGAGATCCTCAAATTGTTAAAAGTTCAGGGGAAGAGGAAATATGGGGCTGAATCTCTTCCCCCTGACTAAGACATGAAGGAGGGTTTGGCTCCTGCAAGGAAATTCTCTGTTGCTGTAGACCAGTTACACCAAGTTGGGGTGCACCAGAGGACACAGAGTGTGTCAGCCAGGAATCTGCTCTGCAACCTGAGAACCTAAATTAAAAATATAAATTTAAAGTATGTGCTTACTCCTGTACATTGTGCTGTGATAGCCTCCCATGAGGTCGCCCATAATTCAAAAGAAGAAAAAAAGGAAGAAAAAAACCATTAAAACCCCCAACTTCTCAGCATCTGAAGGACAATTTGCATGTCTGTTTTCTGAGCAGCAGAACTGAAAGCCAGAAGTGCCTGAGCAGCACCTCAGCCTCTCCTCAGGCCAGGGAAGTGCAGATTCCAAGCCATCCTGGCTGGAATAACGGGCTCGGATTCCCCCCGGGCACACGCAGGGACTGAGGCAGCTCCAGCCACAGCAAAGAGAGGAGAAGCAACCTGAGCATCAGGCACAAATCCTGCCACCTCATCCACCCTTTCACAACCTTCAAATCCACCTTCAAATTAGTGAGTAAATAATCAAAGTGAGAGAAATCCCACATCGCCTGTCCCTGGACCGACAAATTATGATCAAATGCAGAACTGAAAATACAGTGATTCACCCCAATAAAAAGTTGCACAATTCTTGAACTGGTAAATAACTGTTACAGCCACAATACAACGAATTCAGACTTCCTGAACACCGACATCTGCTTGTATATTTAACTTTCTACAGATGACAAAAACATGAGTATAATTGCTGTTGCCACATCTAGAATTTTAAAAAGTAAGTAATACTGTTCCTAGAGATGTTCCCATTTGTTTTCGAACACTCCAGCTCCATCAAAAAGAACATCTTTAAACTTTTAGTTCTTAATGGAAATGACTACTTTCAATTTCCAAGGATTTTTTTTTTTCCCCCGTCACGAGAAATAAAACAGCGAGCTGCTCCATGGCTATTTGAGGAACAACATTGAGATTTCCAAAGTGCCTCCCTGTGTGATAGAAGACTGCAATATATGCAATCAAGAGATAGATTCAAACAATAATAACTAGCAGAGGCTCCAGGCATTGCAGAACGTGTCATTTACTTCAGACCCGTTCCTTGAAACATCAGTCCTGCGAGTAGTTCAGTGGAAAATAGATGGGGCTGCTCCTGGAAGTAGAGGCTGTTCGTACAGGGAAGTTTTCAAAGGCTCTGCATTTTCTAAAGTGCTGAAAAATGCATATCAAGTTTAGTAAAACTAAAGAAGAGAAAAAAAAAAAGAAGGAAGGGGAAAAAAGGATCTCTTGTAAAACACCGAATTGTCAGAGAGATGTCAGGGTTAATTTTTAAAGGCATATTTCCCTCCAGCAACAATTCTCTTTAATTATTTCAATGTGAAACACATTATCAGACATGTTCCTTCCCTGTTCTCAGCTCCCTGACACAAGATAGGTACAAGATGTTAAATCTCTGCCGACGCTCACACACGTTGGCTGGGCAGCTCCTGCTGCACCTACAGCCCCCAGCTTCCTCTACCAAACTTTTGGGGCCACCTGTCCCTGGTCACAGCACCAAAACAGGGCAGGAGGTGGCCGAGGAAGAGCCCCAGGATTTCAGAGGGTGGCCCTCGACACCTACAGGGGCACCAAGAGCCGCACGGAGCAGACACACCGGTTTAAAAGTTATAATCATAACACACATGGCAGCCTTCCAGCATGTTTGAGTGGGAATTCATCCAGATTTGGGTTGTTTTTTTTTTATTTAGAGGTCTAACAGTCATATAGAATAGATGGTACAGAACAGGTAAAGTCCAGTGAGGAAGCTCCTGGAGTGTCACAGCACAAGGAGCTGCTGCAGGACACGGTCACGTCAGACGCTTCTTCAGGAATTTATGAGAAACACTTTATGTTCCTCCCAGGTGCTAAAGGACAGTGCCCAGAGACCCACCGTAAAATATCAGCTCAAAATCACGAGTGACAGCAGTTTCACATTTAGATCTGGAGAAGAAATCTTGATCTAATGCATCGGTTCGGTGTCGCAAAGCACCGAGTTTGGTCAAATATTTCAGCTGCTGAAGGAGGTTTGTGTTTTCCCACATAATTTCCAACTGGACACATATGTATTCAGGAGTCACATCTATCTATTCAACCCTTGTTTTGGTGCAAGGAAAGTCTAATCCTTTTCTGGGGCAGGAGGACCAGCTCTACCAGATCAGCTGTACCCTAATGGACTTTTTTATACCACCCCCAGTAAAACTCACCATACAGCCAGTTGTGAGATTAAAAGCTTTTTAAGTTGCTATCTTGGGAAATTTCTTTCAAGGAAATTACTACAAAGCCTTGTTTTAGTGTGTTCCCCTACTGTGAGTCCTACTGTGTTTTTTTAATAAGGAAAACTATCCATCCATGGAGGTGTATCCTGTTCTCCATGCTTGAGTGTCTAACAGCAGGCACATACAGTAGACACTCTGATGTTTTGCCTCTTTAATTTTCACTCCATAATGTTGGTGCCTGGTTTTCCTGACTGCACCTTTCAGAGCAGTTTAATTATGGGCGTGCACAGAATTTCGAGAGGGGATTTTCAGTGATAATATTCAGATGTTAGGGACAAGTTTAATACAAAAAGATACTCAGAATTCTTTCTTTTAACCATAAAATAAAACCCTGCTATGCATTTATCACAGGATGGAAAGCGAGATAATATTACCAAGAGAAAAAAAATACCAATACTTCAAGGCTAAAACAGAAAGGGGCATAGAGATGCTTCCTTTAGTCTTTAAAGGATGCTTCATATAGATATAGAGATGCTTCATGCAGATATAGAGATGCTTCATATAGATATGGAGATGTTTCATACAGATATAGAGATGTTTCATACAGATATAAACATGCTTCATTTTGGTCTTTAAGAAGACAACCTTATGCTAAATATGAAAGTATGGCAGATCTATCACTGCTTTCAAGCAAATAGGACACAGCCAGAGGTTTCCATCCATGCTCAAGCTCCCACCCAAATGAAAACAGCTCATGCCACTGAATTTATTAACCCAAGGATTTTACCACAGATTTTGATACATATTTTTAAATCAAGCCAAGCAACTCCCTGATAAAAGGTTACTGTACCACTCAGATATCAGGCTTGAAATGTGTGTGGGTTTTTTTTTCCAATAACAGGCCAGGTAGTGGGTTATAAACGAGCCCTGCTCCATTGACTGCAGACAGGGTATGAAAATTGATTCAATGGAGCACCATCAGCCCTCGCCAGCTGAGTATCTGTCCCTCTAATCACAACTAAAAAGATTTTCCTAGTCAATTAAAGGCTCCAAGCCTTTACTCACTCGCACAAAATCCCTGCTAACAATGCATTCATTTAAATCTTAACAAACTGAGCACAAGCCCTGCCTGGTGCCACAGTTGGTGCTGGAGATTGAAATCCCCGCTCCCGCCATCCGGAGGCACCAGCCCTTCCACACTGTCTCACGTGGCCCAGGATAATCCCTGAGTCCCCTCCGATCCTGACACGCTTCTGGAGGACCTGACAAAAAAATTAGCACATCCATTATTTTTCGCTCGCAGGAGTACGAGCCCCACGAAGAAAACATGTACCTGTGCTGACAGAGTGGGAGTGCTTTAATTTCCAAATTACATACATAAATAAATCAAACCGTAGCACCTGATAAATGAAAGATTATGAAAATAGTAATATCCTGGAAAATCTTGAAAGGCATCATAATTCCTCCAACAATTATCTTCTGTCATATTTGCGAGTAGCCCATGTAGTTCAAGAAGAGAAAATACAAATGTGCTCCTTTAAAATTCATGAAACCACTCATTCTGTCATAAAAGCAGGCATCTTTCATGGCTACTTATTTCACACAGTCTCATAACTAATACTGACAGATACTTGGAATGCAAAAAAAAAAAAAAAAAAAAAGGAGCACCGGACAAAGAACACGAGCTGCTCAATTCTTACATTTTAATGCTTAGAATGGAAAATAAAATCATATATTATATAGCACTGCCGAATTTCTGCTGTAATTAAATCAAAATTTGTAGATAAAAATGAGATTGTACAAAGACTGGTGGTATAGTGCTCCCAGGATTGGGCTGTGCTGCATCCATGACAACAGGATGGAAGGTTGCTTTTAATACTATTATCTTACATACCCACAGCTGAATGCTAATGCAGCTATACTGAGGAAATCAAGTTTCAGATCTGTAGCCACTGAACTTACAGCCACTAGGCAGGGAGTTTAAAAGCCAGGCTAGCACACAAAGACTAATATTATAGCTCTGTCAACTCCCCAAAGGTCAGCTATCTCAAAAGGCATACACAAATATTAATTGTCAGGTAGTTCTGTACCAGAGACCAGAACTGAGGCAGAAATCAGGTTTTGTGGCCATAATTTTCTTCCAATTTTATTTGTAAAATGGAGGTGAGGAAGGAAGCAGAGATTAACTCAGTTCATGTTCTGTGCACTGACAGAGGGTGATGTGGTTCCTTATGGGCAGTGTGTCAGAAAGGGTTTTACCTGTTTTCCTCAATGAAGGAGACAGAAAATGTGTGGGAAAGCAGCTGGGAAGCTCTGTTTTCCAGTGGATACCCACAGTCCAATTGACCCAATCCTTTGGGTTGTGGACTCCCCATCCCTGAAGGTGTCCAAGGCCAGGTTGGGCAGGGCTTGGAGGAACCTGGGATAGTGGAAGGTGTCCCTGCCCATAGCAGGGGGTGGGACTGGATGAGTTTTAAGGTCCTTTCCAACCCAAACCAGTCTGGGATTCCATGATTCTGTCCTGGCTGGGGGACAGACAGATCCCTCAGTCCCAGCCTGTCCTGTGCCCACACAAGGATTCTCTGTTCTCCCACAGGCAACTCCATATCTGCCCAAGCTCCTTCTAGAGACATCACCTCCAACTTCCCAATCCATCTTCTTCTGGATTTAATAATATTTTGTTATAAAATCACAAAAAAAAAATCTACATTAGCTATATACATATATTTTGCTATAAAATCATAAAACCATAAAAAATATGAATCTAGTTGGGGGTAACTAGATAAGTGTTTCCCAAATCACAGAATTCTGAGCTGCCCTGTGAAGTCAGTGCATCCTTCCTCCTCGGGGCCAACAAAATCCAAAGGGTTCAGCAAGTCCCCAGGATGAAGAAGCCTGTGTTCCATCAGAAGTGGTATCGTGTGACTGGCAACTCTGACCCAACTCCCCAAAGGGGAAAACAGCCTCACCAACACTTTTAGCCTCTTCTGAGCACTCAGGGAATTTTCAGACCTCTTACACTATTTTTATTCTCCAACCCTCTACACTTCAAGGTGGAGAACTCCAAACTGTTTGAGCTGCTGACCACTCTCCTGTAACCTGTAGTTACCCAAATCCAACTTATTTATAAACCATTGGCTCATGTGCTGTCATACACTGAATAATTCATTTTTAGGAACAGTATAAGGAAATTCTGGCTCTGTGTTACTCTGGCTCTATCTCACATAGTCAAGAGTGTGGACATTTTGGCACATTTGCACCCTGGGGTTTTTTTCTGAATGCATTCTTACTATGCATGAAATAGAGACAGTAAAATAAATAATATAGAAGTAAATCTGATAAAATATAGATAATAAAATAAACTGAGCCAACTCAACTAAAATAAGGAGAAGAGGCACTTGTGGTGAAGTTTTCTCAAGCCCATCAGGACTTGCAGATCAAGCCATCTCTCATGGAAATGAGGATTCACTACAAACCACTGCAGAAGTGCAGTTCCCAGGGTCTTTTCCCAGCTGTGTAAAGAAGCCTTTCTCCACAAAAACATGACTTCAGTAGGGCAGCAAAAAGATGCTTCATTAGACAAAAATAAAAGGGGGCAACAACATTCACAGTGATGAAAACTTTGGCCTCTGAGTGGTAGAATGTCAAAAAAAGTTGTAGCATTTTATGATATTGTAATTGAAAAAAGTATTATGTTGTTAGTGGAAGTGTATTTAAGAAAAGCCCCCCACGTGGATATAATAGAAAATTAATCCTCAGAGCTCAGAAAGTCCCTGAGGATGCAGAATCCATCATGAAGTTACCTCCTGTCCCAGATTTTCCTGTTGCTTGCCTCTGCTGACAAGAGTTGTCTTTTCATTCGAGTATTTGATATCAATTTACTCAGGCACCAGGGGCAGAAAAGGATTCCACTTTCTTCATCTGAAAGACACTGATCCACAGAATTAGTACTTGGAACAGGTGCCAGAGTAAAATACTGACACATTCTCTAAACCAAGAACCACAGGTGGGCACAGCAGATTGCCCAAAGCCTCTCAGGGCTGCCCAGGAGGCAACCCTCCCGAATTTCTGATGGTTCTGGGATGGACAACATTCCTGATGGCAAAGGTGTCTCCTTCCAGCTCTTGCTGTGGATCATGTTTCTAAAACCAACCCCGCAAAGGAATGTCCCTGTTGTCAATGCCCTCCTCCAGATAATCAGAATCATGGGTAAGTTGGAAGGGACCACTGGTGGGGTCATCTGGTCCAACCTCCCTGCTCCAGCAAGGTCTCCCTAGAGCTCATGGCACAGGACTGTGCCCAGATGGTTCTGGGATGCCCATCCTTCAGCAGCAGAGGGGGCAGGGAGTGGCTGCTCTCAGTGCATTTGCAGGTTAAAATCCCTCAGAAGAGGTTTGCCTCCATTTTGGCACGTGTTAAGCATTAAATTAACTTTAGATGATACAACAGATAACCTCAGGAAGGGTGTCTACCTCTCCTCATTTGACAACAGAGTTGCTGCCTTTTCCTCCTCGCTGCTTCCAGTGCTGCAAGAGCCAGTGCAAGAACCAGGAGAAGTGATGGCCCAGCTGAGAGGTTATCAAGGAGTTTATTCCCAATTGACTGGGTACCTGGTGAAATCTGTGCTTCACCCCAGAGACAGTGGGAAGCTTTGCCCACTTCATGTTTTCAAAGCCTCTGGCTCCTTTCTTTTTCAAACCTTGCTCATATTGAGGATTTATCACAGAAACCCTTAGGAAAAAAAATGAACTGCCCTGAAATGACTTGTTCTGCCCCAACGTGGGAGGTGATCTGGGTGCTCAGGTGAGAGCCCAGTGGCCTGGTGGGAGCCCTGACAGGGGAAGAGCCCTGTCTGAGGTGTGGAGCCGTGCTCCTCGCTGTGCTTTCTGCTCTGGGCTCGAGCAAGGAGCTGACTCTGCAAACAAAGCCCAACTCTGGACCTGCAGCAAGCAGAGCTTGTGTTTGGTTACAGCCAGAAGCAACCTAAACTGGATATCTAAAATTAGACAGCGGGAATTTTCTCCTAAGCATCACTGCATCCTGGTGGAAGAGTGGAAAATGGAGGTGGAAACCTGAGAGCAGCAGAAACGAACCCTCTGTTTGTCAGCAGGACACTTGTGCCACAGGCACAGGAGCCTCTGTACTCAGCACATCCCTGACCTGCAGTGATCCTGCACACACAGCAAAGGTCTGCCAGGGTTTGGACTCGACGAGGCTCCTAATAAGGTATAAAAACATGTTACTTTTTTTCAGAAGGCTCAGGGATCAAACTGAGACAAGCAATTTATTCCAGCAGAAACCAAGACATCACCTCAGAACACTCACAAAGAAGGTTTCTCTCCAAAAACAGAGAGTGAAAGGAAATGCAAAAGCATCAGTTCCTCCACCATGTTTTATCATATTCTTTTGATGCTCAAATGAGGTTCCTCACCCTGAACCCCTCCTTTTAGGGCAGGTGTGCTGATAATTAGGGAGAAGATGTGAAAATCAGCCTCAAAATCGTGAGTCAGTGAGCAGAGCTTCCCCTCAGCTCAGCTACTTTACTACCTCCAGCTCAGCTCCAGCAGAGACCCCACTTGCTGCCCTCAGACCCCACTTTCTGGCCACAGGGAAACTCTACATACTCATATTTTATCCCACAGTCATTTTCCAACACGGAAAACTCCCAAAATCATGAATCCACCCACATTCCCATGAGAACCTCTCGTCCCCACAGGAATCCCTGATGTGGGATGAGCTCCACAGGCCAGGAGAGGGAGTGATGATCCCAACTGTCCTCCCACCCCCTGGGCACAGGATGCTCCCTGGGGTGATCCAAGGGTGCAGGGCTGAATCCACTCCCAGCCCCCACTATTTTGACGACCAGCCCAGGCAGGAAAAATGTACAATTCAATGTGCTCAGACACCACACTTGGGAGATTTCATTTCAGTCTCAATTTCTTCCACTGAACATTAGATTTGGTCGTTTTCCCAGTCAACTCTGCTTCGTTGGAAAAAAACCAAACCAAAACAAAACACTAAAGAAATTCAGCCACTTTTAAAAAGAAACCTTGAAAGAAAATTATGAGTTCTGTTTTGGAACCTGGTCCAAATGGCTGGAATGAAAATGCTCAAACCAACTTAATATTTCCTGTACTTGAAAAATCTGAGTATTCAGTCTATATAATAGGCTGAATATATAATAGACTGAATATTTTTATTGGATGTTTTAAAAATAGAGATATGATTTGGCTATTATCCTTTAGTATTTATTTCAGCAAAATTCTGAGGTCATGTTGTTTGCGAAAAAAAAAAATCTAGAATGGTTTGGTTTGGAAAGGACATTAAAGCTCATCCAGTTTCAACTCCCCTGCCATGGGCAGGGACACCTTCCACCAAACCAGGTGGAAAAATCATATTCCCTAAGTCCAATAGTTTTCCAGTTGTCAGGAAGTAACTCTGCCTTCACCTCAGGTATTCAGTTTTCATTTTAAATGGCCTCTCTCACATTTTACTCTTCTTTTTCTTAACCGGATATTCCTGTGTTGCCAAAGACACACCAAAAATTATTTGGATTTCTATTAGTAGGGCAGAATGGTTACAAGATGGGGGAGTTACAGGTGAGAGAAGCTGCTGCTCAGGGTGATGCTGAGCACTGTTGAAAATGCCCCCCATAAACACAACGTTGGCATTGTTACAGATCATAAAATCACAGTTGAACCCTGTAAACAGGAAAATCCTGGAGTTATTGATCTGGCTGTGTCTGCAGAGCCAGGCACTTGTTGCTGGGAGGTTCTGCACTCCCAGCAGTGGATCCCAGCCCTCCCCACCACGTTTCTCTTCCCTTCCTCAGAGGAGAACTCAACCCAGCCTCCACCCAGCAACTTCACTTTCTCATTTTTGACCAGTTTCTACCAATAATTCCCTGACAGGCTTTTCCTCAGCAGTGCTTGCAGGGTGGACAGGGTTTTCCCTCCTTCTCCTCCTCCTCCCTGGCAAACAGCCCATCTGGCATCCACGTGGCAGCGTTTGCTGTGTGGGATCTGCTGGAAAAGTGCCACATTTCCAGTAGCAGTCGCTGGCCACACCAGCACAACACCCAGGGAAATGACTTCCAGACTATTTATCTTTTTCCCCCGAGGTGTGGAGCACCTCATGTGTATAAAAATCCACTTTTCTTTTTTTTTTTTTTTTTTAGCTACAACTCACAATGGTGAGACTCAAACAGAGACAACTTTTCTTTAAGCCACACGTTCCTCTCTGAAGGCTCAAGGTCTTGCCTAAGCTCAGCTCTAACTGCATCACTCAAGGAGCTCAAGGATGCTCTAAAGAGCAGGGAGAACACAGTTGCTACATCAAGTTACCTCAGTTAAGAGCTTTTTGGGTTTAACCCCCACCCTTTAGGATCCTCTGCTTTATGGGCGGAAGGGAACTATAAAAACAGACTTGGAAAAAAAAAATACATTGCTGACATTTTTTAAAAGTTGCCTTAGGCTGTTATAAGTTACATAAAGTTGCTCCTGCTCCTGTTGTAGTTATGGCAAAGTTATCTGAGGTGAGTGGCACAAAGTGACAACTCCAAACTTGGAAAAGTTCCCAATCAGGACCTTTTCACATAAAGAAAATCAGAACATAACCAACGGTCTGCAAATTAAGACACGACTCCAAAATTTCATTGGAATCACGAAGATTATTCTAATATTTTTTAAAAAAATATACAAACCATCTATACTTAAAAACAGAATAATAACTTGTCGATTAACAGAGTGTGAGAAAAACTGTTCTTGTTTCCAGTAGTTGCAATCGTGGACTTCATTTAACCTGGCACTTGAGTAATAATGGGAATATTTAGCTTTTCTGAATATTTATTCCCTAAACTCATGACTTCTAGAAATCCTTCAAAATCCATCACTTCAGAAGGAGAAGTTAAAAGGAGAGATATTCTGGGGAAAATTACTCCCTTTTCTTAACATTCTTCTTCCCCCCACACACACATTCCCTATTTCCCACACACATTTTTAAGGCACTGCAAAGCAAGTTTTCAGGAGCTAAAACTACAAGAGAAATTGAAAAGAAAGGCTATTTTAAAACAATCAAGACAAAAATAAAAGCCAGCCCTAACTAAACACAATGGCAAAAAGTTGGACATCTTTCGTGTCTTTTATGAGCCACAGAGAGAGGAATGATTAAAAATGTACCCAGAGCTCTGAATGCCATTTTACTGTCATTTCCTTTGATTAACCTTCACCTGACCTCAATCCCTGAGGCAATTCCAGCTTCTTTTTGTTCTTCCCTTTAAATTCTTCGCTACACCAGGTGAGTACATCCCTCACTGCAGAGCAGGTTGGTTTTGGGGAGGATTTCACAGAAAATGCTGATTTTTCTAGAGAATCATTTGCAAAAACCTTAACAGGGATGACAACAGGTCACATTTTCTCCAAATCTGGGATTTTTTCCAACCCTGTAAAACCATATCATTATTTTTTTGTTCTATTTTTTCAGGACCTTGCTCCTGTTGGCTGGTACAGAATTACCAGTCCCATCAGTTCCAACATCTCTCTGCATCTGGAATATCTGCTTCCACGTGATTTATAAATGTAACATGCCCACTGGAATGGGGGGGGGGGGAAGCCAGCACAAATTAAAACTTAAAAAATAGATTATAAACTCTTGGAAGAAGGAATTGATCCATCCTTCAATATTTGCACAAAAATACTAAAGTGCAGTTCTTTCTTATTTTAAAACTCACTATTTTTCAACAAGTCTCATGATCTTGGGGGTTGAACAGAAATCATGGAATGCTGCATATATAGACTCTGCTCTTTGAACTTTAATGAGGATAATTTAAAAAAGGACAAACTGGGATAGGGTAAAAAACGGACTCGATGATCTTAGAGGCCTTTTTCAACCTAAATGTTTCTATGATTCTAATTAGAAAAATCATAGGAGATCTATAAATTGTGCCTGATGATGAAATGATGAGGAATTCTGACCTATTTGCTTCATCAGAGACTTATTTAAGGGATGAGTCCATCCTCATCCAGAGGAACTGATGTGATGCTGAGGCTTCTGATGGCACGTTTTTAATCTGTCAGCAAAAGGTGTGAGATTGAACAGTGAAGTTAGGACTAGAACCCAGGGGCAGAGTTTCAGCTCCCAGGAACCACCATGAGCCACTGCAGCAGCTCACGTTGGGATGAAGAGATGCTTCATCACACGTGGCCTTTGTTATCATTCCAAAGCACATTCTATTCCATAAGCAGAAGTTATGGATTCCATGTTTGCTCCTCACTGCTGTCAGCCCAGTGTTTGATGATCTGCCTGGATTCATATCTCAGTTCCGTATTATTCACCCTAAATGAATTTTCAGGATTAAATAAATAAATAAATAAATAAAAGGTCCCAGGCAGCTCAAACTGCCATCCATAAAAAGTTTAGTTAAGATCAACTATACTTTTAATAGGCATGAATCATTTTGAAAAGTTTTATTTCTGCTGGTCTCCCTAATTTCCATTTTCTTGCTATCTGTCCACAAAAAAAAGTTGAGGTTAAACACAGACCTGCTGGGTTTCAAAATGACAAAATAAATTCCCCTGGCAATTTCCAAACCCTACCATTGTAAGGAGGTGATTTGTTAACTCTGATCCTCTCCTGGCAGGAATTTTATTCTCCTCAGAATTCTTCCTGAGAACACGAAGGAGTTACAGCAAAAGTCCTGCAGGTCTCAGTCATGAACCTTTTCTGGTCTTAAATATTTCATAATATTCATAACACAATTAATAGACTCTTAAAATTGACCTCCTTTGAACCGTGCTCGCCCAAGCTCTGCTTCCTCTGCACTTCTAGACACATCCAGCTCGGGGTTGTCTAATCCAGGACATCCTGCCCAGTTTTCCATGCCAGCATCTCCACCGAGTTCTCCAGCGAAGTGTCCAGCTCCTGAGTGACAGATGCCCTCACCTGACAGAGCTCAGTGCTGAAAAGGGGGAACAAAAGGCTCGGAAAGCGCCTCGGGGAGGGAGGTCAGGTGGAGGTTAATCGAAGGAAATGACAGTTTGATGGTATGCACGGCCCTGGAGACTACACATGTTATTTTGTCGGGAGATATTTAACTGGTTTATCTCTATTTAGGAAGAAAAATAAAGTGGATATGTGAAAAAAAAAAATGGGGGAGAAGTCAGAGATGCCTCTTAGGCCAGGCAGCCTGGCATGGGCGGGATGCAAAGAAAGCCAAAGGATGCCAATTCTTCAGGTGGCTTCAACACATTATAAACATTTGTAAAACATTTATAAAATGTTATAAAACATTTCACTATCATAAAACACAGCACAGTAGCTGGGGAGGTCAGGAAACTCAATAAACCTCTCCTTTCCCTTGCTCCCATATTTACCCCCAATATTTACTAGTTATTTCCTAAAGTGGCTGCTGGAGCTAAGAAGGGAAAATTCCAGCTGGAAAATGCTGTAGAAGTCTCAGAAACTCATTTGTGTCTTGTAATGAACTTGGCTTGGCCACATTCCTGCCTCGTTTGCATTTCCTTCCCAACCATTTTCGTGCACTCAGGATTTTACTTTCAAGAGGCCTTTCAAAAACTGATTTTAAGCCCGGCTTGCGTGTGGCAAGGGCTTTTTAAATACACTCTCCTCAAACATTTAATCATGAAATTTATTCTGGTATTTGTCCTCAATTAATTGGGGAATTAAACCAATACCACGTGACTGATCAATCACAAATACATCACACACCCTGAATTCTGATTCCTACTTTCGATTAAAAAAAACAAAACCAGTCAACAGAAAAATTTTGACAACTATTTTTTTTTTTTTTTTGCATTCTTCCTACGGAATAAAAGGCGAAAATTCACGGAATGAATTATTAATTATGAGTTATTCATCCAGCACTACTAAAAACTAATCTGTTTCTCTTTTTTTTTTTTTTAAGCATCAAAAAGGTCTTTCAAATAGAGGTGGCAATAATGAAATATGGCAGCAGATCCTGAGACGTGCCCTTCCCCGGGCTGCGGATACGGAAAAGGTTACGGTCCCACAGTTATTAATCCCCCATCACACTGACAATTGATTTTGAACACAGTCTGTTGGAGTCTTTATAATGCAAGATCATAAATGTTCAAAACTAATTTATTGCTCTTTGTTCCACCTGGCAAAAATCCACTGTCAGGTTGAGTTGTGTTGAGGCAAAGACGCAGATGAGGATTTAAGTCGTGGTTTTATCCCTGTTTGTAAATTTGTTTGCCGTACTTGTGTGGGGTTGGAAACATCCACAGAGGGTTTAGAAACATCCAGAGGAGGTTTAGAAACATCCAGAGAGGGTTTAGAAACATTCACAAAGGAGTTAGAAATGTTCACAAAGGAGCAAAAAAAAAAGAGGAAGAGGTTATGCTGTCATTTATCAATAGGAAATACTTGCAAAACAGCCATATATTTTAAATTTGATGGAGAAAAGTCCTTATCTGTGTTTACTGGTATTGATATTTTTGGTTTGCACCCTGTTCACTGGTATCTCTCTGATTTTCACCAGGAAAAATTTAAAAGCTTTCTTTATCCACATATTGACTTATATACCAAGGCAAGGATTCCCCACACACCAACGAGGGGTATGCAAAACCTTCCACCCTACAAGGCTTTTTCGTTGTGTTTTTTTTTTTAATTAGTCATTTCAAAGCCTGAACCAATTCCATTCATCCTGAAAATTCCTCAACTTTTCCTTTGTTGCCCCCACTCTGCCCATGCCAGGGAGGTGCCAACCCCCAAAGAGGGACAAATCAGAAAAGGAGAGAAGGGCAAAAAGGGAGAGAAGGATCACCTTTGCACTGACATAACACACTCTTTTGTAAAGATTAAGGGGTTTTAAGCATCAAATAGAATATGTTACAAGGAAGCTTATTTTAAGGATAAAATCCTGTCCCATAGACCAAGCATTGGGCAAGGGATGAATTACAAGGTTTCCAAAGCCCTGCTGAAGGAGGGAACTGAAACACAAAAAATAGAGGAGAAAAACAGCAGAGCATTTCCACATCAAAAATATGCCAATCCCAAAGTCTGCTGCCCAGGCTCCAAAGGATTTTTTACTCAGTAGAAAGACAAACTTGTAAAATTGCCATTCTTTTCAAAACAACCACATAATACTTCTTTAACAGCACTTTTCACTCTTACATATTTTACAGTCCAAGAATATAAACTTTGTCCTTCCATTATCTAGAGGCAGAATCATTTAATTGTCCCGGGATGTTTATTCCCGTTGAATTCTTATTTTTACCCACGATGATGAACTAGGAGAGCTGTGTGACTGAATGCTAGAACTGCTGCATTCATGACTTGTAGGCATCTGTACGATACTGAAATTAATTTCTAGTATAAAACAGTTAACAGAATAACCCCAGATAAAGGCAAGAATAATATTAATTTCATCCTTTTTGTTGGCAATGTTGTAAAGTCCGTTGCTCAAGTAAAGAGCACTTTGCTGAGCCGGATACAAATTAATTTTACCATTCTTCTTCAAATAGGAATTTTAAAAGTCAACTAAAGGCTACAACAGCTTTGAAACATTTCAGTGATTGTTTTAATTACCTCTCATACAGCTGTGAGACACTGCAAAGGGAGGGGTGGAGAGGGAAGGGAGAACAACACCTGGCGTGTTACCAATTGTTTTTGTCACATAAAGAAGAAAAAACAGTTCCAAGCCCTCAGACCAACAAAAAGTCAACACAGATTGGGGTTTTTTTGTCAGTATATTAATGTTGTGATTTGATCCTGGACTACGTGTTCTTATTCTGTCAATAACTACTCTCCCTGTTAAATAAAACCACCAAATCTCCAAACATTAAATAGATGAATTCTGACAGCTTTAAAGCTTGTTTATCAACCCCAAGTTGATGCACACACTGCAGTAAGTTGCTAAAGGCACACGTGGGGCTTCTTTGTAGGGTCTGTTCTATAGAGAAAAAACACAGAACTCGCTTCACTTTTACCACAACTACTCAAAAAAATCCTCTTTTTGTCATTTCAACCCTTAATAGAATTGGAAACTGGAGGCTACTGGGGCTTGTGCTGGCCTTTGACAGCCTGGTTTCCAGCACCTGAGGAATCAGTGGGTGCTGGGGTGCAGAAAGCCCCCTGAAAGGTGCAGTTGTCCCCCCACTCTGCATCTGCTGGCCACGCTGGTGGGAAGGGCCGAGCCCTCACTGCACCACAAATCACCAGAATCAACAACAACAGCAGCAGAAATGAGAAAGGAAACGGGGTGTCAGGAGTCAGGGCAGCACATTTGATTTGCACATGTGTCAGTAAAGATAGAAGGAGTCGCTGAATTAAATTAAATCAAAGCAAACCTGCTAATTAAAACAGCTAAAATTATGTTTGTGAAGATGTGTGACTGGTTTCCTGCTTATCTGCAAATAAGCCTCCCCATAATATAAACATGTTTCTATCTCCACTTCATTTATAATAAGTCTTTAGGCAGATTGTAATTAGTATTTTGAGTTTCTAATGGATCCATTGTGTTACTGGAGCAATATTTTTCCTGACCATCAAAATACTGATTATTTCTGCTTCAGTCTCAAGGGTTCTCACCTGTTCTTCTCATGCTGGTCAAAGTCTTGTATCCAATTTATCTGAATCAAATTGTTTGGGTATGTGTCTGAATACCATCATCTTCACAACATATTGCTTGTAGTTAATCACATTGTATTCAACTCCACCTACAAGCCAAACCAGAAATTATTACCAGTTTTGCTTGGATTTATCCTGTAGCTTGATTTTCATTCAACATTTAAAGAAGGATCATGACAGGGAACTAAAAAAAAACAACATTCAAACAGAAGTTTTGCGTGAAAAAATTATATTATTTACAAAAATCAACTTCTTGTTTCTGTTTTACCTATTCCCAAGTTCACAATGCATGATTTTACACAAACCCAATTACATAGCTCAGTGATTTACTGGCAAAGCTGGCCAGGAGAAAATTATCTGGCTTTAGCTAATGTGTGTGCCTATTTACAGTCAAAACAAATCCACAGAAAACTGCAAAATGGCCACAAAGAAAAAAAAAAATAGTCAAGGCAGAAATGCACCAGAGGTTTGCAAGCTGAAAAAAGTTCACCTTATTTTACAGTTTCACTGGGTAAGCAACAAAGTGTGGCTGCGAAATCCAGCCTTTCAGATCATGCACTATTTATTTATTCCAGGATTTAACTTTAAGCACATCTGGAGTTTCATTGGCTTGGAAAACGTGGTGTTTTCTTTTTCGCCCTTTCCATCATTTTTTTAAGGATTAGTTTGCACAGTTAATGGGTGCATAGACTGGCTTCAACAGGATTACTCAGCTGTTTGGTTACCCGTGGTTTGAGCAGGTTTTTTACTTCCAGGGCTACAAAGGCATCAGCCCACAGTTACAAATGGGCATGATCAGATATTGGTATCTTGGAGATGAAAATAACACTGCAATAACACAGTGTTATTATTTATGCTGACAAATCCTACTTTTTTTGTTGTTGTTGAAACGTTTCTGACCCAACACAGAAAGCCTCAGGGGGAGGGGGGAGCATAGGATTTTTTAATTTGTATCAAGTGAAAAAGTCCAAAGTGAAAAGTCAAAAACATGAGTCAAACCCTTAAGATATTTAATTGCATCACAAATAATTTCAGATTATTGTATATCTTTTCCCTGGAATGACCACTTGGCACAGCTCAGGGATTTTGCCAGATGTGGCCCAGAGTTCATTTACTCGCCTCCAAGCAACATATTCCTAAAAATACAGCAAATTGCAAATATGCTAAACCCCAAATTTTGCTGGAATTGCATGTGCCAGCACTAAGTCCTGCATCAATAAGAAACCCCACTGATGTCAGCAGGACTTGTGACAACACAAGATTTCCCTCCCTCACTACAGCTCTAAAACTGGATCCTCGGTGACTATATGTGAATTATGTGGATTATATATGATTAAACAGATTTGGATTAAATCCCAGCACTGGGCTGTCTCGTGGAGAACACACTGTCAGGACCACGCTGATGCACAGTGATCAAGGTGACCTTCCAGACTTTTGCAACCCAGAGCAAACTCTGAGCAACTCCAGTGAAGGGGGATTCTTTTTAGCTCCACAAAGCTCAGGCTGCCAGATGTCAGGAGTTAAAATGCTGCTTTCCCGAGGAACAGTTTCCGTGCCTTAAAACCATGACTCAGGTGACAAAGAGCAATCTTTCTTGCATGAGAAAGCCAATCTCAGCTCAACACCTTGAGCTGAGATCAGGATGGAGAATATGGTTGTTTGAGCCTTGTCTTAAGGTGCAAGAAAATTCAAGTGAAGGAGAACAACACCTAAATAAAGAAATCCATCGAGTCACCACCAAATCCCAGTTCACCCTCCATTGCATCACTGCAATATCTGACCTGATTTTTTAAAAATATCACTATGAAACCTTACTTTTTATTACTATTATTAGTCTTCATTTCACTCAAAAATACAGTTTATAAGCTCTTACATAAATGTGCTTTTGAGTTAACCATAAATGACAGAAACTAATTTCTTCCTCACTGGACGATACAGCTGAGAATAGAATTTGGTGAAACAACTCTACAAAAACTTCCAGCTCAGCAGAGCTGAAGTTTAACTCCAAATGCTTCTCACAACTCCAGGATTCTGGAATTCTTTGATTCTTCAACAGCTTGGGAGGATCTGCCTCGTGGATGCTGATGTGAGTCCTCATATTTAATAAGGGTCACATTTAGCAAAAATGGCCACAGAGGTCGTGCTGAGAGAGGAAGGAAAAAGACCTAAAGGATATAAAAGGGGGGAAAAAAAGCGACCCAGGTTGCCAAAGTCTGAGGGTTTGGCAGAGGAACAGAGATAACCTAATCAGCAGCACAGCTTTCCTGCAGCGAGGCTCTCCCAGTGCCACGCAGAGCCCCGTGTCCCTCTCCTTTGGATTAAGCAGCCCAGAAGTTCCTGGATCCATAGATAACATTGAAGAGGGGGAAAAAAAAAAAAAAAAAGAAAAAGGAGAAAAAGGGAAAGTAATGGGAATACTTTTCTGGAGTTTACTTCAAGTTCTGCTCAAAAAGGTTTTTAGCCCGAGATACCACATAAAAATTTCCAAAGGCTTGCTGGGGGTGGGAAGCTGTTACATAATCCATTAACACAGCTAATGGCTTGTGCTGCATTCTCTCTCACGTGGACAATGCAGCAAACTTTGTGCTCTGGACCTCTGGGTTCACACCTGCCTTGAAGGACTTGGCCTGTGCAGCCAAGCTGTGGTGAAGCCACAGGTCTGGAAACTTCCTCCCCTTTAACATCCCTCCTCTAAAGGAGCCCCCACCCCGTCCTCTCCTCCACCGAGGACATTTTTAGTAAGATTGCTGTGCAGCTAATTACATTACCATGGCATCCAAGTACCACACAGTCACGAGACCTACTTCTTTTAACAGCCCTTGGGTTTGTGGAGAGGAGCTAATAGGGAAACATCCTTATATTTGGAGAGCTGAGGCACAAGGTCAATGCATTTGCCCAACATCCCTGCAGAGGAGGCTCTGGGCAGGAAATTATTCGCTGTGGAGTAGCTGCCAGAGTGGACTGGGTGCCAAAGCAGCTGCATGGCCACCAATTTAACCAACCACCATGCCCTAAGAGCTGCTCTCAGGAGACAGTGCTGGGATTCCAAGAGGAAACCTTGAGCAAATAGAGCCAAATACCTGCTCACCACCTGCACTCTGCAGCCACCACCAGCCCTCACAGCAGCACCAGATCCAGCTGGTGGCCCCAGAGTCCTTCCTGTGGACCCTGCTGGTTCTTCTGCAAAGGCAGTGAGGTGCTGGGGCAGCCTGTCCCCAGGCAGAGCTCGCCCTGCAGATGGGAGAGGTGCAGGTGCCCACACCGAGCACCACAGACCACACGTCTGTTGGCTCTGCACAATCTCTGTGGCAAATGCCAGGGAACCTGGATTTTTATCAGGGCCACCTTCCCCAGCCCCCTTGTCCAGTCCTGGGGCTGTGTTGCCCTGTGTGTTATTCCAGTGGTGTTCCCTGACTCGGAGTTTCCTACAGACGATGGTCTGAAATGAGACACTCCCGTGTGTCCTGACTCCTGTGACCTTGTCTGGAACTTGACTTATCTGAGACAGCTCCTCTGATCCCTTTCAGCTCCTCAAGAGCAGAGCACTGACTCGAGGAGCTGTTTTCCCCACGCTATTCCTCCACACAGAACCAAATTGCTCTTTATTTCTAATTTCTCTCACCAATTTCCCTCATCCAGTTCCATTTGCTTCCTTTAACAGACTCTCTAGTTACACCTGTGATACTGGAAGAGTTTGGTCATAACTAACTGCAGCCTGTTGTTTATTTGCTTATTACTGCTATTAGGTCAGTTTAAACCTGTGTGTTACCTTTGGTGTCGTCACCTCTCACTGCTCTGCTGTTAAAATGTTTCTTCCTATATCCTTGCACAGCATTTTTACCAGATATTTTTTAAATATATATAAAAAGCAACAACAACAAAACTTGGAGTGGGGGGATTAAGCCCCACTCCTGTCCAGTCCCACCTCCAATCACTCCACCAGCACAAGCTTTCTGATGGAAACAGGCTCAACCACAGCAGTTTGACAGGCTCCTAATTTATTCAATTAACAATAAACTCACAGTGCTGAGTCCTGAACCTGTCAGCCAGCTGAACTGAGACAACCAGCTGAATACTAAGATATATTCTGCCACTGAACTACCTCAGACCTGAGGGCTGCTAAAACGGAGAGTGGACCCCAAGTAGCAGGAGGGAAGGACTTTGGCCAAAGGTGTAACCCACTGGAGAGCTCACAAAGGTCACCAAACTTGTTCAAACCTTTGCCAAAAAACCATGGACATCGTGTTGTCAGGCTGCTCTACATTACTCAACATGCAGTTCTTGCTGTGGCAGACAGATTAATTAATAGAGATAACAGAAACAGTGGTATATAATCATAAAAGAGAGCTGAAACCACAAAGGACTAAGGCTTCCCTGTGGCACAGCAGTGATTTTTTTTAAGTGTCCAGTCCCTTTTCAACAGTATTTTTAGAGGAATAGCAGTCAGCCAGATACAGCCACGGATAATCAGTGGCGGATAAAGAAAACCCTTCTCCTGACAATCAGCATCTACACTTTAAGCTGCAGAAGAAACAGCTGCCTCGCTGTTCATTAGAGAAGGGATTTGCCAAACACCCTCCCTGATGCTCTGTTAGGCAAGGTAGTGCTATGTGTGTTCTCTCCTTCCACAGAGATGTAGCCTAAAAGCATCCGTATTTAGTCCTCCCATCCCCCTAAATCTTCCCCACAAAGGACACTGTCACCACCAAAGCTCTGCAACAAGGATCGTTTATATATCTGACAACCTTTAAACCCCCAAAGAAAGGGAAAGGGAAGCAGCAAAGCTCTCTGAAGAGCTCTTTGGTGGAACAAGCAGAATTATGAGCAGCAGGAGAAATATGAGTAATTAAGACAACAGTATATCTATATCTTACAGCTGACAGAGTGAAGCTGCAAGTTAGCTCTGGGCAAGATGTTAGCAGAGGAAAGAACTGAGCAGCCTGTTTCTAACGTTAGTGTTGAAAAGCCAGCCCAGGAAAAGGGCTAAAGGGACAATTTCATTAAAAAGAAGGAAGTAGGTTGGATTAAGAGAGCAGTTAGATGCCGACTTGCAACATGAAAGGAGCAGGTCAACAGCCCCCTGTAACAAGACAAGCAATCTTTTGGGGAATCAGCCCGTGTGCCACTCTTGCTGTTCTTAGAGGAAAATGCTCTGAAATCATCCATCGGTGGGTTATACAGGAAATTAACTCTGTGGGTTTGCACCCTGGCACAAAACAAAGCCCTGCCGTGGGTGGAAGCTGCAGGAGAGGCAAAGAGAGCAAGACAAGATGTTTTCCAACAAGCAGCCCAAAACAGTGGCTGGTTTTAGGCAGTCAGGACTCACCCAGAGCCGGGTGGTGGCCGGGACACGGTGCTGGCTCCTGCCCAGCGGGTCCCTGCACCGACCGGGCTGTGCTGCCTGGGCACTGCCAGGGCTGGAAACACCTCGTGGAAGGGCTGGAGCTGCTCCCACACCACGGCTCCTGTGACAAGAGCTCCATTCCCCTCCTTCCCCAGGCCCTGGCACGCTCCAGCGATTCCCCAGCTGGCAGCACTGCCCTCTGTGGCCACAGCAGCGTGGTTTATAGTGGTTTATGGCAGCCCCAGGCTGTGTTTGCCACCGAGCCTATAGAAGTGAATTAGTGGAAAATTTGAGCTTACACAAATCACAGAGCCAGCCACAGTTTGTCATGGCCAGGCAGCCTTTTCTCCCAGTGATGAGGTGCAGGAAAGAAACTGTGGGCTGCATGCAGGGTTCCTGCACTGCTGGGGTTAGAGCTGGGAGGGGATGACAGGGGAAAAGAGAACAACAGCAGCTCTCACATGCACAGAGGTTGAAGGTGTGGCTGGCACAGTCACCTGGGGCTTGCAGGGTGTGGGGATATTGGGAAGGAGCAGCCTTCCTCCTTCACCTCCCAGCTCCATCTGCACGAAGGAGGAGATGAGAATCACCCCCAGAAAGGGCAGAGGGGCTGCTCCAGATTTCCATTCTCGCAAACAAGAGCAGCATTTACCCGAATGAGAAGAGCTGGAGCAAAGGCAGAGCCAAAGGGCACCAAATGAGGGTCAGCAGCTGCAGCTGCTGCTGCCACCCAAGGAGAGGAGCTACAACCTGCAGCAGGGTGGGGAGGCTGGGAGGTGCCAAAACCTCTCACCACAGATTTTAATTGATTGTCCTGGTATTTCTCTCACAACATTTAGTACATCCCAGTTTCTAGCCATGCTCTGGCCAAGTCCACTCTGTCCCACTATGCCTTTCT
Organism: Chiroxiphia lanceolata; assembly: GCF_009829145.1. Classification (NCBI taxonomy): domain Eukaryota; kingdom Metazoa; phylum Chordata; class Aves; order Passeriformes; family Pipridae; genus Chiroxiphia; species Chiroxiphia lanceolata. The sequence goes on from NC_045650.1 coordinate 4,077,611, forward strand.
TTATTTGCACCTACAAGCCTCAGCCATTCTCAAGCATTTTTGTGGTCTTACCAACAGCACCAACACTAATTTAGATTAAAAATACAACTGGACTCAATGTTTTAGTGAATCACAGCGCAGGTATTCCCTATCTCTTTTTCTTTTCCTACTTTCTCAGCCAGCATCACAGTGAGTGATGGATCATCCTGCTCCTGACCAAATCATCACTGATTTGGTGTAAAGCATCTGAGGCAAAGGGTTTTCTTGCTGCAGACAGTTCTCTGCCATTTGCTCTAAAAAGAAGTGTGCCTGTGCGAGGAGCCCCCAGCACCTTTCCTACACAAACCTGCTCTCTGCATATTTCAAATCACAAACTCTAACGACTCCTTAAAACACACATTTGTATTCAACCCATAAATCAAAATACAAAGTCAAATCCTGCTTGGAGATCTAAATCCTCCTTATACCCCTGGGTAGCTTCAATACATCCCTGAGGGGTCACACTGCCTGGATATTCCTGCCTCCAGCTCCAGCCCCATCCTCAAACTGATCAAGAGCACCAGGGGATGTAGCCCTTCAAAACTCAAAAATGTCTCACTTTCCTGAGCACCAAAATGTACTAAAATTAGGAAAAATGGCCTCCTGTCATTCTGTCAACTTGCCAGTGAGTTTGTTTACTCACTCATCCCACAGAGAAATTGTTTCAGGGAAATGTTGAGAGGGTTAATATCCCACAGCAAGGCCAGGGAGAGGCACCAAAGTTCCTCCCTGTGCCAAGAAAAGACAATCACGAGGCTGAAACTGCTCATCAGCTGCTTTTCCCATAAAGGTGAGCATCTTGACAATTCTTTGGGATATAATGTTAGAAAGAGAGCTCAGAATTTCATATTATTATCATATTATAGATGGCATTCCTTTGATAAAGGGTCAAAGATCGGGAAGACAAGAAAAATAAGGAAATAAAACCCAGCAACAGTCAGATCTTTAGCTGGCATAATTGGACACCCAAGTCCATGGAACTGTGTCCATTAGCAGGAGTGGGTGATCTGACCCATATGCTTTACCACTTTCAAGTAGAAAGATTAAAACAAGACACCTAACAGCAGAAATGGGTTACATTCCATTTCAGAGAGGCTTGGCTTGCCTAAAATTCTGGAGGAATTTTCAACCTGCCGTCAGAGAGACTTCAAGGCTGTTTACCCAAAAACTTCTCAATAGTTCCGCCTAAAAAAGGATGATGAGCAACCATGTTGAGTAACACAGATTTTTTAATGTAATCTGTTTATAGTTTGAGAAGGATTTCCAGAATAGAACAGTTTTTAAATGTCCTGAGCCTTTAGCATTCTCACTTTGATCATCTCCCATCACGTTATCGCTCGGAGCAGAACGTGATGGAGCCGGGCTAACGAATCTGCCAGAAATGACATCAGAAAGCCAAGTGACCTGAAAAAAAAAGTGCTCTATTTGAGCACCAAGCTCTTCTACAACATTTTCTTTTTTTGGTTTTTTTGGGGTTTTTTTAAATACATTTTAATTAATGTTTTACTTTCACTGGATTTATCTTACTCGCGTGAAAGCTCAGAGCTTGGTCTCGGGGAAAAAAACCTCCCATTGAAAACAAAAGGAGCCTTATTTGACCAAGGGAAGGCTGCAGGAGGTCCTCAGATAACAATAACTAACAATTCTTTTTGGGCTTGAACAGTTTAAATAAGGAACACTTTCCTAGGAGGTTAACTCTAAATAATAATTGTGGATTTTGCAGCCTGTGGAAGGGAGAGATTGCTCTTTGACAGAGTTTATATTACTAACCTGATGTGAGCAGACAGCTGCAAAAATGAAGTGATATCAGTGATAAAAATATTCTTTCTACATTTAGGCAGCAGGAATTGCATGGAAGCAAAGGGCAAATCCCACTGGTCTCCATGTACAGCAGCATCCTACACAGGAAGACAGGGACTGACTGACATGGCACCGCTGGTCCGAGGACCTACTGACTCAGTAGGTATTTGCTCTAAATATTTTTTAACTCTTCCCATTAAATTTCACATAGACATCTTGCATTCCTTTGAAAAAGTTCAACTACACAAGATCATTTATTACCCTTTAATTCAAGGCATGTTAGAACTGGCAAATAACTTGGTTAAAAAAATAGAATATTGTAATGAGACCCCCCCCTCCCCTTCTATCTGATGTAGAAACAGATAATTTCTGGTGCTAAAAGTGATTAAATTTGGTACATTTCCAACTTGTATTTTAACAATGCATTACCTCCTGAGTTGCTGCATAAATATTAATAGATAACCTGATATGGAACTTTCGCCCAAAACGCCCTTGGAGAACCATAATCACGGCGAGGGGAGCACAGGAGATGAGAGAGAGCCCTGAAGATGGTGGTTCTATCCCCAGCTTCACAGACCTACCCTGGGTCAAGCACTTTCCACACAGATCAGCAATATCTCAAAGCCCAGACTTTGTCTGGTAGGAGATGAAAACCCTGCAGACATTAATCTGCCTGATCCTCATCTGAGATACAACCAAAAAAACTCCATTGACACCAAGAGCAGCTACACCGATTTTTCTCCAAATTAGCCAGACTTTAGTTTTGACATAGTGTGCTTTGAAATTCCATCTGTAGATGTTTTCTACTCTAATCACCTCCAAAATTAGTGTTTAGCATCTATCTACCTGAATTTCATCCCTCTGAGACAATCTCATTAGCAGTTCTGGTGGCTCTGGCTGCCATTTAAAAGAGGCCAAATGCCTACAGAACCCCCCAAGTCATGTTGAGCCTTCTTGAAAACTGGCCAATTATTTGGATCCCTAAATATGGACTTTGGGGGCTGAAATTCGGGATATCCTCTTGGAAAACCCCTCTGCTCTGCCCTAAACCACATTTCTGCTCTCTGAGAAGAGAGTACTGTTGATTTTTGTCGCTCTAATGCAAGAACATCACTCAAAACCCTTAAAATACTGGCAGTAAAAGGCACAAGGAGCAAATATTTCTGTCTGCAAACATCTATTGCCCAGTTGGATTTTGGACACAGGGGGACTGTGCTAAGGGTTAAGTTAATTTAACTTTCACCAAGTTAGAAAGCTCTGAAAGTTTAATCACAAATGAACTCCAGTGGGCAGTTGGGGAGCTCCCAGACAAATATTCTCATTTTTATTCTTTATAGGCAGTGCCGAAATCATCGTAAACCATATTTAAAGAGGCAGAAATTTCATGAGGGGAGGGAGCTGTTTTATATGACAGAATAAGAGAAAAAGGCAACTTACTGGTTTAAGATTTAAACCCAGCAAAATTGCCAGAAATGCTGCTGGAAACAGAACGCTGAGAATTCATTATTTTGTTTCAAAGTTAGTTTATCATAAATCTGCCCTCTGACACGTAATAACTAGTAACATTTCGAAGGTTATTTGATAGTAAGTTCAACAGTGTAGGTGACTGAACATGTGAGCTGCATGATAATGAGTCCCAGGGGAAATCAGGCTTTAGGATGCAGGGTGAAGCATCCCTAGGCTTGTATTCAAATGGAAAAAACATATTCAAAAGTTTATTGTTTATCTCCTAAGAACATCAAATAATACACAGGCCTTTGAATCAAACGTATAAAGCACACTAGAGAACTATTTGCTGGGGGAAAAACGCCTGATTTGATCCAAATTCAAAAAAAAAACCAAAAACCAACTAATAGCTTGTACACTGAAATGCAATGAGTGATTTGGATATAAAAAAAAGTGGAGGGGAGTATTTGGTTTGTTCCTTTGCAGAACTAAGAGGCACAGCAAGTCAATTGCTCCTGCATCAGGCTCTGCAAAGAGGAGCTCGAGAGCATTAAAACCAGTTGTTTTCAAATCCCTCGCGGTTCGGCACAACAGAGTCCTTTAGGTGTGACAAATACAAATTGCCCTGCTCGTCCTGAATTTCATCTCCAAAACACAGCGGCTGTAATTGATTAATTCGTGGTGTACAAACTAATTTCAAGTCGATACTGAAAGCAAGAGGGTTTGTTTTTCAGCGGGGAGGTGGGGTGCGAACTCCCCTCTCCAGCAGGATGACGGTCCCACCTCTCAGCTTGTTAAGCTCTTAGATAACAAACCTGCTGCTGCCCTTATCAGAGTCAGGGATAGTTTTGGCATCAGCTGTGCTGGAAAAGCACGTGAGACAGAACTTTTTTTTGTACATAAACGCTCTGTACCACAAACGCCAAGGGCACAGCATTCCAAGCCCGTAACTACGCCGCCGCTGGCATCCTGCCATCTCCCTGGGAGCAGGGATGGAGGGGACGGACCTGGATCACCCACCTGCTCCTGCCCTCCCTGGGCACGACCCATCCACAGCTTCAGCATCGCTGCTCATCTCCAGCTCAGCAGAGTTTCCTTAGGGGGAGGAGGCACGGCATTTAAGGCTCACGGAGTTTGGGTATATCAGGTGCTGAGTTTTCATCTTCAGAGAAACATCTGCACTATTAAAAGTGATCAAAGGTGCCTCGTGCTGTTCAGGTACAGCCATACCTGTCAAGTGCAGCACTTGCCTCAGAGAATCACAGAATGGCTTAGGCTGGAAAAGACCTTTAGGATCATCCTTTTAACATAGTTGCACAGTCCCCTCTGCGTCAAGAGCCTGTTATTTCAGATTTTGGATGCTGAGAGTGAAATTAGCCTTTGCTTTCAAGGTATCTTTCAATAATAAAATCCATTTTTCACGCATCTTTTTAACTTGTCCTCCTTTTTTTAACTCATTACTTAAATCATTCCATACCGTGTACTTAAGCAGTGAAAAGTTATGCAACACATCTCTTACTTAACACCACCCCATCAGTCCTAATTCTTAATATTGTGATTACTTTTTCCAGAAATGCAGCTGGCAGAGGTTTACTGACACGCCACAAATCCTAATTATCATCAAAACTCTAAATTCTACATTGATGAATATCAGAGGTTGAAACACTCTTATCTTGACAAGCTCTAAAATACCCAATGAATGTTTGTTTATTCACTGTTACTAGTATATATTTCCCTACCTCAACTTTGGGAAAACAGCAGCATTTAAATAAGCACAAAAGGCAAAGATAAATAAAACCAAACAAACAAGCAATAACTCTGTCTAAAATGCTTTTTACTGTTCTTAAAAGGAATTACTGCATAGGAGACGACTGAACCCTAAACTGCCACAGCCTCAAAGAAAATATATTTAAATGGTGAACTTTCTGGACTCATCCCTGGAAATATGACTTTGCCCACTGTTCGACTCTTGCTAATTTACATGTGGAAGGTGCACCGAGAAAAGTAGAGCTATATTAAAATAAGACACGAAAAGTCCGTGTAACATGACACAAATATTAAATAAGAACGGCGTGAGCCAGATCGGTCCTGAACTTTAGTTGTTGTAGACAGGAGTTAAAAAGGCAGGTTGCTGGCTGAAGTCAGCCCTGCCCAGGGCTGGGGTATTAAGAGGTGCATAAAGCAGGGGCTCATTTTCCTATCAGGAGCCGAGCCCTGGTGCCATTATCGGAGGCACCGGCGGATCCACGGCGAGCCCTCGGCTCAGGCCCGGCCTCTGTGTGGTCTTTGAGAACTGTCGTTATCAGCTTTCTGTTTATTATTGTGCTCAGTTTAAAGGGAATTTGCCAAGTGATCCCTGGACTCCAATCTTTAGGCCTGTTGTCAGGACAAATTAATTTCTGTGGAAACCCACTGTGCCTCAGATACCATCTAGGAAATGTAGGATTAATGGAGTCCCTGTACAACACGCTTTGTAGTGCGGCTGCTGGGGGAGGGGAGCGGGGCCTGGGAGGGAGAGACAACACAAATAAACCCCCCCTGCACTTCGGGGGACTTCAGATATTTTTTTAGTACATCAACTCACATCAGTAATATTTAAAATAAATTCCAGCCACCGAAACCAACTGGCAACTTTTTTAACAAAAAGAGCAGCGAGGGGAAACTCTGCTACCAAAGATGAGGGACCCAGGGTCTAATTGTCAATATTTTATATTTTACCTGCTCAGGTCGATCTCGTCAGTAGGAAAAACAGGATATTAAAAGGAACAGCCTCCTGTGAATCTTACTAGAAAATAATGAAACTCCACACATGATCCTTTGGAAGAGGGGTATTGAAGCTGCATTTCCTGCAGGGCTGGGTCATTACTATCTTTGCTGACATTCGAGGCTGTTTTTTCCCAAATGTGTATTATTTCATTGCTAAAAATGTTTAGCTGCCGCTGTTCTTGGAATAAGTAATATTAAAAAAATTCTTTCTTAGAAAAAAACAAAGTGGGATTATTTTTCTTAGTGAGAGAAGAGAAGAGAAGAGAAGAGAAGAGAAGAGAAGAGAAGAGAAGAGAAGAGAAGAGAAGAGAAGAGAAGAGAAGAGAAGAGAGAGAAGAGAAGAGAAGAGAAGAGAAGAGAAGAGAAGAGAAGAGAAGAGAAGAGAAGAGAAGAGAAGAAGAGAAGAGAAGAGAAGAGAAGAGAAGAGAAGAGAAGAGAAGAGAAGAGAAGAAACTCCAATAAGTTTCTATCAGTCCTTTCTCATTTTCAGGAGGACACCTCTGCCCATGATGAGATATCCAGGTTTAATATGAAACATATTGGCAATTCTTGCCCTTATTCTTTTCTCTCCAAAGCTAAATCAATTGATAATATACAGCAGACACACGGGTCCACGTTCTGTGTAGTGTAACATCCTGTGACTCCCCTGTGGAACTGGTGAGTTGTAAATCAGCCTGAAGGTGGCCCAAAGTGGCAGAAAACCACCGAATGGATCACAAAATAAAAACTGGAATTAAAACTAAAAGATACCAGTCTTTTACAGTCAGGCAAACACTAAGGCAAAATTTGACTTTCTAACCCGTTGTAACAATATTCCACTGTTGATAGCAGTGCTGATCTGGCAGCAGTGCATTTCTAGAGTGCTCCTAATGCCTCACAAGCCTGGCAGATGTAGATGCTGCAGTTCCTCTAACGTGTCTCTCCAGTTCTCCAATACCTCAGCACACACTGCTTTTCCTTTGCAGGGCACTGCAACAATTCATGGCTTCTGTGTGATCCCACATTTCGTTTGGAACAGCATTTATGGAGAAGATTCATTTGGGGAGGTTATTTCATTAGTCTTCAGCTCATGTGTATATGAGAACTACTTTCATTTTATTCAATATTCCAAAAGAGCCCGTTCTTCCCTAACTAAAACATTCAATCTTGGGAGACTTTTTATATGCTGGATTTTAACTGTTACAGAAATTCAATTAACTCCATAATTATGAACACAATTATCACTGAGTGCTACGTGTGATTTGGTGGTAGCTGTTACACGGCACACACATACACTCTGGTTTATGATTTAAAAACTTAATAATAATGGGCAAAAATTCCCAAACATCATCCTTATTCTTTGGCTTGCATATACAAACAAGTTTTAAGTATGTTGTTCATATTTTTTGTCTCCCTGTCCATGGCAGGGGGGTTGGAAGAAGATGATCTTTAAGATCCTTTCCAACCCAAACCATTCTAAGATTCTATGATTTTGGTGATAAAGGGTTTAATTGAAGGAATCATGTTGTTTGCCACCAGTGGAGTGGACTTTCAGCTGATAAAAAGTCACCCAAATTGTGATAATTTGCTGCAAGGGGCATCCTGGCCCCATTAACTCATCCTATGATGAAGTTAAACCCCCAACAAAGGCAGTAAGTGCAGCTCCAGTGATTTCACACGTGGAGGGGGAAAAAGAAACCAAAAAAATAGGGGGGAAAAAAGCAAACATATAAAAAATATAAGAAAAAAAAAGGGAAAGGGAGAGGATAGGAAACTCTATGAAGTCTTTAAAACTTAACCTAGAGGCAGTACCAAGGAACCCCCGGGCGGGGGGAGGCTGTGGAGTGTGACCCCAATACCACAGCAGCCCCACTCAGGGCACAGCAGCTCCGGGCTGGAGGTGGCAGGTCAAGAGGCAGGATGTGCCTGGCTGTGCCAAGGGATTGCCTGGCAGGAACCATCCCACAAACCCTGCAGGTCCCTCTGGCAGCGAGCAGGGGGCTGTGGGCTGGCTGTGGGCCAGGCTCAGCCCCGAGTGCTCAGCGCTGCCTCGGGAAGAGTCAAAACACGGCGGGTTTTACACAGCGAGATGAAACACCAGGCTGGGGGCAGCAAGGGGGCTCAGGGTGTCATACTTTGGGGTTTTTTAGGATTGAGGTGGCTCAAAGCAAAGCTTAGGAGTGGATTCGTGATATGGTTGTACCCAGGGAAACAGTGAGTTCAAGGTGGGCTTTGGTGCTCTCGGCACGTACAGAAACCCCTCCGGGAACGGGCACCACGCTGGAGTCACCACTGCTGCCACAGGCTGAGCCTCTGGGACACCTCCCAGCCCTTCACTGACAATCTCTGCTCACAGCCTCCTCACACCAGGCCCCCTCCACCTGCTGCAGGTTCGTTCCCACACGGCACCATCACGGAGGCAAAGGATCCTTGAGGGGCTCAGGGTTATTTCGGGCATTATGCAAAATAATTCTGATGTCACTCATTCGCCCTTTTGGTGAGACCACGCACAGCTCCCACTCACAGAACTCAGCCTTGCGCCTCAAATTCCAGTACCACCATGCCCAGTGATGCCAGCTGAGAGTCTGGCCCCACATTCTCTCCCTAATCTAACAAGAACCCATCTCTGCTGACACAGCAACACCTGTGGAGATCTCCACCTTCACCCGCTCATTGTACAAGAGCTTTTTTCCCACCTACAAGTGCACAGGTGGGAGAGATTCCCTCAACACAACATCCAAGGCCTCATCAAGAGATGCCCATGGACTTCAAACACACCAGGAATCAACAGTCTTTTACTATAATCACTCTTCAAGTAATTGAAAATCAGAATTACCCATGTGGCTTCTCTACATAAAAAGTGATCTGCAGCCTAC